>NW_026585580.1:17774227-17834481 GCF_907164565.1 Psammomys obesus | reverse complement strand
ATAGATAGATAGATAGATAGATAGATAGATAGATAGATAGATAGATAGACAGATAGATACAGATAAGTAGATAGATAATAGCTGATAGGTAGGTAGAAAGGTAGATGATAGATAGATAGACAGATGATAGATAGAGGGATGATAGATGACATATAGATAGACAGATTTCTAACAAAAAACCATGTAGAAAACAATAGTGCATTATATCCTAAGATAAGAATATTGCCTTAAAGACAAACAAGCATTCTCTTAGTGCTTGCTATTATTTTTAAATTCTATCTATTGCATCTTGAGATGGAACATACGGTCCAGTCCTTGTTCTCGTCATGTTTGGGTTAGAAGAAAATGACGTGAGGTGCGCGAGAAAGCAGCAGATATGATGCACATCAAATGTGAAAATGATTCGAACGAAAATCAACCAACACTTGCAAAGGTTTCAATTGAAAAATAGTGAACATAAAATGAACTTACAGGGAATGAAAAAACACAGCTAAATAAAAAGGAGACAAGGAGGCGTTGCCAGAAAGGATTTTAAAAAGTATTCTAAGGCTCTATAAAGGTGGGTATGATTGTATATGGCTGTGGGGAAGAGGAAGAGCCATATGCCCTCTGAACAACACGCTGAAATGCAGAGAAATTGGATGGAAAGATTGGCACTCTAAAGCAATGCTGCAGGAACACCAGCATGTGAGAACTCGATGTGAGTGCAAGACACACGCTCTGGCAGCTCGGGAAGAGAAGTCTGCTGCTGCAGTTCCTTCTACGGACTTGCTCCAGGTCTCTCACCACCAGTAGCTGCAGAGCCAGACCAGGCCTTATTAGTCATCAAAACCACAGCTCCTCACCACACTGACACAAAAGAGGGGCTCTATGCCTGGTAGAATTCAAAGACAGGGAGAGAGGGGTGAGAAAGGAGAAACGGGGCGGGGGGCAGAAGGTCAAGCATAGCTTCCAATTTTCCTCATTGGACTAGGTTGGCATGCTGCCTAGCTCTGGGAGTGAGGTGTGTGCATTCGCCCACATGGCCCAGGCTTCCCTAAGACCCTCGGCTGCTCGCTAGGAACACGCTGCTTCCTTGTGTTTCCTTGTCAGACATGGTCAAGTTGTAAATTAAATTACTAGTTTCTCCTTTCGTGCTTTCTGACTGTGCCAAGCCGTTCTACCCAGAGCCAGTTTCAATGGTAAGAGAAGAGATCTGTAGTCCAGCAAAAGATGCTAAATATGCTGTGTCTCAATAAGTGCTCATCTGCTGAAAGACAGCCTCAACCACGGTGCAGCTGAGCCACAGTGCCGGCTGACAGGTGTCCTATACAATGCTCTCACAGTAGGACAGATTCCTTTCTTCCTTTTCCTCACAACATAAAATCTTCTGACTTTTATAGAGCCTGCAGAGAGCTTGAAATATAGATAGTTGCCGTGAGTTGATCATGAAATTAAGTGGTTAGGTGATACCCGGAAAGGACAGTTCTCTAAGTGAAGATGGTAGGTGTCTATGGCTGGTCTCAGAGAACTGGGTGGAGAAAAAGCTTATAGAGTCATGCCAAGAGAGACATGGAGTGTGGGACAGAGCAGGCAGCTCCCACCAGCCCCTTGTTTAAAGCAGACACAGCACCACCTTTGCCTCCGTAGACAGGAAGGAAGCAGAAAGCTTGATTTCTCTTGTGAAGACTGAGTTTCCTATCTTCTCTGACTTAGGTGGTTTTCAGTTCTTTTCAAAATTCTGTGCATAGACAGCCGGGGCCCTGAGCAACAGTGGAGAGATGGTTGAGGTCCTGCAAAGGGGGAGGCTGGGCAGCAGCAAACCTTTAGCCTCATCTGTTTCTTTGTTACTGTTTTTGAAATAAAGCTGCAATTAGCCTAGTGTGATCTGGTAAGTGTCTTATAAACTTGAACGTCAACGAGGGTAGAAGAAAAAATGATGAAACTTGCAAGCAAAAACGTTTTTATATAAAAACGAGAAAAAGAAAAGCAAAAAGGAAGAAGGAAAGAAAGGAACGGGTCTAGATGACTGGCAGCTCCCATCTCTTTACAAGTGTTACACTTCAGTCCTCTGCCACTTCCACATGCTTCCTGTTCACAGATAATTTGTACAACATATTTTATCATTCAGTTTTAGACACAGTTGAAAGGCTTTTGCCTAAGGCTTGGAACACTTTGAAAACTGTATACCATTTGCAAGGCTTTCTTCTGCTTCGCTGTGCAATTAGGTGACTGTCTTCTTACAGGCATCCAATTTATCATTTATGGGACTGCGGGGGTATGCATTTGTCTGTGGGTAAGAGTGTGTTTAAAACTCAGGTGAACAAGAAGATGCCTGGCAGAGCCTTTTGCCACCCTGCAGACTGGGCACAAGAGGCAAAAGCTCATTTCAGCCCTTTCAAGGACCTGCATTCTAATACTGCAAGCAAATTCTCTCCCTGGGAGAAGTTAGGTGCAGGCGATTTTCATACCAAGCCTTGTTCACACTGACTCAGCTCTCCACTCCCTGGCTGCAGTCAAATCACAGCGCAATGATCTAAAGAAACTCAGTCTTATTAATCTCCAAGAAAGCAATTTCAAGACTTTGTTCCTTTCCTCTGCCATCTTCTCTGCCTCGTCTTGCCTGGATTTCAACCTCTCTGTGAACACTGACGTGCTCAGAGCTTCCCCTGGTGGTAGTTGTTGGCAAAAGGTGCTCTAGCCGGGACCGGCAAATCCAAGACTGGCTCTGAGGCACATGCTCAAAAGAGTGTTCGGTCTCTCAAGAACACAGAGTACATAATGCGACTGGGGGTTCTGACTGAATTTCCTGTGCGTTTCTGTGTTTTACATAACCTAAATTTTAAAGTCAGATTTGATAAAAGATAACTTATTCCCATCATTATGCCACTTTGTATTTTTTTCCACTGAATAATGCAAAACGAAAAGAGAGTGAGGAAGCCTAAATCAACCCTCCCAGGAAGAGCTTGACTCTCCTGTGAGGTTGAATTCTGCAGCCATCATTATGCAGCCAAGTGCTTCTCCTGTATTTTAAAAACAGCTGTACACGGCTGTAGAGGAGGCTGAGCGGCACCCCGCCTTTTGATGGGAGATGCCGATTTAGGCCTGCACACGCTCCTTGAAGAGTTCGGCTCTCCTCACTCAAAGGCAAACTTCCTGCTCTGATTTCAGTTGGGCAGTTGTTAGCCTGTGCGTCCTGGCTAGAGCTCTGTACAGGCATCAGGCAGGGCTTGGGGACAAAGAGATGGGAGCTATAGAACGAGAAGTAAACAGTCAATTAACAATCGCAAGCATTGTTGGTTGCAGGAAGGAGGGTGGCAGGTTTGTAATTCATGCCAATGGAGGGAAGAAATAAGACCTTGAAACCTATTTAGAAAAATCTTTACAAGTCTCTAATAAAACAGCGTCAGATGACAGGAGGGGAGAGACAGAGAGGCTCTGCTCGGTACTGTTTGGTTTTTGTATTCAGGAGACAGACTGGCCATTCTTGAAACGACTAACCATCGAATTTAATCATATAGTCCATATTGCTTTAAATGCTAAGGAGGCTATAGGTATGAGCCTGTGCTATGATACAAATCAACTTAAATAATTGCCCAAGTGATTCAAGTGCCATAATAATATATTTATTAGTGACAGATTCCCTACCCCCAAAAGCAAATGGCAATCCTACTGAAAGATGAAGTCTACCCAACAGTGACCTTGTCTATTCCCAAAATAGACTCTGGAGCACAAAGGGCTCAAAGGGCCAAGATCACCACGGCCAGTCTGACTGCCTTACTGCTTTGATAAAACATTATGGATAATTTAAAATAAAGCCACTTAGAGATGTTATCCTCTGCAAATAATAGGGAAGGACAATTAAAGCCCGAGAGACATTTGTTGGATTTGTGCTTATGCACAGAGGCAGGGTTGAGGGCTTTGGGTCAGTCAGAATGTCGTTATGGTGAAAACAGATGAAAGGGGACATGGGGAGGGGTATAGACACCCAGGCTGAAGAGCCTCTGCAATAAAGGAAAGTGCTTTCTTCGTGAAGTCCATCCAGGATGCTGTGTCACTGCATAGACTTTGGGACCCAAGAAATCAGGACAGTTCAAGCAACCATTTGTCAAAGGCTTTCGTATCCCACTACAGTCAGCACGGGGTGGCCGCATGGGCTTTTTGACTGCTCTCATCCATTGTCCCTTCCAGGTGGCCGAAGCCCATGGTGTGGGTCTCATCCCTAGGGATGTTTCAGACGGAGGGAGCCTCATGCTGAACCATCTCTATTGTTCTTCACTGGCCACATGGCTCGGGGAAGATGGGGGCAGGCAGGCTCACTTTTCCAACTGTTGTTTCTGAAGATGCAGCCCGAGTTAGAGTAAAGTCGGGAGATGAAGGAACAGTGTCTCATAAAATCTGTTCACCCTGCAGATACAGAGCTGGGAGAAAATTCTTAACCTTGGCAGTGACTTCCTGGCTACTGCGATCATGGTCACACATACAATGAGGACTGGCCTTAACAGCCCCATGAACAACAGAATTCACATGCAGGAATTGTTCAGGAAATTGAAGCCTGTGAGCTACTTCTAGGGGGAAGATGGCTTTCAAGATTCTGAGTTGAACCTATTCTTTCTACATGACCTTGGGCAAACCATTTAACCCACAGGTGCCTCAGCTACCAGAGTAGGGCCATTCTTGGCCCAAGGTGCAATTTCAAAACAAAGACCCTGTCTTAATTGTGCGTCCCTGCTCACGGCTTGATCTCATCATTGCAATGCAGCAGGCTGCTCTCCGGGTGCTTGCTGAATGACCTTGGTGCCTGTGGCATTGCGGGGCTTTTCCCTGCCGCGCTGACTCCGAGAGTACACCCACCCAGCTCAAAGAGGCCTCTCCTGAATCAGAGACGGACACTGCTGGCACATCTGCAGGCAGTGCGGGCACAGGCATGAGCCACTTTAGGGACCAGACGCACCGCTCTCTCTGGCTCACCAAGGAGAACCAAAAGTCTTAGGATCCACTTCTGGAAACAGACCCTGAGTTCAAGATGACACAAGCACCCGCAGGCGTCATCTCGCAGCCTCTGTGTCACGGCTCGGCGTTTGGGTCCTGATGATTAACAGAAGGTCTTCTGGGCTCTGTGGTCTTACACAGTCTATCCCCTCTGTTCTCACAGCCCTCTGTACTCTTCACTTATCACTGTATATTCTCTGAGCCAGGGCTTTCTGCTCTGTATAGCCACGTTATCAGTCCAGAGAGGTAATGCATCACAGGCTTCCCAAGGCTGCTTAAGATTTTTTGGTGCTATCTCCTCCACCCTATCTCCCATTTCCAAGTTGCCATGAGCGTTCAGTATGTCCTTATCAACTTTGACTGTCTCTGTGACCTCCAGCGGTTTTATGGGTATTCGGAAGCTCAGCGTTTTATTCTAGTCTTGCATTCAATGCCAACCAAAATTTGTTCACCTCCCAGGATTCAGTTGAGCCGATCTCTGTTGGGACCAGGTCCCGGCTGTGCCTGATGAGGAAAGAAATGAGGAAATGAACATGAAGACTTGTATTGGTTCATTTTTGAAGATGTGGTGAACAACACAGATTGGATTGTTTGTGATAAAGAGAAGTTTGTTTGGATTATAGTTTTAGAGACTAGGTGGAAGGTTCATATCTGAAAGGACATCTTGATGTGTCATTCCGAAATGACAGTGGGAAAGAACAGAGCCCAAGACAGAGTAAGTGAGAAGGCTCGGCCCCTGATTCCATTGCCAGCCCATTCCAGAGAAAGAAGCATTGATCAAATTGTGCGGGTCTCGTGTCTTACTCGTGTTACGATAGCAACTAATTATCAATGTGAGTTTTGAAGAGGACATTTCAGGTAGAGCAAGAGTATGTGCTTCCGACCAAGGACCACTGAGTTAATGAGTGCAGGGATTTGAACCTAGGCCTGTCTTCATGAGATCAAATCACTATACTCAGGGTCAGCCAGATGACAGTGTGATAGGATCATTCTTCTGCAAGACCCCAATAAACACTTAAAAGATTGACTAGCTGAAAAAAAAAAAAGACCCAAGATGATTCTGGAGTTGAGATCACTAAAGGGCTCTTGGAGTGCATTAGGGAACTGAAAGCCAAAAGGCCGATTCATCAGGGCACTTGCTGAGCATGGGAATGGGGAACACCTCAGGAGTGGAGAGGACAGTTGGTCTGGAAGAATGCCAACATCCCTGCCTTCCATTAGAGTTCCCAGACCTCCACGGTGTTTTGCATCTTAATTGCCTGGAGGTTTTCCTGAGACATGGGAAGTTTGCTTGTTTTGAAGTGAGCTCTGGAGTTTGGTTCTAACCAGCACTTCTTTGGCAATGATGATGTTTCTGGCTCAGGCATCAGCTCTGGGCAACAACTTGCCTTCTAAAGCTAGTGGACCAAATGCCAGGCTACAGAGGAGACCACATTCAAGACTCCAGTGCAGAAGACCGTTGTTTCTTCTCTTAGCACCACCTGTTCTATCAGGAGTCACCGCAGGGCTCCTTTTCACTTGAGGAGAGATGCAGTTCCTCAGGCAGGACCGTTGCTACAGAAGGAAGCATTGGCATGACCTCATTCTCCCAGGGCTTGGACCACACTCCCCTTGGGTCAGTGGTTCTCCACCTGGGATCTTGACCCCTTTGGGGGTCTCCATATCAGACATCTTGCACATCAGAATCATAAGCATCATGATTCATAGCAGTAGCAAGACTACAGTTATGAAGTAGCAACCAGGTAACTTTGATTGTGGGATACCACAACAGGAGGGACTGTGTTAAAACACCACAGCGTAGGAAGGTTGAGAACCACCGTCTTTGGTCTTAGATGCCTTGCAGAACAGACACTTGCTCAAAAATCTTACTAAGACTCCCTGAGCTGAGACTAGCGTGCGCCATTGTCTCAGCATTAACTGAGCAGGTGAGGCAGTTGCCCGAGCGAATGTGGCAAACAGGAAAGGTGATGTCACCAGCTTCCACAGGTGTCTTACACAGGTACCTTACACAGGTACAGCCAAACCTTAAGCTCTTAGTCAATTCCACCTATGGTCTTTCAAACATTAAAAAGTCCTTTCAAGAATGTTCTTTATAAGCGAAAACATATTAATCTTACCGTCTTCCGTTTATGGCGCTTTTTAAAAGCCAGTTCTTACATGTTCCCTACAGACTCTGCAGCTAATAATTGGTAACTGTACTCAATTTGTAAGGAAAAACATTTTTGGAAAAGGCTTCGTATGTTAAGTACTTGCTTATAGCACTCCAGACCCAAATTTTCCAAGCTAACAGCACTCAGGAGGGCTATGGATATTGATAGTCTTTGCATTGCAAGTCCTAACCCAGCTGCAACCTGTTTGTCAACTGTCACTGGCCTCATGACAAAAACAGTCTAGCCTTCCTTTTCTTTGCATACTTCTTCATTTACTGTTCTGGGGCTTGATGAAAAAAATGATGAATACAGCGACTTTTCCCTATGGGAAATGCAATGACTGTGCCAGAAGACAAAGTTTAATAAATGGAAACGATAGGCTACCTAGTGCTTTAATAAAAATAGACCCCAGTGGTCCTTACGGTCTCTCGACTACATCCCACGCTCCCCAAGTTCTCCAGAGGTTATGTGCAATGGATCGTACTTTATAGTGCTGTAACCTGTGTCTTCAAATTTAGACTCAGCTCATGCAGTGCATTTAGACCACAAGTAAATCTAAGCCCTTGGCCTCCTTACACATTCTCTTGCTACAATCATAGTAAGTGTGTCCTTGACGTGGGTCCAATTACCTTTGGTGGGGACTGCAACATAGCAGAAAGCTTAGAAATGCTCCCTCAAGCACTGTTAAGACATTCAGCTTTAATGTAAGAAGGGAGATAGAATGACTCACATTGGAAATGTTTTTCTAGTTCATGAAATTCTGGTTTCTAGTGTTTCTCGATGTCATGTTCAAGCCTTGAGATCACTTCCTGTCCAGAGAACGGTGACACAACCCAGGCAACGAGATGTCGGAGGAATTAAGAAACAGCTAGTAGGCGTCCCTGTGAAGGAAATGTGATGACTGTCAGAGACTTACCCCAAAGCCTGAAGCCACTATTACCAGCCATGTGAATCATACATCCTCCAACCCTCTCTCCAGGCTGTAGTACCCTTTCCCAAACTGAGATGTGAGAAGCAACCATGATCCATTGTCCTGTCACTGAACACGTGAGAAATGTGAAAAACTAAAGCCTCGTCAGTGTCCAGATTGACCTCATGTTGAATCCAACGTGCCTCTCGTGCAGCACAGGTCAGTAAACAGTGGGCTTCTTGTCAGAAGAAAAAATATTCTGAGCAGGCTTTCCCGCTCCTCCTTGGTCCCTTCCTTCTAGCTAACTGGAGACCATCTCATCTTTGTGGGTCAAATGCAGCACACGTGAAAACACCTCCTGATTATCTTTCATAGAATTTCTTTCCAAGTGAGAAAACCAGCAACAGGGTCACTGGCTCGCTCTCCAGAGCACCCTGGTTTGTGCTGTGACATTGGCTTATTATTTCTGTCCCCAGTCTTATAATTTGTGGGGAATGAAGGTTATGATTTCACAAAGTTTTTGAGGGGAGAAATTAGGGAACTTGGCAGTCGGTATTTTAGAGCGGCACCAAGAAGCAATCCTGGGATTCACGAGGAGCCGTTCTTACCTAGCCTACTGCTGAGCACGCTAGGTAAGTAATTACAGTGCAACAGGAGGAGGTCAGGGAATAATGGAGTGTATACTGTGGTCATGCTTTATATCTTCACCTGCCCCAACCATCCTCTTCCTCCTTAGCTGTGTCATTCATGGTGAAAGACGAAAACCGGGTGGCGGAGCTTTTTTTCTGTTTGCGTTCTTTAAACCTTCAATTCAGACAAACACCCACTCAAGCTTCCAGTCTGAAGTGGATCTCCTGTTTCTTTTTCCTTCTTATCCTCTTCTGCAGCATTGGGTCCTGCATGAGAGTGTTAAGTCCAAGAGCGGAGACATATGTTCCTGTGGCTACATTTGATTGTTCTTACATTACATTACTCCAGAAGTTACCTGTTTATTACCGAGCTTCGTGAACTCATGGTAGCACTTAACAGAAATGTGGGCATAAATATGGTGAGGTGTTGTTTTTTGTTTGTTTGTTTGTTTTAGTTTTAGTGTTAGTTTTGGAACTTTAATCTCAAGACTTCATCACACGCCATTGATAACTTTAGCTACCTCCTAATTAGAACTTTAGCATAGATTTTGGAACAAAACTAATGAAGTCTTAGGCAGCTTTTCCTTTGACAGCAACCATGCTTCCTATGTGTAAATTTAGGTGATATTGCCACCTAGTTATTTGTGGCTGAATTGTACATCACAATAAGGAAAATTAATATTATTTTGGAAATGAAAATACAATGTTCTGCTGCAACTTCAGTGTGACACATGGCCGTTTACCTAGCTGCTCTGCATTCAGTGTCTCCTCAGCTCCAGAAATTGGCACAGCTCAGCCTCTGTCTCATTTCCCCTCGACCACTGAATGAATGCTTCATCATAAGAAACTAGCTTGTAAACAGAATTTGGTAGCTCTAACAACGACAAATATGTCTGTGATCTGTAAAATATTATTAACAATTAATTGTACAATTAGTATTAGAGACACATAAAAAGAAAACCACTATTTAGAAAACTGCTCTGTGCCTCTTTGTAGTCGGAGGCTAGGGAGTAAAATCTACTGGACCTGTCTATCCATGTGCAAACACACACACACGCACACATACACGTGTGCACGCACTCGCGACACCCATGTGCACCTGATGTCACGTGCTTGACCATGTTTGAGTTTTGTGTTCCAGCCTCCATTGACTATTTGTAACTTGCTGTCTCTCTAAGGCGGGGACTGAGAAAACTGCTCACTTTCAAAGTGAGAGTGTGTGATACTGTGGAACATTAGAAAACCCAAGTTTTGTAGCTAGATGGGTCTGCCTTGAGTAACGCGTAACTGGCCAAGGCTCTCAGCTTGGTCCCAGGTCTCTGTAAGCTTGAGAGAGAACATGTACGTAATAAGGTCATTTCTTAAAAGCATCTCTAACCGGTGGTGACCACGTGTCTGGGGTTGAGATGTTGGCGGAGATAATCAACGCAACCCTCTTCCTGGAAGAGGGGGTGGTTGAGAGAAGGGCAGGAGTCTCGCGACTTCTTACTTGTTGTGCAGACCAGACCCTCACAGACCTACGGCGCAATGTTTTCCTTTGTTTAAAACGAATTCCTTATTTCTATTTGTCAGACGGCAAATTTGATATTCCAGAAAACTGGGAGTGACGAGCAGTGAGAATTTCCTGAAGTCACTTCTTTGTTTCAGTGTTCTACAGTAAAATGCTACAACAAGGTCTCGTCTTTACACTACTTACGAAGTCACAGCCTTCCATCTCCAGGAATCCAGCTAGCAGAGCTGTCCTATTTCTTGTCTTTCTTCCTTCACTTTCTGTTTTCCTACCCAGTAGGTGCAGTTTAAGACGCATTCAAGCACCGGTGCCTGGTATTGGTCTGAAATAAAGCATATATGGCTTCAAGCACATCGCTCTGCTCCTGTGTCCCTTTATTAAGGAAGGAGCATCGCCATGCTGTGACAGCCTCTGGTAGAACTGCACCCATTTTAAGTCCTCTGATCTGAGGTTGCTCTGGAACTGGATTCCTCCTCTGTAACATCTTTCATGCTCTAAAAGATGTGTAGATATGATTCATTTCTCTGCATTCCCTGGGTAGCCTGCCATGAGCCACACAGACCCAATGATGACATGGTGCCTGCTCTGACCTGCCACACAGGCTGAGGACACCATCATAACATGTGAGATAGGACAATCTAATCGCCTTTAGGGAATTCCATTTCCCTGGCAAAGCAATCTCTCTGCTCAGTTTTCACCAACATCTTGTCGTTTCACACATCTCCCCTAAAATCTTGAGGGGTGGCTGGGAGGGGACTTTGGCACTGAAAGGAAGAAAAACCTTTTGAGGGGTAGATTTCAGCTCAGAGGATTTGGGAAAGGATTTTTTTTCTTTAAATTAACTGAGATTAATGAGGACCACATATGTTAAGTGCAAATTTCATTCCTAATCATTCCCTCTTTAAACATTTGAGACATACTGGGTTGAAAAGTAGTTCTGAGTTTGATGTATCATCTGCCATGGAACAGAGCTCACGTGGCTTGGCGCTGGCGCCTGGTGTGCGCTCTGTGCTCCACATCTGCCCGTTAATAATTCACTGCATCCTGAGTTTGAGGCATCAAGGTTTTGTTGTTGTTGTTGTTGTTGTTGTTCAGAAGGTCGTCGTTCTGTGGCCCAAATGACAGGTTCTTCTTTCCACTGTGTCCTCCTGCCTTTGCGAAAGGCAGGTTCTGTTTTTGCTCATGTGGGTCACCTCAGGATCTTCCCCTGGGTACCAAGAGAGGCAGATCATTTTATCCTCAAATTGTTAATTTCTCAATATTCCAGCCTATTAAGGACATCATGCCTGTCAGCCCATTTCTCAGAAGGGCACGTGAAGTCATCTAGAATCCAATCGCCGTAGGCCACCGTTAATCCTATTTAGTTTAAAGGGGTGCCTGCTTATCCATTCACTGTAAGTCTGCAAGTCCTCAGCCCTGGGGTTAATCTCTCAGCATCACAACCTGGTTTGCCTCTGCCTTTCTACTACTTTGGGCCAGATGGGACTTCATACAGAATCTCTTTCAAATGAAATACAGCCTACTTTGGAAATTTCATTGACTAAATCTCCATCCCTGAGAATAAGTAAGCTAAGGGATAAGGAATGCTTCTTTCCCATTGCCCCTTTTTCCAACCGTTTCCCCCTTTTTCATCTCCTTGCTGGAAGCAGTGATTCTTCTAGCGACTTCTAAGACTAGGGTGATTTTTTCTGGTCACTGGTGACTATAACTACCTTGCTTTATCCATGCTCTGTTCAATCTTCATCCCTAGTTCTCATGTACCCCAATACAACAACTTCACAAAAGCATAAACATATAATTGGCTTGTGGCCTTTTTATTGAAACTTGAATATTGAGTATGAGCTTCACATATGACCACATTATTCTTGGATGTTAAAAGGCTGGGTAGGTTCTCTAGAGAGGGCTTCAGCAACAAAAAGTTATGGACTCTGTCACGACCTTCTTCCTCATAAAATTCAAATGAAATCCAAAACGTACTTACGCCATCCATCTAGTAGCAATTTTCTCTTCTTGGTTCCAGCCAATCGGGAAGCCCTCATCCTGGAACTAACAGTCACCTATAGGCATTTTAAGTGTTCCTAGCTCTTACAGTGTTTCCTATCTAGTCTCTGTTTTCTTGGCTCAAGCATCAGGCAGCCGAAGTTAATTTAGGATGAGCAAAGAGTACCGAGTTCTCGAGGGTTGTAGTTAGCAAATTCATAGCGAAACTTAAGTGTTGTGTTAGAGAGAGAAACTTCCGTGTGACGCATGGAAACAATGGACGCACAGGAAAACCTTCACAGCAATGAATCCTCTATCCCACAATACCACAGGTGGTAGGCGTGAGGAAGTCTGCTCTAAGCTCATCTCGGTGTGAGCTCAGTCTTTCATCAGTGTGCTGATGGCTTCTGGTAGCTTCGCTTAATCCAGCTGCAGCTGAGTGGCCTCCAGTTTTAAACTTATTTAGACCATCATTGTCCCCCAGCCTACAATCCAAGTCTATCAAGTAGTTCTATAGGCAAGAAACAAATAAAGGCCGTTCACTGTTGACATACCTCGGCAAGGATGTGGGAAACAGGAAACGTTGCGTGTGTGTGCAGAATCTTTATTGTCTGCCACCATGTTAGAGCCCTAGTGCCACAGTAGAAATGCCAAGTAGAAACTGATAAACAAGAGGCAGTCAATCAATATTTTCAGACTCAACTTGAACAGAGTTTCCTTCAGATGGAATTCCCGGGGCTGAAGATGTGGCTTGGCTGGTAGAATGCCGGGCATGCCTTTGCAAAGCAGCGGGTTTGATTTCTAGCACCACCATGCAGCGTGGTGGTACATATGTATAGTCTTATATCTCAGCCCCTCATCTTTGGTAGAATGGTGAGTCTGAGGCCAGCCTGTGGTCCATGTGACTGTCTTCCTCAGAGACCAACAGGGAACTCTAAGTTCCTACAGCAGCTCTAAGTTTCCCCTGTCCTCCAAAGGACAAATAATGCCCTGACTATGGCACTATCCTAGCATTGAAAACTTTGGTAGTCTTCCAGCCATATGATGTGCCCTTGAAAGGGGTACTGGGACTCTGCCCCATGCTCATTCTCTCTCTTCTCTCTCTCCTCCATCATGATATCCTGTATCACCCAGAAGCCATAGGACCAATGTCCCATAGGACTGACCCCACAACACTGAGACTCAAAATCATCCCTTCCTCTTACATAAAACATAAAAACAAAAAGCTGAGTAAGTGTGTAATCCAGGAAAGACTGTTAACAGGGAAAGTGTAGAAAACAAAGAGTGCTTTGTGCTCTTTTGCTCTTTCCTATTACGTTTGTGTAAATTTCAGTCCCCTGCATTTTTGTGTGCCTTTGAATACATCAATATATTCCAGGATTAAGACACTTGTCTAACTTGCGTCCCTACTGATGTGATAGAATGCCATGACCGTCAGTAGCTCTCTGTGGGGTTTACTTCTTCTCACAGCTCTTAGCTCACATTCCATCACTTCGGGACGTCTCCTCCTGGCCTGCTCAGGCTGATGTTTTATACAGAGTATAGAACTTCCTTCCCAGGCTGAGACACCCTGGATTCACTCCACCCACATCAATCGTTAAAGAAGAAAACCGCTCCCACAGACTAACCTAAAGGCCAGTCTGCTGATGCCATTCCTCAGCTGACGCCATTCCTCAAATGTCTCTAGCTTGTTTAGAGTTGCTACAAAGCTAGCCAGCCTAGCACCACTCTGGCCTGCATCTAGGTTGACATTACTAATACTGCCTTGTGTCTGAAGTCTGGGCATGCCATAGACTCTCAGTTGCTGGCATGGCATTACCGAACTGTCGGAGGGCTCTAAAACTTTCTGTAGACTCTGCCTCTGTTCAAACTCTTTCCCAACTGCTTGTGTTGTCAACGTGATGCCTGTCTGACTACAAGTTCATCGTGATGCTAGCCATGGTAAATTTCCTCCAAAATGAGCATAGTGTTCTCCCTTAGCGTAAAATAAACAAACACAGCACTGCCCTGCTTTCTCTAAGGGGTGATCCCATAGTATGGCAAATGGGGGTCCCCTCCTGCTCCTTTTCACTCTTCGCTGATTCTAAGTTGAGACTGCAGGGGTGGGACTGAAGGAAGATTATATGATTTGTTTTGGTAGCACTTTTGCCCTAAATCTACAATTGGCAAAAAAGGTAGAGATGAGACTTAATTTGAATATAAATTGAAAAAAAAAAAACTGACCGGATCTAAAGGTGCAGGAGAAGAGATGCAATAGGCTGTGTTTGGTTTCTTCAAAGCCTTGTACCATTTTTCTTGACTGGTGTTCTTGGAGACCTGACCGCTGTAAATAATACTCCATAGAGGAAGTGAGGGATGAAGGCATTGTAGTATTCTGAACATGACAAAAAGCAGTTCCTTGGAACTTCTGAAACTTTCAACAATATCATACTTTTGAAGAAAGAGAAGTTTTCCAGCCTCTATAAATTAAGTAGGCACAGTTGGTGTAATGCCAGTATACTTCTGTGACAAATGGCATCCATATAGCATTCCCAAAGGCAGAAGGAAGAATAATTAAAACCAATCATCTCATCTCAGATGTGTGAAGATTAATAAAATGATTTTAGTAAAGGTCCCCAAGCTTTTGGAAAGACATCGTAGAGAATGGTGCTGTGTGGTTTAATTTGTAGTTCTGAGAGGTAGCTTATCAGCCATTCGCATCAAAGGAAAAACATAATTAGTGCTACATTCTTGCTTCAAAGGTCAGTTTATATACAAAGCAACAAATGTAAAGTTGGAGGATTTAATCATGAATTAATTTATGGTACAGCATATGTTACATATATTAAGATATAGGTTTTAGAATTTCAGCTAATAGGAAAATGACGAGATAAGTGCAGGGCTGGCGAATTGCCGGCTTCGCTCCAACTTAAACAACATGACAATATTTCTAGAGGAATCCCTTCAGTTCTCACTAATTCATGAGCGCACAATTCAGCACAGACTTCCAGAGACAACAGAATCAAATGGAGGGTGAACTTGAGCAAATGCTCTTCCAGACTTTTGATCCAGGGTCAGCGTGGCTGAATGTAGCTGAGCCAGACGGGAGAGGAGAGAATGAGGGTAGGAACAGGCCAACAGGACCAACATAGAGCACACTGAACAAGTAATGGGTGTCTGGGTGTGGTGGGAAAGCAGAGGTAGGTAGGAGAAACACATTCAAGGAAGATCTGAGTCTTATCACCGAGATACGGTGATGGAGGCTGCCTTGAGCCCTGAACAGTATAGCTCAGAGAGAGATGTCAGGGGCTTTTCACATTGGCCAAGGAGCTCAGAGACAGTCTGGTGTGGTACAGAACTGATGGTGCATTAACCTGCCATCTGAGAGCCAGGACAGTGTCATTTAAGGGAGCACGCGGAAAAGGTCCAGGCGGAAAGCTGTGACATCCGCACTGTAGGGTATGGGGAGTCTGACACCCATGCTAGTGAGCTGGGAGAGAGTTCCACATGCATTCCATTCCAACGGATTTCATTAAAATTAAATAAATAGGTAGGTGGGTAGGTAGATAGATAGATAGATGGATGGATGGATAGATAGATAGATAGATAGATAGATAGATAGATAGATAGATAAATCGATAGATGGATGGTTAAGAAGCCACATGTGACTAAGAGACACCACCCTGACCTGGATGGATCTAGAAGAGTGTATAGGCATCGGAAGAGGCTTTGGGGGACTAAGTAGAAAGAATCTGCAAAATTCTTACCCTGTGGTCATAAGTAACTGCGCTCTCTTCTGCACTCCCACAAGAGCAGGCACAGTAGTGCGTGCTTGCTTGCTTGCTTGCTTGTAAACCCGGTGCTGGGGAGGCAAAGGCTGTCAAAGGTCCTGTCAGCCAATCAATCAGTCAAGGAATGGCAAATGACAGCACAGGTTGAATAATGACCTCAGTATATATCCTTGTACTCACACACACACACACACACACACACACACACACATACACACACACAGAGAGAGAGAGAGAGAGAGAGAGAGAAGGGGGGTTAGTAGCATTGGGTAGTAAAAGACAGCCAGGAGCAAGAGTGGGCTTAGGAACTTGGAGAGACACGGAGATTTGATGACTACACCACCAAAGAAAAGTTTTTACTGAAAAGTTATAAAGTGGAAAAGTTGGATGGAAACTACCAAAATAAATTATTTCCTAGAGAAAAGTCATTTGAAATCCCTGGTGTGTTCAAAGCCTTTCAGAGCTCACCTCTCAGTCCCTTTTCTCCACGTGTGCCATTCAGATTCCACCTTATCTGTGTTTTGAGATCAAACAGCACGAACCGGGAGGTCATATGAGAGGAGAGGAGATTTTGTCTTAGTACAACCCAGCAGCGAATGAAAACCCCAGGAAAATTATCTTGGAAAAAGCTGTCTCCTTTGCCATTAGGCTAGTGCACTCACATTTCCCGAAGCTCCTGGCTGTGTCTGGGAGGACCATGGGCCCTGCATGACACAGTTCAGAGGGAGTTGTTACAGGCTTTTGCCCTGCAGAAGCTCAGGAAGGGGTAGGGCTTGTTTGCCTGATCACTGGTGGCAGCTGCTGATTTAACTGAGTCTGAATATATATCTTGTATCTCCCCCTGCCCAATTTTTACATTTCCAACAATTCCTGGAAGTTATGCATAATTAAACTATTTGCTTTCTATAGAGAGTTTGCATTTTTCCCACATTAGTTGCTTTTCCAAAATTAGATGAGATGCTTTCCTGTATTGTATTTGAAATATTCGTGATAAAAATTAATGTACATAATGTCGATTTCCAGGGTGTTTTTTTCCCATCTCAATGGATTTTATAAAGAGAGAAAATATTAGATTTGAGTACATGGTAGCAATTTATTTATTCAGAGGTGTGTTTCTGCATGTACAAGTGACTTGTGTATTTCTTGCTTCTGATGAATAAACAACTTTCAACAAATGGCGCATGTTGGGAGCAGGCTATTGAATGTAACCGTAATAATGAAAATGTTTGCTGAGAGCATCCCTCAGGTATGTGCTTTCATCTTCAGTATGATTAAGGCTTTATCATGGCTTGAGATTGTAGCGTGTTCTGTAATGATCAGCAAAGAACATTGCCACAAGTGGCTTATTAGGCTGTTTTTCAGTGTGCAGGCTCAAAACCAAATCTGTCTGTCAGCTCTGTCCCCGTCTTTTGCGATGCGGGTGTAGAGGTGTCTGTAACAATCTGCCCCACCACTGCCTCAGGTGTGACACCGTGTCACACCTACACGTGGATAGAGGAGCCATCTCTCAGGCTTCCCTGATTTTACCTCAGCCAACAGCTTGGTTTTGCACTTTGGTCGATTGGATCCCTCTTACGATGCTCTTATAAAAAAAAGAAATCAAATGGATCAGTTGCGTGTTTGTAGCTATGACAAAGCATCTGACCAAAACAACTGGGGGAGGGGGAGGTTTACATTGTCTCATGGTTTGAGGATACACGGTCAGTCACCACAGTGAAGGCACAGTGGCTGGTGGCTCTGAGGGCAGGAGTATCTGGCACTTGCTTGGTGTGTGGAACTGAACCAGGATCCGGTGGCTCAAGCTGGAACCAGAATGGCCTATGAGGAATGATGCCTATGAGGCACTCCAGTGATCCACTTCCTAAAGGGTGCACTACCTGCCACAGAGGGCACTAACAGCAGGGCATCACGTGTTCAAACCTAGAGTGAAGAACATTCCACACTGAGATCATAACACCAATGTTGCAGATACCATACATGGTCAAACCACACACATAGAGAGAAAGACACACACACACACACACATGGCACTCTCCTCACTGGCTTTGCATGCATTTGTCTTTCCAGACCACTCTGTTCTTTTCCCCACTCTTCTCTTTAGGAAGTTGGTCTATAGAAAGCCCCCATGAGCTCACTCCTCCTCCGTTTTCCACATGGTGAGGCATGGTATCTCGAAGCACATGAGGTGCAAGCCAGGTTTGTGTTCTCCCTGGGTGTCTGTGCCCTTGGCGAGGCCACCACCCGGCTGAGGGATCCCTTCACATAGCACACTCTGGTGCTTCCTAACTGCAGCCTGTATTGGTCCGATTAGGTTTCCGGCCAGGATAGTATAGCTCCTAAGGGATTGCTGCTGTTCAAGAAGTCATAGTTTGGTAAACTTTTCTCAAATAACACCTGAGGGCCACTTGCTTCTCAGTGTGCTAGGCTTAATAAACACATGCCCTTTCAACACGTCTTAAACAGACAGAGGAAACTTCTGAATAAATTACCACAACACCAAACGCAATAAATTATTAATTAACCACAAAGCAACGTGGACTATCCAGCCAGTCAGGGCAAAGTCTCCCTAAGCGGCTATTATTTCTGGAGTTACATAGAAGGTTTCACGTTAACAAGATGTACTTTAAAAATATCACAGTACTGGAGATTACTTAATGTTTCAGGTTATTTTCAACAAGTGTCACAACTGTGACAGATCATACTATTCAAGCCAATAATATGTTTAGAAAAACAGGTCTGAAGAAACACAGGTACAGGAAGATAGAGCTTTAAGGATATTCATTGCAGCACATATGACACAGGGAAACAGGCATCACTTTCAGTGCTGGGGACGGCCCCAGGGCCTGGGCAGACGTGCTAACCACCGAGGGGCCTCCCGAGGCCACTAACAATTGATTGCTGTGGTCTCAATATGTTAAACTTAACAGCTCAGTAATGGTGATAAAATGTGAAGTTTGAGGGGGTGAGTATGTGCAGGGAGCCTTTGTAAAAGAGACAACAAACAGTCCTTGCAAAGGACTAGAAGAAGTAAGTTAGTTCTTTCCATCCCTCCCATGTTAGCAGATGTCTGGAAAACCCAGAGCAGCTCCTACCAGACACCAGATCGGCCAGTGCCTTGATCCAGGACTCTCCAACACCCATGTCTGCCAGGATATGGCAAGCTACTCAGTTTCCAGTAGAATAAACAGAACAAGACTTTAGGAAAACACAGTTTGGTACATTTAGATTATGTAATGCTATAGGGGGAATAAAAGAATAGAAACATAATATGAAACAGAAAGAAATTCAATACCAAGGTGAATTTACTGAAAGTCTGTAGTGTTGTATTTTATTTGTACACTTTCACCGGTCAAATCAGGCAAGTGGTCCTAAAAAGGAGTGATTGGAATGTTCGTCTCTGGTGGGAACCTAGAGCCTCAGAGACAGGACAAAGGACAGTGCGGGGAGGTGAGTAAGAAATGGCCCCTGTAGGCTGAGGTGTGTGAACACTTGGTCCTTAGCTGGTGGAAGTTTCAGGATTCCTTTGCAGGAAGGAACGTACCTGGTTCAGGCTCTGACAGTGTAGAATCTGCCCGACTTTCTGCTTACGCTCTCTGCTTTGTGTCAGCAGGTGGAGGACACAGTTTCTCAGCTTCCTGCTCCAAACACTTGATGCCACATTCTCCCATCATCACGGATTTCCCTCCTGAAACCTACAGAGAAGTAAACTCTGTCTCCTATAAGTTACTAAATCCCTGAAACAAAAAGAGGCTTAATTGGGTGAGCTGTAAGTCCAGTGAGAAGGAGTGATGGACAGAGTTCAGGTTGCTGGATGGAAAATCAGTGCAAGATGAGAAAGAAAACGCAATATTTTAGACAGTTTTTCACTGTTGTGTCATGTAATTTGACACATGGATGTGAACAAGCGAGGGCGCCTGTGCCTGCAAGGGGCATGCTTCTGTCACTGCATGCATGGGCAGCTTTTTCTCCCATGCTTTGCCTTCTCTTGTGCCGGAAACACATGCTGCCAAAACTCTCCAGACTCTGCTGGGTGTTTCATTAGAGGGCTGGTAACTTCCATCCTGCTGTTTTGTAAAGTTTCTATCCGTTATAAATGCTTTCCACTTACAACACGATTTAGCCAAGCACACGGGCTGTGCTATTGTGTGGTTTTTAGTAAAATAAGGTTCCAAGGTAAATAGTTTAGTGCAAGACCCTCCATTTTATATTTGAAGACAGCTGTCCTGATGTAGTCTTGCCTGGCCTGAACCCATCCTTTTGCCTCAGCATACAAAATGCTAGGATTGTGGGAGGATTCAGTCATACTTGCATACAGCATGTATTTTGTAAACTTATGTTTTTCAAATAATAGCAGATGGAAATATTATCTATCATTTCATTTCATCGAGGCTTTGAGTTTATTATTCACATAAACTGTTGTATGAGTGGTAAGAAATATCCTTTTGAGGTGAAAACAAATAAATAAGGAAATTAGACATTGCTTCTTATAAAAAGTTAAATAGCTGGACAAGGTGACACATACCTATAATCCCAGCATTCAGGGAGGCAGAGACAGGTGGATCTCTGTGAGTTCAAACTCAACCTGGTCTACAAAGCAATTCCAGGACAGCCAGAACTATACAAAAAAATTTGTCCCAGAAAAAAAAAGTTAAATAATAAAAACAAAGATTAACTTAAAAAACCCTTAGAATGCATAATAGCTATCAACATATGAATAAGAGTTTGAAATTTTATTTAGGCTTATTTGTTTTCAAATACTTCACATGAAATTAGAGAAGTGTAAACATCTGATTTAAAAACTATAGTTGGCACTATGAGTCAGAAAAAAAATGCTTGCAAAAGCCTACAGAAAATAATGCTAAATACAAATGCTATTAGCTGAGCCCAGCACACACACATAAACTCCCAAAAAACCTGATATGAAGTTTGAGAGAAAAAAAGCTTAAAAATGCTTAAACTTTTTAAATTATTTTTTAGTTTTTATATTGCTGTTAGTCTCTTACTGTGCCTAATTTTTGTCTTAGATTTTGATGTGTTCGGTGAATTCATATATATGTGTATGGATGTATGTTAGCATATATTTATCCAAATGTTGAAAAGTAAATAAACGAACACATACACACATATATATGATAGATAGATTCATACTATCTTGTATTAACTGGGAATTCAGGCATCCACTAGGACTGTTTTGAACATACCCTCTGTGAAACTGGTCTATTTAGATGTAAAATTCAGGAGATGAAAATAAAAAGTATGAATAGTAGCCTTTCTATACCATTGTAAACCATTCAACATAATTTGTTCTTGTAGAATTATAGGGCAAACACATGAATGCTTTAGATTGTCCAATGTGTAGATTAAGTGGCAGGATGTTGGATATCAGATAACATACGACAGCAAGTTAAAATAGCTACAAGCCGACTGAGATATTCTGGCAAGAAAAGAAAAGAAAAGGAGAGAAATATCACTGAAAGAAGGTTGGAGCACCTAGGACGGAGTCTCCGACAGACTCAGTCATTAATGGTGTCATGTGCCACCAGGAGAGACTCCTCAGTAAAGAATGTGCCCTCAGCCGGGCACGGTGGCACACGCCTGTAATCCCAGCACTCGGGGAGGCAGAGGCAAGTGGGACTCTGTGAGTTTGAGGCCAGCCTGGTCTTTAAAGTGAGTCCAGGACAGCCAAGGCCACACAGAGAAACCTTATCTCGAAAAGCCAAAGCAAACCAAACCAACCACCCAAACAAACAAACAAAAGAACCTGCCCTCATGAATTTATTTCAGAGGGAGAAACAATGGGACAAAAATATCTAAGAACATGCACAAGAAAGGAACACCCAGGAAAAGATGATTCATTTAAAATGATGCCTGGGAGCACCTGAAAGTTCAGAAGGAACCCGGAAGAGAACTAACAGCAGCACTGTGCCCTGTTGACAGGGAGCAGCGGGTGGCAGGCACGGGGAATGAACTCAGGAGAATCCACCCCAAAGGTCTATAAGATAGAGCAAAATTACAAACAGACTTAAAATCCACGTTAGACATGTGAAAGAAAATGTCCTATAGGACAGAGAGTGGGACAGGAGTGGGGGGTAGAGGGGCAGTTTAGGGAGGAGTGACCGACACCAACGCCTTTCGAAAAGGCTCACAAAGCGTGTTGCTGCAGAGGCTATGGACAATACACGCATCGGTGTACACAGAGAGAGTAAGTGCGGTTGGCCTTTATGGGGGAAAGTATGCCCTTCCCAGGTGCTACAGCCTCAGGTGTGGGTTCCCTGACTTTGAGGTGTTGGGCAGTGTGGCCACATAGGGCCCCCTTCAGAACTTGACGGTAATAGCCTACTTCTTTGAAGACACCATCTGTTTATTGGATAGGGTTCAGAGAAATGTGATTTGTATCGGCCTGGACGTGTCATCCCTACTGGCTAGCTTCTATATGGCTCAAAGTTGCTGTGAAGGCCAGCAGAGGAGGGAAGCCGCCAATGGGCTTATCCAGCCCTGCCCCTGCCAGCTACGATGAGGACCGGCCTGGGGAAAGACACACGAGTGTGGAGTGGTCTGTGACTTGATGATTAAGGCCTGCTCCACCACACAGAGCTCATATCTGATACTGAGCAAAAAATCCCCTGGACTGTGTCACAGGCCATAGGGAAGAAAGAACCATGTTACCCCACTACAGTTACAGTGTTAAACTGCCCTCCTCCTTCTTACCTTTATAACCACAGATCAGTGCGTATCTCGACAGAGAAGCTTCTTTTTGCACAGGTGGCGCTAACAACTCATCAAAGTGCAGAGAATAAAAGACCACGGGGCATTTACCTCAAACGGGATATCTGTATCACACCCCGCACTCCAAGGCTGAGGGATCACCTTGAAGAGGGACCAGCACGATTGTAAGGAACAGAAGTGGTTAGGGAGCTCCTGCGGAACAGCGTTCTCTGGATGTGACAAGATATTGCACAGGAAACGGACAAGATTTCAGCATGATGGGGAGGGACTCTTGAAGCCCCACCCCTAGCTAAGCAGTACAGCAAACGGGTGGCTGCTGCTGCGGGGGGTGCGGGGGGCGAGCCAGTGTTCTTCAGGGGCGTGGCTCTGACAGTCTGTCCCTGTCCCGGCGTGATCTTATTGTTTGTGAAGGATGGCATGAAGGTGGAAGCGGTAGGAGTGTGAGAGGACCTGGAAGGCAGGGAAGGGGGTAGATTTGATTAACGCACATTATATTCATAAGTGAAATCCTCAAACAACCAACTGAAAAGAGAATAAACTCATGAGGTAAGCACCAGGTTCATAAGAGAGGAGAAGTGTTAAGGGTCTGTTGAGGGTGCAGGAGTCTAGAGGATAAAAGTCTGGTTCTGCAGAGACCATTTCTCTCCCTGGAGAAGAGATGAAAGCAAACAGATAAGAAGACACAATCAAAGAGATGAAGGAGCCCTCGCTGGCAGATTTACAGTTGATCACCTTATTGCAGGCAAAATTAATTAAAAGTCTTTCCACAGGTGGGCTTCAACAGAGGAAATTCAAAATATGTCACTTTGTTTTCACTTTGAAAATTAGAAAAATAAAGCAGTGCAGGTAGCGTTAACAATGGAGGCACATCCTCTGATCTTTCATCGTTTGCCTGTAATGTTTCTAAGTAAGCAGGTGTATTTATTCATTTAATTATCTTGCATTAATATTCCCGATTTAGAGATAAAGGCCTGGGACACAGAATGGCAAGGAATTTGAAAAGGATCACAGAGCCAGTAGGACCTCCACTGAGCTTTAAAGCTAGGCAGCACAACTGCAGCTTTTCATCTTGAAAAACGTGTTTTAAACTAGAGTGGCAAAACTTACTAGAGTATAAAACAAACACCTGCTTTCAGAGGAGGAGACAACACCTTTAAAACATCCCCTGAGGAGGAGGAAAATAAAGACAAGGGGTTTCACCACCTCACACACTCGCACAACACACAACCCAAGGAACAACCACCAACAATGTGACATCGAGGCATGCTGCTTATACACCCGCAGTCCAAGCACTCGGAGGTGAAGGAGGAGGACCACGGCTCAAGCCTATGTCAGCTACATGTATAATACCATTGCTCAAAAAAAAAAAAATCAAAAATAAGTACTGATTAAATTATAATTGTAGAATTAAACAGAAATAAATCAATCACCTATTAAGAGTTTTTTTAATTTTTATCAGGCAAAATACACATTTCAACAATACGCTATTTTGGAAACACAGTTCAAATACAGAGACACATAAAACGAAGGAGGAGAGGAAAAGACAGCTATAACACTTGAAGTAGTAGGGGAACAGGAAATGCGAGATTGGTGCTAAAAGAAACTGAACTAAAGATGGAGCACACAAAAGAAAAGGGGGAACTTGCGTACTTCTTCCAGGTTTGAGAGGAGACACTCTTCTGACATGTAGCCTTCAAATGCAAGTAAACTATGTGCAACTACCATTTGCACAACAGTGAGAGTAAGAACTCAACGCGCTAGCTGGCTAGACATTTTCATTGCTCTCGTGAGTGAACATGAGAAGAGAAAGGAAGGTGTCAATAACACTGAGTTGACCACTTATAATTTTTGTACTCAACACTTAGAAGTAATCTTCTTCCTCTACCACAATCAAACATTAAAAAAGATTAGATAATTTATGGTCCACAAAATAATCTTCAACAAATTTGAACAAAATGATACAGTCAAAATTTCGGATGCCATTATGATAAATCTAGTATAATAAACATTTTAATGTGACATTAAGACTTAAGACTCTAATGAAAAATAATAATTATTTCTGAATTTGTATAAGATTAGAGAAATACAAGTACATATAGGTGATTTCTATTTTCATCATTTGGTCTGATTCCATCTTAACATTTTCCAAAAAAGGAGATGCCCATGAATTGACTCTATACAACTTTAATGTGAAAAGATAAACATGATGTGTGGATTCCCGCTGGTGCATAATCAACTCACAAGTGACAACATTCTCCAGGAAAATTCACCCTCTTTTCCCAGAAACTCTCAACTGCCAGTATCTCCTCACCTGGGGTAGGTCTTCATGCCCCTACCCTTCACACTGGGGTTTGTCTGGCTTGATCTTTTGAGGATCTCAAGCATTTTCTCACAACCATCATGAGTTCACATGTTCAACTGTCCTGTTGGGTCCTGAAGACAACAAAACCAAAACGGTGTTTCATTGTGATTATCCCTTGCTGCTGGCTCTGACCCTCTTTCTGCCTCCTTTTCTACAATGGCCCCTGAGCCTTGATGGCTGTCCTGTTTGTGGCTGAGCTTTCCACATCTCTCCTTCTCGGCACCTTGGCCAGCTGTGGGTCTCTGTGTTAATCACAATCTCCTGAAAACAGTGCAATAATCTGTAGCTATGACGTAACTCATTAGACGGCAGCATGCGTTGAACTGGTTGAGTAGGAAAAAGTACGCTAGTGTGGTGGATAGAGAAAAGAGGTGGACCTAGAAAGAGTTGAGGGAGGAGAGGAATATGATCAAAACAGACTGCAAACATTTATCAAAAAATAGTACAAATTTTAATAGAAACATAAATTATATACAGAAGTTTTTTAGAATAGAAAGTAGTATTTAGAAGGAAAGCTACAGCCATACATACTTTTAAATGAAAAAGAACTAGGAGAAAATTTTTTTAAATCTCTTGTTAATTCTAATAAAAAACATTAGGCAAATATGATTAAAGAAGCAATAATAGAAAGAATGCACGGGTAAATTATGAAATTGAACTAGGTATTTAAAAATATGAATTGATACAATCATAATTTATCTCACAACAATACCAGGAAATTATAAACATACACACATGCATTACCAGTAACAAAGATGGACACATAACCACAAATTTTGATGACATTAACATCAGGACACATTACAGGCTATGAACTTAAGATAGAACTTAAAAGCAAACCACCTGAGAAATAATAACCAAAATTGACACTGATGTGTATAATTATCAGGACTGATCAGGTATGTTATCATAAAATAAATAAAATTTCAAACTATGCTCATCCCAAAGTATATATAGAAATTTCGAGGTGAAGAGAAATCCTGTTTTTTCAAAAACAGGATTAGAAGGTAGTGAATTCCCCCAGTAACCCTTTCCTCCACTTTTGTGTCACTTCATGTAGGTGTGTGCCCACGTGAGGACGTATGCACCGTGCTTGCACACAGGCACCCTCAGAGGCCAGAGGAGGGCATCAGGCCCTCTGGAACCTGGGTCACCCGCCAGCCAGTCCCAGTAGTCACAACAGGGATATCTCACACTTTATACATTAATAGATTTAAAACAAAAACAAAAAACACACCTAAAAGGACTTATGATAAGGGTCTGGTAATCATAAACAAAAAATTTATCGGAAAAAAAATCACATGTTATCAATGTAGAGTAACCAATTTTGCTCAGAAATGCAAAAGTCGAAATAAGAAGAAAATGGCCACAGTACTGCTTCAGTCCCCATGTTTCCATGACAAACGCTTTAGAGTCAACCTTGTAGTGGATAACAGTTTGCAGGTGCTCAGCTCCCGTGTGTAAACTGGGACACTGTTTGCACGTGCCCTGTATGCACTGAACATGTCGAGTCACGTCTAAATGGTTTATATTTAACACAATATAAACAGGGCTGCGCTGATAATTGCTATAAAATAAGGGCGAGAGAGTTCTGTTGCTGTGCAGCGCATTTGCACTTTCTTTCCTGCCTTTTTTTTTTTTCTTTTAACCTACAGTTGAGTGAATCTGCAGATGTGTTATAGGGAAACAATTACTAAGACGAAAAGCGTTCTGCTTGTTCTAACCCTTTTACTAGAACCACAGAAACAGACCAGGCGTCAACGGGAGGAAAGGAGATGAAGTTATTGATGAGAACGTGGCCTGTCTGGAAAACTGCAGGCTCCGCAGAAAGCACTAACCGGTGAAGAAGATCTAGCACAGCCTGTGAGAGTGTGAACGTGGGCTTGGCCTTGCTTTATCTTCTGCTTCCTGGCAGAGAGAGCACAGGGAGCTTGGAATCTCGACAGCAGTGTGTCTCTCAATATGCTG
The DNA here is from genome assembly GCF_907164565.1 of Psammomys obesus. Classification (NCBI taxonomy): domain Eukaryota; kingdom Metazoa; phylum Chordata; class Mammalia; order Rodentia; family Muridae; genus Psammomys; species Psammomys obesus. The sequence continues at coordinate 17,807,505 of NW_026585580.1, read as the reverse complement.
ACTAGCTGACTACGTGCTGGTTCGTGCTGTGCCCCTAGGCATCTTCAGGATGGGTACTGGAAACCGTCCCCAGGATGGGTACTGGAAACCGTCCCCGAAAACCCAAGACAGGATGGGGCTTGGGATTTCTAGTCTCGCATGCCCGTCTATTCTGACAGGAGGGGGACTGAATGAGAAATCAATTACCAATGGCCAACGGTGGAATCGATCATGACTGTGCAAAAGGTCTCCCTAAGAAGAGCAAAACCAGCGCTCTGGAGTCACAGGATGTGGAGCTGCCTGGAGAACAGGCCATAGAGAACGTGAAACCTTCCCCATCCCTCACCCTGCACGTCTGCTCATCTGTGTCCCACTTTATGGTGCTTTAAGGGAATTAAAAAAAAAAAAAGTCTGTATGTTGCCCTGAGTTCTGTGAGCTATTCAAGCAAACAAGCCAAACTTGAGAGACTGTGAGGATGCCACCAGAGAGCCAGTTAGGGTAAAGAAGGGTGGCGCTCGGGACCAAGACTGCAGGGCTGGAGCTCTCAGCCTGCAGAAACCGGATGGCATCTCCAGGTAGAAAGCATCAGAAGGGGGGTAGCCTCAGTGGTAGCGCACTGGCCGAGAGACTCCCTCGCACACTTCCAGAGGGCACACGCCTTCTGGCAGGGACACGCCCCTCTAACAGTGACACAGCCTCTGACCCCTCGCAGTGATTCACTGAGGAAATAGTAGCGTCTCCTGTCCTCACTAAATGTTGGTCACACTCACAAGCATCTCTGCTTGTTTGACTCCACAGAAGCACGAGAATAATGCAGAGGTGAGTGGGAGAGAAGGGTGCTCTGCTATGGAGAGGGAATTAGACGCAGAATTAACTACTCTTGGTTCTTCCAGGAAGGAAAATGTGACCCCTGGGCCCCGGAGCGTCGCAGTGCTACCAGACAGGAGCCCTCCTCTCTGCGTGCCCACAGGGGTGGCAGTGTTTACAGCATGAGCTGGAGAGAGCAGGACCCAGAAATGAAGCAGACGAAAGTCTCATGCAATAGCCAGCTTTATTCATAACACCAGGCAGTTTATGCTCTGAGGGTGAGGAAGAGTCACCACTAAGGCGTTCAATGGCACGGACAAGCCACACATGGCAAGAACATGCTTTTCCACAGATGCACGTGACTGAGGTAACACACTCCCATGGCTCACCTGGCAGGCACATGAAAACACATCCCAAGGACCATACCATGTTTTGAAGAAACTGAGGTCACAAGAGCCATGTTTGTTTTCTGGAAGTTTTTTCACAAGCACTCAGAATTCTCACAGGACTTGTTTCTTGGACTGTGTTCCAACAGCCAGCAGGCTATCACAGAGATCTGCAGAAGTAAAACTCTGCTGCCTGAAGACCTCGCCCACGTGCTTGAACTATCTCCCCCTGTTTCAGGTTTATCTGCTTTGGCACCCAGGGCTGGTAGGTAGCATGTGTGTGATCCTTGGGTTTTCACGGTATTCCAGCGTTTACACGCAACATGCATCACTTTACAGCTTAGCTAAAATGATTTCTGAGACAGAAGTATTATGTGTATTTTTATTAATACACAAGACTGGAAGAATTCATCCAGAATTTACTTTGAAAGTCACAGAAATTAAACCTGTTGTCTTCTTGGTATGGCCACTCCACTTAAAAAAAATGAACAGAGGTCATAGAAATTATATTGACATTTTCAGTGTTTTGACATTATAGCCTAGAAACTACAACACTTTAAAAATAATCTATAGGTTAGACCAGCACCATTTGTTGAAGATGCTGTCTTTTTTCCATTGTATGGTTTTGGCATCTTTGTCAAAGATCAGGTGTCCATAAGTGTGTGGGTTTGTTTCTTCTGGGTCTTCTGTTTGGTTCCACTGATCCACCATTCTGTTTCTATGCCAGTACCATGCAGTTTTTATAACTGTTGCTCTATAGTACAGCTTGAGATCAGGGATGGAGATACCTCCAGAAGATCTTTTATTGTAGAGGATTGTTTTAGCAATTCTGGGTTTCTTGTTATTTCATATGAAGTTTAGAATTTTTCTTTCCAGGTCTGTAAAGAATTGTGTTGGTAATTTAATGGGAATTGCATTGAATCTGCAGATTGCTTTTGGTAAGATGGCCATTTTTACTATGTTAATCCTGCCGAGCCAAGAGCATGGGAAATCTTTCCATCTTCTGATATCTTCTTCTAATTCTTTCTTCAGAGACTTGAAATTTTTTTCATACAAGTCTTTGACTTGCTTGGTTAGGGTTACACCAAGGTACTTTATGTCATTTGTGGCTATTGTGAATGGTGTTGTTTCCCTACTTTCTTTCTCAGCCCTTTTGTCTTTTGTATACAGGAGTGCTACTGATTTTTTTGGAGTTAATTTTGTATCTGGCCACTTTGATGAAGGTGTTTATCAGCTGTAGGAGTTCCCTGATGGAGTTTTTGGGGTCACTCACGTAAACTATCATATCACCTGTGAATAGTGACAATTTGACTTCTTCCTTTCCAATTTGTATCCCCTTGATCTCCTTCAACTGTCTTATCGCTCTAGCAAGGACTTCCAGAACTATGTTGAAGAGATGTGGAGAGAGTGGACAGCCTTGTCTTGTCCCTGATTTCAGTGGGATTGCTTTAAGTTTCTCTCCGTTCAGTTTGATGTTGGCTATAGGCTTGCTGTATATCGCCTTTACTATGTTTAGATATGTGCCTTGTATCCCTGATCTCTCCAATACTTTAAACATGAATGGATGTTGGATTTTGTTTAAAGAAATGCTCTGCAACCAAGGACCATGTATGGATGTAACCTAGAACCTCTGCTCAGATGTAGCCTGTGGTAGCTCAGTAACCAATTGGTTTCCCGTAGTGAGGGGAACAAGGACTATTTCTAACAGGAACTCAATGGCTGGCTCTTTGGCCTCCCCACCCCCCAAGGGAGGAGCAGTCCTGTTAGGCCACAGAGGAGAGCTTTGCAGCCAGTCCTGAAGATACCTGATAAAACAGGATCAGATGAATGGGGAGGAGGTCCCCCCTATCAGTGGACTTGGCAAGGGGCACAGTGGAGATGAGGGAGGGAGGGAGGGACTGGGAGGGAATGAGGGATCGGGACACGGCTGGGGTACAGAGTTAATAAAATGTAACTGATAAGAAAAAAATAAAATACAAAAAAAAAAAGAAAAAGAAAAAAGAAAGAAGAAATGCTCAACGTCATTAGCCATTAGGGAAATGCAAATCAAAATGACCCTGAGATTTCACCTTACACCCATCAGAATGGCCAAGATGAAAAACTCAAGGGACAACACATGCTGGAGAGGTTGTGGAGAAAGGGGAACCCTCCTCCACTGCGGGTGGGAATGTAAACTGGTACAACCACTCTGGAAATCAATCTGGCGCTTTCTCAGACAACTGGAAATAGCGTTTTCTCAAGATCCAGCCACTCCTAGGCATATATCCAAAAGAGGCTCAAGTACACACTAAGGACATTTGCTCAACCATGTTTGTAGCACCTTTATTTGTAATAGCCAGAAGCTGGAAACAACCAAGATGCCCCTCAACTGAAGAATGGATGCAGAAACTGTGGTACATCTACACAATGGAGTATTACTCTGCAATGAAAAATAAGGAAATCATGAATTTTGCCAATAAACGGTGGGACCTGGAAAGCATCATCCTGAGTGAGCTGTCCCAGAAGCAGAAAGACACACACGGTATATACTCACTCATATAGACATATAACATAAGATAAACTTACAAAAATCTGTACATCTAAAGAAACTAATTAAGAGAGAAGACCCTGACTAAAATGCTTAATCCCCATCCCAAAAGGCAAAGAGGATGGACATCAGAAGAAGAAGAAAACAGGAAACCACCTAGGAACCTGCCACAGAGGGCCTCTGAAAGGCTCTGCCCTGCAGACTATCAAAGCAAACGCTGAGACTTATGGCCAACTGTTGGGCAGAGTGCATGGAATCTTATGTAAGAAGTGGGAAATAGTAAGATCTGGAGAGGACAGAAACCCCACAAGGAGAGCAACAGAACCAGAAAATTTGAACACAAGGGTCTTCCCAGAGACTCATACTCCAACCAAGTGTCATGCATGGAGATAACCTAGAACCCCTGCACAGATGTAGCCCATGGCAGTTTAGTGTCCAAGTGGGTTCCATAGTAACGGGAAGAGGGACTGCCTCTGGCGTAATCTGATTGGCCTGCTCTTTGATCACTTCCCCCTGAGGGAGGAGCAGCCTTACCAGGCCACAGAAGATGACAATGCAGCCACTCCTGATGAGATCTGATAGACTAAGTTCAGAAGGAAGGAGAGGAGGACCTCCCCTATCAGTGGACTTGGGGAGGGGCATGTGTGAAGAAGGGGTAGGGAGGGTGAGACTGGGAGAGGAGGAGGGAGGGGCTTATGGGGGGATACAAAGTGAATAAAGTGTAATTGATAAAATTAAATTAAATTAAAAAATACTCTACAGGATGTGGTAACTCAAAATTTTATATTTCTTAATGCAATTGATTTTTAAAACAGAAAATGTTTTTGTGGGCATAGTAAGAATGTTAAATGTCTTCCAAGAAAACGCTGTCAGGTGTACTCAGTTACAGAGAAAACATTTTTGAAATACTAAGTACAACTGATAATTTGAAAAAAATATTTCAAATAACTTCTCAGTAAGAATTGTAAATTTAGAAAAAATTAAACTATACATAACCACTCACTATTAGTTTTAGTTAAAATCGTTAAAATCACCTCATGCATCAAGCACTTTCAAGTCACTGTATTACATAAAAATGCAGGATTTTACTTTACATACAAAAATTTAGACAGGATATTTATCATGATTTTCAGCCATTGTAATCACAAAATACCGTAAGGTACTTCAACACGCTTTTCATATTATTACACAGATGCCAGCCTCAATGCTCATATGATCAACATGTCATGCTAAAGTCCCAATGTCATAGGGTGCATATAATGCGTTTAATAATAATAGCTTTTTTACTTCACTTTTTTTAAATGTGAGGTTCATAATAATACAGATTTTTGCCATCAAAAGATAGACCCACAGCTCTTTTGACATAATCAGAGGAAGGAAAACGCTAACTAAAGTACCTACTATTTGACTTGTTGGAGTCTTCAGACATTCTTTTTTTTTTAATTTTTTTCTTTATTAATTACACTTTATTCACTTTGTATTTCCCCCTGTGGTTCCCTCCCTCCTCCCCTCCCAATCCCTCCCTTCCTCCACCCTCTGCATGAATGCCCCTCCCCAAGTCCACTGATAGGGGAGGACTTCTTTTGCTTCCTTCTGATCCTAGTCAATTAGGTCTCATCAGGAGTGGCTGCATTGTCTTCTTCTGTGGCCTGGTAATGCTGCTTCTCCCTCAGGGGAGGTAATTAAAGAGCAGGCCAATCAGTTCATGTCAGAGACAGTCCCTGTTCCTATTACAATGGAACCCACTTGGATACTGAACTGCCATGGGCTACATCTGTGCAGGGGTCTTAGGTTATCTCCATGCATGGTCCTTGGTTGAAATATCAGTTTCAGAAAAGACCCCTGTGCTCAGATTTTTTGGTTCTGTTGCTCTCCTTGTGGAGTTCCTGTCTTCTCCAGATCTTACTGTTTCCCACTTCTTTCCCTGCACTCTGCCCAAAGGTTGCCATTGATAGTCTGCAGGGCAGAGCTTTTCAGAGGTCCTCTGTCTTAGGCTCCTGACTTGTTCCCTCTTTTCTCCTTCTTCTAATGTCCATCCTCTTTGCCTTTCTGGATAGGAATTGAGCATTTTAGCAAGAGTCCTCCCTCTTGATTAGTTTCTTTAGGTGTACAGATTATAAACCTTCAGACATTCTTACGTCATAGCCCAGTCAAGAAATACATGCTCATAGAAAGCAAAGGCCTGTAAAACCTCCTAGATGGAGTCATGTTCTTTGTCAAGGGAGCTCAAATATCATCATCTGTTTGCAGTTTGTTTAGTTTAATTTTTTAGTCCCAAATTTTACAATCCCCAAGTAGTGAGTAGGAGGTATTAAACTGAACTATCTATAAAACTGTAAAATGCTGAAACTTGTAAACTATTATTTTTAAGAGATCATGTAAACATTTTAGAGTAATGGGTGTGACCTTATAGAAATCATCACAGCATTAAGTACAAATTATTGCCTAATAATAATACATTGACTTATATCTGAGCAGAGTAAACAGCAGCGTTTTCTCTGGATATCCAATATTGGTCTTCAGGTTATATCTACAAGGATCTCTGCTGGTTTAATCTACCAGCTGCATTTTATTCACCCAGCTCTATATAGAAAAACTTCCCTATATTTTACTGCTTTGGGGGCAGAAAAAATGACATCACATCAAGGTCAAAATTCTCAGAAATTGGAATATCTAGAGAGCTGGTGAAGTAGACAGCCAGGAGACCAAGTTCAATAACTCATGTGAGAAGAACTGCTAAGTGTGTGTAATTACTTTAATATGTATCATTAGGACTTATCTTTGTGTGTGTGCTGGGAGGTTTCACTTTTACACTGTTTCCAGGCCAAGGACATATTTCAGTGTTATAATTTGCTCTTCAAAAGGAGACTATTATTTGTATTTTATGTGTAATGTGTATGTGTGTGTTTAGAAAATAAAACAGAGACAGGGGTCCTACAGATTACACAAATATTACAGAAAATTAGAACCAAACTTCCACTCATCATTGTCACGCAGACAGGCGAGGCTCAGTTCATTAGCTCTGACAACTCTTCTCCCTTAAACATGTACGTTTTTACATCCCTTCTGACAAAGACGCTTTTCTCAATGACTTGTGTCTCCAAGCTTGTATTTAAACAGCCTGGAAGCTTCTAGAGTGATCCATCTGGTTGACCAAAATCTACACTGAACAAGGGAGATTCCCATTCAGACACAAACTGTTTTGATCCATCAGCCTTTTTGATCACAAGAAGCTAAGGGAAGGGCCAGAGACATCAATAGCTGCCCCGTGATTCTGAGTTATCTGTGGCAGACAGGAAGTGATCCCAAGCTTCTCATCCTCCCGTCTCGTCCATACTGTAGGAGAATGTCATCTCATTTAAAGAATGAGATTAAGCCTTCTTCCCCTGATTCATTTTACAGCTTTGTTGATGGGGAAAGATAATTACACTGGGAAGCTCACTCTCCTGGACACCCTACCGTGGTGCCAGGCCTGCAAACTGAAATATACCCACCTCAGCATGCTAACTATTGCAGACGGCCCTTTGTAGTGGGAGAAAGAGATGCTCTCTTGTGTGTCTAAAATAAAGCAGCTCACATCACCCCCTTCTGTTTATTCTCTCTCACATGAAGCGTGGAGTGTGGCTCTGACCCTGGAGTACTGCGGCAACTTCAGGCTGTCAGCAACAGCAGCAGGCTCCCTCATGAAAGATGAGCATTGCCTTTTCTTCATAAGAATTAAAGATCTGGTCAGAGCTCCACCGATGCTGATCGGAGATGGAGGCTTTTTCAGAAATGGAAGACACATGATTACCTTTTATGGGTGAGGTGTTCTAATTATTCAGTGGGGATTCGTTTCAGGTTACAGGGTTTTTATTGGAAACCATTTAATTTTCAGTACCTGTCATTCCAAGTGGACAGAGTAGAGGTGCATATAAGAATTACTGGAGCTCAAGGCCCTCTGTAATTTGCATATACCCATATAATACAATTTTTATCATCCTTTCACATAGGAAGGCAGGGAAACTACTGATATCATCTACAGGCTACTGCATAGCATATTGGTCACAGAAAATGTTAATAATAATAACGCTCGGGATCCAGTTTTAGGAACTGGCTGTATTTATCTACACAAGAACTTTCTAAGATGCTAACTAGAGCAAATCAGGGAAAGAATGTGCATGTTTCTGTTCTCTTCTGTTTCTTTACTATTCACCACACTGGGAATTAAAGCTGGTGTATAATTTCCTGCAGCACCCAGACGATTGTAATAAAGAAAACTGAACAAAAAGCAGATGGATGAATAAGAAAGAAGAGCTGTAAGCAAGTAGGAGCCGGCATCTATAAATCACCACCCTAGTGTGTGCCGCTGCCCGCTCTGATGTCATCACAGCTATTTGTACGGCATTTACATGGGGTTTTGTGTGGCTGGGGAACATCACCAAACTCAGACAGCCCAGCTCTCACACCAAGCCCCTATGAGCACTCCTGCCTGCTAAGATCCTGAGAGATGATACTTGCCATCATTCAGACGAAGCTTCCAGAGTGTACCTTGTCTTCAGGAAATATCACTTTATCAATAAATTTGCATTCCCTTAGCTGCAAACTTCGTCTCTGATACATCTTCTAGAATGGTTTTCTTAACGCAGTGCTTTTCTGTCTGAGACATGAAAAGCTTTGCCTCTCAGGCCTCTTCCATGGCATTTCTAAACATTGCCCACTGGCTCCCGTCAGCCTTTCAGATCCTAAGTACACAGGCAAACACACTCAAATGCCCGGGATCCAGCAAAGATGGATCGGTGACAGTGTGGTTTTCCATCTTGGTGAGGAGTGTTGGTCCTACCATAGAGTCGACCCTTAGTCAACACCAAATAAAACAGTTTATAAATGAAGGAGGAGCGAGCTGGAAGAGTAGAGAACCATGTGTGATGGACAAAGGTGCCGAGGTAGGAGTGCTGCCTGCTGAGCTCTCAGCCTCCTGTCAGTTGACTAACTAGGTGGTCTGGGAACTAGCTAACTCTTCTGTGTGCTCTGCAATGTAAGCTTTAACGCAGCCTGTAACGGAGGGGCCATATTACATGACCTTAGGAAGAAAGCCATTAACTGTGGCAGTGTGTTAAAGGAAGCAGTGCCTCCCTAGTGAGCTCATGTTTTGCTCACTGAAACTTCTAAATATCTTCTGAGTTAGTCTGTAGCGTGTTACAAACATCGTTATGACACCAGCATGCTGAGTCATCGAATCAGGACCAACAATGTTCCTTTCCCATAATACCTGGTAATCCCGGAAGCCTTCGGCACTCAGTACCCAGGAGCAGGGATCAGCTGATGGGAGGAGATAGCCTGGTGTCAAGGAAATTCGTGTGGCAGATTGGCCACAAGCAGTGTGAAACAGAAAGTTTTTGAACAACAACCCATTTGAGAGTATGTAACGTGCTTGTGGAAATATTCAAGGCATAATTAGATAAATAACAGATCCACTGTCTATTTTTACTTTGCGTTGATGAGAAGCCTTCAGGAGAGACTGCTGGTAGTTAATTCTCCTCACCAACAATCTGTGTAATCACAAACCCCAATTAGCCCTGCCTGTTCCATGCTATACAAACTATTTCCTTAGCGCTTCACATCACTACTTTGTAATTAGCTTTCATCTACACAAGCTTTGACTAAAAAAATATAAAAGAGTGTAAGTGATTGTACTGCCACTCAGTATTCTGAGAAATAATCGCTAGCGATTTCAATCAGATTAATTTTATCACCCGTATTAAGGAAAATTACCTCCCTCTTCACTCTCTACAGCTGAGGGCTATTTCATTTCCTGAGATGTTCATAAAAGCATAATATAAAGCAATCTGTAATTGTAAATATCCTTCCCTAATAACTTTGAGATATTTCCTTAATACATCTTTACATTTGGAGTTTCCGTTCCATAAAATACGGTAACAAGTGCTCTATTATGTTTTAAGTGTGAGCTGTTAAGCCGGACAAGTTAGGGCTGTCCTTCCTGTTTTTACATAGGGTTATATTTAACTTGCAGATAATGGGAACAAGGTTTAAAAGTGATGGAGCGGAATAATGCCGTTACAGCAATAATATATCTTGCCTTTGTGAGGAGCAGAACTTTACAGCCCTAATTCAGGTCAGCCAACACGGATGCCATTTTTCACAGCCTGACAACTTTCACCTTCACTCAGATTTCGTGTGGGTCCAAAACACCTTTGCCAGCCAGGACACAGTCCTCTGGCTGCTCATGTCCTTCACCACAGAGATCCTCAGAGAGGACCAAAGGTAAGAAGACAATGGAGGTGGAAAATGAAAGACTGGTGCACAGGATGAAACCTCTTTGGGCATCCAGAAATCCCCAAAGGCAGCTCTCCAAAGGCTAAGACCCTGCAGGAAGGATGGATAGGCCCAGGCAAGTTTCCATGTGGATTCTGCAGGGAAGCAGAGTTCTCCTTTAGATCATGTTTCCTACCCCGTTCTGAGGTGGATGCAGCTATCTCTGTCCATCTGGTCACTACCACCCCAACAAGACAATTTATTACCTGGACCAATCCAGGTAATAACTTGGGACTGAAGGCTGTATATAGTCATGTCTGGGATTCTGAGCTCGGAGGTAAGACAAAGCTGAGGACCCTGGGGAGTTCATTTAAAACCTCGTCGATAACATTAAAATACAATGCGTATCTTAGGCTGCATACCCATGGTTTTATGCATAAAAAGTTTATCAGCATCTGAAATCAGACATACAGAGGAGGTGCGTGTGACTGTACTTATTCCTCCTGGTGGGCATCGGCCATTTGAATTTGATAATGACCACAGGAGGTGGGGAGTTCCATCCATCGATGCAGTAGACCCTGAATCATTCTCATATAGTCGAGTCCCGTAGGGAAATGAAGTGTTTAGGCAGCTTAATCTGCTCCCCTGCAGCAAACACTAGGCTTTTGCTGGCTCAACTCAAAATGTTCTTCCTGCTTAGCATTCATCCTGCCTCCTGCTTCCCCTCCAGCTTTGGACAAGTTGCTTTTGTTTTTCTTGTTGAGGTTGTTTCTACTTTTCTTTCTGCCCCCCAAAATGTGTTATCATCCCAAACTTTAGGGTTTGAAATAGGAAAGAGAAAGAAAATAAAGAATTGCAGTCCGTACCCACCAGCGCAAGAGAGGTTTAGCAAAGGTCTATAATTCTGTTTCAAAAACACCCCTAAAGGAGGCAGAGTGTTTGTGTTCTATGTGGCTATTTTTCTTGAACAATGTTCTGTCTTGGCTGGTGATTTACTGATGCTGCAGAGTCGTCACTGAAGCTGGGTTAGCCATGACATCCCCCTACCTCTGAGGACAGCCCCTCCAGGATGTGAACAGCAAATCATGAACGAGCCCTTGCACACTAACAGGCCTCTTTGTTTCCCTTCCTCCCTCTCAGGCCATGGCAGTAGACTCTTGTCTTATGTACTTATTGCTTCCACCATGACGTAAGACCTTCTAGAAGATGATCATTTGTGCTTACCCAGCTGACTCAGGCTTCTGCATTTCCCAAGGAAACCCCACCACTTACACTAATAAAATATTACTGGGATGAGAATTCACCTAGGAACTTATATCGGCTGCCTCAGAAGGCTTAAAGCGCCAACTCTCCCAGGAAAACCATGGTCAATTGTGAACAAAGATGCCAGTCCTAATTTAAGTCATTAGTTATGACCCAAGACTGCCACATCAACGGATTAGTGTGGGTGAAAACAATTTAGGGCCATTAACTATGTGAGGGGATGGTAAGTTCACCCTTTATACACAGATTCTTCACAGGACAACATTTTGAGCAATTCTTATCAAACACAGATGCCAGTAGCTCATTTTCAAGAGGAAATCCCATGTTCGGCTATTCCCTCTCAAGCTCCAAGATGTTAGAAAAAATGCAGTGTGATGGCTGGTTGTTTGTAAACTCTGAACAAGCTAGAATCACCTGAGAAGGGAGAGTCTTAACGCTGTACTGTCTAGATTGGGTTGTCCTGTCTACACATCTGTGAGAGGTTTTCATTGTGCTGATCTGAATGGGAAGCCTCTCCTAGGTAGGTTACTGCATTCCTTGCAGCTTGGTTCCGGAAACCTGACTGGAATGATGAGGCGATGGAGAAAGGGCAGACATGCAGACATGAGTACAAAACCACAACAAAACTGGAATCAGGTGTGTGATGCGTATTTTGGTGGCGTGACCCAGAACATCAGCACGATTACTATGTACAGGACAGGAGAGAGGGTTAGCAGGCCTCTGTAGTAGGTGTCTGTACAGAAACAGCCTCAGGATATAAACATCCAGGAGGAGGAAGCAGCAATGGCTAGCTTTTTTAGACACTGACCAATGGTAGCTCATAATACTCAAACTTGCACACTATAAACTTTGGCACTGAGACCAAAGGAAGGCCCTGTCCTCCCTCTGGGCCTTGCCCCAGGGGAAGGCTCTGTCATTGCCATGGCCTGAGGTTTCATCCTTGATGTATACATTCATTCGGGACTTCCCTTGTTCTTGACCCGTTTGTTCAGGGCTTTCACAGCTCCCCGCAGAGGGCGGAACTATTCTCTGGACCTGAGCAGGGAAGACAGATTGTAGAGAGCATGAGCAGTCACACAGTTCTTTCTCTCTCTGCCCTCGGTTGTGGATATGATGACATGCCTCAAGTTCCTGCTGCCCTGACCTCCCCAACAGTGATAGACGGCAACTGTGAGCCAAACAACCCCTTTGTTGCAAAAGGTTGATCTTAACTTGCTATTGCCAAGGTATTTTACCACAACAGGAGACAAAGCTAAGACTGGTGGAGGTCCCACAAATGGGAGGAGATTTCACACTTGTGAGGCTGAGGAGCAGGTATCAGTGATAATGAAGAAAATGCCTACAAGTGTGAACACTTCCCTGAGAGGCGGGCCTCCTTGGGAGACTAAATTCAACTGTTTTCTGCTTTTTTGTCATTCCCAAGTTAGGCTGTTAATTACATGATACTACGAAGAGTTTTCTTTTCCATTGTATCAAAATTACATAAAGAGGTGGTTTCAAATATCCAAACACTCCTTATCCTGTGAATTGTCTTACGGAGACTAGTTTAACTCCAAGTCATCCTAGCTTTCTATCAGCTCCAATGAGTTGTGGCAGTTCGTTCGTGACACATCACTCTCCAGGCAACGGCTTTATTGAACATTTACGACATGTCGCGTGCTATTCTAAGAGTTAGATGCTGTAGCTGTGTGTGTGGGCAGGGAGAGCTTTCCATTTTCAGCAAAGTAGACTCAGAACCCTCATGTTTGCCTGTTCCTTCCTTTGCTTTCTCGCTGATGCTTGCTCACCATCTAAGAGGTAACTGTCCCAAGAAAGATGCAAGGCTGAAAACCAGGATGCCCTTCTACAAACATGGGTTTCCCACCACCAAGAAGTAATTCCGAAAGAGGAGAAGGGTGGGGAAACTCATAAAGCTTGCAGCACTTAATGTTTTCACATTCTAATGATAACATTAACTAAAGCAAACCATTATACAGATTTGTGTCATTTGCTAAAATCACATAAGACAAAAAGGTTGATCTTCTCTCAGCCACAGACCCCTTTCTCCAGCAGAAGAACCCTTGCTCTTTCTGTACATCCTAGGTCACCTCTGTCCTTCCTGATCAGGGACTGCTGGATTGCACCAGTGGGCCAGTGGGCGAGGGCCTTGTGGCTAAATTTAGTGAGGCAAATGAGGGTTGCTGGAGCAGCAGGGTGCTCATTAACTGTTCGGACAGACTTAGATCTCAGCTCGGAGCACTGGCCATATGCCACAAAAGGTAGTAACCAGATGAACTGCACTTCAGCAGAGAATAAAAAGTAAAAAATTGATTGAAAGGGGCCAGAGATATGGCTCCCTGTTGAAGAACACGCGCTGTGCAAACATAGGGAACAGAGTGCAGACCCCCACACCCGCATGGCAAATCAGGCATGGTCTTGCCCGAACCAGAAACTCCGGAACTGCAGAGGGCTGAGGCAGGGCCACCTCTGGGGCTTCCTGGCTGCTAGACTAGCAGAGGAAGTGTCTGAGTTTCAAAGAAGGATCTGCTGGAAGGAATGAGACAGGGAGGGATACAGGAGGGTATGACACCCTCCACCGCTCTCTGCACACTCTCGCTCCCACACACACAAGTGCACACACACATCACACATACAAATACACACAGCAGCTGAAGAAGGAGGATAATGAAGTGTGTTCTTTGTGTTTGGAGGCTCCTTCAAACCCTTTAAACTTAGACCAAGGGGAGAGAAGAGACAAATGGGGTCCTGCAAGATAAAGAACCACACAATTCCGACAATTCCGACTTTAAGCATGGAGTGTGAGAGGGCAGTTGCCAGCACTCCACTAACTTCCACTGGGAGAAAAATGCCAACTGCTCACACACGGACCAGCTGCCTGCTGCTTGTGTTCAGGGAGGCGTCAGCTCGGGAGCCAGAACAAAACTCAAAGCAGAGGCTCAACCAGCAGGGTGTATGTTTGCTCTCTTGTTCATAGCTGCACGTCATTTTCTGTGCTGAAGCTGTTTTAATGCCCAAAATCCATACCTTTACCTTTACAAAATCTGCACTCAAACGTAAATATCCCACTGCTCGTTTACTGCAGGAATTGAAAAGCATTTCTGCTGCTGTTGTCACCTATATTTACATACGTTAGATGCCTTAGAACCCATTCTTATTTCTTTTGCTTTAGTCTAAAAAAACAACAAACATAAGTAACAATGTATGTGGAAAAGCGTACTTTGCATGTCCCAGCTTTCTTCGCCTCGATTTATCGTTTAAATGTGGGTTTCATGTTCTTTGCTCTCTAGAGAGCGCCCTTTAATCGTTCTGGTAGGACACATGCACTGCTTCCGCATTGTTTGCACTTTGTACTTGTTTGGAATTTTCTTTCTAGGAAGAACGCATCCCAATTGTTTCCTTTGGAACTCCTGAACAGCATGTGATTTTTTCCCTATGAGTCCTCGAGAACTTTTTGCTTTCTTACATATTTTGTCAGCTTTTATACCATGATCTTTACTGCTTATCCTTCTTGAGTTTGATGAGTTTCTTTTTCTGAGGGTTTATAATTTTTGCTATATTAGAAATATGTTATTTCATTATTTCTTGAATCATTTACCATCTTACCTTGTTTTGTTATGAGGTTTCACATAGTATGTATTATACAGATATAAATATGTTTACATATAATTATGAATTATATAAGCATTTTTGTTTGTTTTTGTTTTTATTATAATAATGCATCTAAGCACAGAATTCTACCAGACCTTCAAAGAAGAGCTAACACCAATACTCTTCAAACTATTTCATAAAGCAAAAACAGAAGGAACATTACCAAACTCATTGTACAGTCACCTTGATACCTAAGCTGCACAAAGACCCAACAAAGAAAAAGAATTTCAGACCAACTTCCCTTATGAGCATTGATGCAAAAATTCTCACTATAATACTCACAAACTGAATCTAAGAACATATCAAAGAGATCATCCACTATGACCAAGTAGGCTTCATCCCAGACATGTAGAGATGGTTCAGTATATGGGGAAATCCATCAATGTAATCTACCACATAAACAAACTGAAAACAAACAAACAAACAAAAAACCCACACAATCATCTCATTAAGTGCCAAAAAAGCATTTGATAAAATCCAACGTCCATTCATGTTTAAAGTCTTATAGAGATCAGGGCTACAGGGCACATACCTAGATATAGTAAAGACAATCTACAGCAAGTCTATAGCCAACATCAAACCAAACTAGAGAAACTTAAATAAATTCCCTTGAAATCAGGGACAAGGCAAGCTTTCCCACTCTTTCTGTAGCTCTTCAACATAGTACTTGAAGTTCTAGCTAGAGCAATAAGACAACTAAAAGAGATCAAGAAGATACAAACTGGAAAGGAAGAAGTCACAAGTATTTTATGACTAACATTTAATTATACACTGTGATGGGTATATGAACATACTTATCAATGATTGCATATGCGACAGACACCTTGTACTGTAGATCCTCCTGGTTTTTAGCCCCTGTTTCTTTCGTGTCCTTGTTAGGGTTGTTTTCTGTGCATTGCCTTCAAGGTTATTTGTCTTTACTTTGGCAGTGTCTAATATACTATTAATCCAGATATCATTTCCTCATTTCATGCACTTTTTCTGCTTCCCACAGACATCACACCCAGAGTCTTTCACCTTTGAACATAGATTTTCATGGACAGCTATTCAGAAGCCTCGGGCCTCCTGTATGAGTTAGACTTGTTTCATGCTCACATTATCCATCCCTCTTTTCCTTAACATTCCTGTGCCTTGTATTGCTTGTCATAGCTATACCTCATTTCTACTTATTGTGGTTATTCTAGTATTTAACATGTACCTCTTTATCCTCGTAGTTTACTAATATGCCACTGCTCATGTGCTTTAGGGATGAAAAAGACACACTCAGAGAGAGAGAGACAGACAGGGAGACGGAGAGAGGCAGCTGAGTTTTGTTGATGGTTTATCAAGCTTGTGACTCTGTACAACCAACTGGATAAACCTGAATATTTCCCTCCAGAAAACCTCAACTCTTTACCCTATTATGGCCATGATTTTCTCTTAAATATTAAAACATTTCCTAATTTTCTCAACGCTGTCATTTACGCATCTATTAGTAGTTCCTGCTGTTTCTCCAAGTTTTCTAATTTGTTCCAATGTCTAGAAATCTGCATTGGGTACTTCATACTGGACTTGTGGTAGCCACTATTTATGGCTGAATTCTGGCCTGTACGTGTGTTACTGGGATTTGCCCTTGAGGGTAGCTGGGTTATTTACAGATGATCTTTATCCTTTGAAAACTTGGTGTTAAACTGTATTGGGGCAGACCTAGAATGGCAAGAGTTGGGTGGCAGTTTAGCCATGCAAATAGGGGTCTCCCAGTTTGGGCCTCCACAGAAAGCTCTACATATACACTAAAACTCCATCACTTTTTTTGCCTTCTGCTGCTGCCCTCCCCTCCCCCTCCGACTCCTCCTACTCCTCCTTCCGCTTTCCTTCCCTTTCACATCCTATTTCACAATTTGCAATTGCGTGAAAGTACTTGAACTTTCATAGTTTTCCAATGGCAAGAGCATGTCTGGAAAAAAAAAACCCCAGAAAGAACACATTCTAACCCTTAGCGAGCTACCGCTCTTATCCACCCAGCTACTGAAGAGTTTTTAGTGTCCATTTAAACAAAATCATGAAGATATTGTCCAAGGAGCATGACGGGTTCATACTACTGAGTGATGAATAATTAAGATACTGATGCAGAAGGGAGATGGTGGTGCTTATTCAGTTAATAAAAGAAACAAAAAAATCAAAAACAGAATATTTGGCCTAATGAGTTAACAGCGTGAGAAAGTCCTGAGGTGAGCAGACAAGAAAACCCCTCATCACAAATGAAACAACTGCTTACTAAAGAAAAACAAAAGCAACTTCTGATGTATCTCTTTAAAACAAGAAAACAAAGGGAATCTAGAGTATAATGACTCAAAACTCTCAATCTCTTTTTTTAATTGAAATTCACTGATTTGAAAGGGTCAAGTAAAACCAAATCTTTTCTAAATACAACTACCTAATTTACTAGTGATTTGTAACTGCACAAATCAAATTAATTGCATTATTTCTGGAATATTACAAGTGTAGAGAGAGAGAGAGCGCATTCACATTCATCAAACCCATTTAGGTCCATTTGAAACCTTTTTTGAGATGCATTAAAAAGATTTAGCTGTTTAAGAAGTACGTCAGGCTATTTGGACACAGTAATTTAAAAGTATTAAAACACATTCTGGCTTCCCCTAAATTTAATAGTACGATGCCCAGGACCTCTTCTAACACCCTCTTACACAGCAAATCCATCAGATGTTTGACATTGGCCTCAGTTGCTTCATTGTACCAAAGTCTCTGGCATCCTAAGAGCCCAGAGCACTTTCTCCTTCAAGAAATATATATTATTAAGTCTCTAATTAGAAAGGAATCAAGGAACAAACTGTCAGCTGAAATTTATGATTACTTATAAAATGTTAAGGGCCACAATGGTTCATGTTAAAATGCCGCCTGCCACCAACATTTCCTTCCTTTTGCAGCAACCACTTAACCAAAAAAAAGAATTTCAGAGCCACAAAAATTATATGTGAAAACTTGAAAGAATGATGTTCAGTGAGGTCCTTTGCAAGGCAGAAACTCATCTTTATTAGGGATTGGTTTTTAGGCTCAGCCGCCAAGCTCCCATTTTAGGGGCTCCTGAAGATCCTTTTGGGGAAATAGCACAGCCATTTTCTCAACTTCCAATCGTCCTGATTGAATGTCATTAGTGGACATGCACGGATGAGGCTGAGCAGGGGCAAAGCAGCTGAGAAGGGCCAGAGCCCAGTTCTGCAGATCCCAAGCATGAGTTCCAACATCCTCGCCATTTGTCTTAATGAAAACCACGTGGTAATAGCCCCAGTCACCCAATGGATAGATACGGTACTCTGTCTGGTCTTATTCCAGCTTTCCATTGGGAAACAAGCCCTACCTTCTCCCTTCTGCATCACAGTTCACAGACAGAAACATATGAGGTCCTGGAGTGGTGACTTGGCACCAGAAACAATTTTGTTCATCCCTTGGTGCAATGAGTTTCTCCTCTGTCGGAGGCTCACATGTGCAGGCAATAGGCAAGCCTGCACCCACTTCTCACTGCCTGTCAGAAGGCCATCTCAACACTGAGTGGATCTCCTGTCCCATTCCACCTGTTCCTAGGGACACACTCCGTCATTGCCTCAGCTGTTTCTGGGATGCAAAAATGAAGGGGTCCAAGGCTTCTTGCTTTCAAATGAGTATTTCAAGATGTATATAAACCTGAACAAATCGTACAGACACAAGTACCAACTGCCTGCTGTCTGTGCCTATCTTCTGATTTCGAGTTACTAGGGAAATACCCTTATGTGTGTTGCCCCAAGCTCCATAAAAGACGAGGTAGGAGATGTGGGGAAGTCAAGATGCCAGGTTAGACAGTGTGCCCAGTCTGACATCTGGTTTCCCAGTCACTGGAACTTCAGTGACTTAGTCTACTCCCCAGCAGCTTTGGGGACACTTAAGGAACAACATTCCTTAAGTGAGAAGTTTGTAATTTAGATGCCCAATAGCTTCCAGTAAAACCAGGAATGCATCGCCAACTGTTCATCAAGGTGATAGTGTTTTCCCCTCTGAGCCGTGTCCTGATGGACTGGTTGGCCTCTGGAGGGCATGCACTTACTGTGCAGCTTAGGTCACTCACTTCCCTCGCTGAATCAGCTCAGGGCATGAGGCTGCCAGCTGCTCTGCCGTGGAGCACAGATAAGCATTTAATGTCCTCTACCCCACCTTGAGTCTCATTCCTGTATTCTGTTGCTCTAGCCTCCTGGAGCCCTACCTGGAGTTTCCTTGTTTGTCCATCTGTTAGTTGATTATTATTTCTTCTTCTTCTTCTTCTTCTTCTTCTTCTTCTTCTTCTTCTTCTTCTTCTTCTTCTTCTTCTTCTTCTTCTCTTCTTCTTCCTCTTTTTTTTCTTCTTCCTCTTCTTTTTCTACTTCCTCTTCCTTTTTTTCTTCACCTACTTCTCCTCTAGGATCACAAAGATCCACCTGCCTTTGCCTCCCGGGTGCTGGGGTTAAAGGCTCGCACCACCACCACCAGACCCCATTAGCTGGCTTCTACAAACACTTAATAGTCCTCTTCCTCTCTTAAAGAATCACAGGATTCTAGAACTATTAGTTAAAGGGAAGTCATCTCACCCACGTTTCCTGATTTCCAGATGAGAAAAAGAAAGAATTTATTCATTAAATGAGCAGTCCACTGACTCTCTAAGCTGAAACTTGAGACCAAGGCAAGTACTTTCCACTTGCAGGGATGAGATTTTCCCAAAGAATAGTTTTTCATATAGATAGATAGATAGATAGATAGATAGATAGATAGATAGATAGATAGATATACATGTTTATATACATATGTATATATATACATACATACATATACATGTATACATATGTATGTATGTATGTATATAGTAAACCATGTGTCTCAAAACAGTGCCAGTCTGCTTTCCAGGAAGAGGTTCATTGCTGGTCTCCTTCCTGAGAAGGACAGGAGAGAAAACAGAGAAACTAAGGGGACACGTAAGGAACGGAGGTCCTCGTTCCAGAATCTGGCTGAAGGCTTTTGCCAGATAAGCCTCAACAAATCTAGCCCAACTAACAAAATTTGCCGTAGAGGTATTTTACATGGACATATTTGTTTTACGCAGATATTTCAAGTAAAAATGTTAAAATAACAACCAGGCAACCTTATGGCCTGAGCGTACATAACAAGGAAGGTCCTTGTCCAGGGATTTTCAAGGAATTTCACAAGAGCCTCCATTCATAGTAAAAAATAAATAAATAAATAAATAAATAAATAAATAAATAAATAAATAAATAAATAAGCCTTAACCTCCTCCTGTGTCCCACAATTTTACCTTATACGATTATAAAACTATCCAAAGCCTGTGGGAACCATGATCTCATTAACTCCACTCCTCACGTGAGACATTCTTAGTCTCCCTTTGAGACATAGCCTCAGATGCCACCAAAGTCATAACTGCCGTTGTTAAGGTGTTACGTGCGGCTCTTCCCCTGAGGGACGGTGCCCGTGCTGAGGAGTGCTACCTGAGAACATTCCATCCTACCACTTCACTCTGCAGTGAAACAGCTCCCTAGACTCTGCCTCTGTTCATACTGCCTTGTCTTCTCTTCAGGGAGTCCAGGAGCCTCGGCTTCGCTTGAGGAGTGGGCTCTACAAAGAACTAACTCTTCAGGCTGTGGCAGAGTATCACAGAGCTGAGTCCTTGGCTCATGCAGCGCTGTTTCTGACAGGGGCGAGGAAAAATGCTACAAACCAGGCGGCATCTTTCCTCCATCCTGCTTCTCCCGTTATCCCAGCAGCCTCGTCCCCTGGGACTACTGCTGATTCCAACAAGGGGAAGAGAGGCATTACCTGCTCTGCTCTCTCTGAGGCCTTCTGTACAGCAGATTTTCAGTGGGAATTATGGGTGGTTTCCAACCTACAGCTCAACCCTCAAAAATCTGACCCAACTCCACTGATAAAGAGAATGGGAATAAAAAGGAATTTCTCACAAAATCCTGAAGGACTTACGGGCCCAGACACTGGCTATAAGGAAGGAGTCACCTAGGAAGAATCTTCCAGCACCAAGCATTAGCCTAGCAATATGTGTTTTTCAAATGTATCAGAACAAAGCGTGTTGTTATTTCAATTTTATTTTAGGAACTAGGGAAATAAAATAATAGATACACTGGGAGGGAAAAAAATGAATCCTCTAAAATGTTCAGTCAGTGTTACTTTAAAACTACAAATCAAAAGCTGCCTGAGGTCCCAGGCCCAATAACAGCAAATTAAAAAGTTCCCACCTTCCCGTCTCCAGGTTTGCCTTCTCTCACTTTCTTCGGAGCTTTGGGTTGAACCCAGAGCCACACGCGTGCTAGGCAAGTGCTCTCTCCCTGACTGCCGCTGCAGCCACCAGCTACTGAAGAGGCAGACACCTGATCTGTGTGTACAAGTACATATTTGTGTCTGCACAGAAGCTCACACGTGAAAAGGGATCTTGCACATGCAAACACACTGGCTGCTTCTGAAACTTGGCCCTGCAAGTTGACTATGTTCTGCCACTGGCAGATGTTGTTGTTGTTTTTATCATAGGAGACATCGGTATTTTTACACATTTCAGAAAGGATCGCTGAAATCACGAACGCTTTCGAAAACAAACTTAAAGCAATCATTTACATTCAGGGTCCAGAATAAGATAAAAGCAGGAGATGGTTTCGTATATTGGCACTTTAATGAGGTGTCCTTTCTTCAACGTCCTCAGCAAACGCACAGATATGTGATTTGCTTTCCAAGCCAGGTCACCTCTGAGAGCCCCAGGATGGCGGCCGCCCCAGAATTCGTCGCTAGCCCTCGCCAGAGATGTCTGCCTGTGCACAACCTGTGACAAAGGACTGAAATGACAGCACTCTGACTCACTCCTACATTGTGTTTGTTTAGGAAGGTCCTAGAAATTGTATTTCACCAACCACATTCGCTATCAACACACAATTATCTGGCTTAATCATGTGGAACAGTGGCAAATTCACCTGGGGCTTAAGAACTAATGACATTCTCGTCTGAGCTGCTTTAGTGAAATGGCCTCGCACCTGAAGCAGGAACAGCAAGATTGCTCAAGAAAATTTGGTTTTCTGTTTTCATTTCACAGCATAGGGCCTCTGCTCAAATCAACAAACACTCCTGATTAAATAGCTGTGGTCGCCGGCTTCTCTGCACTCCTGCTTGTGGCTCGGAATGTGCATGGCGCACCCCAACCTTTCCAGGAGAGGAATTGCTTCTCTCCCGCTGGCTATGCATTGTCTTTTTGATGGTGGGAATAAGTAAATAAGTCGGCATTGAATAATTTGAGTATGAACGTGGTCATTACTGCGGGTGACCCCTCTAGGGCTCAAGGCAGCTCCAGGCCAGAAGCCCCCTCGAGGCACTTGTGAGCTCAGGTATATATTTTCATTTCCTCTGGCCATCTGCTACCAAGGCATTAACATTCTGCTTACTCCAGAAAAAATCCAGCAGCCCCTACCCTTGGCCTTAAACCCCCAAGGTGTGAGGCTTTGTGGAGTCACTGCTGACGTGGCGGCTAAATCCCATGGAGGGGAGAGGCCAATTTTCAAAAGCTGGTGATGGCAAAAAGAAAAAAATTGAACATGCAGATCGCTCCAAAGGCTTTAAAGGAAGGGTCAGGTGAAGTGCTCTTGCAGAAGGGTACTGGAGGGCCTTTCCTTTGAATGATAATGACCATTCTCATTAGGATGCCCAGGCAGACTGAAGAACTACCAGCTCCTGGCTGCCCTCTGGGTGGACACTCTGTGCCTATCATTTTTTTTTCTTCATCATTGTCGTAGTCCTCTTATTAGCAAGAGCGGTGGGCCCAAGGCTGCCGAGCAGAAAGGGTGCGTCGGCGCCCGGTAAGCCACTGGCTGTGCTGCATCTGCGCTGGTGGAAAGTGTTCTGGACGGGGCAAACCCTGGAGAGCCCACCGGGCTCCAGGTCCAGCTGGCACGTGCTCGCCTTTTATCTAAGCACTCCTAGAGGCTCCCCAGCACCGCCGTCTACCACCACTGAGCATGTCGGCACACACGAAGGATGCTAACGCCGCTCGGCAATGCAGCCTGGGAGCCCTCATCTAAACATCCAGCGTTCAAAATGTCTCCAGAGCTGACGTCAGATGAAATGTGGAATATTTCAGGAACATTTCCTTCTTATTTATACTTATACTTTATTTGCCCTTGAACTACATGTATACATTTGCTTGAAGCAAAAATGTACTTCCCCCTTAGGCTGGAGCCCCAGCCTTCACATATCTGTTATATAGAAGGAACAGCCCAAAAATCTGAAGAAGTCTATGATCCGAAGCACGTCTTGTCCCAAGAGTTTTGGATAAAGCTATTGAATGAAGCTCGAAACACTGAAAAGTCCAAACAAAGGAGAGAGTGAGAAAAACGTCATAAGGGTAAGGATTAAGACTGTAATCCCAGATACTTGTGAGCCCAAGGCAGGAAGGCCACACGGCAAGGCATGCCTGAGCTACAGAGCGGGTTTTCAGAGACCACAGGCAGTGAGGATCCTGACAGGGTAGAAGATGGCTCAGCAGTAAGCGCTGGGCTAGTGTATTTGATCCCCAAATTGTGGGCAATCAGCCCACATTGAACAAAACTGAAGATAAGCTGACATACGGACTCTGATGTCACACTTTAAGGAGGAGGCGTCTCACTAGGAGTCTCTTTGCTATAATGAGTTAAAGTGTTGTGGGTTTTTTTTTATGTTTTTGTTTTTGTTTTCCTTTAACCAAGCTCCAACATTAGCCCATCTTGTGGTAGAATACCTGTGTGTGCAGAAACCGACAGTAGGCGGCTCCAGATCCAGAGGGAACAGGTTCCCCTGGTCAGCTGTCACCAGTGTCAGGACCCCGCACCATTGTTGCCGTCTGAACGCTCTGAAGGAAAATGCATCCAATAATCACAGTACAGTCCTCAAGAAGGTTTGCAAACACACTGACCAGAACAAGGCAGCGAGTCTGGCCGGTGGTAAGAGACAACGAGCCGCCAGGGTGCACCGAAGTACCAGAAACTGTTCAGAGCACGCCGGTGCTTGTGCAATGCATGGTAGTTTTCATGTGACTGCATGGAGTCAGAGGAAATGCTGGCAGTCAAAGTCAAATGTCCCGAGGAGCAAGTCTTCAGCCTGCACTGGCACCCTTCCGGGATGTCTCTGAGGTCTCTGCACAGAGAGCTACCTAGAAAAATTGAAACCACCTCTTTCAAAACAGATTACCCTCTGTTAGCTGGAGATTCGACACTTCGCTCCTTTAGAATCTGCCCTCCCTCGTCGCCTTTCCTCCAGTCCTCCTTCTCGTCCTTCCACAAAGATGATGCCTGTTTACCCACCACCCACGAGGTAAACACACAAGCTGCCGAGATGCAGCTCTTCCAGAAGAAGGAGTGGAAGGAGTCTGCGGCTAGATTGTGGCCCTCAGAAAGGCCAGAGGTAAAGGCTCACCAACATGGCTGCCTAAGAATGAACTGAACAAGAACAGCAATAGACAGGCCAAAGCAGACAGGAAAAAGCTGAGGAGGCCTCAACCCAGCACAGAGAATTACAGGTGAGAAAGGAATGCTGGGAGTGGAACACATGGCCTTCTCCAGGGAAGAGCACACCAATGCGTATCTATCCAACACAAAATGTTCATCCCTGAAAACGCACAGATGCTATACAGAATAAGAATGCTTCATTTAGGAATATGTCTGTGTGTGTGTGTGTGTGTGTGTGTGTGTGTACATTTGCACGCAATAACAAGTAATGAAAACAGAAGCAATTAATTTGCAAGAGAGCAAGAAAGGGTATATAGAAGAGTATGGAGGGAGGAAAGGAAGGAGAAAATTATGTACTTATATTATAATCTCAAAAAAAAGAAAAATGTACTTGCAAAGGGTCTGAACATTCCTAAGGGTTTCTTGTTTGTTTGTTTGTTTGTTTGCCTTGTCAGAAGGACAAAACAATGCCCAAGTAGAGGCAATAATTCATTCACACATCTACATATTTGTTCATCTTCTGACTAGCTCTGCTTTTAGCCACTGATGGTGGAGACTGAAGAACACTGTGGGCCCTGTTGGCGTGGACGAGAAATCCCCTGGAGGAAACACGTATCTCCTCAGCTGGGAACTGCGCTGAGTAACAGGAAGGGGGCAGAGTGGGAGGTCTGTAACGGAAGGATTAGTGTCAGCCACCTCCAAGCAGCCGGCCCTTGATGGCAGACTCCTGGACAGAACCGTGAGAGCCATGCGCAGAAGGGGGCTTGAGCTTCTGATGAGGGAAAGACGCTCCATGTTCTGTTATTCTTTATGTTGCAAAGGGAAATGGGCTTCCACAATTTTACGAGCTAAAGAGCACTTATGATAATTCCCAGTCCAACGAAACTCTCTGTTGTTAAAGAGTCCACCTGCAAACCCAGGCGAAAACAGGATGAAGCCAGGACAGCAGCGACTCTCTCCGAATTCTGCCTGGACGCTTCCATCGCTAGACGGATGGGACAGAAAGAAAGAAAGAACCAGTCCAAATCATATTGTAAAATAACAAAAGAAAGCTAGAGGACGAAAAATGATCTCCCCAAACCTGCGTCTCTCTGGGCATGTTTCTCTTCTACAGAAATGATCCTTCATCCTCCTCAAAATGAAGGTGTCTGTCAGCTCCTGCAGAGAGCTGAATTATAACTCCCACTCACCACTCAAACTTACACAAAGTACTTGTGCAAAATAATTAGCAAAGCAAGAAACTTTTCCTTATATGTAAATTTTGTATCATTCTGGAAAGTTCCACAAATGAGCTCTGATTACTGGTAGAGGGGAAATAAGAACAGTCGATCTAACCATCGCTCAGAGAGCACTTCACTCTCTCGCTACACTAACATTTCCACCTGCAGAAGGAAACCAGCACTGGTGGTTTGGTAAGCTAAGCCAGGCTGTGGGAATAGTGGGGATAACTTGTACATGAGAACAAGGGAAGGGCAAATGTCTGCCAAGGTGGTTAAGTTCTGAAATAAGAACACAGAGAGATTTAGGTTAGCTCATCAGCTGACCAGCTGGGCAGTGAGAGTAAATCATGAACGCTGTTTTTATTTTCTGCAAAGTATCCATCAAATAGAGGTAGATGGTCTTCAGTTTTCTGGTTCCCTTGGGCAATGAGAATATCAAATGAACAGCTGTCATTTAAAACAAAAATAAAACCCTTCAAGTAACTTCAGAGGCTCTAAGCTTCCTTTACCATCATTGTAAGTGAGGTCCCTTAAAACATTAAGATGATTGCAAATGTCTTCATCCACCCGGATGGGAGCAAAGCTAAGAGAACATTTTACAGGAAATAAATAAAAAGAGGCATTCTCAGAGAACTGTGGGGCTGCTGAGGAATCCATGCTCACTTTGTAAGCTGTTCTCCTTATGGTTAACCTCCAAAGCACTCAGCATGTGTCCCCCAAACCTCACCCTCTAGTTGTAAATAAACACTTGCTGTCTCCACACTGTTGTAAATCTTCCTGCCCAGAGATTATTAAAGGGACTCTGTGGTCTGTTTTGGAAATGTAATCCTTCTGGCCTGGTCTCAAGGACAATTAATGAAAGCAGACTGACAGGGTTTGGACACCATGGAAGGATGGAATCACCTTCTCTACATAACAGGAGAGGAAGTGCCCACGCCCTACACATCACTAAGTTAAAGAAGCTGAGCTGTCCAGCTGCTGAAGAGCCTGATTCAGTACACGAGAAGAGAGTCCTATGGACCTGTGTTTCAGCAAGCACCCAGGTTGTTCTTACTGGTGGACGGATCCGAGGAACTGTGACACGGGGACTAGAAGAGCTGCCAGTGAGAATGAAGCCAGAGGTTAGCACTGCCAGAGCTACGGTGTCATAAACGCTGAAGTAAGAGACTGGCTTCCCAGAACCAGTGAGAGAACCGGCAAAAAATCCTGTCCAACCCAGTCCAGCCCAGGCAACAAGAACAGAACTTCAGGATTAGACCCAGCGACCACAAAATGACATTCTTCAGGTATCTCCAGTGCCCAGTGAAACTGATGAATTTTCTGTCTCGATGCCCCAGTCTGCTGGGCCACACAGCTGCTGCCTCTGGCAGGCTTTGGCCTCACGTCATGACTAAAGCTCATGGGCTTTGCCTTGAGTATCATCCGATGAGCTGCATATTTCTCATATAACAACACAGCCTAATGTTTCAACAACTGCAGTAATGTTTAAAATGCTTTAAATGGGAAGACAGTCTATCTTTTTTACAGTGTGTGTTTGATGAATCAGAACCTTCACTTGGAACTGTAGTATCCAGGATATGCTTCAAAATATTTTTTTATGCTGTTATTAAACTTACATTACACTATATTAGCATTTCTCAGTCCTTTCTCAGGGGTCACCTGTGACTACCAGAAAACACAGATATCTACAGTACAACTCATAATGGTAGCAAAATTACAGTTTTGAAGTAGCAACGAAAATATTTTCCTGGTTGGGGGTCATCACAGTATGAGGAACTGTATTAAAGGGTCACAGCGTTAGGAAGATTGAGGGCCGCTGCTCTGTATGGTCGCAGAAGAAGATCATGTTATTATTGTGTCCACTGGAAAACTTTATCAAAGCTGGTAGCTTATTCAGGATAAAATAGATAACCGTGTTTAAGCTACTGCTGAGGGATAGAGGGTGGCACACTGGTTAAGAACACTCTTTGCTCTTCCAGAGGACATGGGTTCAATCCCAGCAGCCAGATGGTTTGTAAGCCTAGTGCCAGAGAATCTTCTGGCTTCCCTGGCCTCTGCATACATGCAGTGCACAGACACACGTGGAGGCAAACACACACACACAAAGTTTAAACAACAATTTTAAGATATCGCTGGATATGACAGCAGAGAACTTTATATTCAGAGAGATACTGACTCTAAAAGTAGGCATAATATTAGTATTTATGACAAACTAGCACTGAATTCCTCACTTTCACAGAAAAATTCTCATCAATAGCCAAGCATTAATTCTTGCATTATTCCCATTTAAATAATGTGAATATCCAATTGCATTTCCATCCGTACTCACCATCTCTTCCATTGTCACAGAACTCAGTCCAAACATAAACAAAGCCACAATGATAATTTAGTGTCACACTGCTGTATTTTGGAAGAAACAACAATGGCAGTTCCATATTTACTGATGAAGAGCTGTGTCTGTTTTTGCATTTTAACTTATCTATTTAGTCCTTCTTGTGTTGAGCATGAGTGACATTATCTAAACCACCTTTACTGAAATATTGGCATTAATATTGAAAAGTTCCACTTATATATTTAATATGATCATTAACATTAATGAACACACAAACTTGCTGTTCTACTCCAAAATCCAGTTCTGGCAAAAGGTAAAATTCAGACAGAGTCTTCTGATATAAATTAGATATGGGTTGTTTCCTGCAGAGACTGCGTGTCCTATGTGGTAAAATGTTGCTTACAATGAGAACTTGGGTTTTTCAAAGGCACGAACATAGATATATGATATGCTTCTCTATGCCTGCACAGACAAATGAATAAATCAATAAACAAATAAACAACAAAAAGACATAAGTTATATGAAAGGCTGGGAGTAGTTATGCCTAGGAACTGAGATCAGAGGTAATTTGGAGACTACTGCTTTTTAAAAAACAAATGTACATTAGTTGAATGATGAAGATTCCTTTTCATAAATTCATTCTTCAGTAAGGGATTCCAGAAACATGCATATTATGAACTACACATTATTCTTAAATAAAAAGTTACAGAAATACATATTATGAAATCATTTTTGTAAGAAAAAGTAAAACAGTGTTTGAAAGCTAAATGTGTATATACTGAAATGTTAACAGTAACTGTCCCTGGGCAACAAGATCATAGATTACTTTCTCGTTGTTTCTCTTTGTTATATGTAAAATTACCCACTAAGCCCAGGAGTCCAATGCTGTCCATTCTCTGACTCTGAGAAAAACTGCCTGATTTTCTGTCCAACCACAGAGGAATACAATGCAGTGCTTGACACGAGGTTTAAAAATGGTTTCTTCTATTTAAGTCTCTCTCGAGCTGTTTTGTGGATCTGCGTTTCCTGGAAGGGCCAGTGTCTTATTGTCACATGCATAGTCTATGTAGGAAAGGAGCTATGTTCCTGACTCTCAGACAAAGAAAAACAGTCCCTTCCCTCTTTCCCTCTGCTACCCCTGTAAGATTCTCATTTGGCCTACTGGTTGCCCCACGTCAGTTTGCCTGAAGCCCTGTAATGGGCTTTGAGGTAGACACACATGGCCCAGTAGCATTCAGTCTCCAGGTCCATATGAGAAGTCGGATAATGATAATTAGGGATGGATGTGGGGGCGGGGGCACACTTGAATGGTAGGATCAGATGGAGACAAGGAAGAAAGAGGGAGAGAATATCAATAGAGATGGATAAAATGGAAACACAATGAAGCAGACACTTCCTAAAATATACACATTTCTGAAGGTTGTTTAAATGAAGTCACCAGAAAGTGGGGAAGACAGACCCAGCTTGAAACCTCTTGTTACCAGATGAAGTTTCCAGTGCCAGCAGGTTACGTCTAATTGAGATGTTGGGCAACGGGGTCCCAAGGGAACTCCCAAACAACCCAGACTGTGGCCAAGACCCAGATTGTTCTTCACAAAATGACAGCAAGGCCCCACTGCAGGAGACAATGCAGACACAGCTCACTGAAGATGCAGGAGTCGGGCTGGTTCAAACACAGAGCCTTCACCCCGTGTGCTAGTGTCTTTGGTACAGCACAGTATTTATTCTCCACAGCACCGAAGGAGAAGCAGCCTCAGGCTCTCTGATCTACAGTGGTGTCCCGCCTGAAAGGTCTGCCAGGACAATGGTGGCACAAAGCTTGTGTGAGTAACCAACCCATTTCTGCTTTGACTTACAGCCAACTCCACAAGATGGAACCCATATGCAATACTACTCGGGAGAGCAAAAACCTAAAAGTAGATAGCCTAGGGCTCTGGGGGAGGGACCCCAAATGCTACCGTTCTGAAAAACAAACAAATGAAAGATGTAGCAATGAAATGACCTCTAATGATATTCTGCCATTCTCATAGGTCAGGGCCTTGTCATCCGAGAACCTTCCTCCTGAAGCAGATGGGGACAAATACAGAGACCCAGAGCCAGGCATTACAGAGACTGAGAGACTTTGGAACCCTTAGCCCAGTGGTATTCAACCCCCCTAATGCTGTGACCCTTTAATACAGTTCCTCAAATTGCAGTGACCCTCAACCATAAAATTATTTTGTTGCTACTTCATAACTGTAATACTGCTACTGTTATGAATTATGATGTAAGTATCTGATATGCAAGATTTCTGATATGTGATTCACCAAGGGGGTTGTGTTCAAGAACCACCCACTCAGCCCTAAACAAAATGTCTCCATCAATCCCTCCCCGCAGGAATTAGAGAACCCCAGGGAAGAGGAGGCAGAAGGAATAAAAAAATCAGAGGGGATGGAGGACACCAAGAAACCACGATGGACATGCATAGGAGCTCGCAGAGACAGGCGCAGCTTGCTTAGGACCTGCAGGGGTTTGCCCAGGATGGAGTCCTAGAGCTGAAAGGAGAAGTGTGCACCCTCCGTCTGTAACCTGGAAGCTCTCTCCAGTTGATAAGTACTCACAAAAGAAAATTTAGTTTCCCCTAAGGTAGCCTCCCTGGGGAAACAAACTGCTCTTCAAGAGAGGCTGCAGACACCAACACAACATGAGGTCACTGGTGTCATGGCCGGGCTCTCTCTTAATTCTTCTTATTTTTATTTTCTTTATTTATTTCTCACTTCTGTTCTACAGGTCCTTCAGAGTCTATCGTGACTCCTGGCTTAGTGGCTTTATGGGATTTCTTAGCGTGTGGACAAGTGGCTTTCTGGTGTGCCTTCTCTTGGGCTCCTTTTCTTCTGTTTGTTTTGTCCAGTTCCAAAGTGTTAGTTTTTGTCCTGTCCTTACCTTACCTTACCTTACCTTACCTTACCTTACCTTACCTTACCTTACCTTACCTTACCTTACCTTACCTTATCTTGCTTTTTTTTTCCCACAGAAGCTTTGCTTTCTAATGAGAGACAGTAATGGTGTGTCTCTAGATGAGAAGTGAGGTGGGGAAGGGCTGTGAGGAATAGAGGGAAGGAAAACTGAATATATCATAAGTCAGAATATATCATAAGAAAATAATCTGTTTTCGACAGAGGGAAAATAAACACTAGTATTTGAAGACACTCACTGAATTGCGTGTTCCTATAAGGCAGGAGATAATGAATTGTGCCCACTGAAAATGAACATGTTTGTAATCATAGACGGACGTAGGGTTGATTTGTCAGTCTCTTCCCTGCTTCCTTTCCATCTGTGCTTAGCCGAATCATAGAGCTCAGAATTACTCAGGATGCCAGGAGTCTGAGCTCAGTGGCCTTGTCTAGTAGGATACGCACCTTTGTCTTCTGCTTCTGGGCTCATTAGACTCACATAGTCACTCCCTGCTGCAAATGCTTCTTAAGAGCTAAACAATGCACTTTTTTTCTTGAGGGAGTCCATGCAAAGACAGGATCCTGTGCTTCTGGAAGTTTGTCCCCCCCATGGCATTGCTTCAACTATAAAACTCACCCTACCTTTGAGGGCATCATTGGAGTAAGTTAGAATTTTGCAAGAGGTTTTTGTCTTGAAGCTCATTATCATAATGATGTGACAGCGGTGCAGTGGGGTGTGCAGCTGTCACCCCAGCATCCAGAGGCTGAAGAAGGGTCAGGGTGGGCTTGAGATCAGCTGCACAAAGACACAGCACACATATCTAATTATCTGTGTGTATACAGATAGGTAGACAGATAGACAGAGAGATAGAGAAAAAGAGAGCATCAATTTCTCAGCCAGATGAGTCATCTGGTCCTTGTTCAAGCTCTAGTCAGAGACACAGAACTGAGGTCTTAAGATGAGGAGGGAATGATGGGAAGCAAGAGAGAGCCGTGGAATTGGACATGCAAATAGAGGTATACAGGCATGTCCAGTCCTGAACTCACGGCTCTCTCTGCACAACCAGGCAGATACAGGCCTCATCACCGGCCCAGAGTCCATAGGAACGTGCCTGAATCAAGAAGAATATGGTAATTCTCACGGTTACAGGGTGGAAAATATTTATGACATAGCAGCTGAAAGGGTCTTTATTTCGTCTTCTGGGAATCTCGCCATATGATAGAAGCAAAAACACTTTGAACAAGATGTGGGTGAGCTCCAGAATCCCTGCCTCCGAAGCGAGATAGCTTTCTGATAGAAAACACTCTCCTGTTCATCAGGGCTGCTAGCCTATGGTGAGCTTAATTAAAATCAATGGAGAAAAAAATTGACTAGTAAGAAGAACTATTTGGGCTTCATGAAATGTAAATTAGTTAAAATATGAAATACCCAAATGACCTTGGGTCGAGGACTTTGTTGGTGATCAACTTATTGATCCATTGAAGGACGCCCTTCTTTTTCTCTCTTCCACTGTCTCTGACAGAATTAAGATACGGTGAAGCTTCCAGGCTGGAGCTGGGAATCCTGCGTTGCCTCTGTTGGCACACACTATCCCTGTCCTTCGGTAACTTCCTCTTAGATTTCTCTATTAGTGTGCCTCCCCCTCTGTCTCTGGAATTCTGTCTTCACACCTACACAGAGGAAAACAAGCCAGACACTGGGAGGAAAAGACCGTTCTCTCCGGTGGCCTGGAACTGAACTCACCCCTAAATTCTAAATGTGACGAAAACATATTTCTTCTTTTTATAAAAATGAAGAAATGCATGTGTAAGTCAAGGTCATGAAGGAGGAAGCTGACTGAAATTGTGCTCAGTTCAAAGTGGCCAGCCCTCCTCTAGCTAAAGACATGCACTAGCAAACACACAATTAACAGAAATGGCTGAATGTCTCCCCTGCTGCTGGGTGGTTTAGCATGTGACTGTACGGAGTAAGACACTTCCTTTACCCTTCTTCTGCTTTCATGTCACGTGTCAGGTTCACGTGTGGGAGCCAGAGGTTTGACCTTTCAGCATTACATGCTCCGGTCAAATGAAGGTGCTCAGAATAGGTTGTGGAGGATGAGGGAGACACAGAGCAGGACCAGATGTCCCGTCAGTCCAAGTGGAAGCCTGCAAGACCCCACTCCTAAGCTGATGAGCCCAATCTATCAGAACCACTTAGCCAAGCCACAACTGATCCCAGACTCATAAGCACCAAATGCCTCTATGTCAAGGCTACTGAGGGTAGCCTTTGTGGTTCCATTACATGGCATTATGATAGCAGCACATAACTGACACTCCCTGGAAAGATGACATCTTCAAGAAAATGATTCAGGAAATATGCCAGTGTTCATTTCACCAGGCTACATTAGTGCTCGTGTGTGTGTGTGTGTGTGTGTGTGTGTGTGTGTGTGTGTGTGTGTG
>NW_026585580.1:17736921-17774217 GCF_907164565.1 Psammomys obesus | reverse complement strand
GTGTGTGTGTGTGTGTGTGTGTGTGTGTGTGTGTGTGTGTGTGTGTGTGCGCGCGCGCAAGCCCATGGCACTCACATGTGCACACATGTATGATGAAGACACCAAGTTGTTAATATTCTGTATGAACAATTAAATATGATATATGTTTCTCTGATTGCTGGGTAGCTTGCCCACAGAAATGCATTCATTTTTTCCCTTAACAACTGTCTATGAAATAGCTATGGCATATTCGACACCATGAACGTGAAGGAGAATCAGCTAGAGAAGTACAGAGGACTGGAGTCTGCTCTGAAGACCTCTTCCCACTTGCTAACACACTGTAAGATGTACTTGGTGAAATGGTGACTGCTAAAGACACACAGTGGCATTTCACTGTAACCTTTAGCTATTACACTTTGTAAATACAATTCTCAGCTTAATCACCTATTAAACATGGTCCAAAAAAAATAGATGGGATTTTTGTATTCCCTAGTCCATAATGTCACATCGCAAGGGAAGATTTCCTTTGAAACATGAAACTCTTGACATTGGCAGTGTGGAAAAGTGAAGCCCATGTCACTCCGTGGGTGCCAGGTACCTATATTATGTCCTACTGGTGGTTACAGAATTTTCAATATTCCCTTATCCTTTTCTGCTACTATGTATGGCAGCTTATAGCGGTGGTAATCATTTCCTGTGTTTGAAAAAGAGATGAAAGCATTCATGGATGAAAGCAAGTTGGATTTAATCTCCTTCTCTCTCATCCAGTGCACTGTACTGATCATTTTCAAAAAGAAAAAAAAAAGAAAAAAAAAACAAGACTTAAGCTCATTTTTGTCATGAAAAAACTAGTTTCATAATAATCAGATGGGCAATTCCTAGTGTATACAATTCTAATATAATTACCAGGAGGAAATGTAGAGGGAGTTGCAGGTTAGAGATAAAGAAAAGCCTGTGAATTTTGTATTAATGTCTCAGACTCTCTTATTTGTGCAAGTAATCAATCTTTCGGGGAGTAGAATAGTAATTCTTTGTGGAAAAAAATGACAAGAGTCAGAGGAAGAAAAAAGATAATCTGAGTTCCATTCGGTACACAGCAGGTCAGCTGTGATTGACAAAGCTCATCACAAAACTCTAGCTCAGGGAGTAATCCCAGCAGCAGAGTGTCATTTACAGGCAGAGCAGTGTTAATGACATGTTTAACAGCTGCCTGTTGACGCTCAGAATCTGCATTAACCCGCAGAGCAGTGAACAGAGAAATGAGGGAAAGGATTGAAATCAAGCCTTCGTTACTCTGACAGGCCAGGTGAAAGGCTTGTCTGGAGGTCGCCATGAGCCAGTAAGAAGCCCAGAAGGTGGAGGGTTCAATTGCATGGAAGCACCATCTTGGAGATGACAGGGTCTGATCAATAAACACGGAGGGCTGCAGAAGAACCCCCATATGTCCACTCAAACAATGAGACAGGAAGGCAGGCAAGCAGAATGAAGTCAGGGCTCGAGACACCAAATGCTATGCCGGCATTAGAGCCGCCAGAGGGGAGCTCAGTGTTGGACCCGACGGAGGCTATAGCAATGGGAAGACAGAATGGTCCTGTATGTGCAAACTCCTTTACCCTTGGGAATATTATTTACTCCTCTCAGGAGGAAAAGCAACAGGGTACCAGAATCATAGCTTCTTTTCTAGACTTTCTAAAGTCATATTGAGTTAGCACAAAGGGATGACTAAATGGTTTTCTCCAAGCACAGTTCTCAGTACTGGCTCATATGTTCTGTGGTGGAAGTGACCCTCCAGCCTGGCAATGGAAGAGGACAACTACCGTTTTGAGCAAAGAATGAAGACATAGAGAAAGAGGCAGGGATTTAGAAGTGGAGTTCCAGTTTCTCCACACTAAAAAGAAGTAGTAATGACCTCAGGCATCTTATGCAAAGCTCTGTGCTCTTACTTATAAAACTGAAATAGTACATATGTCATAAGGATTAAAATAAATGCCTAAAAACCCAGCATGAACAATCCCTCCACAAAATGAGCGTCATTCTTACCGGATGTGGCCACTGTTAGAGACTAGAGGATACCCCAGTCTGCCCGGAACACCTCGCCAGCACACACCGTCACCAAAACTCCCCTGTCCCTTGGAACCTGATGCATTTTTTGTCTTTATCCACTTATTTACCCCAAATACCAAAATTCAGCATTCAGCACATAATAGCTTACTCAGAAAATATTTAGGAAGGAACACACTTTCTATACCAATTTGAAGAGTCTTCTTTTAGCTGGCTTTTTGCTTAAAAGAAAACAGCTGGGGTCCCTGGGTTTAGGGCTCCAGAACTAACCTCACTGCCCTATCATTTTGCAAATAATGGTGTGAGACCTGAGAGAGAGACAGTCTTGGTCTATGCAAAGCTCACTGGAGAATAAGCATTTCACTGACGCTGCACTTTCTCTCTGTGTAAGCTGCTCAGGCCAAGCATTCACTGGGCCATGACGCTCTAGGTTCTCAAGTCACCACCGCAGATTTTCTCACGAGCTGCTCATCCCCTAAGTCCACTTCACTGTTCAGCTCTTCATCTTCGCTATTCCAGAGAAGCAGGGAGGTTGGAGAAGTCTTTGTCTTGCACATCTGGCTGTGCAATGTGAGGTCTCATGAGCAATCCTGCACAGGGACATGCCAAACCTACCCACTGTTTGTATCCCCACTCAGAAATGAGTAGCTCTCTCAAATCTATGCTTTGCTGCCCCCTTTTCACACTAATTCATTTGGAAAGAAAGTAGTTCCTGGAGCAAAATGGCAAGTTGACTAAGCGGCGTCTGGATGATTCACCCCTCTGTTCAGTAAGCATGATCAAAACAGGGTCACCTGGCTCTGGCGATCCTTTCAGCGGGTCCTGGTCCTGCCAGAGAATCCAGGAGCCAGAGAGAAAGAGAGAGGAATGTTAGACAAGAAAGGAGAGGGACAGGAAGAACAGGAGAGGGAGAAAACAGGTAATTCTGAAGCATTTTCAAATGTCGGCTTATCATATTATTTAATACAAATGCATTGCAGAATAGCAGGGTTATATTCTGAAGTCCATCATCATGTAGTTGAATTGTGTGAAAGTCACAAAATATGTTTACATGCACCTAGATGCTACCAATTACTGCGTACCTTTGGCTCTGTAACAGCCTAGTGTTCCTAAGCTATGAAACCAAACCATGTGGCGCTGTGCTGAACTCTAAAGGTAACCGCAACGCTCTCTTAAGTATTCTTGTATCCACATAGAAAAGACACAATAAAATACCAGGAGATAGGGATTTTTCAGCTCCAATATAATCTTATGGGCCCATCATCCCATGAGATCATTGGCTGCAAACTCTGGTGCATTTGACTATATTTCTCTGTGTTCTGAGGAAAAATAGAAATGGTCAGTGCAAAAATGAATGCCCCACATTGATTATTCTCCTAGGGATTGCAGTATGGGGATGAAATGCCATCTGAATTTTTTTCCTTCTAGGACACTAGTTTCCTCCAAAAGCAAAAAGTTTTGATTTTAGAGATTTCACTTATCAATAGCAAACCATGCTCTGAAAATATTAAATGGAAAACTCTAGAAATAATATTTAAGTTGTAAATAGAGTGTCATCTTCCACGGATTGACGAGATCTCCTGTGACCTCTGTGACCTCAGTCTCTCTGTGTCTCTGTATGACTTAGCCATTTGCCAAATGGTATTATGTCAGCTGTTGTGGTATCAAATGCTTATAATCAAGTAATCCTCGTCTCATTGTCATTATCTCCCAAAAGAACTAACAATAGCCATTGGGTTATGCCCAAAGAGTTGTAACATGCTTCCTTTCAGTGATATGGGAAACGTTCCCAACTTTGTAAGCAAAGAAAAAGAAAGCTTGAGGTTGGGATAAAAATAAACCTCCTATCCATGAAATTATGGAAAGGAAAAAGAAGCACATGCTAGTTTGGGTATCATACTTCAAATATTACAAGAAGTCATGGCTGCAGAGAGTGCTAAGTGCTGAAAGATTCCCTTCCCTTCACATCGTCACATGAGCACAGCATCATCACAGAGCCATGGGAGGCAGGCTATCCCGACAGGACTTGCATTCATGCGCCTGTTTTCACAGTACTGCTGTATTTCACTGCTGGTGCTGTCAGTCTCCTGCCTAATCTATAGATTGACTTTTATTGTCAGTAGAGTTGTAAGAACAAACTGTTGTGCATAACTGGTACAACCCCAAGTTCCTGTCCTCACTAAGCATCGTGGAACACATCCCTGCAGAAAAGACAGACAGTACAGTTGACACTAATACAGGATAAGTTGTCTCAACCACTAAAGCCTATTGGTATTAATATTCAGAAAGCAGGAACACTTATGGCTCGAAATATACACATGGAGCTCCTGTTCCCACAGACAGCACCAAATAACTGAAAACACCTCCATAGAACTCCACCACTGCAGCCGAGACAGCACACATCCCTCTCTTCTGCACTTAGGTCAGAAGTGCAAAGATCTAGCCATGGTCTCTTGTGAACAATTCACATAGCAGGAAACCACTCAATGCCTAAGTTCCGAGCCAGGATTTGAAGTGCTAAGACTCCCTCCTCTGGCTCCATCACATCCAGGCTCATAAGATCTTTTCTGAAATTCTTAAAATGTTTTCAAATGTAAACAGATTTGATTTTCTTCTTCACATATATATACACATGTTGGTATACATGTAAACACTGCACACACACACACACACACACACACACACACACACACACATCTGTATGTATGTCTTTTAAAATTTGGCCATGGAGTCCTGTTTTAAAATTTGTCCGTGCAGTCCTGTTTCTCGTTCTTTTATGAAAATCAAATATGGAGTAGATCCTGGGATGTGTGTTTGGGGTCTCCTGTGATCCCTCTGTGCTCCAGCACAGTGCTGCTGATGAGCCGTGTCCTCTCAATCAGCATTAAAGTATGGGGTTCCTCCTTCTCTAGTATTTACAGAATGTTGATGACTTGACCCATGCTAAACATTCTATTCTCTTGGGATCCTCCCAACAATGAATCAGTCACTATTATGTAAGTTTTACAAGAAAAATATTGGAGGCTAAATATTTTGGAGGCCAACAGAACCAAAAAATCTGGGCCTAGAGTTGCCCTGCAGAATTTGATGCACCAGCCATGCACAGAGAAGACCTAGACGCCCTGCTCAAATGTAGTCCATTGGCAGCTCAGTCTCCATATGGGTTCCCTAGTAAGGGGAGCAGAGACTATCTCTGACATGAACTCAGTTGTCTGCTCTTTGATCACTTCCCCCTGGTGGCACAGGCTTGCCAGGCCACAGAGGAAGAGGATCCATGCAGTCCTGATGAGACTTGATAGGCTAGGGTCAGGTGGTAGGGGAGGAGGACTCCCACCCACTTTCTGTGGGTGGGAGAGCAGGAGAGGGGGGAAAAGGAAGGAAGGGTAGGACAAGGGAAACAAAGGAAGGGGCTACAATCAGGATGTAAAGTGAATAAATTATAATAAATAAATAAAAGATATATCAATATAAAATTAGAAAGGAAATGATTGATCTTTTAATTTTCTATTGCTGTGGCAAAACACGATGACCAAGGCAAGTAATAAAAATAAATATTTAGCTGGAAAGTTCCAGTTCCAGAGGTTTAGAGTCCATGATCATCATGGTGTGGAGCAAGCAGGCAGCAGGTGGCAGGCGGCAGGCGTGACACTAGAGTAGTATCTGAGTGCTTACATTCCACAAACAGAAAGCAGAGAGAACACTAAGAACAGCATGGGATTTGGGAACATCAAGGCCTCCTCCAACCAAGCCACGCCTCCTAATCCTTCCCAAATAGTTGCACCAACTGTGGACCAAACATTCAATTATAAAATGCCCTGTGGGCTGGTCTCTCTGAACCTCCTTTGGAATGAATGTGATCTGAGCTCATTCAGCCAAGCTTTATTACCTGCCTCCTCTGTGCCAGACTCTCATTCAGAATCAGCATCTCAGACTCAAGAATGTATGACAGGAAGCCAAATGTCCCTCCTCAAAGAGCTAGCAATTTAGTGGAAAAGACAAAAGAAGATCTCAAAAGAAGGAGCAACGCAGAGGTGATAGGGCCCAGTTCTTATTTCGCAGAGGATTATAATGGCATCTCTTACAGATCAGAGACATGTGCCTTTTCACACACACTCCTGGAAGCCTCGTACCTGATGAAATGTCTAGAGAAGGAAGGTGGGTTCTAGGAAAATCATGGAAGGCATGTTGGTAGGTAGATTTGGGGACTCCAAAGAGCACAACAAATCACACCTACCAAAAAACAGCTTATGGCTAGTTCTTTTTTATTTTTTTCATGTGAAAGACAAGTTTAATCTTAGAATTTATCCAAACCTTAAAATACCTCACTAGTGCTCAAGCTTCTGTGGCCTTCAGGAGCTCTGATTCTTCAGCATGTATGGATGTAGTTATTTTGGAACATAGTTTCACTCATGGAGCAATCATGGCCAAAATAGCTGCACCAAATTCCTCTCTAAATCGGAATTTTTTCAGTTCCTTTGGAAAGTGCACTGCTAACATAGACTCCCTAAGCATGCATGTTTTTACCCGCTCACTCTGGAAATATCTTTCTATGTATGTGCATCCAGACTGAAAATCGCTATGAAGTCATACACCAAAGCGTACCTCACCTGCTCACCCGACTGAGTTGTATTTTTAGTATAAGGAAAAATAAGTTTTTCTCGAGGCAAAGTTCCGTGCTGGAACTCACCTCTGCTTTGCTTGCTGTCATTGATAACATCTGAAGTTCCCCCTTCTCATCCCTCCTCCCTACCTCTTCCATACCCCCCCCCGTTCCCTCTCAAATTCATGGCCTCTCTCTGATTGCTATTGTTATATATAGATGCACAAATACATTTGGATGTTTCAGTGTTTACACCACTGCACTGTGTAATGGGGACTCATTTCTGGGAGAGGCCAGTTCTCCCTCTTCCTGCATCATGGTTTCTTGTAGCTCTTTGTCTAGTAGTTGGACTCTGTGAGGCTCCCCTTTTTCCCTACTAGCATGTCTGTTGGTAGAGTCACTGTTGAGGTCTTGTTTAGGCAGCCATTTCTAAGAGGCACAGTCTCACAGCGCACTTCCTAGCTCTGACGATTACATTCTCTCTCCTCTCTCTTCTGAGCCTCGGGTCCAGGAGTGGTGCTGTGTATAGATCCCTTCTGCCTGGGCTCCCCAAGATCTGTTGGCTTCTGCATTGTGACCAGTTTGTGTTTTCTATAATGGTCTCCATTACTAGTAAAGAAAGGCTCCTTTTGTTGTTGTTTTCTGTTTGTTTTGACTTTTGTTTTTGAGGCAAGGTCTCTCTCCATAGCCGGGTTGTCTTGGAACTCATTGTGTAGACTAGGCTGGTCTTGAACTCACTGATATCTGTCTGCTTCCATAGTGTTGGATTAAAGGCATGAGCCACCATGCCTGGCCATGAGAGAAGCCTCTTTAATGGGGGGTAAGAACAATACGTATCTGTAGACAAAATGATAATTTTTAGAATGAGGTTGGAATCATGCTGGTCTGGCAAAGTGGTGGTAGTAGTTTCTCTTTTAAGATCCACGACCTCACCTGTCCCAGGTAGATGGCTAGCTTTCTATTATTAGGCATGATTCCCTCATGTTGACTAGATCTTGAGTCCAATTATATAGTTATTGGTTACTGCCAAAATGTGATTGCCATTATTGAACCTTTACAGATATTGTGATGTGCTGGTCATTGTATGGACAGGTACCACAGCTGTATGGAACTACCGATTGCTTCTCTCACTTGGCAGATTGTATTCTTGGCTGGTCCTACTTTGAAAGTTTGACATTCACTTTTCTTCGTGAGAACTCTGTGTCAA
This sequence comes from Psammomys obesus, assembly GCF_907164565.1. NCBI lineage: Eukaryota > Metazoa > Chordata > Mammalia > Rodentia > Muridae > Psammomys > Psammomys obesus. The sequence continues at coordinate 17,766,370 of NW_026585580.1, read as the reverse complement.
ATATGGACTTAGTGAAGTGCACTGAAGTGTTGAAGACTTGTTCGAAGTTAAAACTAAATACATGGGATACTGAGTGTTCCCAACCTTGACATATGTTGAGGAGAGGTGGTTTACCTATATAGGCTAAAGATGAGGCACCTTTGAGTCATGGACAGAGCAAGGGTCCTGGCCACTGTCTAAATTCTGCTCAAGGACATGACATAAATCTAAGGATCCTATAGATTAAGAAAGCACATAGCAGTCTTGATTTTAAAACATATCAATAGAGAATCCATGAGATAACAGAAGGGGAGGAAGACAAAGCTGAGTTGTTATGTTCTCAAAGAAAATTTCAATCACTTTGACACCCTAACCCACTCCTTGTCAAGAGAGCTTTTGAGAACTTCTGAGGCTATCTTACTGGCAAACAATGCTATTAGCTAAATAATGTTTCAAGGACATGGTCAGATTTTACTTCCTACTTATTATGGTAGAAGCAATGATGGTGTGACTGGCTTTGGTCAATGAATATAACCATCAAAGTAATGTCTAGGTTGAAGCTGTAGGATTCCAAGGAAGGTTCGGCACCTCCCCACACACTTGCTGCATCAATGCTCACAAAGGAGTTGGCTCCATCACTGAGCATCTGAGCTCAGGCCTCTCCCTCACTGATGCTCAAGGGATGAGCAGCCTCAGGGTGGCTAAGTCATTAAAATGTGAAGGCCATTTGTTGCTACAGCACAGCCTTGCAGATCCTGCCTGGTTCATCTGGGAAACATCACATGCTCTTGAAGTACAAGCAAAAACTCCAAAGGAATCTTTTTTATTTTTTATTATTTTCCGTAATCCTGGTGGGAATTTCTCCACCTTAGCAGTTATCCAAAATGGTAAGTGGATACCTGGGGCAAAGACATTGTGGGTCCTCCAAATGCTAATTCAGAAAGTTCATTTTATGGCTCCCTTTAATGTCATGTGTTTTTGAGCCCACTTTATCCCTCCACCCATAAGAAAATATGGCAAAGAGTCTAACACTAATCCTAAAATGGAATATAAAACTTACATGGGGTAACATCTTCCTACATCCGACTTGAATGAAATAACTATAATGAAGTTAATCATAGACGATTTCACTGCCCATTGTATGCATTATTGTAGAGAGCTGAAGAAATATGTGCATAGGAGAAATATACAGGGTACTAAGAATTTGTGTGAAGTTGAGTGGGTTGAATTTATAATTCGGGGGTTTTAGAAAGATATTTCCTGAACATAAATGTAAGCTTTTAATTTCCTCTCTCTATAGCTCAATAAAATAGAGGGGTATTATGCATTAGAGTTAACATTTGGTTTTCTTTGAAGAGAGCTGCAGAGAATATTAATGGATGTACTGCCTGCTCTCGGCCTTGTGCCCAGCGTCTTCCCACCTGTTGTGCGTCATGACTCATCAGGTGCTTTTGGTTTCTGGAGAGAAAGCAGGTGGCCATGCACTCTCTAAGAAAGAGGAAGCTGGCAGCGTGGTGTTAAGTATGAAGTCCTGACTGAGGCCCCACAGGGTGAAACAAAGTGAAGGCAATCTCCTTCCTTGCTTTTCAAGATGCGGCTAAGAGATCTGTGTTGGTTTCTAATCCTGCCCTGACAGATCACCAGCAATTTATAAATATTAGGCAATAGGAACACAGCAGCTCATAGCTCTGCCCAAGCATCTAGGCAAGTCGGATGTTTTTCTTGGCTGCTGGCCCACTGCCTCTGACCCTGACAGGCTGAATTGTCTAGTAGTCTCGTCTGTCTCATACTGTCCTCTCTCTCATCTGTTGTGACTCTGGTGGGAGCTGGAGCCCATCTTGGGATTCATAAGATGAGATTGGAGAAGATGAAGCAATCCAGGTGTGTGCCCCTAGCTTAAAGGTCATCACCTTAATTACAATTTGCAAGTCCTCGTTACCATAAGCTATTAAAGTATATGTTGTCTCTGGGCATCACAGAAGGGGAGAAGTCATTCTGCATGTACAAAACCATGGCATCTTGCAGTCACACCCCTAGCTGGTTTTCCAGTCACCAGCCACCAGCCACACGTTAGGACTAGAAGCTGATCAAAGAGAGGTTTTCCTGAAGACATGCGGGGTTGATACGTACCTGCTTTTTGGACATATTTACTCCTATAGCATAGCAGTCAAGGAGAATCAGTGGCCTAAAGAGCTGGAAGAACCTTTGGGAGCATGTGGCCTGTGTCCTTGGAATTCGAGCATCACAGAAACCCTCGAACTCTGAAGACCAGAAGATTTCTTTAGGCACAGCGACATGAAGAGAACTGTAGCGAGAGTTGCTTGCACTCTCAATGCTGGACATATCATTTATAGTTTTTCTCAGATACCAGGAACGTCTAGACAGAAAAAAAAGCAATAAGCCAGAGAGAGGATCGAGCACTGTACATGATGAGCTATCAAGAAATGGCAGGTAACACTACAGACAAATGCTTTGCTTGGGGATATGTGTGTATGTTCTTGGTGAATAGCTGAAAAGCAAAACCTGAAAGTTAACTAAATCGACAAACTATTATTAAAGCTCTAGATTCTAGGATTATAAGGTTAGGACAATATAAACTGTAGCTTAGGACATGATTTATCCAGAAAAGGCAAACAAATATCTGTTGAGCTCATTTGGGAAAAAAAGATGAAAGGTATAAAATGTGTCCATTTTCATATATAAATGTACAAACTATTTCAATTCACAAATAAAAACATTCCTAAGCAACATGACGTTGTAGAAATTTGGCTATTAGTGTTTACTATTGATCCATAGATTATTACAGCAATTATTTTTAACCTGATATCATACCAATAAAAGACACAGACACCTGTTAGATTTTTAATGGTCTTGAACCCCTGAGGAAGGCAGCAATAAAACCCCTACCACTCTTTTATCTTCCAGCCCCACATTCCATGCCACTTGCTTTAATTATTCCTATCTGGGCTGCTTCCCACCCATAATTCCCATAAATGCTTGCACTTGGTTTTCATCTGGGCTGCTTCCCTCCATCAATGATCCTCAGAGCAAGCTCCTCCTGGCCACGTGGTTCTTCTTAATACTAGCCCAGGGTGCTCTCCCCTTTCTCCTTCCTCCCCTGCTGTCCTCCTCCTCCTCTTCCCGAGATCACCCTGTCCTCCAAGCCCGCCAACCTTTTCTCTGCCTAGCTCTCTTCCACCCTGCCCAGGTGTAGGCGTTTGTTGGCCAGTCAGGAATAATTTGGAGGCAAGGTTACAGAGCACCACTTGGTATCCTTGAGGGTTTGCTCAAAGATCAGTCAGAATCTCAGGGGTCGGGGTGAAGCATTTAATTAAATAAAAAGCACCAGACCATGCTGTAACAACATGGGACCTTGTGAAGCAAGAATCGGGGGGGACGTCAATACAAGGGGGACAAATGTAAAGTTCCCACCGAGTCCTGCAGGACAGGTGAGCACCATCCATGACAGACCAGAACGACTGATCTCGGAAACTTGCACTGTGGAAGACAGAAAGAGAAGACGGAATCCATTTCTCTGTTTAGACCCTTGCCCGGGCTAAAGAAAGGTGTTCTTCTCTGTGGTGGTTTAAATAAGAACGGCCCCCCTGGACTCACAGATTTGAATGCTTGGTCACCAGGGTGCAGTAGCTCTCTGTGGAGGTGTGGCCTTGTTGGAGGAAGTGTGTCACTGGAGTGGGCTTTGGGGTTTCAAATGCTCAAACAGGACCCCTACTCTCTCCCCCCTCCCTGCTGCCTGCAGATCTGATTTAGATCTTCAGCACCCTGTCTTCCTGTGTGCCACCATGCTTCCCACAATGACGATAATGGAATGAACCCCTGAACTGTAAGTCAGCCTCAATTAAATGTTTGCCTTTATAAAAGTTGCCATTCTCATGGTATCTCTTCACAGTAATAGAACATTGACAAAAACAAACAAAAAATTCTTAGACTGTATTTGGATAGCAAATTCTCATTTCAAAGAAATTGACCACATGGAGGCCAAAAATGTGTTCTAAAGATGGGCAAGGACAGCGTTCAGCTATCATCGTAGATATATTGGAGCCTCAAAATTCCTCCAACTTGTCATCCCCTGATTTAGAACCCTGACTCCCCCACAGAGCTGGTCTGCAGTTGCTCTTTGGCCCCTTGCTGGGCTGGGTCCCTTCTGGCATGCTTTTCTGGCAAGTTCTATCCAACATTCTTCCACTAAATTTGTTCTGCTTTGCTCTAGATATTTTATTTCAGATCGGTGTCATATGTAGGTGCTTAACACTCGGCTCCAGCTAGTCCCATGTAGTCAGTTCTGTCTCCCCATGCAGGACTATTTCTCCCTCTCTGTTTAGCTGTCAAACAGGAGAGCTTCCATTGGAGGCTTTCCACAAGCAGCAGACTCCTCAACTTTCCTTCTGCCTTTCCCTAAATTAAGTGGCTTGTTCCTTGCCTGAAGGGCTGTTTGCTAATTAAACAGATGCTGAACGGGTTCGTTTTCTTATTTTCTGCTACTCACTAAGACAGTGGCTAGTTATGGACGCACCGACATTACTAATTGCTGCTTAGCTAGCTGTGGTAAAGTTGCATCTGTTCTGAATGCTCTCTCCTTTCCTGGTGGGGAGACTTTATAGCTTCAGTCTGTAGCAGCGGAGTTAGCCGTGTGACTTGGAACGGAGGCGAGTCCTGGCCTTAAGACTTGTCTATCACCAAGTGAGCGCGGAGGCCGTGGCGGCACAAGGCGCTGGCCTTAGCAGGCACTGGGTTCATTGGGCATCTCTGGGGGAGTTCGGGTGCTTGCGTCCTGGAACAAAGATGAGACTGGGACACGTGGGTAGAAGTGGAAACGAGGGCAGCTTATTAGAAGAAGACAGTTGTGAGGGGGGAGGCCACAGAGCAGGAGAGAGGAGTGGAGAGCGGAGTGGAGGACGCAGACTGCTGAGCGAGGACTTGGAGCTTTGGGGGCATCCCGCAGGGCCGTTACCTGCACGCTCTGCCTGGGGCCTACAGCTCTTCACTCCACCCACACATCTTCTGTCTCCAGCTGCATTCTACTGCCAGAACGAGGCGCGGTCAGCTGCGCACAGCTAAACCTCCTCGGCCTTGCCTTTGGCTGGTTTGGTCAGCTTCAGTTGGGAGACTTCTATCCCTCCACTCTGAGGGACACCGTCGTTCTTAATGCCGTAGCTTTCTGCAAGGCATTCTGATCCTCGCTCTTCACCTTGTTCTCCTGCCTCAACACCACTGGGCAAAAGCTGTGGAAACTCGTGAATGCTATAGCCCTGTTCTCTTGATGCTGTCCTTTGAACCCGGCAGTGTCCAGAGAGAGGCTCTGAGAAAGGTAGTAGACTTGTAATGAACATACAGAAAGACCTCAGAATTAAAAATAATAACACGGTCTTTTATAAGCCTCTAAGAGTGCAAACATTCTAACTTACTAATACGTAATTCAGAACGCATTCCTTGACGCCATGCTGACTTCATCTCTCAACAGGATGCTAGTATGACTTTCAGAATGTACATCTCACTTAAGGTATAAAAATACTGGCCAAATCAAACTATGTGACATGACAAAAAGAAAGGATTACCCTTTTTTGTGTAAGTGTATGTGTGTGGGGGTGTGCGCGTGTGCACGGGCATATGAAAAATTTGTTTTCACTAGTTTGTACCAGCACTGGGATCCTGCATGAAGAACACGAAGTTCTGCCATGTTCATATTCAGTTAGAAATACCAGGTTCAGGTACTGTACTAGCCTCCTCAAAATGTACCAGCAGCGCTCGAAGATGGACTTCATTCTAAGAGAAACTACATCCTGCTTCAAATATCGTGGGAGTTGCCTGGACTGCTTTAAGGATCCTTTTGCCCTACTGTTCAATTATTACCAAAATATGAAATGTGTTATTTGCTTTCTAATCCATTCTACGCTGTTCTTAAAAAGACATGTGTCCCCATTTAAAGAATTATTTGTAAGGTGCTAACCCACTATTCACATAAGGGAACTGTGCTTTAACATTACTTGAATAAATCTCAGGGGTGTACTTTCAACAACAATGAGAGTTTTTTTGTTTTGTTTTGTTTTTAAGATTTAGAAATTTATTAATTTGCTTAAAGGTTTTTGTCATTTTAAAAAACTTAAATAAGTGAGGTGGCTTCCAAGAGTCTTGTCAGGGTCTGCTGGTGGCCACTGATTTCTGGGCATATAGCTAGAAGTGGACTTGGCAAAAGTCACGCTAACGTTTTTCTTTCTTTTTTTTTTTTTCTTTTGAGACAGGGTTTCTCCGTGTAGCCCTGGCTGTCTGTCCTGGGACTTGCTTTGTAGACCAGGCTGTCCTCACACTCAGAGATCTACCTGCCTCTGCCTCCAGAGTGTTGAGATTAAAGGTGTGTACCATGACTACCAGGGTAAAAATTTTCTTTTGAAATAGGTTCTCATTATGTAGTCCAAGCTGGCCCCAATCTCACCATTCCCTGCCTTACTGTGCCTGGCTCCCCAATCCATCAAAGCACAGAATGTTGGTCTGCTATGTTGGTGCATGTCTTTGATCCCATCATGGGATCCCACATGAGAGGCAGGGGCAACACATCTCTGTGAGTTTGAAGCCAGCCTGGTCTACATACTGAATTCCAGGAGAGCCAGGGCTATAGAGAGAGACCCTTCCCTGACACCCCCTCAAAAAAAAGCAGAATGTAGATCAAAGCAGCCAAACGTCCTGTTTGCAGGACTGTCCCCATCTTAGGAAACTGTTGGGTAACAATGAAATTTAAGGCAGACAAAACACAAAGCATACACACACATATATGACTAAATATAGCTCTGAATATGTTAATAATCTTAAAGAATTTGGTTTATTCACACATATAGAATAAGGCTCCATAATCACACATATGGGATTACTGTTTTCAAATCTGTAAAGCTGAAACATAATAACTTATATAATTATAATTTGGAAAATCCCAGACAGCCGTGAGGTATGTTTGTCTGTTTATTCCCCTCTTTGTCCTAGCAGTGGCTTATTACTCATTCTGCAGGCTCAGTCCAGAGAGCATATTATGCCGAAGGAAACACTGTTGTGTGCTCACCAAGAACAGAGAACCTCACCGATCTGGATGCCTGAGGTTGACAGAAAGCTGAATAGGTTATTTTTTGTCCACGTTGGTGATTTCCTTAAAACTTATCAGCCATGAGATGGGGGAGCGTATTTGTTTGCTGCACAGGTATAAAGACTTGCATTTATGTCCCAGAACCCATGGAAAAGCCAGGCACTGGGGTGGAGACAGGAGAATGCCACGGGCTTGCTGGCTACTCAGTTTAAATAAAATGGTGACTTTGAAGTTCAGGTTTCCAAATTAAGGTGGAGAAGAAACTGAAAAAAAAAGACAACCATTCTGATAGGAACCTACAACTTCCACAAATGCCTTCACAGGTGAGTACCCCACACACTTAAATCACACACACACACACACACACACACACACACACACACACATATCTTATTATTAATCAGTTTACACTAAGATAGCAACAACATCTAATTCACAGCTGAGAGGCTGAGAATATGGAAGTTTCTTAATCCACAAGTCTAAAGCTTCAGCCATCCGTACCTGGCACAAACAAACAAACAAAAACTGAAAATAAATTACTGGAGAGCTGCTAAAGCTTCGTTCATGGTGGAAGTCTGGAAATGCAGGACCAAATATCAAAAAGGAAACACGAGGAGCAGAGTAAAGCAAAGAAGCAAAGAGCAGAAGGTAGCCGCTCTCCCTGTGTCCACGCCCCTTTATCTGAGAAACCACCTAAGGGTGCCAGAGTCTGGGTGGTGCTCCTGCAGCAGCTAAGGCCACCAGAACAGCTCTTCCCTTGGAGCTCCCTACTCAGGTGGTTCTAATCCATGAAAGATGTTAAACCCAGCCCCAGTAGCCTGGCTCTTGCTATTAATGTGTGCCAGCTTGGTTGACATTGGCCCCATGGGCTCACATAGTTGCATGCCTCCTTCTCGATGAGCTTTCAGGAAAGTCGAGGCATGGCCCTGTTGGACTGGGTGTGTCATGGGGTGGGCCTTGGGGTTGAAAGCCTGGGCCAGGCTCTCCACTCTCTCTGTTTCTGCCTGCGGATCAGCACAGAGCTCTCTGCTAGTTCTCTGGTATCATGTCTGCCTGAGCACCACCAAGCTCCCACCGCGACAATAATGAAACTGCAAGCAAAACTCGAATTAAATGCTTTTTCTTAATGAGTTGCCTTGGTCATGGTATTTTTTCATGGCAATAGAACAGCGACTAAGGCAAAACTTGTTTCAGTCAAATTCTTACTAAAGAGATATAAAAGTGTAAGAGAGTACTGTTTGGAAAAAAATTAAAGACTGATTTGCTGTGTCCTTAGCGGCTTCATGCTCGTGGTCTGGAAAGAACAATGGAGAGAGGGGATTCCATGAGATGGAAGGTTTCTGTTACGTACCTCTATGAAATGAGGAATAAAATTACAGAACAATGCACCATTGCAATAAAAGTAGCAATGTGTCCAGCATTAATATTTATCACCACACTGAAAGACCAAATTAAGGCATGCGCCCTCATAAAACTGAAACTTCTTAAAATTCAAAAATCACCATTAGTGTTCAGCCTGTTTGTAGATTGTTTTTTTCAGTAAAAAGCATAACTTGGATCCCTTGAAGCCCCACTTAACACTTCCCATTGCACAAATGGTTAATTTAGAATTATTATCTACTTCTAGAATTTTATTAATGTACCATGTCCCAAATAGGGAAAAAAAAAAAGAAACATTGACTTTATGTACAAAAGTAACAACCTAAAAACAAAAAGAATACTGTCAAAATCAGGAATGAAAATAATAATGAATGCCAAAACAGAAAATAAGCTCAAATAAGAATTCTCGTGAGGATGCCATCAGCAACAGAAATAGGACTTCTCCCTGCCCTTCTGCACTCTCACAGGGCGTGCTTTGCCACCAACTTCCCAGAACACTCTTTACCATTGCTCCAGCCTCATTTTTCTTCTCTTCTGAGCTAAGGTCCTCCCAGCAGCAGGAACAAGAGTAAAACCCCAAGCATCATCCAAAACATTCAGCTTTGTCCTGGAAACCAGAGGTCTGGTTACTTTACTCTGACAAACAGGACGGCAGCAGACCTGGTCCTGGGATGGGTGGACGATAAAGGAACAGGTATCTGTAATGATTTAGCAACTTTGTCATGAGAACTGCCTGCTCATACGCAGCGCTGTCTTGATGGGACATAGATGGACCGGCAGTAATGGCTGTTGTGTTGCTCTGCTGTTGATGAAGATGGTGCTGACGCTGCCTTACACGGCCTCTAGGGGTCGTTTTCCTCACACTGCAGGAGAGGAGATTTCAGCAGTGGTTCATGTGCATGACTGAAGGTCAAAACTGTTGACATTAATTCAGGGCTAAAGCCCCAATCTCACGTCTCACAGCTGCATGGTTGGTACCAGCTCCACCCTGCTCTTCCTGCACACATCGCCAGGCTACTCTCCCATGACATCCCCTTGTAATGCTCTGCCTTGTCTCCGCTGCAGTTTGGAAAGAGGAAAGGCAATGGCAGTCCTGGGGGCTCATGGTAGAGCCTATAGGGAGGTCTTCGGGTCAGCAGACGAGGGTCAGTGAAGGGTGCTGTGGGTCTCATCTTCAGGTCAGCAGAGGAAGGTCAGTGAAGGGTGCTGTGGGTCTCATCTTCGGGTCAGCAGACGAGGGTCAGTGAAGGGTGCCATGGGTCTCTCTGTCTTCCACTCTCTGGATACTAGTGAGAAGTTCCACTCCACCTCTTGCCTCTGCAACGGTCTGCTGTGTTCTAACAGGCCAAAAGCAACAGGGACAACTGACAGAAATGTTTTCTCTAAAAAGCTGGTTATCTCAGATCCTGGTTAAACCAAAGTTGACCAACACACTCCCCAAATGCCCTATGGCAAAGCACTGTCCCAGTGAACCAGAATACAACTCTATGTGAACATAAAAAAGCAAAGTCTGGTTAAAGAAGGCCACTGGCGATGCTGTCTGAACAAGAGGGAGACTGTGAAACCACAGTGTCTAAGGCAGCCAGCCAATGGAACGTGACCAAAGCAGCCCCAGACAGCCTCATCTTCAAATGAATTTAATAATTCTCAAAGAACATTTTATTTTTATTTTTGTTTCTAAGATTATAATTAAATCATTTCCTGTTTCCCTTTCCTTGCTCCTAATACTTCAAATACCCTTTTCTGTTCTCTTTCAAACTCATGGATTCTTTCTTTGTTATGCGCGCACAGGCACGCATGCACACACACACACACATACTCCTAAATAGAACATGACCTGGAGGTACGTTGCCTGGATGTAAGTTTTTGGAGATGACCTCTTGGTTCTGGATCAACAACTGGTGTGCTCTTTCCTTGGGAATACTGGCTCAGCCCTTCTCTACTTTTCTCGGTCGCCTGTAGTTCTTCAGGTGGGATCGGCACCTCATGGACTTTCCCACTTCACTTGGCATGCTAGTGTTGTCGTCCTCATCCAGCTGGTGCTTGGGTGGCCATGATGGTGAGCCTTCATGGGTAGATCTTCTGATACACAGAGTCTCACAACAAACTCCTGGTTCTCAAGCTCTGACAGTTTTTCCAGCCCTCTTCTCAATGTTGCTTGAGCCGTAGGTGAGGAATGTTCTGTAGACGCATCATCCATTGGGTCAATGGTCCACAACTCCACACTTTGAGTGGTGCTGTTTTCTGTATCGCTCTCCATTTGTTGCAAAGGTAAGGGTCCTAGATGGGGAGTGAAGACTACCTCTGTGGGTGTGAGGACAAATATTTAGCCCATGGAACGGGATTATGCTGGTTTAGCACAGTGGTGGTCATAGGTTTTCCTCCAAGCTCCACAGCTTTACTAGCTCCAGATAACTGGCCAGGTTTCTAGTACCAGGTGATTTCCCTTTTGTTGAGGGGGCCTTTAGCCCAGTTAGAGAGCTGGTGGTCACTGCCAAGGAATGCCAGCCACCGCTCCACTCTTAGGCTTCTGTCATGCTGGGCTTGTTATGGTTCACTGCAGCGTACAAGTGATCTGACTGGGGAAACAGGAAAAAGAAAGAGAGTTCTGATTAGGGGGTGGGTAAATACAGAAGGGAGAAGATCAAATAACAGTTAGAATGCCCAAAACAATCACAAGAAATCATTCTATCAACAATCTACCAAAAATAAATTCCTACAATATATGTAAATCTGTGTATAAATATGCACATATAGTTGAAATAAAATTTTCTTATTTGGGCTGATGCTGTTCTCTCCAAGAGTCAGGGACCAGCTAATAAAATTACCTCTTTTGAATCGTTGGTCAAAGTTGTCTAAGAGTCTCCCAATATATTACAGACCATTGCTAATGTCCTTGGTTGACCCTGAAATTGTCACCTCTTCCTGGTGACACCTCACACTTCAGACGCAGAGCCAAGAGGCCCCTGAACTAACATGAGCACCACTTCCCTGAGAACTTGCTTTCATGGTAGCAGAAAGCAGCACGTAATCTTCCGAAGGAGGGAAGCAGCCAGTTGCCCTACCCATCTATGATGTCCAGGAAGAATATTTTCTTGGTCAAAATTGAACAGGACCGCATAAGTGCTTTACTAGTTAGTTTCTGTCACCTCAGCACAAACTAGAATCATTGGGGAAGAGGGAACCTCAGTTGAGAAATTGTCTCCTGATATCAGATTAGCCTGTGAGCATATCTGACAGATATTTTCTTCATCTTCATTACTAACTTCATCGCTAAGATGGCTCCACCCACTGTGAGTGGTTCCATCCTCAGGCCAGTAGGTCTGAGCTAGATGTAAGAAAAATGGTGTTTATTTGTTTGTTTGATTGATTGATTGATTGATTGGTTGGTTGGTGTTTTGGTTTTTTTGGTTTTTCAAGACAGGGTTACTCCATGTAGCCTTGGCTGTCCTGGACTCGCTTTGTAGACCAGGCTGGCCTCAAACTCACAGAGATCCATCTGCCTCTGCCTCCCTGTGTGCTGGGATTGCAGGCGTGCACTCCCACTGCCCAGCTTGTAGATGAATCTTTTAGCTAAGGAGATATTTTAATTATATAATAATTATTAAGAGAAAGACAAAGGGATTTTTGATTTTTGAAGGAAAACTAAATGAAAATAACAATCCTCACCCTTACAAGAAATGCTAGGTGTGCAGGAGAGATGGCTCAGCAGTTACTGTCACGGGCTGCTCTTCCAGAGAATGAGGGTTCAGTTCCCAGCATGGACATGGAAGCTTACAGCTGTCTATAACTCCTGTTCCAGGGGATGTGATACCTTCCCACAGACATGCATTCAGGAAAAAGGCACATGTACATACATAAAATAAAATAAATAATTGGTTTTTAAAGGAGTATTTAAATAACAGTAATGTGATGACGTCACCCTGACCCCCTGTAGTCCCAGCAAATTTTACCTAAGGATTGAGAATTGTTACAGATTCTTTAGAAGCATTTTTAACCACAATAAAATGTTAACACATTATTGCAATCAGTTTGGTTAATGGGATAAGACTTATGCTAAAAAGTAACAAGTGCTGTGCTGTGCTGTTAGCTGCCAAATGCACCACACGATGCCATACTGAGTTTCAGAAGCAAAGGGCACACTGAAATGAAATCACACTAAAGTGCTTTTGCATGTTTGTGCCCTACAAAAGCAATCACCACCTTGGTCCAGGCGTTTCTCAGGAAGTAGTGAGCAGCCGAGGTTAACTGCCTGGAGTCCAGCTGAAGGTCACAGCTCCTTACAGCTACTCATTAATCCCCAGGAAACCTCCTGCATTTTCTTGGTTATTGTTCAATCTTTAATAGACAATTTTGCAAGTACTCCAAGTACTTGCTCTCTCCTGGAACACCTGCAGCCAGCCAGATCCTGTTTGTACAGAGAAAAGAAAACTCTTATTTTTTTTTTTTTCTTAAAAAGGATTGAATTTCAGCTTCCCTATAAAGAACACTTATGGGCCAGTGGCTCAGAAAAAAAAAAAAAAAGACCACTTTAATTGGCTTTTGCTTTTCTTTCTTTCCTAATGGGAAAAGAAGATGAGGGGAGGGAAGTGAAGGAATGGAGAGGAAGGAGATGGATGAGGCAGAGGGACCCAGCTCTCAGGTTCTTCAGGGCTCCCCTCAAGGTTCCTGGAATGAGCACAGAATAATAAGGCTTCTTGAGAGAAAGGGCAAACCCAGATGGATCCATGCTCTGGGTAGGACATAGTGAGGAACACCTTAGACAGGAACCTCCGGACAGGACCCGGACAGCCTGGGCACAGAGTGCAGCCAGAGGAACTGGAATCCAGACTCAACTCCAACCACCTGCTTCTGAAAACCTGAACGACCTCTACCAGGATAACCCGCAAATTCAGCCTGAGTCGTTTGTCAATAGAGGGCACTAAAGCAGGCTGCAATTTCATTCTCTCATCCATGTAAGACTAGACCTTTTACCTCGGCACTTCAGGTCTTCTAAGTCAAATTCTAAAACGTAAAAGCTGTGTGGAGAAGAGAAGTTACACCTGCTCCCCAGGACAGCTGCAGTTATACGGTGCTTGAACTCCTAGATTTAACTACCGTGTCTGCCAGCCTGAAGCAGGGTGAGCACCTCTCCTCATCGACCTTCCTCCCAAATGGCTTCCCTGCCACTTCTGGTTCCCATAAGAGAAAGGGCATTCTCCAATTTTATTGCATGGTTTCCTGAAATAACACTATGAAAAGTCAACGTATCTCTATTCCGAATTCGAAGACTTAGAGCCTATCACTAGTCACTTACAGTCTAAGACAAAATCTAGAGCCATGTGATGGGGGAAACTCATTATTTTGTGTATAAGTCAGAGCTACTCCAAGTTAGTCTAAGGCAGCAAAGAAATATCGGCTGGAGAACCTCTTACATATGAGAAATTTAAAGTACAACTGAGGTGGTTAAATGCAGAGGGAATTGTGGGAGTTCCCTGCTTTAACATGGTGGAGTCCGGTGAATTCTTTAAAGCATTTCCAAGCAAAACAAGATTCGTTATTCCCACATTTTCGGTGTGGACAGAAACACAGTTCGGCCTGGCAACGTGCTGTTGGTTCGGGGCTCTGCAGAGCTGCATTAGCGTGCCTTCCATCTCCAAACGGCATGGAGCTGCAGCCAAAGCCGTGGTTGAAGACGCGCCTGCACCAGAAGCCTCTGCGAGTCCTGCCGTGGAGAGCAGTTCACCTCAAAAGCGTTTCCTTTGCCCAGAACACCGCTGGAATCCCCGAGTTGGACAGAGGAACACTGTGATGACAGGCTTCCGTTTTACGTAGGCCACGTTTCCCTGACGGCTATCAGGCAACAGGCTGAACACGGAGACCCTGGAGAAGCCTGCACAGCTAGTATAAAAGCAGATGGACCGGGACTGCACAGTTGCTGTTTCGGTGGGCAGGTATATAGCTAATTATTATGTTTTCATTCACCCTTTCCGAGTTCACAAACTGCTTCTCAAGGGCATACCATGGTTGTGCTGTGCTTTTTAACAGGCCATTTATTTCTAAAATGTTTTTAGGCATTTTTTTATAAGAGAAATAGCTTTATAGCTCTAAGGGAAACTCCAACAGCCCAGTTAGAAGAAACAGCAAGTTACGGAAAGAAAGTAAAAGGAAAGAAAGAAAATGCTGAAGAAAAAAAAATCCTTTGCTTAAATATATAATTGTTTTGTCCATGTATAAGCTGTGTTTTGAATTATTACTGTATGCCAAGAACACTTTGAAGAGCCCTACTTTTATGCTCTTTTTTTTTTTTTCTTCACAGTAATCTTATGAAGCAGGTGGACATTTCATTGTCAATCTTGTCTCCTTTAAAAGCCAGAAAATCTCACACGCTCTTACTGAGGTCAAAGAATGATTAAAAACAAAGGTAAATAGGCTGATGTGCGGGCGCATGTTTTAATCGCAGCACTCGGGAGGCTGAGGCAGGGGGATCAAGAGTTTGAAGCCACCCTAAAATAAACAGCAAGATCCTGTCTCAAAAACAAACAAAAGAACAAAGCTGAGATTTGAACTCAGGCTGCCTGGAGTTCCAATTTCTGCATCTTAACTGTCGTGGACTTTGGCAGCAGAACTTTATTTTCCAGGCAGATTGCCTCGGACGACAAGACAGATTTGCATCCTCTCCCTAGAATCATGCTCAAACAGAAGGTGGATTCTAAATGCTGAAGCCTCCTCTCTCTATTCTGGTCATTCGCACCTCAGTTCTGTCAACCCTTGAAGGAAGAGATTTGTAATCGTGTGTTTGCCCAAGTAAAACTCCAGGACAACCAGCAGAGCTTCATAAAAACGTACTAAAATTATCCTAACTCTCTTCCCTTTTTGGGCTACTGTAGTACAAATGAGAAAATGCACGTTATCGGTGCTGAAGTTGAAACACATAGAATGACTAAACTGAATGCTGTCGTCCTTTTGAAAATAATGACTGTTTGCATCTTTGTAAGTAAGGCTTTTACTTTTTCCTCCAGGACTCCTCCAAAATATATATATATATATGATATATTATCAAATCTCCACTTCCAAAACACACATACAACAAGAGAGAGAACTCATTCATAGAAAGGGAAAGTATAGCATTTGATTAAGCAGCAGCTAATTAAATGCATTGAGCCTACACTCTTGCAGCTCTCTGTTCAGCTTTAACATATGTTGCAATCAAGGACTGCACCTCAGGCTGTCAACACCTCAACCCAAATAATCAAAGAGTTTCCCACCCAATAAAGAAACAATATGCAAACAAAATATATCTCATAACCTCATGAATTTATGTATGGCTAGAAGCTTTCCAATATGACGTTCTGACACTATGATTGTGGCCTTAAAACATACCTATGTGATATTTTATGGCAATTACTAATAACACTCAAACGTTTCCTTAGTAAGCTCCTTGTGTGTTTTAAAGAGCCCTCATAACGAAATGCGGCAAAGCAGCCCATGCAGAGGAACAGAAGTGTGCTCCTTTTTCCTCAAAGGATGCCTTCAAGGGTAATGACCACCAAAGTCACAGCCTCAGTTGCTTGAATGTCTTCACCGAAAAACTGTGTCTCCATCTGTTCTATAAATATAGTTTACGCTGATTAACAAATCCTGATCAGCCTAAAAGGTACTGTGTGGGCAAGCCTGGCAAAGGCCATTAGGGCTCAGGGCCTGGGGCAGACCCTTCTGCTGTAACTAAGGAAGTAGTTAGGCGGGCAGGAAGTACGTGACCTGGTGACCTTATGTTGGAGACTGCACCCAGAGATGAATGACCAATGGCAGGCTTGGAGAGGGTGTGGAGGAACCTGATTGGTCGCCCAGAGCTACATCGCCTGCTGTCTCCTCCGGAATAAAGGACTCGGCATCCAGCAGGTCTCGGATTGCATTCTCCCGACTTCTAGTGTCTGCGTGGTGACTCCGCGTCTCTCAGTCCCTCTGCCTGGACCTCCCATCCTCATCCACATCCACGGGCTGGACCCTTAGGAGGAGGAGCTACAGCACTGTTTCACCCATCTGCAATAATCTTCAAGTTGACGCCATCCTTGAGAAATAAATGCATACTAGAAGGCATTTTGTAGCGTGACCTGAATGCAAGCTTGCTAATGGGCATGCGATTTGTGTCCATTTTTACATTTCAGTTGGCAGCAGATAGGACGGAAGTCTAAGCTGTGCGGCTCCTCGACCAAGCCCCGAAAGTGCATGAGACAGAGCGAAGTGCCCACTGATGGAGCAGTGACCGCCACAGACACACTGTTGTCAGCCGCGAACGGGTCCTAGGAGAACTACTTTCTTAGACAAGCAGGTTTCTATCTCCGGGTTTTACCAGTTCAGAGGACAGGCTGTGGGCTATGAGCATTGCAAGCACTCGGGGCACCCAGTCCTTTTAACAGACATGCTCTGCCCTGGGACTTAGACAGTGATGTGAGGGCAAAGATCAGAGAAAGGTACTAATGCCAGAACAAGTGTAAAACAAAATCCTAAATTCTAACGTTTTACCTGAAATGATTGGTGTTACAGGCTATCACAAAACCAACCTTGTAATTTTAAAGGGATCCAATCTCTCTCCTGGTCACACAGCATTTAAAAATGTGCCTAGTCTTACTGTATCTTCTTACCTTTGGGAGGTGTTTCTGGGAGGCTTGTTCTTTTCTGAAGGGAAATGGAGGAGGAGCAGAGCTGGTTGGTGGGGGGGGAGGGAGGAAATGAGTAGAGAGAGGGAAAAGTGCAGTCCGGATGTATTGAAAACCGAAAACAAAAGTAAATAAAAATAAAAATGCCAAAAAGATTGTGCTTTGAGACAACTAGAATAGACTATAAATCAAACTACCAAAATCACCCTTAGAAACTTCTCTTGTGATTCTCTGTCAAGTTCACATTGCCCAAGGACCATCTGGAAACCTCTCCACTCAATGACCTGTATTTTGAAACATTGGTCATGCCTTGCTGTGGGGTGAGTCCTGAAGAGTAGAACTTGGGAACTCAGTTTGCGTTGACTTAAAAGAACAAAGAGAACTGATTAACCGGGCTGGGATGAAATGTATCCATATCATGGCAATATTAGAGTGTTTTAATCGTCTTCCCGTGGACAAGATTAAAATGCCTTAGTTACGCGAGATTAAATGCTTATTCCGTAATTGCAATGGACAGTATGCTTTCAAGGTGGGAGAATTAAATTAAAAGAAAGACAACTCTAGAAAATGTACTAGTGGTAGAATTAGAGAATGTTTCATCAGCTCCTGATGTCTCTACAGTAATGAATCTGCCAAAAGATAATAATATTTTAGTGAAAGGTATGATTGGATAAGTCACATTATTTATTAACTGTTACCCTAAAATATCACTTTTGTCTTATTATTAAGAATGGTTAGAGGGCAGTAGGGATGCCTGACACAAGGAATTAAAATGGATTGTGTCTATCAGATCCTGGAGTTGTGAATGACTGGGTGACAGCCAGCACGCTCATGAGCCACAACTAGAAAGATCTGTTATGTTCAGGATCAGCCAGCAACTGCCTGGTCCTTCCCCAGTCTACCAAACATGAGCTGATTTTAAATTTCTAATATTTTTTAAAATGTCAACTAAAGAGAAGTGCTTGAAAAAACAAATGACCAGATACATAAAGGTTATGAAAACCGGTGGGGAAAATCCCCCTCAAAGCCATTTCCAGAAGTGGTTCATGCTCCCCTTCACAAACAGGTGCTACTTGGATTCCCAAGAGTATGTATTATAAGGACTACCATGGTGGAAAGCTGACCTGGGCAAAGAACAAAGACCACGTATTACTTCACAGAAGGCCCACCATCCCTCACGTTTCCAAGATCCCAATACTGATGGCACACATAAAGAGCTTTCTCTCTCTCTCTCTCTCAGACACATGTGAGCACACACGTGCTCACACACCACTCAGACCTCCCTTTTGTGAAATATTGGGTGTGTCTTACATTCACATAGGTCTTCCTTCAGTGTGGTGTCCCTTTCTCTAAGATTTAGAAAGGTAACATAAACAGCACAGGCCCAAATTCACAGTCCTTCCCTGCGTGTGTGCTGTGTGGATGGGGTAAATGTCACCTTTACCCTGTGAGGAAAGGGGTCCTTTCTCACGTAGCTAGACACAGAGCAGGGTGACACAGCAGCCACCCTCGATCCCACGCTACCAGTGTCACCAAGACGCCGCACCGCACAGCCACAGACCACAAGCCTGTTTTCGTCTCCCTGAGATTGCTCACATCACTTTTTCCACGTTTTGCCCATACTGTGAAATGTGCCTATCACCCTCTTGGATCATATTGTTAGTATGTCTCATTATATATTTCTTTCCTTCAGAGCACAAGTTCAAATACTGGCTCATACTTCAGAGCAGGAGCTTCCTGCATATGTGAGATGCTGACTGTCACAGGACAGAACCTTTTATGGTTACAGGTTGTCACATCAAGAGCCAAGGTACTGAAACACTTACTGAGTTATCTGGTCGCCAAACTAGAATGAAAAGCAGTTATCTCTCCCTCCCCAGCACCAACATTGTTTTGTGGCTTGTTTTTGTGTTTTTTGTTGTCTTTCCTAAGACAGCTGTTTTGATTTTAATTTTATTTTATTTTTTATGTGCATGTGCATTTCCTCTCCTTGTATATCTATGGTCTATTATGCATGCCTGGTTCCCACAGAGGACAAAAAGGATCACATGAGATTGGGATTAGAGAATATTAGGCGTCACCATGGGGTTGCTGGAACCCCAGCCCAGACCTTCTGGAAGAGCACCCGGCACTCTTAACTGAGGAGCCATCTCTATAGATCTCAAACACAGCTGCTTTAGAACACGTCAGCACCAACGGCTCTCAACATTTCTATGTCAAAGTTTCACCTTTTCTGCGTTGTCAGTGGGACAAAAGTGTTTCAAATTCAAACCCTGAGTCACGTTTCTTTTTCAACAAATCTGCCTCGTAAACTACCTTTCTTTAAAAAAATTAAGTTTTCTGCAATTGTTTTCAAAGGAGCATTAATTTCAGTTGCAATGAAGCAGCTGATAGCAATGGCAGTTAAAACGAGAGAAGCCCCACCAATCCTCACCTCCAGGTCAGCAGCATACTCTCTAGAGATTGACACAGGGAAAAAAAAAAAAAAAAAGTGAAACCTTGGTTCAAAAACAGAAAGCCAACTTTGCCTTTCCTTCCACAGCCTTTATCTTTAAATTTTATTGGTTTTGTTTTTTTGGTTTTTGTTTTTGTTTAGGTTCTGTGATTGTTTTATTGTAACATGTTTAAAAAATCTAAAGTTTCAGAGATCCCTGAACATCCGTGAGTTGTGACACAATTTTTAAGTTTCTTTTATTTTCTTTGTTTTTTTATATTTTTTATATTAATCACAGGTTATTTACTTTGTATCCCAGCCTTAGCCCCCTTCCTCATTCCCTCCCAATCCCACACTCCCTCCCTATCTCCTCCCTGCCCCTCTCTAAGTCCACTGCTAGGGAAGGTCCTCCTCCCCTTCCATCTGACCCTAGCTTATCAGGTCTCTTCAGGACTGGCTGCCATGTCTTCCTCTGTGGCCTAGCAAGGCTGCTCCTCCCTCAGGAGGGTGAGGGGAAGTCAAAGAGCCAGCCATTGAGTTCACGTCAGGAATCAGCACAATTATTTTAACAGTGCTAAGGCGGCAATAGCGATTCTTGCCAGCTGGGTGTGAGCAAGTGTGTAGATTGTTCTGCAGTCCTGGGGAAACAAGAACTTGATGACCTGGGAGGCAAGATGGCGGGATGAGGCCAAAGACAAGCCTTCCACAGTCACTAGAGGCAGGTGATGAAGAAAGGACAGACACACGTACAGTAAAGCGAGGTGTGGGTAGTCCGTGCTTACCCTGGTGGAGCAGCACCACCTCCTTCAGGACAACCCAGAGCCTCTGCACACAGGTCATGTGATGTGGAGAAGGTAGGGCCGGCTGGTCTTGGCAGGAGGTCTGTGGAGAGCAGTCTCAGCTGCCAGCATCCAGGAGGGTGTGGCTGGTGATTTATGTTCACCGTCAACATTTGCACATGGACAGAACAGCAGGAATGCTTTTCCGATTCCAGAGCAGCTTTCTCTACATTCCCAGGAGGCTCTTGTCTCCTGGGAATAGTACATCCGGTTTTTATGCAAGTGATGTTATGATACCCATATCACTGGCTGAGAATGAGTCCTAATTAGTCTGTAAGCAATTATCACCTCTGTGAAGAGCTTTAGACCAGCTAGGAGGACATGCGTCTCTATGATGGAGCAACATGGCACCCACACTGGGACAAGAGCTGGAACTCGTCAGGTGTCATACATCCTGACATGCTCCTCACGATACCATGGCGGCCACATCCCTACAGCACCTGAGTGGTGCCCTCCTCAGAGAGGGTTGACCTTGTCCAACAGTGAAGAAATGGTCATGGCTCAAGATCCTGTTACATCCCTCAAGATACTTCAAAGCCTTCTCCACCTTAGGTTAGAAAAGCACAGGGTCACGAGGGAGCAAGCGCTTGCTTAGGGGCAAGAAACATCCAGAAACGGAGAGTGGTAGGTGACATCCACATGGGTCCTAAATCTAAAGGCAGTGCTACTAACAGAATCATAAATGCACTTCATCCGAGATGACAATGAAAAGACCTTACCACATCTAACCACACAACGGCACTGCTAGACTTTCCAAGACCCTGCTTCTTTCAGAGTTCTAAAAGAGCTAGAACCACGAGGGAAGAATGACGCGTCGAGTGTTGGAGGAAAAGACAATGGGGAGGCATTGGTTAAAGGTGCCACACTTCAGTTGCTCAGGACGGGTAGGACGTACAAAGCCAGGCACATTGCTGTTAGGTATTTCACCAAGTGGATGAAATAGCAGGAAGTGTGCTAACCATTCTCAGAACCAAAAAGTAGTGACGGCAAATAAAGGAGGCAGAAACGAATTCAGGAGATAATATGTATGGAGAGATGGTGGATATTTGGAAAACGATGGTTATGTAGAAGACTACGGGTATATTTGCAGCATACTGGTATCAACATATCTCAGACATTCCAAGTAAGTATGTATTAAATATGTACATATTTTGTTTGCCAATCACAATTAAATGAAAAGGACATCCTGAGATCATTGGAAGTTTGGGGACAGACTGCAGGCTGTACTATATTTTAGTTTTCCTCAGGTATGACCATGCTGTAGTGATTATGTGGGAAATCTTGGTGTGTTGTGATTTACCGTCCTAGCAGCAAGGTCCTTTTCAATGATTTGATGAAAGATCGTGGAGGAAAGATGAAGGATTGCAGATGGGGAAATATGCTACCAGTGGCTGAATCCGGTTGAAGGAAATGGCAGGGTTCTCTGTGTTACACTTACAAGATTCCTGTGTGCTTGAACATTTTCAAACTTTTAAAGAGTATAAATCAATGGTACTGAAGCTTGTGTCAAATCAATTCCTAATTTCTTCATTAGGCACCAGCCAATTCGACCTCTGGCCTCATTGCCCTTCTCTGAGCTGACTCTCCGCCCGGCCTGTATGTGGAACACTCTCTTCGTGCATGGTGCCCACCGCTCCCCTCCACCAGATGCTGTCCCAATGCCCTCCCACCCTTCCTGTGACCAAGCATGAAGAACACATTCTCCGTACATGTTTTTTATGTTGGAAACCGGATGTGAGCTTCTGGCTGTTCTCTTTCTCATCTAAAGCTGTGTTTTCTTTCTTACAGCAGTCATTACACTCTGCTTTAAGAATCTTACAAACAGAGACACAGACCAAAAATGTATTCATCTTTCTTAACTCCTCACAACACTTCATGCGCAATACTTACGGAAAGTCCCAGTCAGCCATCAAATTCTCAGGCCCAGTGTGGCCACGCTCTCAGGCCTATAGGTTGGTAGATCACTTCTCTCTGCTTGATGGATGTCTTGGTACTAACTCCACCTTAAGTCAAATCCAAAGCATGGACATCTCTCCTCTTCCTTAAAACACAAGCCTCCCACATGTGATCATTAAAATCCATGGTGTTATATGAACAAAACTTTTCTTGAAACTAAAAAGTTGCGGAGGAAAGAAAAATGTAGTAAAAGCCACAGCCCCAGGAGAACAGAGACATAGAGAAAAAGACTAGAGCAAAGAAGAAAAAAGGTAGAATACATAGCAGCTGAGGTTTTATGAGGCCAGCGAGCATCCTGGAGCCAAAGTCTTCGTGAGAGGAAACCTGACTGTGTACGTTTATTTTGCCAGGTCATTAGCAGAGACAGGTTCTGGAAGCAGATGGCAGTTCTGCCGAGATGGACAGCACACCAGCTGGTCCCGTTATCAAGGTCAAGTGAGCTCCTGTAATGGGTATGTTATCATTGCCCTTGTGGTCTGGGTACCAGGTTCTTTCCCTGTTCTCAGCCTGAGCAGCCTGCTATGGATGGGTTACTCTTCCAAAAGGCCCATATTGCAAACATCATGCCTGTCCTTGGTATTTGGGCATGGCAGTATCCATTCAGAGGCCCCTGGACCCAAGCAATGCCTCTCCTTTCAGGGTCCAGCTTCATTGACACGAAAAACTGAAAACATTCTCTGGCCTTAGATGAGTCCCCCTGAGCCCTAACTTTTGCTTTGTGGTTTTTTGTTGTTGTTGTTTGTTTTTGTTTTGTTTTGTTTTGTTCTAAAATGGGGTCTTACTACGTAACCTTGGCTGGTCTAGAATGGACTGATACATAGACCAGTCAGTTTCATAAAGATCCATCTCCCTCTGCTTACCAAGTGAGTGCTGGGATTAGAGGCATGCAC
The DNA here is from genome assembly GCF_907164565.1 of Psammomys obesus. Taxonomy (NCBI): domain Eukaryota; kingdom Metazoa; phylum Chordata; class Mammalia; order Rodentia; family Muridae; genus Psammomys; species Psammomys obesus. Next base: position 17,743,163 of record NW_026585580.1, on the reverse strand, counting down.
AGCCACACACGGCTGTGGCTTTTTAGTAAAATTTTGCATGTATACAAAGAAAAAATATCCTGTGACAGATTTTAAAAGTTTAACTCAGGGTGGCTTTGAACTCACATTCTTCTGTGTGAGCCTCCAAGTGCTGAGATTATTTACTAAGCAAGCAAGAGAAGTCCAACCATTCTTGAGGTCAACCAGCTTTGCTCATGGCTGCCAGTAGATATGCTTTGATCTTTGAAAAAGCAAAGCAAAGCAAAATAAAATAAGGACTCCTTGCAGAAATACCAATACCAAAAAAAAAAAAAAGTCGGTTGTCTATTTGGGTGCCACTGCACAGCTAAGCTGATACAGCAATGAGCCACCCAGCACTCAGACATACCCATCACTGATAAGTGTGGCTGAGGACACAGAGCAGCAGCCTTCTGCTCAAAAGTAAGACTGAGTGAAAATTAAATGAAGGAAAGAAAGTTAACTTCCAGATTAAGAACTCCTCTTAGTCTCCCAGCTGAAGAAAAGAAGGTACCAGAAGACCAGAGTCTTGGAAAGGTGGTTAGCGAGATGGCTCAATCTTGAAGAGCCCTGGCTGTTTTTCCAGAGGACCTCCGAGGCTCACAACTGCCTGTAGCTCTAGTTCCAGGGGATCTGACACCTTCTTCTGGCTTTTGAAGATACACACACTCAAATTTTTTTTAATTCTTTCAAAAATATCTGTGAAAAATAGATATTTCACATAAGAAAACCACTTCAAGCTTTCTCAAGTTAGATCAAATAAGTAATGGAAAGAGAAAAAGAACATTTTGTAAGATATTAAATGAAACTCACATAAAAGTTTTCAGGAGTTTGTAATAATGCTTTTGTTGTTGCTGCTGTTTTTGGTTGCATGAGCTGTGCGCACAGCACAGACTGACATCTGCTGGGGCGGACAACTGCCAAGAGTCCACACAGTTGCACCAACCACAGCCGTGCCGCCCCTCCCCCACACCCGCATACACACAGAGGAAGAGTCCGTTCCTCTGGACAACTCCAAATAATACAGATGGAGGGCAATTTATGGCATATTTGGGCCCAGTATTCAAAATATTTTTCTTCCAAAATAGAAGTGCGGCTGGCCCTTTGAGAAGAAGTTAATTCCCTCCCATGTTATGTACTATAGACATCACAACTGACCAGTCTGCTCCAGGAGGAGAGCACTGAGGACCCGATTCACACTCCCACACCCCGAGACCCTTCAGAGTGTCTGCAGTTCACCCAGCAATGGCGTCTCTGGCTTCTTTATAGTCAAATCGCTCTGTCTGCTTTACACGGACACTGTAACCCATTTACTCAGCCTCCTATACAGCCAACCAGTTGTGGGCTGTTACTACAAAACGGGTAGGTAGTGGACATTCTCTAGCTGGAAAAGAAAAAAAAACAACCCACTTGCCACCTGACTCCACACTCCAAAAGCCAGCTTCAAACTCAAAAGGATGGCGCCGACCACTGGAGCGAGTCTCTAACCCAGCTGGCAGGGCGATGCAGGCAAATATATCCATACACAGAATTATTAAAGATTTGTTTGTGTGGGACTCTGATGTTTGCCATGAAAATTCCTACAATTAAAATTTGATTAAAAAATAGAAATATTTTCCCCTTTCAAAGTCAGTTTCAAGAAACCCTTGATAGGATCGGCTCATTAATTCCTGGCCTCTTTCACTAATACCTCATCTGAAGTCATGTGTTATAAATCAGTTTCAGTTGAGATATTAAAATCAGATTATAAGAGAAAAGCCTTGTAAATATTTGCCTCCAAATGAGTTTAAGAATAAATATATATTCAGTAATCCATCCATATTTAGCAGATATTAATAAGACAAAGCATAGCTTTAGGTTCACTTATCATTTAATACAAAGGAGGAAGTAGGAGCCTGGGCCTGATTAGCTTGTTTGTTCTTGAGCTTGGTAATACCTAATTAAAATTTGAACTTCAAAATTGATATAATCAGTCAAATGTCAGCAGAAGTATTTATTCTGTAAACGGAGATTTAGTTAATAGAACATTAATGTGAAGTATTTCACATGCTCTTGCCTACAAGGAGAAGGACAAGAAGGGCGAGGGGCCCTGAAGGGTGAGAGGAAACTGACTCCCACCTCAGACTGTCCTTCTAGGTGTGTGCCAGCGCCAGAGGTCAGCAACCAGCCAGTATGACACAGGAGTCAGGCCCTCGGGGATTTGGGGTTAGAAAGCAGTTTTAATGCCCTAGTTTTGTGTCACCTTAGAGCTAAAGTGAGCTGCTGAGGTCTCAGGATGTGGCCATCTCACAGTCACCCAGGTGTAGGACTAAGCATGTGACATCGTTATTGATAATGCCCAGGAGAGAGGATTGCAGAGGCCCCCAGGATCCAGAGACTGAATGCAAAGCTCTGCTGTCAGGGGATAATCTGGAACGTGTTTGAAGGGACAGACTCGGAGAGGCTTAGTCAAGTGTAGGCCTTGGAATGCACATGGGAATGAAAAGGGCTGAGATCATGCAAATGGCTTAGGGTGCCCACGGTAGAGACACCTTGTGCTCTTCTTTCCTGACCTCTTCTCCAGTGAGGCCCAGGGCTCAGACCTGTAATCCCCTTATTTCCAAGTCCCAGATAAAAAATTTCATGGTGACATTAGCTCTAATTTCTGACTAGCTTAGATCTTCATGAGGTTGATAGTACTGGATACTCAGGAGCCACCATGTGACCTTGAGGTATGGATTCTTGATGCACAGGAAGTTCTCTGGGAGATCAGCCCATCATAGGTGAGACCATGCCCTCCTTTGCTGCATCACCACTCAGAGGCATCTGTGAAGATGGAGAGATGGCTGTGCACGGCTGCAGGGCCCAGAGTCTAAACACTGCCCTGACTGTAATTTCCCACACATTACAGACATGTATTGTATGGTCCCAAACGGCTCTATATATGTCACATAAAATGTGTGTTTACAATTAGAATATTCTGTACTCAAAATGTTTGGGACCAGAAACACTTCTGAGTTCAGATTTGTTCATACTTGGGGATATTTTCATATGCAAAATGAGATATGAATAGGGGAAACTCAAGTCTAAACCTGAAAGGTATTTACGTTTTGTGTCTTCCACGCCAGACTTGAAGATAGTCTTAGCCTCTGCTTTTAGTGCCTGTGCGTGTCTGACTGTGCATGTCTGACTGTGCATGTCTGACTGCAGCCTGGCCCACAAGACCAGTGCATCGTTTTCTGCTTGCACTGTCATCGTGTTGACAAACTTTGGGATGTTGGAGGATTTTAAGTTCATAACGGGGACTCAGCCTGGAGAACCGGCTTCTCTGTAACTTGAAAGAAAACTGACTCAAAGTTTCCTACTAAGTTAATACGAGAGTGGACATAGGGGCACAGACATGCTAGGAGAGGACAGCCCCGGAGCGTCCTCGCAGCAGGTAGCTCATTGTCCAGAATATTCTACAGTTGTTCCTCTTCCAAGTGCACCGTTCCTTGAGGGACACCTGGGCAAAGAAGTGACAAGATCGGATGCGCCTGCGAGTGACACACTAAGTCAATAGTCCCCTCTAGTCTTTGCTGTTGCTGTCCTTACTCTGAGTCACACTTCCTGGCCTCCTGGTCATTTCACTGCAGAAAACAGGTTCTTGTAAGTTAAAGTTTGCGTCCATGAGTAACACTGTAGATTTGTCCTTGAATTCTCCCAACCTTCCCATTTTGCTTAACATTTTTTGTTATTTTCTCATCCACTTTCTTTTCAGACAAGTTTAAATGTAAGACTTCTGAAAACAAAAGTTAAATGCTATAAACTCGTACATTTGATGATGATGATTTTCAGAAGAAAATTATCCATTATCACAAGTCAATAAAGTCAAATGAGCCAATGCAAATAAAAATTACTGTTTAGTTATGGAAGTGGATAAACTACAAGAAAGAGAAGTCATACAATAAGCCACTTTCCAGAAAGATCCATTCGTCATACTTCCTGCATCACAACAGGAACACGGCTCAGCAGGTAAATGTGCTTACTACCCAAGTGTGAAGACCTGAGTTCAAATCCCCAAAAGCCACGTAAACACCCACAAGCACACAGTAAGGGCTGAGTGGGCAGAAGGGTCACAGTGCTTTGCTGGTCATCAGTCTAGTATCAGTCTAGTTCAACTTCAACAAGAAAAACGTTCTCCGTGATTAAGTTAGAAAGTGATAGGACATGTCACCTGTGTCTTCTTCTGGCTTCTGTACTTGTGTATGGGTACGTACACTCACACACATGTGGACACACAGACACACACAAAGGTGCACACACACAAGAATACACATGAAAGAGAAGAAGGAAGGAAGGAAGGAAGGAAGGAAGGAAGGAAGGAAGGAAGGAAGCCCAACTCTCAGCTTTCTCAATGGATAAGTGCTTTTCTGAGACCAGGTGTCTTAAGATGCTTGCATACCACACACATTTATTGACATGCGTATTTAATTTTGCACCTCTCCCACCTTTCAGTAATACTATTGGTTGAACTTTCTTTATTGAAAAGAAAATTGAACTTTGAATAGAAGCAAGTTATATCACTTTTGTTTGTAATATCATTAATGAGGAAAGCAGAGACTGACATGTAGCAGATCAATGTCTTAGAATAAACATCACTTTGCAGAATTCTCAGACCCTTCCTTCTCCAGACACTGCACCCTACTATCTCCAGACATTCCATCCTTCCTTCTCCAGACACCGTATCCTACTATCTCCAGGCATTCCATCCTTCCTTCTCCAGACACTGCACCCTACTATCTCCAGGCATTCCATCCTTCCTTCTCCAGACACTGTATCCTACTATCTCCAGACATTCCACCCTTCCTTCTCCAGACACTGTATCCTACTATCTCCAGGCATTCCATCCTTCCTTCTCCAGACACCGTATCCTACTGTCTCCAGGCATTCCACCCTTCCTTCTCCAGATACTGTATCCTACTGTCTCCAGGCATTCCACCCTTCCTTCTCCAAACACTGTATCCTACTATCTCCAGGCATTCCATCCTTCCTTCTCTAGACACTATACCTTTTAATGAGAATGGTGGTTGTTTTTGCTTCAGTGTCTGTAATGCTTCTTTGAAATATGCATGTGTGAGTTATGAGTACACTGTTATAAGTACACAGTACACTGCGAGTAATGGTTTAAACCCATTTCTTACTGCTGTCAAGGACCAGTGTACTGGCTAAAGAGGTCACACCCTTAACTTTCCACGCAGTCATCTCTGATATTCATAAATTTGCTGAATCGTTATATCAGCCACAGTGTTGAGTAAAGTGTGCTGAACTGGAGCAGATGGAGCTGTTTCAGAACAACTGTGCAAAGCTCACGGATGGACCCAGCACACTGTGGTGACGTTTGACTTAACATTTCTGTGGCTGTTGTTGTCAAGGTGGAGAGGAGCTCGCGTTTGCCCTTTCCTGTATCGCTGCCTTTCCACTGAGCTTTCCTTAAAACAGAACAAAAATAAAAATTCTTTAGTAATACTTCTTCCGTATATCAGTTGTCTTCACGTGCGACGTGATTGTGTAGAATTCTTCTGCTCTTTAATGGTTTCCAGAGTACAAGGGTAGGAAAAGTATTTTTCAACATGTCAGCCAAATGAGAGCTCAGCCCGTGACCAAGCAGCGCCCTGCTTGTTAATACTTAATAACAATAACGGTGCTTGGCCTCTGCGTCTCGGTGCCTCATCTGTGAAACGGAGGTGGTAGAACTTACTGTACATAATTTGTGGGAGGGCTGCATTGTGTGTGTTTAGTGGTTGTGGTGGATTCACACGCTTTCTGTGGACTAGCCATCATGTTTTTCTTCCAAGGCTCCTTAGAAACCAATGACTAGTTCATCCTGCAATTTCCAAACTGCTTCCCCCAAAGGTCGCTTCTCAGCATTTATTTGCCATGGCCGTAGCCACAGAATCCAGATCTGACTCATGGCTGAGTGAGGAAGTTTCTCAGCTTGGATTCTGCAAGCGCCTTTGCAGCTGACGTGTATCTTTGGCCTAACTTTTCCCTTCTTGGCCCAACATACTGGTGAATGTGCCGAGGAGCATAAGCCAGTAACAGTGGGCAGAGACCTGTGAGGTGTGACAGTGAGGTAGGCCTGTGAGGTGTGACAGTGAGGGAGGCCTGTGAGGTGTGCACAGCGAGGGAGGCCTGTGAGGTGCGCACAGCGAGGGAGGCCTGTGAGGTGTGCACAGCGAGGGAGGCCTGTGAGGTGTGACAGCGAGGGAGGCCTGTGAGGTGTG
>NW_026585580.1:17709172-17736911 GCF_907164565.1 Psammomys obesus | reverse complement strand
GAGGCCTGTGAGGTGTGCACAGCGAGGGAGGCCTGTGAGGTGTGCACCGTGGGCAGAGGCCTGTGAGGTGTGACAGTGAGGGAGGCCTGTGAGGTGTGCACAGTGAACAGGGAGCTGAGAACCACTGTGTCTCCCACGGCTCACAGAGTCTCCACGCCATGCCTGCTCTGTCTATCCTCAGGCCTCTGTGTATCTGCAGAGAGCAGAACTCTTTAAGGTATGAGGCGCTTGGTTTCTCAGACGATGATATAATATGAAAACTGACAAAATCTATTATTTTCCGTTTATAGCTGGTAAGTTTCTTTCTATGTGCACGTGTGTGCCCTACACGCAGATGCCCTTGGCGGTCAGAGAGGGCATCAGACCACCTGCAGGTGGAGTTGCACGTGTTGGTGAGCCACCCGGTACGGGTGCTGGGAACCAAACTCTGGTCCTCTGACAGAGCAGTAAGCGCTCTTACCCCTGAGCCTGCTCCCCAGCCCCAACACAACAATTCCAAAAGCATCCCATAATCATGGAAGAAATTAATAGTACAAAAATGAAAAGCACCAGCCAAGAAACACAGGCCCCTGTCCTTTTCTCAAGGATAGGTCTTGAGAGACACAGGGACTTAACACGCCACATGCATGTGAGCCAAGCACGCTAGGACTCAGACGCCTTCCCAGCCTCAAATCCACGTCCTTAGAACCGGTTCAGCTGCTTCGGCTAAGTCCAGGTACTCGGAAACACACAGCAGTAGCTGTCTACTGCTGCGTAACAAACCAGACACAACTCTGGCTGGAAGGAGAGCATGTTTACTGCCATTCACTTCCTGTGAGCCGGAACTCAAGGAGCCGGTGAAGCAGCAGCAGGAGTGATTCCTGGGCTGCAGACATCGCTCCTAGAATCACTCACTCTGCTCCCGAGGTCTCCGTGAGTCAGCCTCCAACCAGGCTTTCCTGCGACAGGGCTGCCAGCTTCCCCAGACCGAGAAACAGGATTGAGAAATGAAGAGATAGTGGGGAGGCCAGGGAGAAGGTTCAGCATCGTTAAAGTGTCTGTCACACAGCCGCAAGGACTGAGTTCAGATCCCCAGAGCCCAAGCAAAGCTCTGAACTGGAACCCCAGCGTGAAGGGGATAGAGACAGATTTCTAGAGCTTATGGACCAGCCAGCAAAGCTGATTTGAAAGACTGTGCCTCAAAATAATAATTAATACATGATAGATGATAGAGAGAGGTGGACAATGATTGAGGAAGACAACTAACATTGGCCTCTGCCTGAACATATATGTAAATATACCCACACACTCACATGTAAACCCAAACATACATACACAAACATACATGCATACATACATACATACACACCCAAAAGAAAGAAGATTAATCTAAGACAGGGAGGTCACTGTGCTTTGATGGTACAATATCAGGAATAGCCTCCTGATTCATCAGAGGCCTCCATTGTTCATCAGAAATGAGCCCTCAAGATCAGGAAACAAATTAAACCCAGGGTACATCTGAGTAGAAGGGATATATAGAGTCCCTGACACTGGAATGTGTAGTTCACATATTACCATCAGGGAGTCATTCAGGGAGCAGAATGGCACTCTTGGGTACTTCCAGAGCATAGATAGCATCGAGGGTTGAGACTGAGAATTCTCCCTGGCTGTTGTACCTCGGATAAGGCATGTCTGCAGAAGTCCCATATGTGGCACTGCAGGCTAACTCCCCAAAAGCAGCGGTGTTCATGGCTGGGACTTCGGATGGACTGCGAGCTCTAACTTCATCAACGGAGTAATGCGCCAATACAGTCACAACTGACACCATTGCTAGGAAATCACGGAGCAGGGCGTGAGGCAGGTCAGCGGGAACACCTGCCACACTACTCTGCAGTAAAACCTCCTCAAAGGGGCTGCAGAGCCGGCTCTGCAGTTAAAATGCTTCCTGCTCCTGCGGAGGACGCTGGCGCAGTTCCCAGCACTCATAGCTCACAGCCCCCTGTAACTGTAGCTCCGGGAGAAGTGATGCCCTCTTCTGGCCTCCTCAGGGATCTGCATACACGTGGTATGGATGAACCTATGCAAGCACGTGGGTATACATATAAATAAATAGCCTGATTGTTTTTTTTTTAAACTACCTAATGAATCACTCTTGTAGCATATGAAAGTTCATAGATTTTTCATCATTAAACATCAGTCAGCATCTGCTCTTACAACTCCTAAGAGGTTTTTTTTTTTGTTTGTTTGTTTTTTTTTTTTTTTTTGTTGTATTCCACAAAAAGGGGGAAGGGAACTAAAAGGCCTGGCACAGGGGTACACATTCCATACATTTACCATCAGGCTTTTATTCCGGGGAGCAGCAATATCATTTTTGGATAACTCCAAAGTACAGCATTAAAGGCTAAGATTCAGAGTTCTTTCTGGCTGTGGCAGCTCAGAAATGAATTGACTCCCCAAACACCTCTCATGTGGCACGCCCGTGTTTATAGGTGGGGTTTTGGAAGGGAGTGAATTATGAGAACTCTAACTTCATCAATGCATTAATGCACGGATAAATGCACAAGACACCGCCCTTAGGAAATCTCGGGAGCTTTACAGAGCTCAGACGGTTGGAGGAAATCAGTCACGTGAGACACGCTTTTGAGGGCCCTGTCTTACGCTAGCTCTTTCCCCTCCCTCTCTATCTTTCTGCTCCTTGTCAAGTGAGCAGCAACACTGCATGCTATGCAGTAGGATTCCTGAGAAAAAGTGAAAAAATATACAAACTATAAAACGTGTTACTGAAACCAAGAAATGGAATAGAAGGTCTCTTTCTATTCTCCAGGCACAATGCGTCGCATGTGAGTTACCTCATGGGAGAAACGCCCTTAAGTAGAACACCGTGTCTGCACCCCTGCAGCATCCCTGTGGGCTAGCCACATCAACCCCAGCGCCTCACCGTGCACTCAGCTCCAGGGAGGGAGCTAGGACATCCAAGTCCACGCTCAGCCCCTTCTGCAACAAAACGGAACCCAGGAGAGACTGCCCGTCTGCCTCTTGGCAGCTGCCATCAGTGCTCATTTGCATCAGGCAGAAGCACCAAGCACTGCCTCCTACACCCTCTGTCATCTCTTATCACATTCATTAGTCTATTAGAGGGTCGTGACAAAAAGGTGTGAGAGCTCGCAGCACCTGTCACGGTTGCGATTTGAAACGCTGGGTTTAGCCAGTGCCCGGTGACATTAGACCAGTGACTCACCCGTGCAGACTTAGTTCATTTATTTGCACTACGAAAATGAAGGTGTCACAGACAGGCTATCATTGAAGGCAACTTTCCCCTTACCGAGTTGTTGGACTCGGAAAATCCTCGGATTAGAGGCCCTGCCGTGGCGGTCCTCTGCAGAAGAGCTTGCACCTCCCTCCCCTCCCAGTGCTGAGCTCACCACCTCCTTCCCCATCATCGCGTTCTGCATGTTTCTAGAGACTTGGGTGAAGATAGATACTGTCACTACCTGCGAACAGGGATTTAAAGGTTTTCTTGTAACCCAGCCACATGTGCACTTGGTTCCTGAACATGGCTGGGGTTACCTTGACAAGGTCGGAGTCTTATCTTTCTGTTCACCACAGCGTCAGCATCTGGACTTCCTTGGGCCAAGAGCATAGAGAAAACTGCACTCTTGCCTAATGACCTGGTACAATCTCTGCTCTACTGGATGAGGAGACCAGTCAGCAGAAACGTATTTGCAGGTGAAGGGACTGGTTAAGTCAACCATCTCTACAGCACACATTCGCCCATAGCCTTGAGTCATGGCCTCACTCATGAAGCTTGTTAAGGAAGCTAAGATCAGGCCTTTAAACAAACAGGAGAGGATAGAAAGTTACCAATCTAGATCCTGAACAGCTGGATTGTAATTGATATCCCTAGGTCTCTGAATAATGAAGGTCTGTGTTATTTCTACACTGCTTGTTAAAGTGTGGTCAAACACTAGGAGGTAGCAGGTCCTCGAAATCGACAAGCTCTTTAGCAAACAACACCATTGACGATGATGAGTACCAGGTGGGATGATGGTGGACAACTCAAGGCCTAGGGGAAAGCAGGGGCACAAGATACAGCCCAGCTGAGTGTAGCCGCCGGGGGACAACCAGCCCTCACCTATTTGGTCTTCACTTCCCCATTCTGGGATGCTGAAATGCTTAGAAGGAATGAGAAGGTATTTCCCAGCTATTAATTTCAGAAAATTAATATTCTAGGTCAGTTTGAAAAAGCAGATGGATCTTCAAAACCAAACTCCATTCACTGAAATCTTCTTTAAATGCCTTATACACAATTTTATAGCTAGATGTTCAGGGAAATTCTGGTTTGATGAGCGGTTATGTGGTATAGTCATAAATGGTGTCAGTGCCATAAGTGTGCAGGCGATAAAATTCATTTAATGCTCTAATGAGATACTGTTGGTAACATGTAATTTATTTATGAATGTATTGCATACGGCAAGTTCACTTTGTGTGTTCTTATGTCTGTATGGTTTTACGGGCTGAATGACCCAAGATCCACATAATGGGCCCCCATATTTATTGAGTATCTAAGATACAATTTTAGGAATTAATTCTGTTTAGATTAATTCATGAACATTCTTCTAAAGGATTAATGTCTTTTGACAAAGCGGAAGAAAGATTGCCCAAAAATGTTAGGGTGAAATGGCAGTTTTCAGGTCGGGGAGCTAAGTTGGCACTCACCAAGAACCGTGTCTGCCCACCCTTCAATCCTGGACTCCCAACCTCTGGAACTGGGTAAATGAGTGATGTTTTTCAAGCCATCAGTCTATGGTGTCCTGCTGTAGCAGCCAAGACCGACTCAGGTCCCCACAAGCTGAGCTTACTTATTAAGCTTATTAATTATTAATTATTATTTTATTAATCTCTCCACAGATTCTGCAGGGAGCCATGTAATTCTATAGTGGCGCTATATGTGTTCTATATTCTATGTGTATCTGTTTCAACTACTATATCTCTTATTTACTCTCCATCCCCCACTCTGCTCTGCAAATACACCCAGCACAATGCCGAACCGAAACAGAATCAGTAAAACTCTTGTCATTTTCCTGTCTCTGAGGAAAGCTTTTACACTTGACTCCTAAATATAGTACTTGCCATAGGCTTTTTATAGATCTTCTGCAAGTTAAGGAAGTTTTTCTATTCCAAGTTTGTTGAGTTGGTCTAAAATTATAAATGCATATTGATTTGATGTTAATATGCCTTCATCTACGCAGATGATCTTGTTATTTTTCTCTTCTATTCTATTAATATAACGAGTTGCATTGCCTGATTTCTCCAATCTTAAGTAAACTTTACATTTCTGGAAAATGCCCAGCCTGGTGTACTTGATTCTCTCTTTTGTAATCGTCAAGGTTGGATTGCTCATTGACTCTCACCTTGTTTAGAAATTTCTCTACTGCGTCTGCGGCTGGAGAATGGCCTGTCCATCGCTTTCCTGACTGGAGATTCCTGAGTGGCCACAGGCCTGTGCAGGTGCTCCTGGACCCTTTCTCTCATCCTCCCTACTCATGAGCATTGGCGGGAAACTAACAGCCCCTGTTCCTTTGCTGCTGCTCTTGTTTGCCCTAGAGGGTCTTTGTACACTGGGCAAGTGCTCTACCCTCAGCATCTCTTCTTTCAGTGTGGGTGAGCTGCTGTCAGACATCTGGATCTGGAGTTTTGTTGGGGGAGGTTCATAATTACTCTTCAGCTCCCCTTAAGGATGGAGAGTTTTTAAGGTTTTCCACATCTGCTTTAGGCACTTTGACCCCCTCCAGTTTCCCCACAGTTCCGCCATTTCACGAGATAATTCAAATTAATTGAGGTAAACATGTTTGTGATGTTGTCCTGGGAGCTTGGGAGCTACAGATTAGTACCATGGTCTCTCTTGGTGCTCCTGTACGGCTCACTGTGCTCCCCCTTGTTCTCTAGTTCCATCCCAACAAGTGTTGATGTCAGTGAAGGCCCTTTTCAAATAAACATTCATCATTAGCTGTACTATCTCGGTCAACTATTGCCCTGTTTTAATTTGTACGGTGATGGAGCTTCACGCTGTTGCCCTGGGTAAGGGGTCACGGTAAGCTGGGCTGGCCTGCAGCTCGCCTCTACTTCCCAGGCCCTGAGATTAAACCCTTGCACCACCACTCCTGGCCTAGATTTTAAATTTTTAAATGCCTCCACTTCTATGTTCTTTGCTTCTCCATCCAAAATCACTTGGGTGTAAACTGTTATCGGATCCTGAGTGTTCAGCTGAAATGTCTAGTGTGTAGTTCTGGAAACCTGCTGCAGGGGCTTAATGCTATAAATTTCCAAGTATGGCTTTAGTTGCCTCCTATACAGAAATGTACTTATTTATTTTCTAATTTTGGAATTCTTTTTCTCTGATATCTGAGTTATCCATAACGACAATTTTTTCTAAATTTCCAGACATATGGGAACTTTGCATTATATTTTGGCATTGCTTTGTGGCTTAATTGTATCATAGTAAATATAATTTATATGTATGAATTATATATTTATATATATGCATGCACACACATATATTAAGTGTCTGTCTTAAACTCTCCAAAGCTTGCTGGGGAAGACTGAATTAATGTTCAAAATATGCCCCTGTCTTTGTACTTAATGCTTCCCTCTGCAGGAGAATAACTATCCTTCCTGTCCCACTGATGTCGATTTGAAATCACGTTGCCTGATGTGCTCAATTAATTGCAAGTGGAGACAGTTCAAAACTCTTTTTGCCTGTCATTATCCCAGACAGCAGCAGCCCTGTCAGGCTAACCCACTGGGCGATGAACACACACAGAGGAGATTTTGGTGGCTCCTGGAATCCCTACAGTCCAGAGTGGTGATGAGTGTTAGGACAGGTCTCCTTGATCTAGACCCATGCCACCACACTCTGTACTTCTCCCCTTAAGACAGTCCCTCTTCCCCAGTGTTTCTCTCCTTTCTCTTTCCTTCCTCCTCCTCTCCTTTTACCTATCCCTCTGGTAGGCAGCACACTTCATACAGATGACCACATTGTGAGGGCGTTCGTCTGCCTTCTGATAATATAACACAGTGTCTGATGTCATTAACTTAGAGAGAGAAAAGGTTATGGGGAAACTTGAACTTTTAGAGGGTTTAGTCCGTGGTAAGTTGACACTGATGCTTTGGAATGAAGGCAAGTCAGTGCATCAGGGCATGAGTGCATGGGAGAGCAAGAGAGCCGGGGAAGGGATGGGAAAGTACAGAGCCAGAGAGCACCAGTCCCTAAGGCCTTAAGGAAGCTCACCAGGCCCCACGCCTACAGATTAACCAGCTCTCATGTGGATGAAGCCTGGGTTTCCCTTGGAAACACTCAGCATTTGCTTCAGAAGTGTTTGCCGAATGTAACCCCAAACCCCACAATGAGGTCACAGTTGCTGAGGATTTCCAAGAAGTGGCAAACTTTCAACACTTGGGCAAAATTTCCTGCTGTGCTGTGGCAGGTTGTAGCATTCTAACCTGAAGGGACAGGAGATGAGGAGGAGGTGAGATCCCCACGGCATCATCCAAATCTCACTCCCATCCTTTTTGCCCATTATAGTGAAATGACAAAAAGAAGCAGGGAGGAGTGGGGAGAAGGGAAAGGAGAAGAGAGGAGAAGGAGGGGGGATGGAAAGAGGAGAAGGAGAGGGAAAGGAGCAGGAGGAACAGGAAACTGAAGAACCGTTGGCCACAGAGTAGCCCGGACTTCAGTATCTAAAGCTTCTCAGCTCCTCACAGTACTCCTGAGGGTCAAGTTAAGAACTGGCTGTGGAGAGAAAGTCGATAAAGGGCACAGGCAGTGAGAGTGATCTGGAGAGAAAGCTCATGGTGTGATCACAGTGTTTTCTGTGTGGAATGGGCCTGTTGCCAGGATCCTGTGAGGAGAGTAATGGCCTTGAAAGAGCTGACAATACCTGGGAGAGGTTCAGAGGTTTGTCTTCATCTAAGCCACAAAGAAATTAGACTAAGCCACAAAGAAATTCTGAGTCCAACAACCATCATTTGAGTCCATAAATGTTTTGTTTTGTTTTGTTTTTGAGACAGAGTTTCTCGATGTAGCTTTGGCTGTCCTGAACTCCCCTCATAGGCCAGGCTGGCCTCAAACTCACAGCAATCGGCCTGCCTCTGCCTCCCTGAGTGCTGGGATTAAAAGTGTGCACCACTGCACCCAGCCTGATTTTGTAACTGTTGTCACACATCACAGAAGGAGAAACAGAACAGTAAGGATCGGAAAGTGATGCCAAACACCTCATTCACATTGACATTTATTACAGTGAATCGTTACCACTACATTGTGCTTATGAATAGCGTTTGTACCTAGAAATTAAAATTAAAATGTGTGTGTGTGTGTGTGTGTGTGTGTGTGTGTGTGTACATATGTATGCACAGAGAAAAGCATAGTATATAGAAAGTTCAGTACTGGCTGTGACTTTACTCATCTTCTTAGGGTTTCCTGTAGAGGAGTTTAAATTCGGAGCATGGATGCTCTGGCAAGAGATTACATCCAAAGACCTTCTAGGCCTGTGTGATCCAAACACACCTTTAATCCAGGAGACAGAGGCTAGCAGATCTGAATTCAAGACCAACCTGTTATTTGAGTTTCAGGTAAAGATAATCTTAGGTTCAGGTGTGGTGGTGCACACCTTTAATCCCAAACAATGAAGGTAAAGTTAGGAAGTACCCACGTTTGAAAGTGACATCTAATTGAGTGGCAGAAACAATGAAAGAGTGATGAATCAGGGAATAGGATGTGCCCAGCTCTCATGAGAGGAAAGAGAAGCTACTTAAGGGAGCAACACAGAGAATGAAAGAGAGAGGAGGCAGTTTTACTGAGACAGTAATAGATAGGTTGCAGGAAAGAAACACAGGTGAAGATGTAACAAGCCAGGGAATGAGGAGTCGGGAGATTAGATTGGTGGAGCTGATTTGAGGCCAAGCAGAGCAATTGAAGAGAGAAACCAGGTTAAATCAGTCAGCTGGGAGAGGAGTTTGAACCAGGACAGCTGAGTTGCACCAGCCAGCCAGAGTTCAGAAAGAACAAGAAAGGGTGAGCTTATTCAGCAGTGAGGCTCAGATGCTGAAAACATTCTCTGTCTACGTAAGATTGTATGGAGGGTGGAAGCTTCCAGGACTAGGCCTAGGTTAGCAGACAAAGGTGATAAGCCTCCAAGACCACAATTGAAACAGACGAATAAACGTTCTTTGTAATACAGTTTCCAAATATTTTCTACATAGACTACAGTGAAATGGGATATTGCAAGCCACAAAGTTTTAAGCGTTTGTTCTGAAATGGTAGGATAAACGTCTACTCTAAGCCAAGTTAACTAATAGCATTGGTGTGTGTCTCAAATGTAATTGTTTTTGCACATGTTATTTGCACGGTTAAAAAATACCCCAAATGTTTTTTGGAATGGAATTTTAAGAATTTCTTTTTATCTATAAGCACATATTTGCTGCGTCTGTGTGGATATATATATGTCATGAATGCAGGTGCCCACCGAGGCCAGGAAGCTGCACTGGTCCCCTGAGCAGGAGTGGGACGGTGGGCTGCCCGCCGTGGGTGTGGGAACTAAACTCTGCTCAGCCTACAGAGCAGCAACCCCTCCTACCCACGAGCGCCCTCTCGCCAGCCCTACGGACGGCTTTTTAATCCATACAAAACTGTCACAAACGAGCCAGCCCAGTTTTGTCCCTCCTCCATTTCCTCTTCCTTTCTTGTCAGGCACCAGTTCCCAATTCCAGACTCTATGGTACAAGTGCTACCTAACCTCTTTTTCTTTATCTTTTATCTTTCCACGTGTGTCTGGACAGATAAGGGTCTGTCCTGCCTCCCGACAAGTTTGTCAAGAGGAACACTAAGCATTGTCCTGTTCCGTTATCTTCTTTATGAGTTCTCATTTGTCCTGTGGAAAGAAAAAAAAAATGCTGAGCTAATGGGTTAGCCAGCTGTCAATCACTGGGTGAAACTCTCTGAGACATTCTCCTTAGAAGAAGCATCTGTTTGTGTTCTCACATCTGAGGCGTTTATTCCGCCTTTCGTGGTCCTGTTTGGGGCTGATGACGAGGCCGAGCAGTATGCGGGACAGTGGTGGATGGGCGCCACTCACCTCAGGTGGCCAGAGAGCAGAAAGAAAGGACTGAATCCACATGCCCTCCCAGGCCAGCATCAGTGACCCAGCTGTCCCTCATTAAGCCACCCTGAGACTTCTGCTTCCTCCGCTTTCCATAGACCAGGACCTAAGCCTTTAGTACAGCTGCCTCTGCGGGGAACGAAGTCCAAATTGTAGCTACAGATGTCAACTTTTTAGATTTCCCCTTTCATCATCCCAGGTCGTACTATGGATTAATAACCACCTGATTCTTCTCCTTGCTATGACAAGATCCCCTGACAAAAGCAACTGAAGGGAGAAAGGGCTCAGTTCCGCCTTGGAGGGGCAGACACAGTGGGGAGGCAGGAGGCAGAGTCTGAAAGCTCACATTATTCACAGAGTCAGAAAAGACAAGGTGAACAAGATGTGAGGCCCAACAGTGAAACCCTCCATCCTTCCCACAGTCAGACCACAACAGTATCTCATGGCCAAGGCGTTGATACGATTCATTCAGATCATACAGAAGAAAAGGATAGAAGCTGCAATCTTCGAGCAACTAACAGAAGTCATGTGTTTATTCTATGACATCGCCTGTGTCCGTCCTTATTAAAGGTGCTCTGCGAGGTAGTTTGTTTATCCTTGGCTTTAAACATGAGAAGCCTGAAATTTCCAGGGAGTAAGGTCATGTATGTTATCATGTTTACCAGAAGCAGAATTTACAGTGTGCTTCTGTCTGCAAAAATAGTTCGCTCTGTGTTAAGCTTCCCTGGGCTTGCCTCGGCTGACATTAGGAAAAGGAGTCTTGGAGCCTGTGATACACACATAAGAGACAGCCCTGCCTGTCGGGACACTAGGACGCATTCATCTTGTTCTACATACGAAAACCATGATTACGAACCTCTTTGTGATCGATTGATTACACAGCCTTTTGTGACCCGTCCTTTCGAGCCGAGCCTTTGACTGGCTGGCATTCCATTTTGCATAGCATTACCTTCATGTTCTTACGATGAGGCGAGGTGACAGGTACAAACGTGGTCAAATGCCATCTATCCTTACGCTGCCAGTGGCGCTCTGCCAACAAGCTGGCCGTGTGCTCTTCCTGGTGTTGAAAAGCGGAGTCTAGAGAGAAACGTGGCAGATCTCCAGGGGCTTCGGTGGCGTGTCTGCATGCGTGACATAGGTCTGTGGCTGCTGACCCTCTTCAACAGGGTGGACTCATCCAGGTGTTTCCCTTAGTCACGCAGGACACACGCGTGCCAGCCAAGCACAGCAGGACAGCGGGGGCGGGCAGAGAGAAAAGGAATGCCTGTCACTCACAGCAGAGCACTGGCTGCCAGCGCTGCCCTGGTTTCGAGCTCTCGCTTTTCTCATCCTGGCAAAGTTGGTCTTCCCAGCACCCTGGACAGTCCCTCTGCCACCAGCTTGTGCCTCATCTGCCTGTGAGCCGGATCCTGTTCCGGGGACTGAAAAAGGAAGGCATAAAAGTGCAAGTGAGGAGGCCTGCTCCAGCGCCAGGTGGGTGGGCTGAAGATGGTGGAGCAGGAAGAGCAGGCAGAGAAGTTGGTTTTTTCTGTCGTTTTCTCGGCAGTCGGCAAGTGCACACAGAGCAAGGGTTATCTGCACAGCTCCCTGACACTCCAGTCTGTGTGCCCTGGCGCCCTGCCCACACGGCCCTTCTTACTCTGCTTCCCTTTCCTTGAGCTTGGACCTCACTGAGGCCTGTAGGACTGAGCTTCTCTGGAGCTTTGTTTTTTGTTGTTTTGTTTTGTTTTTTGTTTGTTTGTTTTTGTCTTTTGTTGGCTTGTTTTGGAAAAGCTGATAGAAACACACGTACTCTGGGAAGCACACAGAGGCAGAATAGTTATGCTCCTGCTCTAGACCAGTGCCTGGCATGACAGGTGTGGGCGTGTTCACAAACTGTGAGAATTGCACTTCCCTGCGTGTCACCTGGTCAGAAACTCCGGGAACCAGAGTCCTAGCCAACAACCTGGGTCTTAGCAAGTTCTACGTGCTTCTAGTTTTGCAGGTGTGAGAGTCAGGGCGCCACAATGCCTCTGAAAACTCCTAAACATGCGTTTGGGTTTTTACGTTGGGGATAGGACGTCTGACCTTCACAGACACTCCACAAGCCCCCTCCGCTGAGGAGCCAGCCCCCTCCTCCCTTCTGTTTTACCGTGAGACCGGAATCCCTAAATGCCAAAGGCTGGCCTTGAACTGGCCACCCTCATGCCTGACCTCCTGGGACGGGTCATTGCAGACCTGTACCAACAGACTTAGCGCGATCACTTGTAGTAGCGATAGGTGTTAGAAAAACAACGGTCCGACTCTTCACAGTGTTCACGGTGTTAGCGGACAGCACGGCAATGGCATTCTTGTCATATTGCCAAACTAACTGCCTACCCATGACTTCTGATTTTTCTTTTCTTTCTTTTTTTTTCTTTTGAAAGCCATTTTTCCCCCTTTTATTGAAAATAGACTTTTCAAGCCATATATTCTGGTTGTGTTCCCCTCCCTGATCCTGCCAGTCTCCTCACCTGCCTTTCCACCTGGAGCCATACCCCATTAGTCTCTATTTCCCTGAACCATCTCTTTCGTTCCTGCTATTTCTTCTTGACTTACACCCGCACAGAGGGCACCCAAGCCTGTAGATCACAGATCTTTTAGAACGGCTAAGGTTTGGTTCTGGTCTCATCTTTGTCCTGTGTGTTCCACACTTCCGGGGTGCTGTCTTAGGTGGAATTACTTTGTTTTTAGGAAACTGTTATAAAATTAATTTTAGACTTTGGCAATTCAGCTGGAGACCACATGGATTTCCATGAACATGCCCGTCTCCAGATCCGCCTGCAAGTTCAAATCAGGAGGGGAACTTTAAAAACTCAGCCGTGTGCTCAGCCCATCCTGGGGAAATTGATTTAGCCGCTGGGATGAAGGTTTCCCAGTATTAGCTACTTCAGAATCCCTGAAGTGATATTCTAACGTGTGGCCAGGGACCGCAAACACTTTGAGGACAACTCCAGCTCACTGTGTGTCGGAATTCTGCTCCTTGACCTCATAAGCCCCAGGGCAAGCAGGAGCTGCTGCAGAAGTCACTGCCTTTCAAAGGCAATTTGAGAAGACAGCCACCGTGCTCAGCACCTCGCAACAATCAGAGAGAAAGAGGAAAATTACATTCTGGAAGCCGAAGTCAAAGGACAAACCCAAGTCTATTTAAAGATACTTTCAGACTGCACCTGCAACAGACACGGGGCTTTGGGTTACAGAGAAAATGGTTTGCAGCTTTCCTGTAGAATTTGGATCGCTTCCTTCTTCCCTATCCCCAGCTGCAGTCAGGGCAAACTCCTGTCTCCAATCATCAGAGCCCAAAGAGAGCTGCCCGGTGCTCTCTGGGGTCCGTGGCGCATGCTCAGAACTTGAACTATCAAGCTGGACGCCTTCTCAGAGGACCCCAGCCAATGCTCAGAAAGGCGCAAAGGAACATGGGCTCCTGAGCCAGCTCTCGAAGCGCGGCACCCCAGCTTCCAGGCTCCTCCCGCAGCTGGCCTGTGCTGGAATTTCTGTTATTTGAGTCTCACCTTCTACTCCCTTAGTGAAAATCCCATTATCTCAAACAGCTGTGTGTCAAGAAAAGACATGAATTCTGTGCCACAACAAAGGATCTGATGCGTGTTTCTCCGGGTAGCCTTAGACGAAAGAACCATTTTATCTCACTTTCTTTATTTATAATACAAAGACTTAACTTCCTGCTGAAAGGGTGTCTACAGCAGGGTGGGAAAAGTTTGAGCTTCACTCAGATCGCCCCTCTGTGAGGTTTATAATGACATGACATATGCATGTATTTAGTATAAGAAATGTAAGCAGCCAGACCCCCTTAAAAAGTTGTGCAAGTATGACATTAAAATATTACTTGAAATTGACCATTTTAAGATGAACAGATAAAGGGAAAGGCAAAGAGTAAGGTCACATGCCTATCACGTAAAGCTTGAAATTGATTTCGGAAGCATCAGAGCTCGCCACGAAAGAACCTCACTGTTAATTAGGATGGCTCGGATCCAGCGTCTATATTTAGGGAAAACGAGAATTTACAGTGTGGAAGGAAGAATCACCCAGCAGGAGTCTAAACTAAGGGACAGAGGACCGTAGTGGAAGAAGCACCACGGCTTTCCTCAAACCATGAAATGTCTTAACTTTTGTACTTCACCAAACACAAGTCATTCCCAAGATCTCTCTTTCCCTCTCCTCTAAGGGCTGTGTTCTGACTAAAATCCCCTGAGTGTTAACTTTTCAATTCGCCTTCATCTGCGTTTCTCACGGTTCCCCTCATACCTGAGACTGCAGTATAGACGGATTTGGCACCCCACCCGGAGCACATCAGAAGACGCTCATTAAGATTCCAAATGTATAGAAACATATTTTATAGCATTAATATTTTGGCTTCTTTTTGTAAGTGGTTGGCAGAGGACCCATGGCACCATATCATTAATTCCTTAAATATTCCTGTTTTCTTCTCATCATTGATGTATCATCAAATAAATTAGTTCAGACCCAAAATGTGACAGAGAGAAACATATGATTGATTTTTTTTTCAAGTTCAGAACGTGTTCTGAATGATTTTGTACAACTTACCCTGGCTTACCATCCCATAATCTTGTAGAGGAGCTCGTGGCCATCTGTGCTGAAAACTGATCTTCAGGTGTTGAGTAAGAGCCTTTTACATTTGCTCTTTCCTCATCTTCCCCGACCTAGCTCTGAACTGAAATGTGCTCGTCCATTAGTCCACTAAACGCAGTTGAAACAACCCAGATAATAGACTGAACTGTGAGGAAAGCCGGTCACCAGCAACCACACCTTGTGAGGGAAGATGCTGTAATGTGCAGAACCACACGACCACGGACACACTTGGAGGACCCAGAGCTCCCCAAGTACAGTTTGAGCTTCATTCAAATCATAGTTACTTGCCTAGGCTGAAGATTTAATTTTCAATTACAAGGAAGAAAATAGGCCAAGTGCAATAGTTCTTACTGAACTTAATAAATGAATTGAAGATACACAATTTGGGGCTTGGGGCTTAATTCCTGTTTTACTAGGATGCAGTCCCCTCTGCTGTACTCCGTGACTCTGCCATCAGGCCTCTCATTCAGGCTTCCAAAGAGTCACATGATCCTCCGTGGGTAGCCGCTGCTGACTTGATTGAGACCCTTACTGCTATAGTCTGTTCTGCTGCCCAACAGCCAAACGAGAGGGACCCTGAGCAAGACTTCCATCTCTGGCACTCCGTCTAATGCTTGCCACATGCACGCTCTTGACAAATGAGCTGAGGCGGGGTCCAGGGACTTGGTGCCAGAGCCCCGTGCAGATCTGCACTTCCCGCGCGGTCCCCACAGCCCTGGAGGCCATCTTGGGAAGGTGAAGGCAACTATCCAGGCACTGTATAATATTCACATGCAAAACAAAAGGTGCCTTAGAGGGGAGGGGCATGGGGGAAAGGGGAAGGGAGGGTGGGATTGAGAGGAGACAAGGGAGAGGGACACAGCAGGGTTACAAAGTAAATAAATTGTAATAAATGATAATAAAAAACTAAAAGAATAGAAGTCTTTCAAAAGCCAAGCTCGTGGTCCCCGGTTCTGTTCTGGGGAGACTGGGCAGCGTACGTACGCTGCCCTTAGTGTGACTTTTAATCAAATCATCTGCCGTCTGAAAGCAGACGCTGTGATTGTTTTAGTGCAAATTGAAAACCCCAACTCGTAAACAGCACCAACAAGAAAGGCAGCTCTCTGGCATATTTTCTCACTAATAGAAAGGTGGGCAGTGAATTCCACACGGAGAGCGAATGAGGCCGCTGGGAGAGCACCCTGCCCCCAGCTGATCTGTGTGCCCGCGCGAGCAGAGCCCTGGGGAGAACGCTGGGCACCAGCCCACAGGGCGGCTGGAGGCCCATGCCTGAGCGGATGAGGTAGCCCTGTGCTCACAGGCCAAGAGCTCTAAGTCACAGGAAGGCAAAGTCTTTTCTAACAAACTCCAGAGAACAGAAACGTGACCAGCACTGCCATCAGGTGGCCGTTGCTGGGAGAGGCGTCCCACGTGACAAGCAGAACGCTCCTGAGAGGTTTCCTAACCTAACCAAGTCTCAGGTCTCCTGTCAGTGTTCTCTGCTAAAAGACGCCCGAGCAGTCAGTCAGCCAGTCAGCCAAGCCAGGAATCTGAAAACTTCAGAAAACTGTATTCCACTGTCTTCAGCAAATTAGTGGTGAGGAGGAAAAACGATGGATGGGCCGTGCTGGGAAGCAGAAGGGAAAAGTCCTACTTAAAAGACACTTAAGGTGCATACCCTCAAAGGACACAGATGTGGGGGTCTCCTCTGCGTCCTCATTCTAGCAAGCAAACCGTGAAACGGGGGGTTCTGAGGAGTGGGCGGAAACGGCTCAGTACAATGTGAGCCACACAAACCTAGGCTGAGTTCAGACCCCCAGAACTCACGTGATGAAGCTGTCTGTGACCCCAGTGCGGAGACGGCTTGGGTGGTCAGGAGTTCTGCAGATCACTGGCCAGGCCGCCCACCCTAACCGGTGAGCCCAGGTTCAGTGAGAGACCCCATCCTCAGGAAATAAACCGCCCGGGGAAGACACCCAACCTTGCCCTCTAGTCTATGCACACACCCAAAGGAGCACGCACATATGAGCACACGCCATACGAGCCAAAACACTGTGCCGGCTGGATGCGTGGGGTGTCTGATGGAAGGAGAAAGATGTCGGCTTTGCGATAAGGGTGCTGGGGTTCCCTTTAGGAGGATGCTTTGACTGCTAGATGTGCTCACACAGCAGGGAGGTACTTCAGAGCATTCCAGCAAGGAAAGGGCTTAAGAACAGGTTAGAGGAGTCCAGGAGAGTTTCACTGTCAAAGCCGCAGGTGCGTACCTGGAGATTCAACACGCTGTCCTTTGGACTTGTGTAGCTGAACGTCCCTCTAACATACATCATAACGTCTGGGACCTACACGGAAACCACTGCTGATTTCAACCGAAATACTGCGATAGACTCAAGCATTTCCACCGCGCTGGAGGAAACTTCCCGAGCTTCTTGCGTCGCTCCGCGCAGACACAGGTGACCCCCATCGCGGCTGCTGCGGTCCACGGTTCAGGAGTGGTGGTCATCCCTCATCAAGTCGCGTAAGGGAAGGTTGGCTTTGGGGAGATTAACGGTATGTCAAGATTCTGTGTTGTTCTCTCTGCTTAACGGCCTTAAGCAGGGAGGTAGCATTGGTCCACAGCAACTGGAGTGGGTTCCGGATGCGGGCTGAGACTTCCGCAGCTAGACCTTCCTTGCTTTTTATATTGTAAGCAGACAGAGCAGTGGGTTCCTTTTACGGCATGATCTCACAGTCACCACATTGCCTCCCCGTCCCTTCTGCCAGTAATCTCTATCTCTCCTCCAACAGCTCTCGTCATTCACAGTTACACATAGACACAAGTACGCGTAATAGGCGGAGATGGCTAACCTTTCCACATTCAGGAAAAAACATTCAGGAAAAAACAGGCCGTGTTTTCCTTTTTAATAGCAGCGTCTACAAGAGCTGGGCTGCGAGCATACCCTGTTTCCCCCTGAACGCCCACCTTCCCACGGGGCACACCACAGATGCCCAAGGCCTGGCTCACCTCTGCGAAAGGCATTGCTCCTCCCAAAAGACCCAGCGACTGAGGTGGCACCATCTCGTTCTTACAAAGCGCCTCAGCCTTTTCTTTGCCTTAAACGTTTAAGTTACAAGTTACGTGTGTGAACGTGGGTCGGCGTGGGCTGTGTACAAGTAAGTGTGGGTGTCGGGGAGTCCGTAAGAGGGTGTGAGGGCCACGCTGCTGGCGTTACAGACGGCTGAGGGGGTGTTGGAGAAGGACTCGGGCAGTGAACGCCCTGGTTGGCTGAGCCGCCTCTCTAGCGCTCGCCTTGCGCTAGCGGCATCACAGCCCTGCCTAAAACACAGTGGCCTGGCCCCTGCCGAAAACACGGCAGGGGCCAGGCTATAAACTCGACCACCCTTCCTAAAATCCCAAGACACATTTGCGAGACTGAATGAACGTCGCCCTCATCCCAAGCAGATGTGATACTCTTCCTTCTTACTGCGTTGTTTTCATTTTTCGTTGACATCCTCTTTCAGAAAGACAGAAAACAGACATGTGAGTGAGAAGTCTACTTCTCTTTTTTAAAAAATAACCACTCCGTAGATTCATCCTAATGTCTTCTGCTACTCCCTGGGGAGGCAAAGAACCTCTGGAAATCATTGATCTTCTCTATTTAAATTTCAAACATGTGGATACCGGGGATCACCTCAGGTCTATTGGTTGAGCCCATAACCCAAGGCAGAGTCTTTTCACTGGCACCAGCATCCTTTGATTTTCACTGGCACCGGTGTCCTCTGATTTCATGACTGTATTCTGTGAGAAGATGGTAACCAACAGTGTGTAATCAATGGTTTATAATATGTTACAGATTTGAAGGCGAAAAATGTCCAAACAGGAAAGGTAATGAAGGTTTTTAACAGAGTTTTAAATTTTCCACTAATATAGCTATATAATTATCTCTAATTTTTAAAAACTTCTTTGTGTTCTTTCTCGTATGGCTCGGTGGGGAAACGTAAAGGAACCAAATCTGGCAGCGCCCCTTGTAAACCCAGCATTTCATGTCTGAGTCAAGATTTCTTGGGGTGTGAGCTGGAAGACTGTGGCTGCTTTGATGACGGGCAGCCGTCATTTCAGGCTGCCCTCAGGAGGAGGGGGCACACAGCGTAGAGGAGGCTGTCCTGGAAGTGTCACTGTCTTCTTGTTTGAAGCATGCACCGAAGCCGCCATCATCTGGGCGACACTGCTCTACGGCCTGGGCGAGGGCCCCAGTCAGTCCTTACTAAGCTGGTGAAGTCAATTCAACCTCTCAATTCCTCGAGTTTAAAACTGCCATACATCTATCACCCCAGTGTGGGTATGATTCATGCAAAGCTGCCGCTTCACAACAGCAGAGGTCCAGAGCACCTACTAAGGCTGGCCAGCAGGGGTCACCCCTCCCAGTGTCACCTCCCAGCCTCCACCTCTACCCAAGGAGGACTCAACTCTACCTAGAGTGAAAACGCAGGCAGGATGCCTCCCCCTACCCCATACCGTGGGCACCTTCCTATTTCAACCCTCTACACCTCCTCCTAACTCCTGGGCCATTGGTGATCCTTGGCGGGTGACCAGCATTTGTTTTACTCTAGGTCCTGTGTCCAAGAGGTCAGGGACTTTGGCTCCTCTGCCTGAGGTCACAGAAGGGCTGGGACTGCCGGTCACCCACTGAACTGCATGAGTCTGGAACATAGTAGGTCCAGAATAAACATGCAGAGCAGAAATTTACACTGTGCAGAGAACAGACACCAGCCGGAGCACCCAGCCGGAGCACCTGGCTTCTCTCCCACCTGAGGGGCCGTTGGGGTGGTTTCCAGAAGGCACGGAGTACTTCGCTTCAAGGCGAAGGCAGCTGTGCTAGCCCAGAGGGGTATGGAAAGAGGAAGAGGTTGGGACAGAGAGGCCTCCGCTGCTGACTCACTGTGTCCACGCCGCTCCTAGCAGCCCTTCTGTGATACGGTTCTGTCCCTTAAACAGCCAACTGAATTCGTAGTTACAAGTGGCCCTTTCTACAGGTGGTATGACTGAGAGTCAGAGATCAGAAAGGCAAGGCGACATCTAGTGGGTAATGGACAATCCTGACCAGTTTGGGAACTGTTCTACCTGCCTGGACCTCCTCCATCCTGACATCCACGTGTGTCCTACAGGTGATGGAACTCCCAGCCACAGGAAGACGAGGGAAAGGTCCTTCCCTTGCCTGTAAGCATCTGTTCACTTTCTGACGGGTTTCCCCCAGCCTGTGTAGCTGGGCTCCCCAGTGATAAATGCTTAGGAGAGAACTCTGGGTTGACAAGGCCTACAACCTAACAGAGTGGTGAGCCGGATCCTGGAGGGTAACTGTGGTTTGTGCCCTTACTAGAGAAGGGCCGGGTAGGCAGAGGACTTGCAGGACTCGGTGCATTACTCTTGTAGGGTGCTCGGAGGAACAGATCCTGTGAGGCTGTAGGCAGGTCATGTCTGTCCTCATGTTGTACCATCCCACCCATGTGCACTGGTATGAGGCGTTGGCCCCCTGTATGTGCACGTCTCAGGTAGGGTTTCCATTGCCGTAATGAGACACCGTCACCGAAAAGCAATTTGGGTAGAAAAGGGCTTGTTTGGCTTATACTTCTACCATTGGAGGAAGTCAGGACAGGAACCTGGAGACAGAGCTGAGGCAGAGGCCATGGAGGAGTGCTGCTCACTGGCTTGCTCCCCATGGCTTGCTCAGCCTGCTTTCTTACAGACCCCAGGACCACCAGCCCAGTGATGGCACTGCCCACCATGAGCTGGGCCCTCTCCCATTGAACACTAATTGAGAAAATGCCTTACAGCTGGATCTCATGGAGGCATTTCCACAGCTGTGGCTCCTTTCTCTCTATGACTCTAGGTTGTGTCCAGTTGACACACAAAACCAACCAGTATAGCACACTCATTCTAGCACACCTCCTCTGGCTCCTGAGGACCAGGGACATTGCCGGGGAGGAAGTACGGATATAGCAAGAGAAGCTTCCCCTGGCTCAGATCAAAGTCCTTTATTGCCATACGTGAGCTTCGTCCCAACTCACGGCCCAGGCATCGCTGTTTTCCAAGGACCCCGAGAAGATCACAGCAGAGTGACTTTGGAGTTTTAGGGGAGGGGAGGCAGGACACACACCACAGACTCACAAGAAGGTGAGTTAGGGGAGAGACAGGCCTGTTTGCCTTAGTGTGGCTCCAAGTGGCTGTAGGAAAGGATAGGCCCCCTCTCTGTTGTTGCCCTGCTAACTCCAGAGAGACATTCTCAGTCCAGGATGTCAGGAGAGGTTATAGCAGGCCCAGCCAGAAGGCAGACAGCCTCAAAGAGCACAAAACATTTGGCCCAAAGCTCTGGCCTGGAGTGACCATCCCTTCCCCAGCCATCCCCAGCCAGGAGAGATTGGCAGGCAAATTGGGCTTCCCGCCTGGATGCAATTAGCTGTGGACGGCCTCCAGAACTCCACATGCAAAGATGCCCATAACGTAACCTCAGCATCTCTGCAAAGCCATCTTTTTTTTAAAGTCTCATATGGGGATAGAAATATCTGAGACAAGGCGGCCTCAGCTGACCACTGGGTCACCATGAAGGCTCCTGGTTACAAACCACTATCCATTAATCACTCTGACAGGGGTGGTTACAAAGCATGCATTGTGCAAAGAGAACACTGCACTTCCGTGTTGCATGGGAACTGGGAAGAGGGAGGATAATTGGAGGCTTTTTTTTTCCTTTGGTGGAAGAACTAATATTCCACTTCCCAACTCTCTTCCCTTAGAAATACAAACAAGTCTGAATTTCATACATTCACTTCATCCGTGTGTAAGACCTGGTGCAGGAGAGAAAGGCTTCAGCAGTAAGCATTC
Source organism: Psammomys obesus (assembly GCF_907164565.1). Lineage (NCBI taxonomy): Eukaryota > Metazoa > Chordata > Mammalia > Rodentia > Muridae > Psammomys > Psammomys obesus. The sequence continues at coordinate 17,715,320 of NW_026585580.1, read as the reverse complement.
AGAAGAAACAGAGTACACGAACATTCAAGCATTAATCAAGTAAGAGGTACAACAAAGAGCATTTAAAAGCAAACAGGAACCTTAGAGTCTGCTTCTAAATGGCCTGTAACCAGCTCAGCAGATACGCTCTGCCCAAGTGTGAGGGCAACCGGGGCTCTCCACTGTATTCGGGAAATGTTGGGTGAACAGTTGGTCTGAAGCTCAAATAAGAGTTTGGGAGAATGGGACCTCACTGAAGGCCAAAAAAGAAGCTGAGATATGAGGCCTTTAAGAACCTTGGAAAACAAGAACTTTCATGCAGAAAAGAGTGAAGTATGTTGACAAGGTTGCTTGGCTTTTCAGATAAGAAAGTGGACCAGAAGTGTGAGAAATAACATGAATTTGGTAGATCAGACGTGACCAGACTCCATGCTCTCTTCTGCTAGCAAGAGGCAGCGACTCACTTACTGGGGGCCAGGGAGCATTTGCTGGTGGGGACCAGGTACCTTATCTTGGAGTACATTTGCACACTGAGTGTGAGACGAGGAGCCCTGCAGATGTGTCTGGGAGCCTCACCGACGCCAACTCCTGAGCACACAGCCAACACACTCATCAGGCCCAAGCGCTCTCCATCAGACTGTGAATTCCCTCTCTAGCTTAGGGCTGTGTCCGGGCCCTCTCTGTGTCAGGGAGGTCCAAGCAGGAGCAGGCCGACCACAGCAGGCAACTCTCAGGAGGTAGCTTCTCTCAGAGGAGCCCACCTCGGGCCAGACACTTCTCGGTGTGACATGTGAGAGGCACGCACGCTAGCTATCACTGTCTACACCGAATCTAGATACAAGTGACTTTATCTAACTATGAAGTGAATCCGCTGTCCAGGAAGCAGGGAGCACAGGATGAGTAGTGAAGAGGTTAAATTAAGAGGCGTTCGACAGTAATGGCTGCTTCAGGTCTGAAGGTAGATAGGACAGGGAGTGAGAGACACGAGACAGTGCTGCCCAACAGAATCCAGGGTGTGTTAGGGCCGCATTCTCATGGCTCCCCAGTGCCTTTGAGGCCGAGGCCGGGGATCTGAGTGGAGCCTGGGACAGGAGTTTGGGAAAAGCTTCTCAGGACACTCTGAGGTAGGACAACTGACTATCAGTCATGACAGAAATGAATGCTGGGAACAGTGTTTCCAGGTCAGGGATCTGTTTGCATATCGAGCAGAGTGATGAAGGAAAAGTTGAGGCAAGCCCAAGCTAGGATCGGGAAAGAGGGCCGACACCATCAAAACAGAGAGGCCCAGAATAGGATGGCTGGCGCCTTTCTCTGAGTCCCATGGTCCAGGGTAGCGCTGGACCAATACAAACCAGGCTCAAGGAGCCGTGGGTCAGCCGCTGTTGGCACCAGCCCTGTGGTGCCCATGACAGTCCCGAATGTGCTTAGTTGATTCAAAATGAAGTGGAAATATTAAAATCTTGATGAAGCAGAAACAGTAATTCAGGGACCTTCAGAACTATATACATATATGTGTATATAATATATATATTAAATAAATATAAATATAGTTTTATTATATATATTTTATAAATACATATATATTTAATATATGCTATATATATGTCTTACCTGGTCATTCCACTTTCTGATACAGATGTATATCTTTATATTGCCTAGGAAGGAGGGTGACCCGGTGGTTGTGGTATGAGTGTGTTGTACACGTGTCAAAGTGCCCTAAAAATCGTAACTTCGTGTAACCCCACCGATGAACACCAACAAGAACTGCCTTTCAGATAGCGTTGTTAGCTCCTAGCTGACTTTTTTAGACAGATGCGGTGGCATGAGACCCTGGGGCGCTGGAGAGAGGCTTTTGCTTAGTTGCCGCCTGGTTTCTGAGACGCGGTCCCGCTGGGTAGCTTTGGGCAGCCTGGTATCCAGTCGGTAGCCCGGGCTGTGCTCGGACTCTTTGCTCGGATTTTAGGCTTCCGCTGCGCCCCCGCTGGGGAGCGGGTTTAAAGTCTGCAGCCGGTTTGTGCAGCACAACCCGGTGCCTTTGGGACCTTTGTCTGGGGCGCAGCTCCCCATGCCCGGCCCGGCCTAAGACTCCGCGGCGACGCCTGCTGGAAGCGGGCGCACGCCTGTCCCTGCACGCCTGGCCCAGGAGGGCGCGCGGAACGCAGAGCTGATTGTCCCCGCGTTTCTGCACCCGGTTCGCTTCTCTGCGCAGCTCCAGGACTCGTGACTTAATAACCCAGCAGAACTGGGGAGGCCCCGGCGTGACCGAGAAGGCCACGGCTCTGCAGAAAGGGCCGCCGTGTTTCGCGGGGTTCACGGGGAGGCGGAGAAATTTGTGTGATGTGGTTTTTTGTTTTTTAACCGGGAGGATGGACGGAGAAGTCACTTAAATATAACGTGAACTGGAGATTTGTCAGCTCTGAAGTTCATGCCGTGGCAAATAGAGGCGTGTGTGCGTGTGTGTGTGTGTGTGTGTGTGTGTGTGTGTGTGTGCGTGTGCGTGTGTGAGTGCGTGCATGTGCGTGTGCGCGTGTGTGCCAAGCACCAGCTCCTACCTGAGCCCTAGCTCCCCGCGTTGCTGGGGGCTTCTATTGTTTGGCGCGATCTCGTTTCTGAGAAAGAAACCGAAATCAAAAGCTGACTCCGTTCACCAGGCTCAGACACCCCGTGCCGAGCCGAGGTGCAGCCACGGGAGGACCAGCGAGACCAGGCTGGACAGGGACAACCAAACAAACCCTAAAAGCCCCGTCAGCGCTCGCGTTCCCAAGCCTTCCAAGGGTGCGAGTCTCTGCGCTGCCGCTTGCCCCACTCTCGCTTCGCCCCTTCCCTGTCCGCCAGACCCCAGGCATCCTCAGCATCTTCGTGCTCTTCCCCAGGCAGGAGTCCCTGGCGGGCGCATCGCGCCCTCTTGCGGCCACCGTAAAGCTTGCAGCCCGTGTGTAGCAGTTTTGAAGCTGTGGGTCAAGGCTTCCTTCTCAGGACTCAATAACCAGCTGCCCTTATGCGCCGATCCTCATCTCAGCCCGTGACTGCCTTTCATCAAAACCAAGTTATGACTTGCTCCAGTTCGCAAGCTCCTTACGGGTCTTTCTTTTGCCGAGACACCGCCCTCTCCCTGGTTCGTTAGCAGAAAAGCACCAGCAACTCCCTGGGCTTCTCCATTGCGGTTTCACTTAGGGCCCCGAAGTCCCCTGCGGAGATGGGAGGCTGCCCTTGGCCACCAGCACGCACCTCCTCTCTTCCTAGCACAGGTACAGCCGGCTTACATGCTTACAGAGCTGTTCAGTGCGGTGTTGGCTTTCTGCGCTGTCTCGCTGCCCCGGTGCTTACCCCTGAGGCCTGTTGCCTCTCATGTGGGTCGGGCTTGCGCCGATTTTTTCGTAGCTCACCAATAAAAGAACCATCGTGAGGATGAATTTTGAATATTCATCATAGGTCCGGAGAAACAGTAAAAACTGTATAGACTTTTAAAGCCGCTTGATTTAAAGATGCCACAACCTCTCTCTGTGCCCTGCAAATATGTGTAATCATTGCTTGTTAATTAAAATAGGAAAGATAAAGCAAGTAAAGCCTCCAGAATCAGCGCCCTATGAGGATGCTGAAGGCGGTGACGTCGGCTCCGACCCACATGGACCTGCCAGTGGCAGCAGGTGTGTGTCTTTCATCGCCCAAGCACCCAAGTCAGTGTCAGAAACCCAGGTATCTGTGTAAAGGCCTTCCATGTCCCCCCGGGATCCCAGTCAGCCAGGAAGTGGAACCACCAGCTCAGTGACTCCTGCTTGTGCCATGGGACACCAACAAAACTACAACAGAAAAATCCTCTCCACGTTGAATGTGTGACCAAGCAAGAGACGGAGAAAAAACAAGCGGCTGGAAAGCAGGTGAGAATCTTTTCGTCACATAAAAGCTCTAACATGACTGTCCCAGAGAGTCCACGCCTCTGGGCTGTCTATGCGCACGCACAGAACTTTGTCTCCCTGTGGGCTGCCTGCGCACTCACAGAGCTGCATTTGCCCTCACCTGGAGTAGACAGAGGTTCCTTAACCGCCCTTGGACCCATTTCTGTCCCTCATTTTTCACATTTCTGATGTGTGTCAAATGTGTGTCAAATTGCCTTCTGCTTTTCTTTTGCCCGTGGTGGCTTGGTTTAGTCTTGCGGTGTCTGCCTGAACAGCTACGAGCCCCTCATAAGCTCACGTTTTCTGCACTCATGTCACGAAGACCTCCCCTCAGTTCTCCATGGATTGTCAAAACTGTATTTCTAAAACACGCTCTGATTCAGTCCCCCCCCCCCCCAGTGTCTGGATCTATTACACACTTAGAAAGGTTTAACCAAATGAGCCACCCCTGCAAAGAGCCTGCCCAGGACACAGACAACACCAAACTCTGGTGAAGCTGTGAAGCAGGGCCATTCCCGTTCACTGCGGTTTTTCAAGACAGTTTGAACGTTTGCTACAAAATTAGATCTAGTCTCAGGCTACGATCCAGTAATTGCTATCTTTTCCCTTATCCAAAGGAACTGAAAACTGTATGTTGCCAAAACAGTTGACCATGGTATTTGTTACAAGTTGATTTCTGATTGCCAGAATTCACTAACAATCAGAATGCCGTTCAATATACCAACAGATAGAAAGAACTTTAGATCATCCAGAAAATACAAGATTATTCATTGCTGGTAATAAGTTGCTATCAGGCCATGAAAAGATTAAAAAGAGAGCACTTGCCTAGCAGATCTGAGTGCTTATTTTGACACTTACCACCACAGAACTGAACAGAGAAGGATGAAAAAGAATTGGCAAACCATATTTATGCTAAGTAAAATAAAGCAATTTCTAAAGGACACATACAACATATGTAACATACTGATGAAAGATGATGATGATGAGTTAGAACACAAAATCAGTGGTTGTCAGGCACCGTCGGGAAGAGGAAAGCAGTAATAAATAGGCCAAATATAGGAGACCTCGGGGCAAGATGCTATTGGGTTGCAATCAGGAACTTATCCAAAATAAAATGGACAACCCACAGAGCGAAGCCCGGCGTGACCATGAGTTTGGATGACGATGCACTGACCATCATTCACCAGCTCCAAGTTCGTGTCTGAGGACAGAGAACAGGAGCAACTAAACCTTCCATCTCTGCTCTGTATAACCGTGGCCCTACAACCGAGAAAAAGAACGGTGTCTACCCCAAAGTCCAGGCCACTGTCACACCCCAAACCCATCCCGCCTTAGACTGGGACATTCTGTGTGGCCCACAGTATGTTGAACTAAGTTAACCTTTGCCAGCTGCCTGTGTTCTCCTGGCCTCTGTGCCGAGTTCACAGGGACAGCCTAATTCTCACTAGGGCCTGAGGCACTTCCATAAGGCTGTTCTCCCCTCTGGTTTCCTTCGGCTTTTCTATGAGCTGTTCCGGTTACTAAGCCTTTCCCAGCCAACATCCAACGCTGCTTTGTGCACCGCTGGTTGTGCTCATTAACCTGAGCTCCAAAGAAGGTGACAAGCAGAATAGTCCCCATCTAGGAGCTGTTATTTGGGCATCAACAACACCTCAGGTGAAACAGGTGACGGGCAATTTTCATCTCTGCACTAAATTAGAAGTAGACCCCAGGAACGTTTTATTTCAGAGAAAACAACCACCACGTGGAAGCCAGAGCGACTCTCCGAAGAGCCTGGGCTTTTGTAACAGCCTGCTAATAAATTCCGAGTGCAAGCCACCCGCTTACATATTGGACCATATTCTTCCTCAGGAGCCCTCGCTTCTCTTGCTGGCGCAAATCAACAGGCAAGTCGGGAGTGAACTGAGCATCTGAGGTCTCACTAGCCAGTGGCTCTGCACTCCTTCCCAACTGACCTTGGCAAGTCCTTGAACCTTCCTGGACAGCTGTTGTTCACTTGTTGTTGTTGCTATTTCTCTTCAAGACTTATTTATTAATTTCTTCTTCAGTGTTTTGCCTGAACATACATAAGCGCAACACATGCCGGAGGCCAGAAGAGGGCATAGGATCCATCAGAACAGAATTTACAACTGTGAGCTTCTGTGTAGATAATGGCATCAAATCCAGGTCCTCTGGAAAAGCAGTGTTTACTCTTAACTGCAGGACCAGGTCTCCATTCATCCTAGCGAAAGGACCTGGAAGTCAGCACAAGACACTCATAGTCCAGGTTCTCA
>NW_026585580.1:17643299-17709162 GCF_907164565.1 Psammomys obesus | reverse complement strand
GAAAGGACCTGGAAGTCAGCACAAGACACTCATAGTCCAGGTTCTCAGTCTAAAGGACGTTTATGTGCCCCAGAGGGACAAAAGGCAAGGAATAGAGACAAAGATGAGAGATAGAGGACAAGGGAGGAGAGGAAGGAAACAACGGAAAGGGGGAGAGAGGCGGGTACAGAGGAACAGGAGAGAAGGGGACAGGAAGAGGGGAAGATGGGAACAGAGGGACGGGAGACAAAGGGACAGAGGGACAGGGGGACAGGGGATCAGGAGAGAGGGAGAGAGGAAGACAGGGGAAGAGGAGGAGAGAGGGATAGGGGATGAGGGCAGGGGGGGAGGACTGCCTCTGGAGAGAGGAAACAGATGTGACCCATAGGAAAACTACAGTTTATAAAGGCACAAGAAGAAACCTTGTGTTACAATAAGGTTAATTGGGTGGGTTAATTAGGTGAGCCAAAAGGGGCCTTTGATTGCTGGACTTCAATATTTTGATGGCTGGACCTTAGTAGTCAGTGTCGGGGGGAGGAAGTGGCCAAATAAGGGAATAAGTTGGTGGCTACCTTTAGGAATGGAATCTAATCTTCTAACCCTTTAGCAAGGCAGAGCGAGTGGGGGAAGGGCAAGGCCTGCCAGAGCGTGTTTGCCGTGCTCCAGTTGCTAAGGCCCCTTCACCTAGTGTTTGTCCTTTTTAATTTTACGTCATTTGCTTGTCGAGACAGCACTCCCCCCTGTCGTCCACGCTGGTCTCCAAGTCCCGGGCTAAGTGGGTTCCCCGGTCTCATGCCTCAACCTCCTCAACCTCCTCAACCTCCCAGTACTTGGACACAGCTTGGATTATCTTTTCTTCTTTCTTTCTTCTTTTTCACCCACTTGTAGAGATTCTAATTTCCCTGGGTCACCCGTCTCGCCAAACCCATCCGTGTCCATTCAAATGACAGGAGTGGGGTGGGCAGGAGGGAAAAGCGTGCCTGCATCCTCTAACCTAGGGCCTGCTCTCCCATCCCAACTCAGGCATCGCAGCCTATCGTCTCCTTCCCTAGGTGAGCTATGCCGACAAAGCCCGTTGGTGGGTCTTATTCTCCTTTAAAGGCGGGGTCCAGCAAGGGCTGGGAAATAATTTTTTGAGTTGCTGTGCATACTCACATAATACCCAGATACTGGAGCAGACGTTTATGCCTTGATGGCCTCAAGTCATGAAGCAGGAAAAAACAGAGAATGCAAGCCCGATCAAAAATCCAAAGCCCCGGGTCCCTGTTTACCGAGCATGCCTGCTAACTCACATACATGCCCGCTGACCTGAGGGCACCAGGCTGCCTCTCTGACTCCAGCCCATTCACTGACAGGGGATGGGTTGGCAGGTTCATCTGTCGCCTCACCTCAGTGTCATCGTGGCTGATACACAGCATGGTCTCCGTGTGAGCCCTCTGACGTGATTCCCTAGTAAGTTAGGACACCGCCACAGATGCCCTTCACTAAATCCACAGCTCCAATCTGTGAAAGTGCCTGGGAGAGTTGATAAGTACTCAGCTAGTAAAGTCCGAAACTGTCAAGGTCACAAAAAACATGGGACTCCTCTCTCTGGAATAGAAAAGACCGAGGGGACACGGCAGCTCAGTTTGGAGCAGGGCTCTGAGTATGACCTTGTACAGAATGTTAGAGAAGAGACTGGGCAGAGTCTAAGCAAGGTGCAGTCACGTGTCCACACTTCTTCAAGGACAATTTCCACCTTGGAAAGGTCCCCCCAGGTTTTGAGAGCTGCCAGCTGCCCCGCCCCCAGCACCCCTGTCCCCCACCTTGCTACTACTTCCTAAGTAGAAACTTTGATAGCTCAGAGTGCGTGATCTGCCTCTCTAGTCTCGAACTCAGCTCTCCCAGGAGAAGAGAGAGCATGGTTGGCTATGCCAGACAGTGAAGGGCACTGAAGTGGCTGCCCAATCAACAGGAGCTTCTCAAGCAGCACAGTTGTTCTTCCAGCAAGAAGGACATCGTGAGTGACTCACTCCCGGCTGTGAAAGCTTAAAGGAGAACCTGATGAGCCCCACTGGCCTTCTTCTCCCCAGGCCACCCTCACCTCCCTGAACCTCCCTTTGCCTAAAGGGGGAGCGCCCCTCCAAGTCCTCACATGCTCCTGTTCTGACACTGCCCAGCACCCCCTCTTCGCTTTTTACATTGTTCCCAGGAAGCGTGCTGTTAGGAGCTCAGAATAACAAAGATTGCTGTCACAATTAAGCTCTGGGATGTGTTTCAAAGACTCACAGACACTAGGGATGAGAAGCCCCGGCAGGTCACCCAAGCTTGTCTGCCTGCCAGTGCAGGAGGCTGCGTGCAATTTGGCGTATTTGTTATCAGGCTATAAAAAAAAATACTAAACTATTCAAAAAATTACCACATTGTATAAATTATAATGAAAAGTTTACCTTATTCCTGGGTGGGGGTGGGGTCACAGAATAGCTTTCTAAAACAATTACTGTTCTATTTAGAATAGATTTTCCAAGGTGAAAACGTGGCTATTTTCCTTTCAGTGTGACAGCCCACGCTTATTGCTATGCAAGAGCCATCTCCCTGCATCTGGTGGTTTAAAGTTTAGCGCTGACCCCAGCTGTCCCTCCAATGATATAAACACGGCTCGCAGGCTTCCAGCTTCTTCTGGCTTTTCCTAAAGGGCCGGGCTCCAACACAGTTGATATTTTACTGCCTCTGGGTTGGACATCCTAGATGCAGACCCATCTCCTCCTTCTCTCCCACCTCCTCCTCCTGGTCTTCCTCCTCCTCCTGGTCTTCCTCCTCCTCCTGGTCTTCCTCCTCCTCCTCCTGGTCTTCCTCCTCCTCCTCTCCCACCTCCTCCTCCTGGTCTTCCTCCTCCTCCGGGTCTTCCTCCTCTTCATTCTCCTTTTCTTTCTCCTCCTCCCAGTCTTACCCCTCTTCCCAGTCTTCTTCTCCCTCCTCCTGGTCTTCTTCCTCCTCATTCTCCTTTTCTTCCCCACCCCTGCTCTGCTCCTTCTTGTTTTTGACCATCTTCCTCCTCCCCTTCCTCTTTCCTACCTTTTTTTTTTAAATGAAGTTTGCAGTGACATCTTCCAAGGGCCTCCCCATAATGACACAATTGTCATCTCGCCTAGTTCAGCTGGATGGAACCCTCCTGGAGGAAAGCTGTGGAGCCACTGTCACGTCCATACTGATATGTGATGTCAACAGAATAGGCCAGAGACACCATAGCTGGAAGTCTTTTCAGGGTACAGGGCTTGGGAGAATATTGAAGAAGTCTTTCAAATGAAGGACTGGTAGGACTGATTCTGACCTAGCCCCACCTTTTGGCATAAGTTTGTTCTGTGGGCAAAGTGGAAACACAGAGCTAAGGGCACAGGCAAGATGTACTAAGCATATACTCTCTTCCTCAGACTAGACAGTCCTCTGTCAGCATCACCGGGGGCATGGGAGACAGGAAAGGCATCCACACATCTCGGTCATTTTCACTGTCTGCCCCTAGGGTGAGGAGCTCTGGATCTAGGGTGGTGAGCTCTACCCGTGGGCTCCAGGCCAGCCCTAGCACTGCTGTTTTCTCTAGGGTAGCCTCTATTTGGCACACACAATGACCCTTTGTGGAGAAGCAGCACCGTGGCCAGAGCTGCCCCAGCTCAGGACACATTATGTTCACAGGAGGTCGTGCTGGAAACCTCCGTGGAGCAGCAGGTCCCAAGAAGCCGGATGCATCCGTGTTCTCTACACAACGACTTGAAAAATGTGCATGGGCTGAGCCCTGTCTCTAAATGGAAATGTTGTTTGTCAGGTGGATAAATCAGCATGTGCTTTCCCAGCGTCCCTGTATGGTTAGCAAGCCTTACTCGCCACGTGTGCTCACACATCCAGGACTGGCTCTGGTGCTGCCTCCTTGACCTCGGCTATAGACGAATGCTTAATACCCATCCACTAAAAAAAAAAAAAAAAAACCCAGTGGTTTCACACGCCTCCGAGTGCCGAGGTGGGATGCCATGGAGGAAAAGCGGTCCACTGAATGAAATGTTTGTCCGAAATGGATTGGTCATTACGTCTGAGGATTATGGTATTGAGAGTAATAGGTAAAGGTTTAGGCGGCACCAGAAACAGGGATAAGGCATCACAAGGGCTGTGATGAGGAATGAGAGATGGATTAAAAGGCAAATCTACCTCAAGGCACATAAGCCTTTGGATAGAACAGAGCGAATCATGATTTCTGGGTTACCTCAGAGGAGAGGGTACCGAGAGCCTCTAGGCTGCTGCCTGCTGAAGCTGCCGCTGCTCACCTCCCCCCTTTCTCCTCGCTCTTTGGGGGACACACTCCACGAGGCTGGATGGGGACCAGTAGATTAGACAAAATTTACACATGAAAATTGGAGTCACACAAAGACAAGAGGGGAAGGAAACCACTCAGGCTGCCGGGAACCTGGAGGTGGGAACCTCAGAACTCTCAGAAGAACACATTGCCACACTCAAGGCCGCACTTTTCTGTTTATAAGTTTGTTTTGTTTTTATGAGGACCGAGTTTCTCTGCGTATCCCTGGCTCTCCTGGACTCACTCTGTAGACCAAGCTGGCCTCAAACTCACAGAGATCTGCCTGCCTCTGCCTCCTGAGTGCTGGAATCACAGGCGTGTGCCACTGTGCCCAGCTGCCTTCTCTGAACTCTCGGGGTGACTTGGCTTTCTCTCTCTCTCTCTCTCTCTCTCTCTCTCTCTCTCTCTCTCTCTAGCTCTCTCTCACACACATACACACACACCCTGCAGGGCTTCCGTCTGTCCTAGCATGCCCTGCATTCCTTCCATGGTGGCTGTGCATATACCCTTCACGCTTTTGTCATCCCTTCTAACACCATCGGCCTTGTCCCCAGGTTATGCTGGTGCCAGGGAAGAGGATGGAGAAGGGAAGTAACTGGGAGAGGGGAAAGAACCGGCCTGTGTCACTCTTCTTTGCTACCCTTGTCCTCAGATCAGGAATCTGGGTGCAGTTAGTGCATTGGCTATGTGGCATTAGGATAGGAGAGGGTGGGGATCAAGGTGGGGCAGCTAAAGTGGGGGCGCTGTTCCCTAGAAATCATATGAGACGTTCTCAGTATCCTTTCCCAGGAAGTACATTCCATCAAAGTGCTCCGAGTAAATAAGAATTACCCGATCCACTAGCCGACCCGGTAGCCTGAGCCGTGAGTACAGCCTGCTCAGAGCCCCGGGTTTCCTTCTTCTCAGCTCTCTCCCTGAGGCTCCTCATGCTGGGAAGAGATTCTTTTTATATACAGATGAAATGTTCAAAGAATGAATTTTTAAAGGATATGTTAAAAAACAATGAAAATTTGAAAAATCCTTATGAAGGTAAGAAAAAAGCTGGGAGAGCATCCAGGTGGACGGATGAGATAGACCAGTGGAGATGAGAGAGCCCCACAGCGATTAGGGTGTGGAGGACGCCAGAGCGCTGAGGCGCTAACCTGACCACGTGTGGAATTAGCTAAGACCCAAACGGGTGGGTACACCCGTGGAATGTTCAATCATCTGATTCAGGAAGAGCCACCTTCAAGCTGGTAGAGGCTTATATGAAGGGCACAGAGGACGGCTGTTTGCCCTTTGCCTGCTTGCCCTCATGCTGGCTGGCTGGCCCAGCCCTTCATTGGCTCTAGAGCTGGCTTGTCTGGATTCCAGTGTCTACTGAAGACCAGCCCGGACATCCGGCCTCCTGGACTGAAACTCTGCTGGGTTCTTGGAATTTCCATTTACAGGCAACTAGCAGGGCCACAGCCTGTGAGACACTCTAATAAAGGTGTGAGTGTATGTGTGAGTGTGTGCGTGCTGTCTGTTTGTCTGCCTACGTCTCTGTTTCTGTGTCTGTGTGTCCATTAGATCAGTTCTGTTTCTCTAGAGAATCCTCACTAATGCAGCCAGACACAAGCCCTGGGGTTAGAAATGGAGTGTGGGTGGAAAGGACCACACCCCACAGCCAGGGCCTTTACCCTTTTCCCTGCTCACTAGAGCACTTGTACTCTTGGAAGCACTTTGCCCTTCGCAGTAACTACCTCTTTCTCTTGCACAAGCCTTCACGTGACCACACCCGTTTTTCTGTTAACTGTCAGGGATGTTCCTTTTCTGTCCACTCTCGGACCTTTCTGTGAATGGGACTTACACATCCAAAGGGAACCTCAGTGACACTGGTGGCGTTGGCACAATCGTCCTCACCCTTCATCACAGCTCGCCACACAGCGGGCACATGTCAGGGCTGAGCGTGAATTCTCACAGACCGACTGCTGATCTGCTTTAAACTTGTCACAGAACCATCTTTGCTTTTCTGAGAAAACACACCGTTCTTTACAGAAGTATTTACACACCCCTCGACCTACTCCCTGCACCCTGGAAATCTGTGCTCGCTCCCCGGTTCCAGGTCCAGCTGTCAGCACTGGGGCCTCCTTAGGTTTTCCTTCTCAGGTCTGTGCTAAGCTGTGGGCGGAGGGCTTTGTGTCACACATTCACAGCAGCACAGGGCACTGACCTCACACTCACCTTCCTCCCCTCGGCGATTCCTGAGTGTGTACTGTGTGACATAGCCAGGAGATTTTCACAGGCACACTCTCGAATGCCAGCGGCGCTTCCAGACCTTGATGGTCACCAGGATGGGAGACTACTCACCGTGGCTGTTGCCTGCACACCCACAACCAAACAAGAACAAGAGCCTGTTCCCAGAAAAAGCTCTGCTCAAAGAAAGAAACCACAGAGGCTGTGCCTGCAATTTCAGGGACCAGTACCCAGTGCAAAGCTAAGACCAGGAACCTACCACTTTGCAACATGGGAGCCTGGCACAACCACAGTCCCATAATCTGGGTTTTAAAGACCTGCCAGGAAGGCCATTTGGGGGCTGGTGGGCTGCCATGGGTGTCAGAGAGAGGGCCAGCTTCAAAGGAGGCCACATAACAGGTGGCAGGGCCTGCCGAGGGCAGAGCTGGTCTTCATCACCATCCTGCCTTTCCCTGTTACGCCCACTCGAGTGCACCCCGGCTTCAAGAGCTGTAACTCCACTGGGAACTGTGTTTGGCAAGCCCATCCAAACCAGGTGCTTTCTCTTCCTTGGCGGTCTGCTTCTGCAGGCAACACATGATGAGAGTCTCCTAGTCCTGAGGCCCGGTGGGGCAGTGCGGTGCCTGTCTTGAAGAGCCGCTCTCCTCCAGGAGCCATGAGTCAGGCTGGCATTGCTACAGCCCAGCGTGCACTCCAAGGAGCTGGCTTTCTAGATCGTCCTGTGCTGCGGGTGTTGTTCCGGCGGCTTAGACACTCCCCTCTGCCTCGCATCAATGACTCAGCTGGTCACTGGGCACACCACACGGACAGACTGGTGTCTCACCACCCCACATCATCCAGCGTTTCCCACCCCAGCGCTAACTCACCATGGGTCAAGGATGTGGAAGGGACTTGCTTTGTGCAACTTTGCTTTTCTTTCATACAACTAATCTAATGTGACCCCAGGAGTCTGCTTTACCTAGAAAGGCACAAGGCAGTTTTCTTTCACAGTCTCGGAGAACACATGGGAAAAGCGTGGACCTCAAACACCTGGAAAATTACTTTCTACGCCCCTCCCTCTCACACATCCCTTCTGCCCCCATTTCTTCTCCCCAAGAAAAATGGCCGTACCAGACAGAGCGGGCAACCTCGCAGCCACCGAGACAGCACTCAGCCTCATCCCCCGCTGCTTTCTGCTGCGCTTTAACCTTCATTCCATGGATGTTTAGGAAGCAATTTCCGGGTTCCCCGTGGGAATGCCCTGGTCCATGCTCTCTACCTCACAGTCACCCTAGGCAAGCTCCCGTGGGCCCCGTATAGTGCACAGGGGCACTAGTAACGTAGTTAAAAATATGAGATAGGGACAAGGCGCAAACAAGGCCAGCATGCATTCAGGAGTACGGCTCGGCTGAAAAACGTCAATAATCTTTGAGACATACTTCATGACACAAAAGTGTTAGGTTAAAAACACAACCTGGGTAGGAGAGATGGCTCAGCACATCTGCTGTTGCAGGGGACACGGGTTCTATTCCTAGCGCCTTTGAAGTGACCCATAACCATCTGCATCTCCAGTCTTACGGTATGTGATGCCTCCTTTCGGTCTCCATAGACACCAGGCACATATGTGGCACACAGACAAACATGCAGGGAAAACGACCATATGCCTACAACACGCATACTCATTAACACACACACACACACACACTAAGTATACAAAACTTTATTCTGCAAAACCTTCCGGTTGCCTCGTAGACCTGCCCCGGGCTCCTAGTGGTGGAGGGCAGCTTCATTTGTTGCTCCCTCGCCATTCTTTTTCAGCAGCTACCTATAAATACACATTAAACAGCCTGGAGAATTAAAAGCTTTCATTGACATTTTCCCTCTGTCCTTTTGTGTGGATTAAGCAGTCACCTTGGAAACTGTTTTTGAGAGAGCTTGTTAGGTGCTAAAATCTGGGCTTTAAAGCTGAATATCTCATGATGTAAACAACACCGCAGTAAAGCGACCAGGCCCAAACCTTCACTCAGAAGACATAGCGACTTGTGGACTGGGAGGTGACAGAGGCTGTACCTGGCGCCAGTGAGTCAAAGCTGTAGCACGGCAGAGTGCAGCCCTCCAGTGGCCCTTCAGGACAGTCATACAGAAAGCCCACTTTCCTCCTGCCTCGCCTTAGAGGGTCAGACATGCTTCCAGCCTGCACTGGGAGTTGTGGTAGACCATCTGCCCTGCTTGTTTGAGGCCCTGTTTCACTCAGCGCTGCTCAAAATGAGTGAGCTACAAAGTAAGGGCTATGAGAAGTTTTGTGAATCCAACTTAAGCCCATATTTAAAATCCTCCTTCATGTTCTTTCACCTTATCACTCCCTTTTGGTAAGCTATATTTTCCTTGTATATCAAGCATTTTCCTAGGTCACAAATGGGCGACGTGCGGATTACAGAGTCTCTGGATGTGGCATGGTGCGCGCTGCAGTGAGCCTTTCCACTGTTCTCTCGACTCTTCTTCTCCTTTGAGACAGGGGCTCTTTAGGTGACCCAGCCTTACCTTGAACTTGTGAGGCTCTCAGCCCAGCCCCATGAGATTTATAGGAATGCCTTCAGATTGTCCTCAAAAAGAAGCTGAGATCTCACCAGTAGAAGCCACTGTGACTTGTCTAGATAGGAGTGAAACTCCAAACTTCAAAAGAAAACCACAAATTTCTTCTTAAACAGATCTAGAGAAAAACAAGTCAGGGAACACTTAGCTGGCTATCGAAGACGGAATACCCTAGTCACACCAGTATTCTCACACTGAGTCTCCTGTTGACTTCTGTTAACAGATTTATCTTCCAATTGTGTTGACTCCAGGATCTACGGAGGCACTTTGCCAAGAGCGGTGTAGAATGTGACATTTTCTGCTCATTTTATCTCATGTGCTGTCTCTCGTCCTTGCCCGGGCCTCGCACTGAAGAATGAAGATGGCGGGTCTGCTTTATTTGGTATCACACACGACATGTTTATAGAGCTCTAAGCGCCATTAGTGACACGGTGCTCTCATTGTTGAATTAACAAGTTAAACAAACTGATAGAAAGTGGGGTGCAAAAACTTGGGGATTATAAATTTAAATCCCAGGACCAGGGCTTTAAAGACGATGCTGTCTCCTCAGCCATGCTCAGCTCCTCTGTGTTCTTTGACATCAGGGCCAATGGCCAGTCCTTGGGCCGTGTCTCCTTCCAACAGTTTGCAGACAAAGTTCCAAAGACAGAAGAAAACGTTCATGCTCTGAGCACTGGATAGAACGGATGTGGTTCCTCCTTTCACAGAATGATTCCAGGATTCATGTGCCAGAGTAGTGACTTCAAACGCCATAACGGCACTGACGGCAGGTCCACCTACAGGAGAATTTGAAGATGAGAACTTAATCCTGAAGCTTACAGGTCCTGGCATCTTGTCCATGGCAAATGCTGGACCAAACAGAACTGTTCCCAGTTGTTTTTTGTTTGTTTGTTTGTTTGTTTATCGGCACTGTCAAGGCTAAGGGGCTGGATGGCAAGCATGTGATCTTTGGGAAGGTGGAAGAAGGCATGAACATCATGGAAGCCATGGAGCATTTCGGTCCAGGAATGGCAAGACCAGCAAGAAGATCACCATTTCCGACTGTGGACAACTCTAACTCTTCTGACTTGAGGCATCTTACCCAGCAGACCATTCCTCCTGCAGCTCAGGAAGGCACCCATCCTATCTGCTCACAGTGCCCTGTGACCTCCGGTCTCACTGAAGGCCTTTGGGTTCCATATTTTCCTCCTTACCCTCCAAGTCTAGCTGAATGCAGAATTAAGTTTGTGAATGTGACTACAGACTAGATAAGAAGAAAAGAGAGGATTGGGAAGCAGGTGGTCAGACCAAGGCTTAACACTCCCCCCCACACACACCACGCTGGTCTCCTTACGCTCATGCGTGGCCCCCAACACGCAGTTCACGGTGAATCCACCTGGCCTGGTCTTCTGCAGAAGGCCTGGGAGGACAAACAAGCTGGATATTCTACTCTGGAAGAAACGCTTTTGTCCAAATTGTTATAAGTATTAAATCAATATTTATCACCACCAATTGCTACATGGTACCCAGATGTTTTTGAGATGCCATCATTCTCACTGGGGACTCACAGGGAGACATTACCCATGAACTGATCGTGTAACACAGCACATATGCCTGGATCCGAGGAGCAGAGAAATGCTAGGACTGACACGGCCTCACTCTTCACTCATCCTGAGGACAGCCAAGCAGATGTGTGTGAGAGAGTGTGTGTAGAAACACGTATTAATCCAACTTTATGCTTGAGCCCTAAAACATTTGCAAACACCTGTTCTTGCGATCAACTTCCCTTATCTTTTGAAAAGTGAGAGGCTGCACCAATATCTCTCTTATCGTGAGTCTCTAGGTCCCACTAACATACAAGGTAATGCAAGGCAATGGCTCTTGTCTGTCGCTCCTTTTAAGCCGCCCAGTTTAAACATCTGTGTTTAGGAAGTTTAATGTCAAGACAAGCTGAGGTACTGATGGACTGTTTCAACAGTGGCAGCTTCGGTTCAAGAATAATGGAAAAGGAAATTCAAAGAGCAGGGGAGAGAGAAGGGAGAAAGGGAAGAATGAAGAAAGGAAGGGAGGGGAACGTAGGAGCTGTGCTGCTGTGTGCCCACGGGTTAAAGTCACACTAACTCTGGGCGCACAGATGCAGGAGAGTATTAAGATCTTTGCTGCTTGCTCTCATCTTATCCGAGTGAGCCTCCCACCCCGCGAACAGCCTGGTGCTGGATCAGGCTGATGTGCTTCGCTCTCTAGAGCCAGGCTGGACTGTTTGTCACGTGTGTGGAGCAGGAGAGCAGTCATATTCCCATGTGACCAGGAAGACGCACAGTCGTTCTAAGCAATTGCTATACAGGAACTTTGTAAATGCGCTATATGAGAGAAAGGGTGGCTGCCGCCGGCCCCGCAGCGCCACCGACTCCGACCCGGGAGGCTGCAGGGCCTGACGTGGTAGGGAACGGAGTCTGCAGGGCCTGAAATAACTCCAGAATAATCACGAAAAAGAGGGCAAGTCTTGTGGAAGCTGCTTCTAAAACGTGAACTCAAAACTGGAAGGAGAGATGGCAGAACAGCGCTGCCCCGAGATGACGTACCGCTCACTGCTGCGCCTCAGCCAGCGCAAAAGTCACTCCCGACGAGCGTTGGGGCAATGAGGGGCAGCCTGGAAGGTCATTGCCAGGTAGGGCCCTGGTGGATGTGGAAGGCAACAGTCGGGACCCGTTATGCCCGGAGCCGACTGCAGGGTGACCCGCAGAGGACAGGCGATGTGCAAAGGCCCCGAGCTCCTGTGGAAACACCTCGTAACTGAATAAGCCTGTTCCTTGGCCCACCAGCTGGCACCCAACACGGAGCCACATGCTGCTTGCCCTTCTGGGAGATGGACAGGTCAGGGCAGTTGCCCGCAGGCTGCAAGGACAGAGCTTAAGCCTGGCGAGCCCCCGGTGCAGAGGTCAGGGGCGGGATGCTGTGGCAGTGGGAGCGCGCACAGAGCCGGCCCCAATGCCCTGCCTCAACCTCCCCTGAGTCTGCGCAGTTGGAGGGTGTTTCAGAAGTGTCCCAGCCATGGTTCAGTGATTATGGTGCTTCAGAAACCAGACACCTTGAGCCAGACCATCGACTCAGCGAAATGAACTTTTGCTCCGTCTGGGAAAACCCTACGCTACATGACGCTCGGCAGTTTCCGGTGCCGCTCGGACAAATGGATGTGGAGGTGGGGAAGACAGAGGAACAGAGCAGAGAGCGCAGGGAGGCGGAGCCGGACACTCGTGGGCTGTGAAAGGTGTGAGCGTGGCCTGCCGAGGGTGCGGACATGTCGCTGCAGGTCCAATGGGCGGGGGGGGGGGGTGCAGCAGCCCGGGGCTTGCGCTCCAGCTCGTTCCCTGAACACATGCCCAGCCGCAAGACCATTCTGAGCAAGGACAGAATATCCGACATAGAGAACAGTTCGTTTTCTGGATTGGACCTTCTCGAAAGACCTCCGTGGTCTGGGCCGCCCTGGAGGCCACGCTGAGGTCCGTGACACGTGCTGACGCCAGGCACCATTCAGCTGCCCGTGGTCCATGCGGTAGCCAGAAACCGCGTGTAAGTCCACGATCTGTGCGCCCACTGACTAACGGCCAAGGAAGCGACTTCTGCCATGGTGTCGGTGACTGCAGGCTCACAGCTGGGACAGAGGTCCAGAGGAGGCTTCTGTGACAACCCCTGGCCCTACACCACCCCACCACTAAAAAAAGGAACAGCCCAGACAGAAAGCCGCCGAAGAGAACGCTTAAAGATGGGGGCGGGGGGGCGATACTGAAGTGTAGCTCTTCACAAGTGATGGCTTCCTTCGGGCTGGGCGCAGGCGGAGGAGGGTCGGTTTTCTTTAGGAAGCCAGTCACCCAGCGTTCTACCATGCCGCAGCGGCTACATGGGCAACGCTGCTGAGGTTGTGGTTGTTGCAGTGCTTCCTTTTCCTCTTCTTCTTCCTCTTCTTCTTCCTCTTCTTCTTCCTCTTCTTCTCCTCTTCTTCCTCTTCTTCTTCCTTTTCTTCCGCATCATTTTGAGGTTGGGGTCACAAGAGTCGGCATGGACCTGGGAGGACTGGGAAGCAAGTGTGCTTGGGGTTTGTGATGTGAAATTCACAAATAATCAATACAAATATTATGAAAAAAGTAAACAAATATATCATGCAACTACAGCTAAATTGAACACAACTCAGTTTCCCCCATAGACCAAAGTATATCATTTACGTAAATATAGACTTATTAGATTTACCATATGCATCTATGCACAGGCATAATGTTTTCAAACTCACTCTCCCAAAGCTTTCTGAAAAACGCAAGGCTAGAACTCAGGTGCCAGCCATGCCATCCAAAATACAGGTGGCCCAAAAAGGAGTTCACGGAAGCCAGCTGCTCAGCACTGCCCCAGGAGAGGGACGGGAAGCTCTAAGTCACGGTGGGTTGGCCACAGTGTTTTGCTTTGATTTCAGCGTTTTCCCTGGTATTCACCACCCACACACACCCCACACTGAACTTAATGCCCAGGGGACCACAGCTCTGCTGCTGTCAGCCAGCTTAGAGACTCTGAGCTCCTTTCCCGATATCGAGGGGTTAAACAGGACTCAGGAACACACCGGGCAGCACCTCTACCACTGAGCCATATTCCCCAGACACCCCTCTCCTTTTTTATTTAAAATAAGACATTGCTAAGATGCCCAGGCTAGATCTGAACTCACTGTGTGATGGAATGGGCCATGAGCACTGAGATCTACTTCTTCTCTGCGAGGCTGGGATGGGGTGACAGTGGGGATCACCACCTTTGTCTATGGGTGTTTTCCTCTGTCTTCTCTCCCCTGCCATCCAGCTCAAGGAATCCATTGCTTGGTTTATTTTGTGACATGATATCAAAGGCATGAACTCTTCCTGCGTCCTCCCCCATGTTGTGCATGTAAGACACTGTCTTCCCGTGTTCTCTCTGGAAGTTCCCCCCACATTTGACTAGTACTGAAAAGTCTCCACACATTTAATTCCTTCAGACAACCAATAGGAATTCAGTTCTCTATTCACCTCTGTTCAGGAACCCCCGTCCCAATGGAGACCCCCCAAAAGCAAATCTTATTTTGAGATTCCTCGTTACTATGTCACCGGGCACTGCTGGTGTCTCCTCTGATTCCCTCACCTGTATCTCCAAAGGTCCAACTATCGTTCAGTCTGTGTCTGCCGCTAAGGTCTTTTCCAAGACCGGTGTGGTGACTTTCATGAAAACACAGATCAAGTTATGGCAACATTGGATAGATCATCCTCAGGTGAGGGGCACTGTTAAGGTGTCGTCCGGAAATGACGTCAGTACTATCCAAGAAAACTACCCTGTGCCCAGCTCACTTACACTGACCACAGCAACCAGTTTACCTTTCCATGCATTCCTGGAATCCAACACTCTCTCTCTGTCTGTATCTGTCTCTGCATCTGTGCCACTGTCTCTCTGTGTGTGTCTGTCTCTGTGTGTCTCTGTGTGTGTGAGTCTCTGGCTCTCTCTGACACACACCTGTATATTTTAATGCTAATTACCAAATGGTGATATTTTCTCTACTGTATTCCTTCACAAATAAATTTAACCTTTAAATTCAACACAGTATTTTGCAGATTCTTGGTAAAATGACTGCAGAGGGCAGCATGCCAGATAGTGAGTATGTCATTTTCCACTTCCTACATCGGAACCTGAGCTGAACCCCACCATTAATGTGCACTGTGTATGTTCTCCAGCTGCCTTTAATTAATGCGTTATCTGCTGCTGACTGACCTAAGGCCACTGAGAAAGTCCACTACACAGAGACACCACAGCTGCCAGAAATGTACGGCATTCCTCACTGCCTTCCTTACTCTCTTCACCTGCATCCCGAAGAGCTGTCCTACTTGTTAAATGAAAAAGTTACAGTACAAAATCAACACTCAAGAAAGCTTAACCTTTCCCTTGACTGCTTCCAGAAGGAGCCAGTGTCCCCAACAGAAACAAACAAATCGTGGACAATTGGAGCACGGTGCCGCTCAGACATGAAGCTGTTGCGCTTATTTTCACGCACTAGTTTATACACCAACCCAGCAGGCACAACTCACCCAGTTCTGTCCACTTCTTGAGCACTTGAAAATGGTGCTTACCATCAGTGCAAGCGTCACGGTCACCTTACAACCCAGAAAGACTTCTGATGTGTGGGGCTGTGTAAATCATCACACCCACCAGCTCTCTGGCCAGTTGCCTTATTATAAACACACAGTAGCCACACAAGTGAATTAAAAAATAATAAAAACAAAAAAGGTGAATAAAAAAGTAAGGGCGACCATCTGAAATTTATAAATATTCAAACTTTTACTAGAAACAGCTTGCATGTGAAATGTAAATGGCATACAGTCCTGAAAAAGGTTTCATTCCAAAGTTCTACAAAAAAAGAATTGTAGGTTAGGATGACACAAATAACCAGATACATTTAAGCGTCTCCTGGCACACTTAATGGCATGCCATAGCTTAAGATCACAGGCGATACACTTAAAGAACCCAGAATTACTCTCCTGATAACCAAGCCGAAGACAGCAGGGGAGTAAATGAATCAATATCAA
This sequence comes from Psammomys obesus, assembly GCF_907164565.1. Lineage (NCBI taxonomy): Eukaryota > Metazoa > Chordata > Mammalia > Rodentia > Muridae > Psammomys > Psammomys obesus. The sequence continues at coordinate 17,693,511 of NW_026585580.1, read as the reverse complement.
AAGGAAAGGGAAGCCAACAAAGGGAAAGGAACGCGAAAGTGCACTGAGGTCCTCGAAACGGTTTGCAAGATGAAGCAAGCCCCTGGAGCTTTACAGAGAGCGGTTAGCGGCTCAGGGAAATCCTGCCCTGAAACGCCTCATGCGGACGCTCAGGCTCCTGCTGCCCTTCCAGCTGTCCCTGCGTGTACAGCAGTAGGGAGGGCTGAGGCAGCATCACACTGAACATGCAGCAGCTGAGAAGGGCTAAGCCCTCCTGCGCAGAGCACCTGGTGCTCATTCCCCTGCCTCAGTGCTGCCTTCCCTTCTTGCTCCAGCGGCAGAAAGCAGCAGTGGGTCCCAGCAAAGCTCGGTGCTGTTTCTCTCGGCCTCACTAACGCCAAAACCCTTCTGGATAGAAACTTTCAGAATGCAAGTACCAAGGGAGGAAGCCTTTCAGATATGGGCTTGATCTTAATCAACAATCCTGGCAAAGGAACCCCTTCGATCTGCAAAGTGCCTGTGCTAGTGAATAATAAAGAATTACATTTCCCCACAAATGTAATTGTGTGAGGTTAGGAGAAATTGTGCAACTGCAAGCGTTAATGCGTCTGTTGCAAAGAGGAAGAAATTTCGGGACAATATGGGAATCAAATGATCAGGCGAACTGGATCACGTAACACACTGGAGACAGTTAATACGCCACGGTCTTCATAAAGCAAGGCTGTTCCGACCCTCACATGGAGGTATCTGGGAACGTTACAGATGGGCAATATTAAAAACACGTCCTTTCAATAAATTCAAACATGCTGAACATCTTAGCCACGTAAGTTTTAAATGGGAATTTTGAAATATGGAATAGAATTATGTGCTACACTGGGGCTCTTGGCTTTACAAATTTTAAAGCACATTACAATTCGGGGTTAACACCCTCTAACTTCACAGAGTTCTAATATGCACTTGTGCCGTGTGGATTTGCTGCTTTCCAAGAGTGTGAGGTTTCTGTAAGCAAGTAAAGTTAAGAAAAAAATCTCAGGTGATGCACTTGGTAATGAATTAGACTGCGCACATTTGGCGTAACTGCTGTGGCCCATTTGAGCTCGGGAGCTCGGAGTTCTGATAGGAGGAACAGCTGCTGTCTATTTTTAAATAATGAATCACTTGCTCGAAGAAGTCAGCGGGTGGGTATGTGGCTGTGATGGGCACGGAGGTGGAGAAGAAACAAAATCAGTCGCCTGACATTTGTTTTCCATTCGTAATTATTCTCCTTGTTAGAAAAAAATAGCAGAAGTGAATGTCAAGGAGACATTCCACCTCAGCTTGGGTTGCTTTGGTGATCACATTTGCACGCTACCAATTACTCCAAACTGAATGATGGACCCAGCACCTGCTCCCTACAGAACGCGTTCCTTCCGGCAGAGACAGCTTTGGGTTCTGGGGAAGTCAGAGGACCTCCGTGTGTGGGGAAATCACAGGGAAAATGACTCATTAGAGAGAACAGCTCTAAGTGCACATCAGCTGACACCAGTGCTGACACAGAGCGGAGAGGAAAGGGTGGTGCTCTGAGAGCTCTCCCGAACACGGTCGGGCAAACGTCAGTGATGGGTCTGGATGTGCCGTCCAACGACGAGGAAGAGCAAGCCAGCCAGCAGGGAAAAGACAATGCCGGCGGGGGCCAGAAAGAAGGACCAGCCGTACAGCACGGAGGGCGAGAACTCCCAGCAGTCTTTCATCTTCATGGCTCTGTAGCTGTCCATGTCGGCCACCGCCTGGACCCAGATGACGTACAGCATCACCACGAGGGAGAAGAACACGCCTGAGGAGGACAGAAGACCGGCCATCAGCCTGGAGATGTGGCCCCTCTCGGCCCCCTAAACTACTTATGGACTGAAGGATAAATGCCCCAGTTCTGCACTAAGTCAGACCCTGGGCTATTCTTTCTCAGCTTGTGCTACGCTGAGACCCTTTGGGGCATTGCAGAACCCTTTCACAGGGGTCACCCAAGACTACCAGAAAACACAGGCATTTATGACACGATTCAGAACAGCAGCAAAATTACACTTCCTACGCTGACCTCATCAATCAGGCTGTGTATTTAAGCATTCTGTGGAGGCCTGTACCAGCACTGAGACAGCAGCCACAGTTGGTAGGCATTTATCGAGTGTTTGCTGTTTTCCAGGTACTGTGCTGAATGTGTGAGCATTTACGTTAGACACTTACACACTTTAACGGATGCTGAGACTGAGGAAAGCATTGTGACCATCATGACTTCTTTTAACATACATGTGGCACGGTGGACATAGTGGAAATCAGCCCCGGACATTAAGGGTGTACGGACATGGCTCCTGGCTTTCTTCAAGCCCTTCCTACACCATGGAAACCCATCTATCTCTATACAGCCACAAGCAAACATGGCCACGGAAGGAAAAGTCATGTGAATGCCACACTAGGACAGGCGTGGCCCCTTGAATGTACAAACTGTGCAACGACTATCGAAAGCGGCATTTTTATTTCATGTGTATGGATGTTCTGCCTGCATTTATAGCTGTGTACAGCGTGTTCACACACAGTCAGCGCCAGAGGAGGCCAGAGAGGGTGTTTAATCCCCTAAGACTGGAGTTGCTTACACCTGGGTATGTGCCACCATGGGGCTCTGGAAATCAGAAGAGCAACCAGTGCTCTTAACGCATGAAACACCTCTCCAGAAACCCCTCATCTAGCCATTCATGGTAATATATATATATTAAATGCACTAGACACACACATGTATGTGTCTTGAAAGAACGATGGAAGAAAATTGATGACAAGAGTCTGAGAAATATAAGAACTATATAAATTTGATACCACAGGCTTTATTTAAATGAAAGAAGGGAGGGGAAGATGGGAGGAGAGAGGAAAAGGAAAGGAAGAATGAAAAGAGAAATGGGGAAATAGGAGAAAGAAGAGAGAGGTAAGGAAGAAAACATATGAAAGAGAAGGGAAAGGGGTAAAAAGAAGGGCAGAGAAGAGAAAAGGAAGAATAAAGGAAAGAAAGAGAAGGGTGAAAAGGAGAAGGGAGCAGGGAAGTAAGAGAAAGGAAGAAGAGCAGAACATAAGCAGGAAGAAAGAAGGAGCAGGCAGGAAAGAGAAGAAAGGGCAAGAGAAGAGGGAGCCAAGAAGTGGAGGAAGAGGAAGAAGAGAGAGAAGAGGAAGAAGGAAGAGAAAGGCGGTGGGTCAGTGAGGGAGGGGGAAGCCAAAGAGGAAGAGGGAAAGAACCAACATCACAGTTTATCAACACCCCTACATAATCCATCAGTTCAAAGCACTGCTAGAGCGCTGACGAGACCTGACCTTAACCACTGAGAAGACAGACGCTTGGGGATAGTGACATTTGAGAGCAGCTTTGGGAGCAGCTCTTCAGATGTAACGGCTACTCTAACTACCAGGCAGAGCTCATCATTGGCTTCTGGTGACGTTATCAGCTTCTGATGACGACAGAGGTTTCTGATGTGCTAGTTAGTAAGTCACACAAACTGCACAGCCTGCAGGGTTTGGACCAAGCGTAGAACCTGAGGGGCATTTGCTGTTGTCCGAAAGGTTGAACCAAGCATAACATTTACAGTTATGCTCACCGAAGTAGCTGGTGAACTAAACAACTTGCATTGTGTGAAGCCCAGTGATGTGTCTATCAGTCTGAGATACTGAATTTCTAAAGAGGACGTGCTTATTTTGACTCACAGTTTCAGAGGCCAGTCCCTGTGGCTTTAGGGCCTGTCACAAGTTAAAACCTCATAGTGAATCATTTCGCTGAGGACACTGTTTACTTAAGAAGAGCAATGAAGCACCAAGAGAGAGGAAAAAGAAGGAGCAGGGTCCCAGCGTCCCATTAAGAGTATGTCCCTGATAACCTAGCTCTCTCCCACTAGGCCTTGTCTCCAGGAGAGTCTGCCCCTGAGAGGAAAGTCACAGGCTGATGTCAAAGCCTTTAACGTGTCCATTGGAGAAGACTTAAGATAACAATGACAGCAAGCATAAAATGTTCATGTTTTGATTGCTGTGTATCTAAAAGCTAACCTATTTCTATTGAAAAGAGCAGAAACGGCAGCATACTGATGGAGGAGAATGGCTTTTAATAGCTCAACCCTCCAACTTGCTCGGCACATTTGTTGTCGTCCTCCACCGAGGGGATGATACGCTACCACCAGGCCATCAAGTTCAGAAAGAATCTTGAGGCTTAGACCCAAAAGAAAGGTTTGCAACTATGTTGTGATGTGTTGGTGTCCAAGTTTACACCTGCTCACATTGACCACTCCAGCTAAAGATCGACATGAAATCAACCTAGGTGTTGCCCCAAACAGACACACGCTTCATGCTGGGATCTGTGCTGTAATTCACGCACTGGCCCACAGGACAAGGCCACCACCACTGAGTAACAGCTGCAGCAGAGGAACAGTAGAGATGCAGCCAGAGAGCAAACTCCCGACAAAGCTTTACTTGGGGTTTTGGCAATATGGCTGCACAGTGACTCCGTGCCTCCATCATACAGCACTGTGCACACGGTGTACTCTGTGAGTCTAAAGGTGTGGGCCTTGCTTAGCATCTTCGCCTCCTGCAGACACAGCCACAGTCTCCAGGTTATTTGTTGCTATGGTTTTGATCTTCCTTCCATCACAGAAACATCATCTTTTCAGATATTCTTATTAAGATATGAAATTGCCTTTGTGAAAAATCAGACGCCTCATATGCATTTTTTTCAAGAGCCATGATTGGATTTAGAATGTTAAAAAGTACATTGTAAGCAATAATGTAGATGATTTTTAGTAAGAAATAACTTATACCTAAAGAATGCTGTTATTTGGAGAAGGATTGCATTATGAAAACATTAAAAATACCCATTTCTTTCATTTGTTATTCTGTTCATTAATAGATACAAATTAACATAGTCCATTTAATTTATATGAAATCAGTTTATGATTCTATCTTACCCATGGGGCAAAACACTCCGTACCTCCCTCCCCATTAAATTACAAGTGATAAGCGGGGGTGGGAAATGCGGGTGAATGCCTTTAACTGCTGGAGCGACGAGATTTAACCATAAGAAGCTGAACAGGGTCTGTGGTCAAGAGGAGAGTCGGGTGGCTGCTGCATACGGCTAGGCTAAGCAAACAACAAATCGTTAATTGTAACTGGAGCTGTGTATCGCACTGCTACAAATGTGAAAAGAAGAGGAATCGGGTGATCTCCGTCACGCTAGAAATCGAATGCACCAGGGTAAATGCGCAGTCGCCGATGGCAGGTGACAGAGATGAAGTGTGTAGATGAGACAGCAAATACTCCCGCAGGCTCAGCCCGTCCACAAAGTGTTAACTGTAAGGGCACAAAGGGTAAATTTTACTAAAGAAACGTGTCAAATGCCACTGTATTCAAAGTGAGCCGAGCGAACATCTCCAGTGCTGTCTGCGTCGGTGTGAAGGTGGGGGTCACTGCACGGAAGGGGTGCCACATCAAGACGCAGAGCCTGCTCCAGTCACGAACAGCATCAAAACCAAGTCCAGCACCGTTCCAGAACACAGAGGCCTCTGCTCTTCAACAATTCCGAGGTCCTGAAAGTTAAAGAAGATCCAGATCCGGTTTGGGGGAGACCCCCGTGACCCAAGCAAACACAATTTGTGCTCAAGGTCAGATCCTTTGTTGTGAAGGAAATTAAAAGTTACAAAACCAGCAATGGAGGGAGCTGGATGAAAGTGCCTGCAATTTGTCTTTGTAGAACTGAAGGCCGTCCCAAACCAGGAAGAAGAGGACTTCGGGCGAGGAGGGGCAGCCCTGTGGCCACGGGCGCTGAGAGGAACGTGGGTGGGAAGATTTATTTATAGACTGTGAGCACCAACAGGACGGGGTAACACACTGCCTTTGTAGAACAGAAATCAGTGCTAAGATCGGGCATCCATTTGTTTCTATACTAATAGAATTACTGTTAAAGATGACCATATAGTTCAAAAGCCAGTTTGTTTACAATTACATTTTATGATACCTGTTTTCTGGAGTCTAATTTTTAAAATTACAAAATAGCTCAGCAAAAGAAAAAAAGCCTAAGAATGGTCTCAAAGACCATTAGTACTATGGTCATCCTAAACAACGAATAAGGAGCTGAGCAGCCAGAAAGGTACATGGAGTCCCTCATAGACAGCATGTCCTAGTGTCATTTAACCTGCACGTTTCACGTGGATCATCTCACACACGCACACACCCGTGCCTGAGCCTGTGTGTTTTATATGCCTAAGTTCAATTTCAAAGCCTATCCCCCACTACCCAGAAGCAAAGGGCACGCCATCCAGTTACAGATGGACACTGAGCAGAGCTGTTGATGATGGGAGTAATCAGAGAGAGGCTAAGCTTCACAAGGACTCCCCATGGCCAAGGCGTTCTACGCACAATGCTAGTTCTGTGTCACAAAAAAACAAGAATAAAAGAAGCACAGGTGTAAAACTTCTTATAACCATGCTGTAAAAACAGATTTATAAGCACATTTGTGTGCAGAAAATTGAGAAAAAGACATAAAGGGTTTTTTTTAAGAAGTTCTATGTTCTTATCTCTCTCTCTCTCTCTCTCTCTCTCTCTCTCTCTCTCTCTCACACACACACACACACACACACACGTGGTTAATCTGGGGGAGGTTTAGGCCTGACCTTTCTGGAGGGAGTATGTCTCTGGGGGCAGGCTCTGAGAGTAGGATGTCTCTCCTGCTCCCGTTTTGCTCTCACCTTCACTTCCACTCATTTCACTCTCACCTGCCTCTGAAGATACAATCCCTCAGCTTCTCGCTCCTGACACCACACCTGCCACTTGCTGCCCTGTCATCCTGGCAGGATGAATTCATCTCCCGATGGCCATGTAAGCCAAAATAAAGTTTTTCTTTCACAGACCGAATTTGGTCATGGTGTTTTATCAAAGCAGCAGAAAGGTAACTGATACCGTGTATATGAATTTTTAAAGATGTTTGAGAGTGACTTGAAATGAAAAATTGATCTTCAACTGTTCACGAAAAACTGCATTTCCTGTGTTTTAATTTAAATCGTAGGTGGTGATGGGCTTTACTGTGGGAGGAATTATGAATCCAAGATAATTCTTTGGTTAATTGTGAGGATAGACAAGTTCATTGCCAAATTATTTCAACTTTTAATGGACATAGGAATCATGATTTTAAAAAGTGCCTTTCCAGGACAGTTAAGGCAAAAAGCAAACTAAAATCATGACAAATGTCTCTTTTTCTCTCTACTTGGAGATGCACACACTCCTTTCAGAGGATGGAAATGAGGTCTATAAGCATGCAGGATGGCCCATACCTTATACCAGCTCTCACGGGGTCAAGCAGGAGGCTTGCCGCAAATTCAAATGTGGTTATGTAGTGAGTCACCAGACATACACAGCCAGACATACACAGTAATTCCTACCTCTCAAAAGAAAGAAGGAGAGGAAGGAGGCAGAGAGGAAGAGAGGAAGGGAGGGACAGGGTGATAGAGAGACAGAGGGATGGAAGGACAAGGGATGGAGGGACAGAGGATGGAAGGACAGAGGGATGGAGAGACAGAGGGATGGAAGGATGAAGGGACAGAGGAATGGAGGGAAGGAAGGAAAAAGAGATCTAAAGTAGTTAAGTGTCCACTAAGACCAAACATTACCCAAGGGGTTATTTCAGACTGGAGTCCATTGGTAAATCTCCCACACTCATCTGGTAATATCCCCCAAACACCCAATAACAAGAAAAACATTCCAGGAAGATACAGAGAGACGTAATGGAGCTGTCTGGAGGGCTGGCAGAGGCTTTCAGTAAGAAGAGAAAAGAGCAAAAATCTGGGCTCATGGGCCTGTTAGGGAAAGAGCAATGAGCAAGTTCTCAGCCAGGAGACCCAAAAGGAAGTCATCGCTGTCATTTTATAGTGGAGAGAGTGACTCGTCATGAGGTGAATTCACCACGAGGGCTGTGCCACAGATGCCTACCTTAGGTCTTAGGGCATTGAATGATTTGTGGGGAACAGGGGAGCAATGCAGACAATATACAAATACTCTTCATATAGGCATTTAGTAACTTAGTTCCCACATGGTACTAAACTCTGGTACTTTGGAGATTTTTCTCATGTATACATTCCTTCTAGTTCTGTTGTTTCTTATGCTCATGTTTTTAAAAGTAAGGTTAGATGGGCTTTGAAAAACAGTAACACCAGGAGGACACAATATATCTCTCACTTAGAGAAATCCTTTATGCCCGCCCTTTCAGCATCCCGTTTCTGCTCTACCGAAGTGTCACGCTGTGACTTGGCTTAGACGTTAGAAGCTCTTCTGGTAGAGGCTCTGTGGTGTTTGGGTTCCCCTGGCACACTTCACCAAGCCTGTGCCACTGCGGCCCCTAAAGGCCATGTTAGCAGTGAAGTCCAGCCTGTCTATCCACTCATCAGCCTGTCAACGTCTGATCGATTCTAGGTTGGACTCTTAGGAATTAGGCTACAATAAATACATTGTTTTTCGGCACATTGACATAGTCATAGAGTTTGAAATGACAGGTAGCATTCGCTTAGGCCAAATAGTTTTGCAGGGGGGAACGGCAATAAAATCTTTTGTGGGTTACCATGGCACACTGACAAAATGGCCCTGGATTGGGCTGGTACTTGGTGGGGCTTGCATGCACCGTCTCTCCAGTCCCAGAACCCCAGTCGCCCTGAAGCCCAACTGAGGACGCAGCTCTTGAGAAGCAGCAGAATACAACCTTAATTTCCACACTAACTCTGATTTCTAAGCAGAGTTCTTGATGGCTGTTCAAGGTGCTACTGAACGGCTAAAGCCTGTAGCACGGGGGTACTTTGTAATCAGTTGTTTTGGGTTTCTTCTCTTTAAAAAAAATTCAACATTTACTTGGCAAACATAGAATAACATATGAATCAGTATGAAATATGATGAGGTTCAGTTGTAAAACACGTGTGAACTAGTCGCCAACTAGGAAATAGGACATTGCTCATACTTGCGCCCCTTTGGCTGTGAATCCTTTGGAAGGAGTTATGCTCCTACAATATTTCAGAAATGTTTCTAGCTTGTCATTAAAAATACTAATATTTACAGCTAAGGAAAAGAAAAAAACCTAGGTGGCACCAGGCCAGCAGCCTGAGGCCAGGCCACCAGTGGAGACTAGGAGGATGGAATCTCAGGGTCCCCACATCTTAGCAGGTTAAATTTAAGATTAACTCACCAAATGCTATCAGCTTAAGATAGCACAGCACTTACAAGCCTGCGGTCATGTAATTTAAAGTGTAATGTCCCAGGTACTGAAGAAATGTCCATGTTTGAGGCCTCAATGCATTTCCACAAGATCTGTGTGCCTGGCCAACGGGGACTCACGCAAGCTGACCCTCTCACACAGTTAGTTCTGTGCCAAGCCCATCGCATCTATCCTATCCTCTATACAATACAAACAGGGAAATGGGAAATCTGCCAGCTTTCTAGATGCTAATACTTCTCATTACAGTTGAAAGCATTTCCTAAGTAATTTCATGAATATTGCGTGCATTAAAGCCAAGACTGTTTTTCTGAGCACACAGCTAAATGTCCTTTAAAATATGTTAAATTGTGTTTTGTAATAACTTGCTGTTTGGTTTTTTTTTACACTAATAGGTACAGTTTCCTCTTAGAATCAGATGATGCTCTTTCATGTATTGTATTTCGGGAATTTGGGACAACAAAGTCAGTATGCCCAGCACTCTCGAGCTTTCCCATGTTTTCTTAGACTTCTCCACCGACATTTCTGCAGTCCTCTGAGTTAGTCCTAAGTGTTCCTGCAGTTGTAACCAGTGTACCATCCACCTAACTGGCGTTTGCCACGATGCCCACCCCACCACTTCCCAGACACAGGGACTGACCCTTCCCTTTCACTTTCTGGAGTCATGCTTTTACCTCCTCAGCTCACCTGAGGAGGTACTACAAACAGGGCTACCCAAACACTTACGGTGATTTTCTGCATTAGACATCCGTGTGCTCAATGCAATGAATGCCAATGAGAAACGAGAATTAACAGAGAACTATCTTCAGGCAATTAGGATTTCACCTGAAGAGCTGAGTTTCATTCACCCCTAAGGGGGGGGGGCTTTATACACAACCACTGAGCTTCCAGAAGTGTTTGAAAGGCACAAGTCTGGATTCTGACCACACTGGCTTTCAGCTCTCTCTACTGGCTGGAACACTTTCCGCTGCTAAGTAACCCTGCACATGTTTCTCCCTTCTCCATCTGTTCCTTCATTGGCAAAGCTGTGATCATATAAGAAAGAGGTCATGGGAGATAGATGACACACACAGTCAGCACTGTGCTGGAAGCATGTTAATCTTAAGAAGCATCAGCTATCATCTTCATCACCATCAACAACATCATCATCATCACCATCATCATCATCATGGTTTGGCATGAGCTTCTGCAAATGGCTAGTAATGTAATTCCCAGTGTTCTAAGGCATCGGAGAATTTCATGTGACCCCGCTGTTTCAGAGCTGGTCTGGAAGCAAAGAATCAACTCCTCAGGGTTTCTTCCAGCTCTGAGATCTTACAGCAGTGGTCTCAACCTTCCTAACGCTGTGACCCTTTAAGCAGTTCCTCACGTTGTGGTGAGCCCAACCATAAAATTATTTTGTTGCTACTTCATAACTGTAATTTTGCTACTGATATGAATCACAGTGTAAATATCTGTGTTTTCCGATGTCTTAGGTGACCCCTGTGAAAGGGTCCCTTGACAGCCTGAGAAGGACTTAGAGGGTAAATGGAATGTTTGCCTCCAGTGTTCTGCCAGGACTGTCCACCAGATGGCACCATTCTCCCCATTCTTCACCAAGGACTTTGAAAAGCACAAACCGATCCAGACTTGAACTCATCCATCTGGAGGGTGACGCTTCACATTTCCAGCTAATGACACCCCCTACCCTCCCCACCAGCCCTCTCATTAGAGGAGGTAAATGTTCTTTGTAGAGCGGCCTCCTGGCAAATATGGCTGTCCTGGTGGACCTGGCTGAAATGCGCTCCCCACCAAGCACATTACCTGTGATAGCAGGAAAGTGTAAGACGTTATCAGCGTTAGTGAAGAAGCAAACACCACACTCTGGCCATTCACTGCTGGTTCAAAGAACAGTGTGGAAGGACCCCTCTGGAACCCTGGCTCTGGGGCTCTGGTTTCCTCTTAACAGGGTCCTATCACTTATGCCATATGGTACCCCATCAGAAAGGGCTTATGAGGCTGCTACCCACATGGACGCGCGCGTGCGCACACACACACACACACACACACACACAACTATCACAGAAGCCTCTGGGGAACAGCTGCCATATTTTAAAATGTTTTTGAGATAAAACTCTCTCCTGTGTCGGGTTGGGTGAGGCTGATTTACTTTAGCTACTATGTGGCATTAGTGCAAAGTGTCAGACCCTGGAGAGCAGAAGGTGCAATCTGAAGGGGTGCTTTCCCACATGACAATAGTGTCAGCACCGAGGAAGTGTGCGAAGGCATCTCTTGAGGGAGATGAGGTCTTCACGTTCCCCTGAGAGCACTGCTCTAGGAACTTCCAGACTTGAGCTCCACTGACAATTGGCTGGGGTGGAGTGTGCCCTTTCAACTCCAAGGCCACGTGGCAGGCATACGTCAGAGTGCAGATTCCATCAAGCACTCTTTCACAACTGCCTCCAGCACAGCAGGAAAGACATGTCTGAAGCGACTTTGGCAAAGCCACCACTGCCACTAGCCCCGTATGTGCGTCAGGCCCAGGCGCTGTTTCCAGCCCGGTGACCCCCGGGCCTGTCAGCAGGCTCCTTCCTAACCCTTCCTGCCCTGGGTCTCCTGCCCCCTCCTGCTCTGCGCAGAGCCTCTCCCTGTACTTCTCCGCTGTGCCTCCTGTGGAAGATACAGCTATGACAAGGGGTGGACAGAGCCCCGCCCCCGTGTGACCTCATAGTCATTCTCAGCCAGAGGAGAAGGAGCGTCTGAGCTAAACCACCGGCTTCTGGTCGCTGCTTCTTCTCCCACATAGGGGAACATCTCCAGGACGAGGTCACTGTGAGTGCTCCCATCACGCAGGGATAAACGTGATTTCTTAGGAAGCTTGGGGAACTTTTGCAGTATGCTTGAGCTTCTGCAAGAAAGGAAGCCACAGACCCTACTGGCTTCCAAGCCAGCCTTTGCTGGCACTACATTTCCAAAAGGGCTCACAGTCAAACACTTTTATATGGCAATTCTTCCAGTACAGGAGGGGACACCGTAAGCCCCTGAAGGCTGGGGTTCGGCCTGTTCGTCCTCCTGATGGGAGATTTATGTAATTCATGCCAGGTCACTCTGCTCATGCCCCTGCTGAGCAATGAGAGCCCAGGAGACAGCTGTCCTGGAGGAGGGGCACAGAATGAGGCAGGGCACACAAGTGTGAGCTCCTCCACCCGGGAATCTTCTAGAATCTGCTAGCAGGGGTCTCTCTCGTTTCCATCAAAATGCTCAGGTCACCACCCTTTGATTGACGAGAGGGTTACAACCCAAGGGGACAGCAAGAGTTTGGCCCAAGCATGGGTCCCCTTGCTACTCCACCAGGCAGGTGTGCGGTGCCATCTGCTTCCCCTGTCAGCACAAAGCTCAGGATTCACCCCAGGCGGCCCTCAGGACAAGGCAGGCAGATGATTGTACGATGGGAAGAGAGCACGCGTTGATTTCTAGCTAGTGAATTGGCTTCTGGTTTTAATTTTACAACCATTTGCTTTTATTTTATACGTATGGTGTTTTGCCTGCACGTATGTCTGTGTTAGTTTTCCTTCTATATCAATGTGAAGAAAGAGGCCATCTTTTCTTTATCAGAGCCCTCTAGCAGGGAGCTAAGGTTTTCTCAGGTGTGTGAATCACTGAGGCATAGACTGAGGGTTACAATACCCTGGCAGTTAAGACAAATTTTATTCAGAGCTGCACCTCCTCAGAAAACACGTGCCCAGGGCGGGAAGGTGAGGAGGGGTACCCAAGCACAGGGTGAGGCCACACCCTCTTCCCAAGCCCTGCCCTGAGTTGGCACAGCACGGAGATATCATGGACCAACCCTCTGCTCCCACCCGACAGCTGCAACTTCAGTGTCCATCTGCCAAGCGTGGAACACCCTACACAGGCTTCTGCTGCTGACAAAAACCCTTTGTATGCACACGCCTCAGAACGGCTGCTCGGAATTCAGCTGTGCCCTTCCCAGGTTCCATCTTCCCAAGTAAATAAAGTGCTCGGCCCTGTCTGTGGCCCTGGTAAGTTGGCCACAGTACCCTGAGGCCGAGCTGCACCTGTTCCTAAGTGCTGGGCAGAGGACAGCAGAGAAGCAGAGCGGTCATAAAGGACAAGAAAGTGAGGGTTGGACAAGTCTAGAAAGACTGCGAAGTTGGAGCCAGGGCCCATAGGCGGAAACTCCTTCGTTTCAAATTCTATGAAACCTAAATTCTAAATAAAATGTTAGAAGCTCAGTTCTGTACAAATCTTCACTCCACCTGGCACAAAGAAATTGTTCCTAGCTGATGAGTCTTGGGCAAGAAAAGCAGTCCATGTTCGCATGGTTCCCCATAAGATAGCATGTAACTTTGAGAGAATAAAATTGTCAAATTATTAATAATGGACAAAAGATTCTAAAGTTCTTCTGTCGATAATGCTCAGTGTTACCCTTCGGTTGTTGGCCTCACAAGTCCTTAAAGACTGCATTTTCTGGTAGAACTTTCTGGCGGAAAGTCAGCTATAGTTGTCTCTGAACACACGACTCTTCCTGCCCCAAACGATGTGATGCACTGTGGTGTTTTCTTTCATGAGATGTTCATTTTCTTTATATTCTTGCAAAATCATGCACACATGATTTATAATTGTGCCATCAAGGAAATTAAAAGTCAAAGGATCTGTTCTCATAATCACCTACTTAGCTTTCAGAATAGGCACTGTTTCAGTTTGGAGAAAAATGGTATTTGTTTTTTAAAATCTCTTCCAAAGAGCATGAGATGTCCTTTACATAAAACATTCCAAATAAGCAAATACATAAAAACAGGTAGCAGATTAGTAGTTTCTTATAAAGGGGAGGAGGAGGGAAGATGGAGCTCCTTCGCAGGATGACTAAAAATTCCACTGAATTACTTACTTAAAAGCAGCAGGCTGAATGGTATGTGGGGTTCTACCTTAGTAAAGACAGGAAGAGGTTAAACGACCATGAGCTCTGGCAGGTGCCTGTAGCCCAAGAAAGGTAAAAGAAGGGCAGAGCCATTGGTCAGGAGGCTCCTCAGAGAGGTGCTGTGTGAGCAGAGGAGCCATGGGTGAGCACAGTCTTCATTATGAAGAGCCTGGGCTGTCCTATGTGAGTGATAATGGATCGCTGGCTGAAATTTGAAGAACAGCATCATGTGCTGTCACACAAGTCTCCTAAAGACAAGCAAATCTGTCATCAGCTCCTCTCCTGTGTCCTTCACTGTGGCCTCACATAGAAACACTCCATGATGCTACGGTACAGCACAACCACGGTGAGTTTGGCCAACCATGCTCAGGCCCTTCTGTCCTGTGTGGGGTTTTGTTTGTGTTGTTGTTTGTTTGCCTGACACAAGCTAGGGTCATCTTCAAGGAACAAACCATGATTGAGAAAAGGTCTCCGGAAGACTGGCCTACAGGCAAGTCTGTGGGGGCATTTTCTTAGTTAGTGCTTGATGGGGGACTGGTCAGCCCATTGTGGGTGGAGCTACCTTCAGAAGGTGGTCTTGGGTTCTGGGGAAAGGGGGCTGAGCAAGCCTGTGAGCTGCCCCCCTCCATGGCCTCGAATTCAGTTCCCGCCCTGACTTCCTTCCGTGATGTGCTTTGGTAAGGAAGTATGAGTGAAATCATCTTCATTCCTTCCCGAGTTTACTTCTGTCACGGTGTTTCGTCATAGCAACAGGAACCCTGACTAAGACATTTTGTCATTGTGAATATCAGCCTCACATTTATACATTTGATAGTGTATAGAAGACGGGTCACAGATAAAAAAGTATAGACTAGTATCCTTCACCGATGCCAGGGTGGATCATCAGCCTCAGGGTTTTCATTTGCCTACTGAGGATTCGATGGGCAAAGGCTGGCAGCTCACGGAAACGGGAAATCTGTGAAAAGGCCAGGCGTATAGCGAGCGTGCAGGAACTCCAGTTCCTGAGCATCGGTGTATTGCTATTAATAAAGGCCCGAACTCTAGACGTGTGTCTAAAACACAAGCACAGGGAATGCGACTAGAGACCACGCCTTGGGTGTTGCGCCTACCTGCGGCAATGTAGGAGCCTCCTCCAACTTTGTAGAGGAGGTGACTGGAGAACGGGGCTGCACAGATGATCAGGAAGCTCGCAGTCACGGCGGCCACGACCCCCAGGAGCAGCAGGACTGCCCAGAAGCCACGGTAAACTGGAAACCAAGAACAAAGACAGAAATGCATTAGCCCTGCTTGGAGTGGCTGGCACACAGGACCTGGCTTCTCCTCGTTCTAAGGCCATGCAGGGCTGCTGGGCAGAATCTCACATAGCGGACCAGGCATGATCTGGAATACGCATCCTTAGCTTGAAACCAAGCTCGGCCACACCCATATGGACACACTTCAGCAATGCTTCTCGCTCAGCCTTAGCACCACCAACATTCTGAATGTATCAGCTCATTCCTCTAACCAAGGGTTTTCCTTTCTGGAAAGGGGAATGGTTGAGGATCTGCCCAGTGTGACCACAGAAAAGGCAACCCTGTGACTTCCAAACACCGCCTCATCTCACTGAGATGGCATTTGCACACTGGTGAGCCCCTGACAGCCCTAACCAAAAGGCTGGCTTCTGTTTAGACCACGGCTCTCATGGAGGGTATTGGTACACACGATAATAAAATTTAAACTGCTAAGAAAGGCTTGTATCAATAAAATAAATAAAAAGAATATAAAAGCGAAGAGGTAAAGTCAGCCGAGTATGGAATGTGGCTTTCATTAAATGTTTGTCTTACAGGAAGAAAGTGTCAGCGTGAAGTCGTTCGGGAGCCTCTTGCTCAAGGACAAACAGGCCGAGGAACTGCATGCAGCTGGTGATTAATGGATTGTGGGTCTGGTGATTTATAGTAATCAAAGGAAAAGGCATCCTAATGATCATTTTTGAGCTGGATAATTACCAATCTATTAAACAAATTCATCATTTCCCTAAGGCAAAAAAATGCTACAATGCATTCTCTTTTTGTGTAAATGGGGTAAGCTCAGAGAGATATATTAGTCAAATTATAATTTTCTTAAGGAAAATATAGAGTCTTTATGGGGAAATAAAATTTATTTTTCTCAATCCTGCCTCCAAGGAAGAAATATGTCAATCAACTGTGATCTTAGGAAACGAAGGGCAGGGCTCTAGAAAGCTGAGCTATCAGCCATCACGGTGCCAAGGGAAGAAAGTTTGCTGTCTTTGGGGTTGGCTAGGCTCTGGCTGCAGTGGTGAAGAGGTCAGCCTTCATCCTACTTTCCAGTGCTGACTCTTGGCCATAGCCCCCATGACTGCTGTGGTGTCTGGCTTGTAGCTGTAGTGAGGTTGGCAAAATATTTAGTAGCCAAGAAAGACAATTCTCCCTCAAGTGTGTCTCTGAATTTCTACCCCAGTGAACATTAGCATCCAATATCTGGAAGATGATCCATGGAGGAACCTGAAAAGGGGATCATCGTTCTCCAAAGCATGGGGGGGGGGGGGTCCTTGTTGAATATTTCCTTTTGGTTCTTGCTGTTTTTACAAAGATCTATGCCACAGGACTGGGTCTAAACTGGGCTAGAACTCAACCGAGAGCTGAGGGGATGGGGCACTGTGCTGGGAGAAAGCTGGGAAACTGAAGTTCCGTGCAGGAACCAACACTAGTATCAAGCTCACTCCCACGTTCCTCAGGCACAAATGCCCAGGGGAGTGTGTCAAAGCCTTTGAGAACCATATTCCAGCACCCCAGAGCCAACCCCAGGTAGGGCACACCAAGCGCAGGATCCCAACTAGGCACACTAAGTGCAGGACCCTGGGTTCTCTGAAAATTCAGTGGATGTCAAAGCTGCCAAGACAAACATAAAGGACAGGGTGAAAAGACTGGTTTTCTGGCCTGATAGGTTAATATTTTCTGAATTCTTTTAAAAATATAAAGTCAGAGAATATGCTATTCAAACCTGCCTAGGATACAACTTAGGATTATTTTATACACCAGGACCACGAAACTCTGACCAAGGCTTTGGGGAACAGGCAGGGAGTCAGCAAATGGGAGGCCAGTGATTCAGCTCTCAGCTCTCAGACAGAGTCCAGGCCGGTGCTGAGGGATGGATGCGCTTGAGATGCACGAAAAGAGCGGAGAAGCCTATAACAAACCAAGCGGAATCTCTGCATCTGCAGGAAAAATTTCTGAAAATGTGACGTCTGAGGTGGCTTTTTACCACCACAAGAGATGGCCTCGGTGACGACACAAAGAAAACACTGACAAATATGAGCTGAGGAAAACGAATGGTGTTCTGGATCCTTGTGTGACCAAATCAAAGGCTCTCACATTTGTATACACAGAGACTCCTCGAGCAGAAGCAGATTTTGGCTTAGAAACAAAGTTCTTCACAAAGCAAAGCCAATTATCTCCACGAGTGTGGGGAAAGACAAGTCTATAGACACAGGAACTCCGAAGTTTGTGAGGTCAAAGAAATTCTCTCAGACAGCTGAAAGTAAAGTGACTGAAAACTATTGCTCTCTTGAACGTATCTAAGGAGAGAAAAATGCCACATCCAGGGAGCGGTGACCACAAATCCCTCATCAGAGAGAGCGGGAGATAATATATAGTCTAAAAAATAAAAGAGATAATTAGGAAAACACAGTAGAACACTTTAAAGTGCCAGACTCTCTCAGCTTGAGAGTCTGCACCTAGCAACATCAAAAAACAGATGCGAGAAAAGGGCATTTGAGACTCCGGAATGAAGCATTTGCTGCAGCAGGCTCGTCCCACGGGAGCTGCTGCTCAAGTGGGTTCTTGAGATCCACAGCAGTCAAAACAAGACCACGCTTGGGAAATCAAAAACAAGAAAGGAAGTGATGAGGACCTGTGAGTGTGATAACCCATCACTTTCTCCTCTGAGCGCCTTAAAATGGATTTAAACATTAAGATTTAAAACTACAGCCAGCACACTCAGCAGCTGGGAGCCCTGTTGCTTGTCCTGAGGAAACTAGAAGATGGTTTTGAATATGCAGAAGAAGGATTCTGTGGGCAGCTGTGAGCCGCTGGACTTGGTGCAGGGACTCGAACTCAGGTCCTCAGCTAGGTTTGAGGTTCTTAGATATGATGAAGTGAGGTATTTTGTTTTGGTGTTGTTTGTTTTTTGTTGTTGTTTTTGTTGCTGCTGCTGCTGTTTGCTTGTTTGTTTATACTGGTTAAGTTTTCTGCTTTCACAAAAGCATAATAGTTTAGTTACAAAAACACTTCAGTATTTTTCCTCCCATTGTTCCTCAGCATGTCAGTATCAAATGGTCATGCCTTTAGAGGGTCTTCTGTCAGAAAACTTGATTTAAAAAATACTGCACAGTGGCACACATGTAATCCCAGCACTCGGGGAGTCAGAGGCAGGTGGATTTCTGTGAGATTGAGGCCAGCCTGGTCTACAAAGTGAGTCCAGGACAGCCAAGGCTACACAGAGAAACCCTGTCTCAGAAAACCAAATAAAAATAAAAACAAAAACCAATTTAAGTTGTTTAATTTCATTAAAAATATTGAAGGTATTCTGGCTTGAGATAAAAACAAAGCTCTCAACAATTTTTAAAGTGACCATAAACATACTTTTTGTCATTTTATTACATTTTTTGGGTGTAAGGTGACATTCTCAGCTTTGGCAACTATAAGATCAAAATATTGATCAATTCTGAAAAGCACTGAAGATTCTCTAACACTGAAATTTCAAATATTAAATCAAGAATTAATTTTTTATTAAAAAAGTAAATAGGCACATCTATCTCAGTATGCAATTTTTTTCATCTTTAATAAATGGTAAGTGTGTGTGTGTGTGTGTGTGTGTGTGTGTGTGTTATGTACGGAAACATTTTTTATTTCATTCACACAGTTTTGGAGTCAGGTTTCATTAGTCCAGGCTATGCCCTTGAACCTGCTGTGCAGCCATGTTTAATGTCAGGATTCTCCTGCTTCTACCTCCCAGTTGCTAGGATTA
This sequence comes from Psammomys obesus, assembly GCF_907164565.1. NCBI lineage: Eukaryota > Metazoa > Chordata > Mammalia > Rodentia > Muridae > Psammomys > Psammomys obesus. Next base: position 17,674,348 of record NW_026585580.1, on the reverse strand, counting down.
GAAGGCGCTGCCACCAAGCCCAGCTTAGGCTACATTGGGAATCAACCCCCATGCTTCCATGCTAGGCAAGCAGTGTCCGAACTCAGCTGTATCTCCAGCCCCGGACAAACTTTTGAAAATAAACTTCTTAGTAAATTATCTTCAGAAAATGTCTGTTTTGTATGTTTATTTTATACACCTATAGGCTGCACAGAAGTTTCGCTGGATGAAAGGAGCCAGAGTGGGAACCTTTAAGGAGCCTTGCCATTGTATGTAGATAGCCTTCTACAGCTCTGCAGCGTGGCCTTCTGGGAGCTCTCACTTGTGGATACAAACGTCTTTGTTTCACAGAAGAGACAGTCTCCGGAAGCTCCAGCCTTTGATCCAAGATTGTCCTGGAGGCGGTGATGACACACAGGACAGCAATCCTAACACCTACAGTTCCCACTGCAGTGCGGTGACAGCAGTGTGAAATCTGTTTTAATGTGTGTGTGTGTGTCTGTCTGTCTGTCTGCCTGTGTGTATGTCTAGGGCGTGCGACCACAGCGAACACTTCCAGAAACACCACAGAATATTCACACACTTGACTGAGAGTTTGGCGTGGTTGGTACACATTCAGAATAAGGTAGGGGCACTGCTGCCTGCCGATTTAACCAACAGGAAAAATAAAACGATTCCAGGGCAGATTCCTGGGTGATGTTGCCATGTGCTTAATTTTCCGAATAGGCTTCCAAACTTCTGGAGTGGATGCCTTCAAGCGCATCACAGAATTCCCTGGAGCTTCCTGCTTCTCTGACACATTGTATCCATTGTATCGCATTCTTTTTACATGTGCCACACTTTCCTCCCAAAGTCAAACGAGCATTCATAGCAAGAACCTGCTTCGTGGAACTGGGAAAAGCGTGGCCACGATCCATAGTAAATCTAAGATGATAAAGGATCGGTCAGCAGAAGGTGAGCTGTGTGTGAGCTGCGTGTGAGCTGTGTGTGAGCTGCGTGTGAGCTGCATGCGAGCCGCGCGTGAGCTGCGTGCGAGCTGTGTATGAGCTGCGTGTGAGCCGCGTGTGTACAGAGCCTAGTCTGCTTTGTGATGGCATGCTTCCATGGCTGCTTGCGTAGCAGAGGAAGCCGTGTCGCCTGCGTGCATGCGTGCGTGCGTGCGTGCATGTGAGGACACGCTAGGATCATTTGTGAAAAGTGGCTGCATGAGTTAAACCCTCAGATACAGAGGCTGTGGTCATAATTACCTACTACGCCTTGTGATAAAGCGTTCTTGTCAATACCACGGTCAACACTAACATCCATTATCTAAGCTCGTGGGTCAATAACGGAGCCAGCTTGGCAGTTCTAATACACCTGTTCCTGTGCGTGACTGTGCGTGTATTTATGGGCACACCTGGGCACTTAAGTAAGTTGCCACAGACAGAAATTCAATAGCACAATGAGCATAAATCCTGAGTCCCTAGTAAAGAGAAAACAGAAAGCTATTTACTTTCTACTGTGAATCAGTAAAAAGGCAATAAAATCTCATCAATGTGAAGGATGATGGGCAGAATCACTGAGCTTTGATTGTGGGTTTGTGAGTAAATTCCTTCCTGTGGCACTCACATTCACCAGGAACCCCAGAGAATGCCCCTGGGGTTGCTAGTGACCAGAAACTACCCGATTTAGCAGATGCATGCTGACGGCTGCCTGTATACAAAGTGCGCGGAACAGATAAGGCAAGACACAGTCCTTTCTCTCCAAGTTCACTGCAGCTGGGAAAAGCAGCTCATTTAACACCAATAACTGTCCTGGCAATGTTGTCCATCACCTCGTAGGCTTTAATGTGCACCGTGGCGTCACTTCAGTGCTGAGCGACAACGACAAAGACATGCTGTGCTTGGCCTCGATGCCTGCCTGGCCATTTCATGAAGCCACAGGACAGGCAGAGTTCAGGGTCATTCTAACTGGAGGAGGTGAGAACTCCATGGGAAACTAGGAGGAAGCGCCCCCCACCCCACAGCGGCTGTTCTGGCAGAACTGGTGACTCGGAACTGGGCAGGGCAGTGAAGCCTACATGACATGGCAGAGCTGGGCCAGTGCCTCCACGGCGCTGGAGAGTCGCGGCGGTCAGTGACATCAGTGCTGAAATGCCTGCATCTTTAAACTGCCAGGAAAACACGGCAGAACACATAAGTGTAGCATTCCAAGGGGGGGCGTGTGAGGGGCTGGCGCATAGCTGAGGCGCGAGAGCAGGGATGAAAGAAGCAGTGATTTCTGCGGTACCACCTGATGAGCAAGAAAAATGAACCCTCGCTGCCTTGTACCCATGCAGCCACCCAGTTCATTCTGTCAAGTGACAAAGTATCCTCTTGACACTTTGTAACATTGTAATCTAGACAGTGAGACTTCTTTCATCCGCTGTACACAGAGGGAGAAGTCAATCCAAAACGACCCCAATCTCAAATCTGTCATTTTTTGCACATACCTATCCAGTTACCAATATTTTACCTGCAGCTCAAAGATACCTGTCATTCACTCTCCAACCCATTCCGGGGCTTCAAATGCTGCCAAGGAGGCCCAGGCCAAGCCCACAGTGCCCCTCCCTCCAGGGCAAACAAGTACCTGCAGTAAAGGTTGCTGCCGCCTGAGGCAAGAGCTTGACTTGCAGGCCAGGAATCTTGTCCTCCAGCTCCTTGAGCTTCTTGCCTTGGCAGCGACAGGCAGGACTAAAAATACAGGCTTGCCTGAGCCAAGGCGGGAGGGCTGTCTGTACAGCGTGTCCGCATCTGCGGCCTGACCCGGCGCGGACAGCCGCGTGTCACTCTCAGTTCCCAGGGCGGCAGGCGCAGAAAGCGACATGGTGAATTGTTAGTCTCCCTCCTGCACTCGCAGGGGGCCGAGGAGGCAGCATGCTGGGCAGGATTGCCAGGGCTCTCCTCACGCTGGCTCAGGGAAGCCTGCCTGTGTTCAGGTGTGGGTGCATTCATTTCTAGTATCCTGTTAGTGCCTCAAAGCAGACTGAGGGTGGAAATGGAGCCTTCTCTAATGGACCCTGGACAAGGGCTTTGCGGTGCTGGGGACAGTAAAGGCTGCAGTAATAGGAGTGTGCCTATTGAGTGGCCCCAATTTACAATGGTCCCATTTGGAAACTTCCGCCTTTAGCCAGGTGCTAAGCGGTCTGCAGTCAGGACATGCCGTAATCTGAACAGGTCTTTGCCCAGGGCGGTGGCTTGGATTGTGTCTGCTGATGGCACGCCACGGCTGCGGTTTCCAGTCCGGCCTGTGGTCAAGGATGGACAACAACCTGTGCCTGCGGCTGGCCCTGCTGCACTAGCAGTGAGCCAGCTAGAGCGGTTAACGCATCCTTAATGTATGGTGGCTTGGTGAGGACGCTGGAGGGCGGCATCCAGAGCGCTGTCGCCAGGGCCGTGAAGGGAGGGGCAGTGTACACAGAGTCCTGGGATGCGCAAGAAACCACACGAGTGCCCTGGCCTGGCCCTTCAGCCTGGAGGAGGGGCGGGGCTCTCAGCAGGCTTCAAGGGCTTGGCGAAGATCGTTCTGGTCAACAGCCTTCCTCCTGTGAGGGGCCGCGTGCTTCTCTTTCCTGCCCCAGATCCACAGGCTGAAGGTCTAAACGCAGACCCGGAGAGAGGTCACTGGAAGGCAGGGGGCCTTTGGGGAGGAAGTGAGCTTGGATGCAGGCATGAGGTTGGATCCTGTAACGGAATCGGGAAGACAGAACGGGTTCCTCTCTGCCACAGGAGGATGGTGTAAGAAGACAGGCAAGAGAGGTCCTCCCTGGGATCCAGCCACTCCTTCCTCAACAGCTGCAAGCAAACTCCTCCCTTATCCACCACAGACGTGCCTCTTATCCTCCCGGACCTGATCGCCGCCCTCCTCTCTTTGAAGGGACATAGCAAGTTTTCTCCTTGCCTGTACATAAAGCAGGTGAGTAGGCCAAGTAGGTCAAGAGATGGAATGTCCATCATCATTTGTATGACCTTGGGCCTGTTTCTTGGCCTCTGAAGGCCCCAGTTTCCTTCCTTAATGTGTGACAATAACGTTGCCTATTTTGGGTGCTATAGTCGTAAAGCAGAACACCTGACCCGAGGCCTCATTTATGTTCTTGACACATGCCAGTCTCTACAATGAATGCTTTCCCCTGCAGTCTCTCTGTGTGTACCCCCATTCCCACCCTGAACCAGGAACTCCTTCCAGGGCAGAATGAGATTCATTCGTCTCTCTAGCTCAAGTGAAAACTACTGCTTGATGTGAACTCAGTAAAATATAAATGAGCAAACGGTTGTTAGCTCCTCCACTAAGCTTCATCGGAGTCTCGGGGTCATTCGAGGCTTGTGGAACTGGGTGAAGCACCTTAGTGCAAAAGAAAATAAATCTGCTGCCCAGACCCCTTTGCCTCAATGGCCAGATTTGCACTGGGAAGAAACAGCCTCATGTGAAGGCTGTCAACGGAGCAGGAGCTGACAGCTGGGCCCTCAGCACTGTGTCTTGTCCCTGTTTCCTCGTCCCTACACACAGCAGCGTGATCCTCTGAATCCAGAGCAGGGAGGTCTCTCGGGCCTCCTGCCTTGACCCCTGTCCACCTCACCCTGAACACCTACGGCCAGCCAAGCTCCCTACCCACGATTCCCTTCTCATCAAACACACAAACCAACAAACAACTCCTACTGAGGTCTAAAAAGAAAAAGCCATTGTCCCTAACAGCAAGCCACGTAGGGAATGTTCATAAACAGCTTTATTCACGTTTTTAAATACAAAATTTTAATCTCCTTGCCCAAAATTGTTGAACTGATCCTAGGAAATCTCTAGCAAGGGCTCCCCAGCAAGGATTCTAAGTGTCCTGCGATCTTGTTTTCTACTTCAGATGGTTCTATTCTGAAAATACCTAACATCCTGGAAACCATATCTTTACAGGAGATTTTGAGGCCCTTTATTAAGGAAGGTGATTATAAACACAGTCTTCTTCTCGGGAAGTGACTGGAAAGGTGTTTCTACGATCCTACCAAAGAGAAAACTATTTAAGAATTACCTGGTGTTAAAATGCTTTGCTATCTTCTTCCATGTGTATAAGATACGCCACAAAAGAAGTGATCAGCAACTAAATTGAATCCCATCCTTGCAGTCACCAACTTGAAACTCTGTCTTGTGTCAGGTGCTGAAGCAGATAATCAATTCCTGGTATTGCACTATAACATCAGAGATGCATAAAAGGTGGAGAAGCGCTCCATAGCATGGCATCAGTGACCGTCTGCACGACAGCTGGATGTCACATTACACGGAATGTAGGAAGGGTGCCAGGCCCCGTGTTAACACACTGCTTGAGGCTCTTGATGCAAGGAGGAGAGAGCAGGCATGGCCAGGAAGGAAGGCAGTCCTGAGACAGCATGGACAAGAAAGATGGAAGTGGAGGCATACAGAAGTACCTGACAGGGTTTAGGATGAAGGTGCGGGACAATGGCAAGCTTGATGCCAGACAGGAGCCAGGAGGGAACAAGAGACACCTAGTGATGTGCCTCGTAGGATGTAGTCATTGTTCTCATAGTTTTGCCTCAAGTTCTAGGACTTTCCTCCTTTCTTTTTTAAATCACTAACTAACTTTTAAAGACTTGGCTATAGATCCTCTCAGTGTACTAGTGTCAAAACCGTCTAGGAGACAGTTTGGTTTAGCATGAGAAATAAAAAATAAAAAATAAAAAGGCAATAATATGGTGCCTCCTTTGCATTGTATAGAGCTTTATAGTCCCTTTACAGAGACTAAATATTTTGAGATAAAGCACTGGAAACCTGAAATTGTCTCCTGGAGAAAGTGAACAAGTTGGAAGTCTCCCAAGGAATGGACACTAAAGAGAAAGGACCACAGAGTTTCAGGAAGAAGGTAAAAAATAGAAACAGAAGAGGCGTGTGGCTGCTGGGATGGCATTTGGCAAGTACCCGGGGCTTGAGCCCACCAGCTGATGTTCCTGGAAGAGGCTTGGCCAGTGAAGACGAAGGAGCTGGGTGAGCTCAGGTGTGAGCCACCTGTGCAAGGAGTCTTAGGAAAGGGCACAGAGAAGAAATGACTCCTCAGAACAAGCAGGACAGCTGGGGCACCTCTGGCCCCCACACTGACCCCGTGACAAACTTTCTTACACTGAGTGTACACAATCAACGAGTGGGGTCTGTCTTCATCAGCAAGTCTTCAAGGGGCCAAAAGAAGGCTTTCCTGTGGTCCTTACAGTGACCTCACAGCACCACACTTCCCAAGAAGGGAGAGGCCTGGTCCAGGCCCTTCAAAGTCGGCACTTGCTACCTACAGTCAGAAGCACCTGGCAGGGATCTGCCCTCTCTCAGGGGTGGAGCCTAAGGCTGCAGTGGAAATTTGCAGCGCAGCCTGGCTCCCTCCTCTTCCTCACTGGCTGTCACGTGCTCTTTAGAAGTCTTCCTCCCTGGCTGTTTCATCTCATGAAGAGGCTGATGCAGCAACCTCGGCGGCCACCTCCTGATCTTCTGAATACCGTCAATTCTCCCTGAAATGTACACCCTGAACTTCCAAGTCTCTGCTGGAAAGAAGCAGCTCACTCAGACTGTGCATTTGTAAGGAGAAAACCGCCTCAAAGAGCCAGCACAGGACAGCCACAGCTGCTCCCTCAACATCTGTAGGGAGCTTGCCTTATGCACTTATCTGCCGTGAGTGGACACATTTTTGGAAGACTTCCCTCCTTACTACTGAACACAAGCAGCTGTTACAGCAAACACCCTCTGCTTGTGGAACAACTGCCATTGCTCTGGAAACAAATGAATAAGTTGACTTTCATAAATATTCCACAGGACATTAACGGCACTAAAGCAAACAGCTGTAGATGCAAACATAGCCTTGGTCATGGACTGGCAGGAGGCAATGGCTTAAAAATACTAGAAATCCCACTTTTGACAAGGCAAGCCCATTTTAAAATTCTTGTATTTGCAACTCAGTATCATTTTATCTCAGTATACCCAAACTAACTTATGAAAAGCAGAAATATAGCAAAAACAAGTGACACCAACTCACTATACCAAAACTAAGAAGAAAAATTTCAATCTTCTAAATTAATTAGCATGTTTTGTTTTAAAGTGTTTATCATGGTGAGAAACACACAAATGGTTCCCTTACAATAGAGAACTAAAGTTCCCTAGGTATTTTTTGAAGCCCCTCCCACACTGAAGATTCCACAGATTCTTCAGAGTGTGGAGAGTTAGAGTGTTGCAGATGGGGAGACAAATCTGTGTTGCCAGCTTTATGATATTCTGTTCCAGACCACAGACAATACGTGGATGATTCCAGTGGCTGGTGAGTCCTGGCAGTTCAGTTGCTCCTTAAAAGAATCAACCTGCCACTTTGTTGCTTGCTTGCCCTCTTGCCCTCTTGCCTTCTTGTTCTCTCCGCTTTCTCTGTTAAGGCTCCTTCTCCCTTCCCCCATCATGTCTCACTCTCTCCTTCATCTCCATCTAATAAACATCCTTTATATAAAATCTGTTGTGCACATCATCATTTCCTTGGTCCTAACATTGGAGTGTTGGCTGGGAAGGGCTCTCCTGGTAGCACCTGGTCTGGTCATGCCAGGACCCCTTTAATCAGACCATGATGCCTGCAACAGATATTTTTTCTGTTTTACCTATCCCCTAACCACCACCCAACCATATATGCCTTAAAACCTACACTTTCTCTCAAGTGCCCTGCCCTTGCCACGCACACCTGTCCCTCTGCTCATGGCAGCCTGCCCTGTGCTCCATGCATACAGAACAGAGTAGACACTCACGCTGTGCCAAAATCAGCTTGGGGAAAGCAAAATGCTCACAGCAGATGCTGAAACTGCTGCTTAGACACTGCCTGCTTCTGAACTTTGCTGCTAGGTAAGCAATTGCTGGGGACCCCGCACACAGATAGTGTCAGATTGCCTGCTCTGAGAGGCTGGCTTGCTGCTCTGAGAGGAAGGTTTTCAGTTGTGCAGCCTTCTGATCAGTGATGCCACACACACAGAGAGTTTCGAACCAGGCCAGAACAGCCATCCCACCAGCAAGCACCTGGTCTCACTATGCCACTATGGCCGACTGCCACACATGTCTAGCCACCATGTTGACACTGGGATAAGGAGGGTGGAGCCACAGCTTCACTGCCATATACACTAAGGGCAAGCACATGATTTTCCCACCATCTTAACTTAGGGCAATCAAGGGCAGTCATATGATTGGCAGCCATCTTGGCTATAAAAAACAAAAACAAAACAAAATACAAACAAACAAACGAAAACCCCACGGTGGTTTCCCCCCACTGCCAGCTGCCTTTACTACTTTGTTTCTGCCCCACTGTTTTCAGAGCTGCAAAACTTCATTCTCTTGTAAACCCTAAAAGCCCACTGCGCCCCTTCCTACCTCCACTCTAAAGCTGCCTTACTGCTGATAAAGCCCTAATACCAAGCATCAAGGTTCTTGGGCTTAGCTGGGCCAAACCCATGACCTGTTGTATTATTTGGTTGATGAACCATTAGCCTCAGGGTCTATTTCCATTTCCCCTTTCTCATTTGCAGGAACAGCTTCCTTGTATTCTCCCCTGTTAGGGAAACCTCTAACTTCCATGCCTATATTTGCTCTACTCAAATGTCTACTATCCAGTAATATCCAGTAATGCTAAGAGTATCGTGAAGTGAAAAAATAAGTCCCTTCTTCTCTTTTCTCAAAGTCTTGTTTGTTTCTCTCTGCCTGTTATCTCACTATATAGACTCTCTGGTTCATTTTTATTCTCTCAAAAACATCTTAAAATTAAACCTTAAGGTGACTATGTTGTATGAACAATTTTAATCATAATTAATTCTCTCCTTTTAGAATAATAATTTATCTTCTTTTAGACTAGGACAGTAACAAGTCTCATCATAAATTGGTATATATATATATATATATATATATATATATATATATATATATATATATATTCAAAGTTACATTTTACAAGAATAAAAATAATTTTATATAATGCTAAAATTTCAAACTTATAAAGGTCTATTCAAATTAAACTAATTTAAAATGTATGTCTAACTGCCTATGTCTTTATCAATTCCTAAATTAATAAATGTTGTTTCTCCTGCCATGAGCTGCCTATGATCCAGATTCACCACTATGCTTTCTGGCTAATAGATTTTTATAATAAATTCAAATGTAATTTTAAAATTGCTTTATACTGTTCTACTATATTGTTGGTTTTAAAACTCATAACTCAGGGGTTACTACATACAGGTTTTTACCAATATTCTAAATTAAGATCTATTAATGTTAGAGGAATTTATTTATGTTAAAACTTGATCATTGTGCTATATCTTCACTATCAAAAGATTAAAATATGCTTGGTCTTGTTTTCTAAAAATGGTAATGTTATTAATCTATAGTATAGCCCTAGACTTCTATAAGCTATAAACTTTTTATATATTAAATCATACAGAAAACTCTTATGCTTTCACTTTAATGGACCATATTCATGACTTTTAAGGATTGAATTTAAAAGGGACAAAACCTAAAGTTCTTTTTTGTGGTTAATGAATGCAAGTTAATAGTCAGTCATCTCATGGATGATCAAGTCCTTAAACATGTTCAAGACATATTTATAGTCCTACAGATGCAGACATGGTCTCACTGCCATCTTTAATAAACAGCTGAGGATGGTCCCTGAGTCACCATACAGGAGCTGGTAAAAATAATAAGGAAAGGGCCTTCCTGACAGGCTCATCTACAGCAAAAACTATGCTCCAGACCTGGGCTGTTGCTCTGAGGCTGTTGGCATTCCAGCACAGAAAACAAGAGGTCTGCAATTCCTCCATCCTGCCAGGGTATAGTGAAAAGTCAATCCTGCCAGGTGACTGTTTCAAATGCAGCCAAAAGGGACACTGGTCCCGCTGCTGCCTCAACAAGCCTTGGCTGCCTGCTGGTAGACTGGCCTCTGGAAGTCAAAATGCTCCCATGCAGGCTTGTCCTCTGTGCCCAGCCATGGAGGCTCAGTCAGCACAAGAGCCACAGACACTTCCAGCCTTCCAGCTCCTTGGCCTGGTGGAGGTCAAGTGGCTCCCAGATTGAGTGACCTCCACCACTCTCGCCCAGCCCAGGATAACATTACAGGTCTGTTTTGGCCTCACACTGGGGTCCCAAGGACATAATGCCAACTCCTGTCTTTGGAGACTTCAGATGCCTTCTCAGTTCTCTTCATATGCAGGAGACCAGGCCTTAAGCCTGAGTCCTAGAGTTTGCTATTGTCAGGCCTAGACACAATATGCCTTGTTGCCAGACTCAAGAAACAGGCCTGAATGTAACTTTTTACCATCCCTTTAACTAAAGGACAATAAATGTTCAGAGTAGTCTCACCTATGTCTCATGGTAAATAACTAAATACAAAGCCTAAGAAAAATATTGTTTGAGGGTCTAAGAAAGTGTTTTAAGATTGATAAATACAAGTTATAAATGTTAGAGGGTCTAAGAAAGTGTCTTAAGGTTGGTAAATGCAAGTAAAAAAGGTTCAAGGTCTAAGGTGATTTAAGGTATCCTAAATAGGCAAAAATGCTTAATATTTCCTCCTGTTGCTATGCTACTATTATATTGACTGTCCAGAGCTTTGACCTTTATCAATAGAGCTCTGGTTTCTTAATCTAACTCTAATGCAAACATTCCACTATACCACCCACATTCCTGGTTCCAACTCAAGATTTTAGATCTCCTTTAAATCTCCACAATATGTAATTATACTAAAGATTATGATCAAGGGAGCTTTTGTCCCTTCTGCCTCATGAAAGGCTTCTGCTTTATCAGAGCTCACTAAAGAATGCCTGTGCTGTCAACACAAATGCCTCTGTCCACTGCCTTTTCTACAACGTATATTTCAGTGCAGATTACAATTACATCATGTGATGCTAACATGTATAAAGTTTTATCTCCTTTGTAAAACTTAAAAACAATTCTTGTAAGCTGCAGGAAATCCACCTGAATCCAGCTCAGCTCAACTGGGCTCTAGATAAGTACTGCACCTATTCCCTATCTCCCCTTTCTCTGGTTTTGGGACTTCCCTTTCCTGGCTACTTGATTGCTACATTCCTACGTTCAACACTAGCTAATTGATGAGTCTTCCCTTCCCGTAGGTATCAATCCCTGGCTACAGATTGCTACATTCTTACACTCACATGAGCGGATTGGAGAGTCTTCACTTCTGGTTGGTGCAAATGCTTCCTACTGCTCTTGCCAACCTATATCCAAACCCTTCATCTAGGACCGTCTCCTCCCTTGGGTAAAATTTTCCCTTTACTATCACAGTTTCTCTCCCTCCCCCTTGCTCATCTACGAAAATCTTAGTGCTAGGTAAACCATGTCTGCTACGGGCAACTGTGCCCTTGGTCTCTGGACAACGCTGACGAGCTATTGGAACAGATTTTACTATACTACTCTACTGAGTCAAACCTTGCTCTTTGGACACCTTGACAGTTCACTGACTCCTGCCTGCCTAATAGGAATAGTCTATGCGTCCGTTCCTCCAGATTCTCCTCTGGGATGTCTTCTGGAGAATTTTGGATTTCTGCACCTACTGCCCTCTTAAGGGCCTCTAATCGTACACACCTCTGTAACCAAACTTGGCTTCAATTTCCTTAGATGAGAGATCCAAAGCAAAACCTTTTTAATTACTGCCAGTGACTGGGTAAATGGATGTTTCCTCAGGTAAATGGAGGTTCCCACGTTCAAGTCTCTTTGATAGAAAATTTCCACCTCTATTTGCTCTCCCAAAAGTTTTAAATATACACCTAAAGCAATTGTCTTCATAACCTACTTAACTCTGTCTTCTTCTTATAAGTTTCAGTGTCCTGCCAGACCCAGGTGTTTCCTATATCCAAAGCAGCGCCAAAGCAGCTACACCAGTGCTCCAGGCTGACCTCACAGACTTCCACCAAGCTGGACCTGCACTTTCCCTCCCAGCCACGGATGTTCTCACAGACCCTGGACAGCATCAAAGCAGCCTGTTCTTCCTGGACTTGGCCACCACTTCAGCCTTTTGACCTTCCTACAGCGCCCCCAGTGTCAGCAGGAAGTAGCCAGAGGAGAATATATGCCGGTTATTCAGTTATTATTAACAAAAGGATGGAATGATGTGCTTCAGGCCCAGGACAAGTAGATCCAAGTTCTCCCAGTATTCCTTAGTCCCTACCTGCTGCCTTGTGAGGAGGGTGACACTCTACGGCAGCCCTCTGCCCTGAACTTTCCAGGGCAGGGGCTTCCCCTCCTCCTCTTGACCATGTAACTGGACATTTTGTTGCTATTTCTCTGTCTCCCCCACCCCACCCCTTGCATGGCAGCCAAGAGCCGCTTCCAATGAACCTACACATACACTTTAACTTTCCTTACATGAGAAGCAGCCCAAGCTCCTCATTTTTTAATTACAGAAAAAGGGAGGAATGTTAGTATTTAGGCACCTGCTTCTGGGTTGCCTAGCAACCTACGATGTTACCATGTGATAACCTCCAGGTGTCGTACCTGGCAGGCAGGCGTGTGGTTAAGTTGCTTCTCCCTGATCTTGTGAATGGAATATCCTAGATCTGTTCCTGCACTGACCTGTCCTTCTGCCCTCGTTATGCAAAGAGTTTCCTCTTGTTTTGAAGCTTTAAAGTGACCTTCACACAATGATTGCCACAGGTACATTCCCTGCCTTCAACCTCAGACTTTAAGCCCAAGGCTGACATAATAGTCACTTAGCTCAAATGCTTGCAAAGCCTGCCTTCCCTTCTTCATCTCCAGTACTTGCTGCTCTATCTCCCCAGTTGCTAAGGACAAAAATGAGTTATCACCCAGTGTCCTTTCTGTAACATCCCGCATCTAATCCATCAGTAAATCCAGCCAGCTGTCCCTGCTCGGCATAGCCAGATAAAAAGTACTTCTGCTTCCAGGAAGATGAAGTAAACACACTTGTTTCTATTCTTTCTGCCCAGCACAACTAAACACCCTGGATGTCACACGGAAAATGAGTGGCAAAAATACCCATAAATGTGGCTAGCAGAAGGCAGGCTAGCCAGGGACATTGGACTCCAGGGACAGCACGAGGATGGTTTGCCTGGGCTTTCCCATTACGCTATGTGACCCAGAACTTGAATCGAGGTGCGCAGATATGTGAAAAAGAAAACAGAAGTCTCCTGCTCAGAAGACGAGACAAGTAGTCATGCAGAGTCCACAACTGGCCGGTGTGCTTTGTGCAGTGCCAGAGGAGGAGCAGAGGAGCTCCAGAGTCACTTTCGCCAACGCTGTCTCAGTTCATCGATTCTGCATCGGAGAAGTCTGGGCACCTGCCCCCTCCGAGGGGGCGTCAGCAGCACTGCCCTCCATGTTGACAGGAGAGCATGCCGGTGCCAGAACTTCCAACCATCACAGACTGGGGCAAAGCACAACTCTTCCTACCAGCGTGGGGTTACAGGAGGCCTATGAGAGGCAGGACATTCGCCACCTTGCCCAGTCCTATGCTTGGGAGGGAAGGTTACGGGCAGAGCTGTAATGGGGCCTCAGACAGCCAGGCCAGAGTCAGAGGAAGCATAAGTGAGACCAGGCCCTCACTATCTGTCATCATAACAGGGAACAGACACACACAGCTGTCACAGGTTACAGAGGAGAAGCTTAGACTCCAGCACATGTAAATGAAGCCACGCCCACCCTTTTCCTCTCCAGAGTCCTGTGGAGAAAAGTTGATTTAAATGACAATTTTAAACAAGGTCCATGATCACATAGTGGTCTGTTCACTAATTCAGTTCCTATTTAAACATCAACGGTAATGCCAAGGTCAGGGAAATTGTGACATTAGTAAAAAGCAGAGACCTCATACACCAAAGCCAAGGTCAGACATTCTTTATCTTATGAGGGCTTTGAGGTAGTTGCTATGAAAATGCTTCAGGAACAAATTTGAAAATTCTAGAATCAAGCTAAAACTGGAAGAGACAATAAGCATTTTAAAATGCAAATCGAGTTATCTGAAATAACTGAAGTGAAAACAATCAATAAGTATGTTATATAGCAGAATGAAGAGAGACAAGGAAACAGTCCATGAACTCTGAACAAAGCAACAGAAATTCCCTTATCTGAACAAGACTGGGTAGACTTACAAAAATTAACAGAGACTAAAAAAAGAAAATCTGTGGGCTTATGACAAAATATTGAGAATGCATGTATTCTGTGTTTCACAGGTCAGAAGAAATAAGATCAGGCTGAAAAAAAATCCAAAGAAATTATTGCTGAAATTTTTCAAAGTTGCCAAAATACATAAAAGTATAGATCAGAGTAAAGCTGGAACAGCGTGAAGCCAAAGAGCTTCACAGCAAAACTAAGACAACAATGGCAAATGCATCAAACTCTGGCTCTTGACAGAAGGCAAAGAAATGTAACCCCCAAACAGTGATGAATGGTAACTCCTTACACAGACAAAAAAAAAAAAAAAAAAAAAAAAAAAAAAAAATCTAACACAAGGGATGTTTATCACAAGGGAGGGGTCAGGTCGGGGCACCCGGCACTGGGCACATTCCTCAAGCCCCGAAAGATAACAACTGTCAACCTCAGACCTAACACAGAGACTGAGGACAGCATTTGGCCATGAAGGAGACATCACAACACTATCAGAGGACCAGAAAGTGCGAAACCAGGCATCGAGAGAACTGTTTAAAAACACCAAGGGAACCTTCTAAATAAAAACAGAGCAACAGCATTTTAGCTAACTCTAACCATCAGAACCTGCACAAAATGTCTGGCCCATTAGAACATGTACTCCACAAACGTTTGCTGAATGAATTTCAGTCAGATAAAGGACAGATGTTGGTCAGGTCACATGTAGATGAGGATGCTACTACCAGAATGGTAATTATGGTGACAACCTCAGAAATTTACAGGGTGAAAACTCTACCAAGTGTCTGATATGGACACACACACACAGACACCGAAGACACTGCACTGGAGACTGGAGAGGAGCCATGACGAGTGCTTATGGCCTGATGGTGTCCTGCCTGGGAGTCCTGAAGAGGGTTAGCATCACAGTAACAGCTGACATTACTGAACAATGCTATGGCAACTGTACGCTATTATCTCTGTTCATTTTACTCACAACTGTATGAAGTGGCTTCTATTTCTGTGTCTCTTTTACAAACCAGTCAAGCTGCTGTCAGTGCTCTTAGCTCAAGCGCTTGGGCCAGAGGCTGAGCGCTGGCTAGAAGCTGGGTTCCTAACTCCCCACAGCAGCTGGCCACATGCCAGCCCCTAAGTGACTCCTTCTCTCTGCAGTACCTAGTCCTCAAGAGAGGCACGACATTTCAGCCGCCCAGAAGGCTTCATTCCAGTGTGGCCCTCCCTTTCCTATTGCTTAGAACTTACACTCCCCGCCCGCCTTGCAAGCATCCATCACAGTGCTGTGCTGGGTGGGTCTGGTTTGTGTCTGGATTTTTGTTTTGTTTCATTTCGCCTTATCCATAGGATGTTATGTTTATGAGGGCTTATCCTGAAGCCTATCCTGAAGCACTCAGAATAGTGCCAACCGTACTGCCAGCAATTAGTAATTAAAAAAATATATATATTGCCTTTGCTACTGTCTTCAAAGGAAAGGCCCCAAACCAGAACCCAATTTTCTACTCAGTTTTGAAGCATTGTTTTTTCTGCTTAGGTAAATTTGAAATGCTTGTAAGACTTGTGAAATTTAGAATGGTAAATTTGATAAGTTGATATCTAGAATTGATATCTAGGGATAAGCAAAAAAATTAATAAATGAACCAGAGACACCCCAGAAAGTTGATCTACAAGTGGAAACTGGGAGACATCCTAGTAAGAGGATTAAGCACCAAGGGTTTGCCTCTGTATCTACTACATACTTGAAGCATTTACTTGAACTCCACTCAAATTGAATTCCCGAGCTAGAGAGAAGAGCCAAATGCCCAGGCGTGTATTTCGAAATGCGATGTTGCTCTGTGCAGCCCAGTAGGATGAGTTTGCGTGGCTGGTTTTGGAAGGCCCCCCAGTCATGCTGTGTTCTTGTGGTCCTGGCTGACCACATGACTCTCCTCTTTCTCACTGCCATCCCTGGGAGGTTTCACATTCCTGGAACCCTGAGGCCCCACCCTCTATGAGGGGCTTATTAGGCTGTCCCTTGGGAGAAGGAGGAGGAAGGGCCAGCCTAGAGTGGGACTTGGCTCTCGTGTGGATTAGGAGGTGATAAAATGTGCAAGAACTGGAAATGAGTTCCCCAGGGGCGGAGAAGGGCATCAACAGAAGGAGAGCCTCCATTTCAATTTAAGAAGGCAGTGAGCCAGAATGCCCTGTAGAGCAGAGGTCTGGCAGGCCAGAGTGGAACCAGCAGGGCAGGCAGGTTTAAGGGAAGAAGCAGGAATCAGAATCGGCAGTCTTGATGGACACTGGCAGCAGAGCGTTGGTGAAGACGGGCTGCTTTGGTCATTTGGGCATCATTAGCTCATGACCCGGTTCCTGCCTGTGCCTCTTGGTTCCCTTTCCTTCTGCTTTTGTCACTGGAGACCATGCCTCCTCGCTCTCCTCCATGGCCCTTCTGCTCGTGAATGTGTCCCCAGTTCTGCTGTCCCCCACTTTGGGTTGTTTGTCCTTTTTTGCTTCTTGCCCTCACACATTAATGCCTTGGTTCCCAGGATTATTTTCGAAAAGATTGCACACAAAATCAAAACCTGCTCCTGCTCTTTCTCATCACGAACTGCTGTGCTAACTGGTACCTTTCAGGAACTGATTTTGTGCTTCAAGCTACTCCTTCCAAACTGGTTCCATGACCAGCTCAAACTTAACACATCTGATCCCAAACCTTTGCCGCATCTTTCACTTCTAAACACACCCTCTTTCTCTTCATTCTCACATTTCTGTTGTTATTTAGTTTTCTTACTTGAACACCATTTGGTGAGGGAGGGGGCAGGAAGGGGGAGACAGGGAGTGAGGGAGGGAAGGAGGGAGGGAGAAAGAAAGGGAGAAAGAGAGGCAGGGTAGCCTGTATGCAGCCTGATTCACTGATGATTGCACATGCTAGGAAAATGCTCTACCATTGAGCTGTCTCCAGCTTCTAACAATTAGTTTGATATAAATCATGGCTCCACAAATTATCACCATTTCCCAGTTAAGAAGTAATAGTAATTTCTAGAAACATCACTGTGAATAAAAATAAAAGTCGGCTCGTGTGCCCTGCCCTGCTGCAGAGCTGGAAGAAGCCAAGGGAGGCGACCACACAAGCATGCTGCTGCCTAGAGGTGGGCAGAGGCCAGCGGCGACGGGGACACCAACACAGGAAGCTGCTACTCCAGTCAGAGCTGAATCATCCTCAAGACAAAAGTACATCTAGTCTGTCACCACCAGTTCATGGGAACAAGAGAACTGTGGCGAGCACAAGCATCAAGCAGCCAGGACACCTAACCCCTGGCAGGACGCCAGGGGGCTGGTTACTCAAGCCTGTTTAAATTAAGAATTAAGCACCTTCACTAAGCTTGGACAACCTTTCCGTTACATTAATTTGAGAATGAACAATTCTCTCAGGCTATTGTTGAGAGTTAAAAATATTTAAAGAAAACACTGATTTATAACCAAATGTCCACGCAGATTTGGTTCAGATGAAGTCATAAAAAACACACTTTCTTACTGCTGATTGCTTGATTTTCTTTTTGTGTCTCTGAGATGGAGAATGGCTGTGTAGCCCAGGCTAGACGTGAATCCCCCACCTGCCTGCTAAATCCAGTCATGTGACACCAAACTCCTGGCTCTTCGCACTAAGTGCCCACACTTGGCCTTGTCTTTCACTGTAGTTTATAAAATTGCAATGGAACGGAAGCCAGAGACGGGGCTGTGTGTTAGTTCTGCTGATAACTGGCTGTGTGAGTGTGTGCTGCTCCATTTTCACACAGAAACCAGCGCTGACCCACGCCCATCCTAAAACTCACGTGAGTGGAAACTCATATCAGCAATTTTCCAGGCCATGATATTTCAAATTTTATAAACCATACCTCCAAGTTACTGAAAATGGCTGTCATACCTGGTAATTACTGAACTCCTTAGAGCTGCCTACAAAACAGCTTTGGGGTCTAGGGAACGCAAGTCTCATCAACTAGGAAATGCAAACACAGACGTCAGGTAGGCTACACTCAGGAAATCTCTGCCATTTCCATGAATGTAGGAAACAAAGGACAACTTCGTTCCTCATTAGCCAACACATGAAACATACAACTCAGTCCTGTTCCAGGACATGTCTTTGTTCAACTTTGTCATTTTTACTCAGTGTCCAATTAGGCTCCTTGAAGAGAACATGAAGTTACATCTGGATGCCAAACAGGAGTTTGGTATGGTTTTTAAAAATTGGATACGATTTTTGTCACTGGGTCCAAATTATGGGCATAATAATTATACCAAGTGCTACATAGTAATTCTGAGCATAATTGCAGTGGGATTCCCAGGACATGCACTTACTCTCCATCTCCAGCATAATTATTATGCGCAGCTGATGATGCGCCATTTCCATAGTTTTCCAGCATCTCCTCAGGGTGCACAAGCTCTCAGTACATGGTGTCTGTAAGACCTCTCTCACTGAAGGACCTCGGCACAGGGATGATAGTGGCAACACTGACATTGAGGTAAAGACCCTGATTCCTGGAAATCCAACCCCATGTTGCCTCTTAGTTTACTTTCTAAAACTAAGAAATGTGGGGAAGGGACGGCTGTGTGAGTGTCCTGTAACCAAATACCTTCCAATGTTCCTGCTTGTCTCACCCCTGTCCTCTGCTGTCAATGCTGGAGCCTGCTCCCTCCAGGGCACAGGAGTCTCAGACGGATGCAGGAGATGCCTTCCTCCGCTTTCGTGGGAGCACACATCAGGGCCAGCATTGAAGGCCACAGTCCTTAGGAATGTCTGGATGCCCCCCGCTGCAGGAGACCTCATCCTTGCCTTTCTTCCTGTCCAGACTAGACACTTCTTCCATAAATTGTCAAAGGGGCTGCCACAGAGGCAAATGCTACTGCCTTTCATAAACACAAATCGTAATGAATGTATTTTTGACAGAAAGCAGAAAAACAGTTGACTTCTGAGCCTTGTGAAGCTCTCTTAGTTTTGAGAGAGTTAATGCTATGTCGCACGCACTATTGCTCCCGGGTCATACTTGAGGCTGGATATTCCTGCAAAGGTTTCCGTTTAGATCTCATTAGCTCCTGTAATCAGCTGACTTCTGCTGAGCGTAGCACATCGCTCTCTGTAAACGGTGGGCTTCACTCAACACTGTGAAGGCCTTACGAGCAAGGACGGGGTTCCTGAAGATGACACTCAATGTCCACCCTACCAACTTCGTCAACAGACCTCAGACTTCCCAGGCCCACAGTTACCTGGAAATATCCTTAAAATCAATAGGTAGACAGACAGGCAGGCAGGCAGGCAGGCAGACAGATGGTAGTGGCAGATGTGAATGACAGGCAGTTTTTGTGTGGCTCTCCGCTTTAAGCCTCAGTTTCCACACCTATGGTTTCGTCCAGTTGTGAGCTATAAATTCTCGGAAAAGAAGCGTGCCTCTACCAAGCCACTTGTCTCATGCTTATTGGCACTCCATAATGATACAGCTGAACACTCACTTAAATACAATTTGCATGCTCAATATGCAGTATAGGAAATCTAGACGTGGCCTAACGTGTTTAGACGGAGGCGAGCGGGTTACCTGTGACTGCTCTATCACTTCAGTCGCTGAGGGCTGGGGTAGCTATGGGGATTTCTAGAACAGTCTGCCAAACATACAGCAAAAGATATATATTCGCTGTTTCTGCTCTGTAGAACTCTGGCCAATATAATTTCATTCAAAACATTACATGGATTAGGATTTTTTTTCAGAACAATACATTTGACTTTCTGTAATGAACTGAGAGTTTGTACTGATGCTTCGATTACTGGATTTTCACTCTGTCGATGGTCAGCCACACTCAACAGACTTAATCCACTTCTATGAACAGGGTAGCGTTCCGCGTTTCATGTGGAACAGCTACAGAAAAGCCTAAGTAGGGGGCACACTAGAACATTTTGACTAGCCGTGTGCAGCAAGCAGCCCTTCTGACAGACACGCTACCTTCCAGCTCAAAGCTGCACTTAAAACCATTTGCACAAATAGGCAGTACTACAACGGCTGCAATTTTAGACCAAAGATGTGCTTAATTGGACTTCTAAAAGATGTGCTCAAACATCGACGCTTTACGTTTGGCAAGCAGATGGAGCGCTGTACTTAGAGGTGTTAAACTGTTTTTCATTGTAAAAACTGTTCAGCCAGGGCATCCTGGGAGCCACACGGAGGCCAGGGGTACTCACTGATCGCAGAGTCGTAGGAGGTGGAGTTGTGCTCACCCCTCAGGAAGGGGTACGGGGACAGGTACGCGTGTGTGCAGTTCTTGGATGGCGGCTGATTGGCTGGAAAGAAGAGCAGAGCAATTACTGACGGCTTGGAGATGACGCATGCCTGATGGAATGAGAACCCAGGAACCAGCAAAACACACACGCAAAACAAAACTCCTGGCCCTTCAACAAGCGCCGGGCCCTGCCAGGAGACAAAAATGCTACTGAAAAACATGGAGTTCTTGGAACGAGTGTTTTCTGAAACAACTGGAATTGGATGGAAGGGACACAGATTACCACAGGGTCTGAAAGTACAGGCACAAAACTGCACCCACTTTCATATATTCTTTCTACCAATAGGATGCCTGGCACACGACAGGTATTCAAAATGCCTGTCTTGGGAACCTAATGCAGTTAGGCTTGATTTTGACTTGTTCACACTATCAGAAAGTTTCTTTTGTATTCATTCTAATGTTAGAGAAAAGATACAAATAATGGGATATTAAAATTAAGAATTCAAACAAAATTCCAGCATTTGAGAAAACAAGAATAACTCTTATGTCCTATAAAATCTTAAAATTTGTCCCATGTGCACTGAGGTTTCAAGGTCTAAGTCTGTATTCTGACAGTGGCTAAGGTGGCAAAATCTATGAGGAGGATGTAAGGTCACCAGAGCTTTAGTCAGTCTAGGGACAAGTCGCAGCACGCGCGCGCACACACACGCACACACACACACACACACAGAGCAAGGGACTGACAGGAGAATTTGAAAAGAAGACTATACGCTTAAGCCCGCTAAGGTTTAGGCTAATAGCTAGCTCTCCTATTGCTGAGGATAATAGATGACAAGTAGCTGTTTTTGGTGAATTGCTTTGCAAAGATAAACACAGCAGAAGGAATACAGTTCAAGGAATGCATCACAGTCTTCAAGTTCCTGGGCTTCAAAGAGGACTTTAAACTCCCCTGTAAGAACAGAGCGTCAAAAGGAAGGCTTTCTTCATGTTGCCTACAAACTTGGGTGAAGCCCAATGAAGGCGGCATTCACCTGCTACCGCTTGTAATTAAGTTTCATTAAAAAAAAAAAGATTAAGAAAAAAAACCTTAAGCTACGAATACAAAATAATACCTCTATTTCTGGGCTTTTGTATTTGAAATTTTAGTTTATGGCCAAAGGAATTTCCGAAACACTTATTTGAAACATAGCAATAATAGACACTTGAAAAGAAACCAGCGTGGACAAAAATCTGCTTTTTTAATTAGAGGGAGTGGATTTTAAATATGGCCAGAGAAACAGCAGGTACTCAAGTTTATTATAAATAATCAGACTTCTACTCTTATGACAGAATAGAAATTACTCCTAGCGACGTTTCTCCTTCCTGTAAAGGTCGGTTTGTGACCCTTTGATGCTACCCTACCGAGAATGAACAATGAAGGAATCCATTCCACTTGCAGTGACAGGTACTACCTAGGAGGCTGCTTGCCTTTGTCTCAGACAAAGAAGGAAAAACAGGCCAGCTGCACTTACTGTACCAGAACTTCCAGATGCTGGAGTCGTTCTCCTCCGCCACGCCGTTGAACCAGCACCTCCAGAAAAAGCCTTCGTGGTGGAAAGTGATGTTTTCTATCTGCACAGAAGACAAGTGGCCCATGGTCAGCCCGAGTACAGTCAAGCTTGCTACCTCTCAGAGCCTACAGTCCCCAAGAATGACGACCGCTACCTCCCTACATATCTCTCCCATGAAGAGACAAACGCCCCACTGCTGTCCTTCCAGATAACGCATGAAGCTGCTCTCATTGCTATGAAGTACATCGGTATTTTGAAGAAGAAACGCACATTCTGTTCACCTGAACACCTGCCCACTTCAGTCGCAAGAAGCCAGTAATCCGATCCAAAAGCTACCAAAAACAGCAAAACCCCCAAAGCTCCAAAGAGAGCCCCAAAGAAAATGGCCACATTCAGTCTCATTTTCCAGTTGACTGGTTTCCTTCCAAATGAAGGAACAAACTGACTGAACAGTCAACTTCTCAGGAACGACAGAGGAAGAGTGGCACTCGAGCAGGCAAGCTCTGGGGAGCAGGTCCTCGCTGGGCTGTGGTGGCTTCTCCCTTCCACCCTGTCCCTTTGCTCCCCCTGGAGGGGCTCCAGGCCAGCAGCTGAGAATGGCTGGCTATTTTAAGATACTGATTGAGAAGCTTTCCTTCTCCCTTGGGGATCAAAAAATAGCTGACCTTCCCATGACTATAAAGAGACGGAGGCGGGTTCAGATTATCACTGCTGCTGTTGGGCAATCCATACAGGTGGAGAGGGAAGCCCAGCCTCTGGGTTCTGTTCTGGCCTCCTCTTGAGAGTCAGAACAGGCCCCTCTTAGGCTAAAATGAGTGTGACAACTTGGAGAGGTCTGAGAGGCTCTTGGAAATGTAAATTGCCACTACCCAGAGCCGAGAGAGAGCTCTCAAAAACAATGGAATTTGTAATTAACCTCTAAATTACATGTGGACATTCAGGGGAAGAGAAAATGTAGGTTTGGTCCAGGTTTATAACTCATACATTCACATGATATCTAAAAGATCATTTAGAGCTCTAGAAACACAATTCCTGAAGTATCATGTAGGGACATAAAGCCTGTTTTTTGGTGGCTCACAAACTAATTTGTTCTGAATATGTATCTCAAAGCTGAATTTAAGTTTCAGGTACATTGTTTTCTGGGTTTCTTTCTTTTCTTTCTTTCTTTTTTTTATTTTCAGTATTGTATTTTCTTAAAATATAAACCATGCCTGCTATCTACAAAGACAATGCAATAGAAACAACTCTGTTTCTTTCTGCCCTTGTCTCTTCAGTTCCTCTGTTTGGTTTCATATCTAAACATGCCAGTGAGCTTTTAAAATGTACTCTTGAGTTGTTTATAACTCACTTTCCGTTTGGCTGCTGTTGCTCAATAGGCACACAGCATCTTTGGTCACCTACCTAGGCCTCTGTGGACTGCCAGCTTGCTACCTCTTCTGATGAGAAACCCTGGAGAAGGAATTTGTGGGCACAAAAATCCTTAGAAAGAACGACAGGTCCAGGTTGGTTCTTCCTACCTGCAACCGGAGTTATCTAAGGACCGTGCACTCTGGCTCAGCCATACTGAAAGTTTATCTGAGCTGACCTCCAGCGAATGCTCAGATTGTTTTCCTGAGACACCAGCACCATCTGCCTGTGGCCTGTGTTGCCTGGGATTCGTCCACGAGCAGCATCCGAACAGCCCTGCCCTATGTCCTGCCCAAAGCGGTGGCTTAGGGTTTGCTGACCCTGGCTGCCCTCGTCTCTGAGATCACACAGTGCAAGACAGAACTTGCGGATCCTTTGTACTTACTCCCTAAACCCCAGTCTCCACTTCAGTCCCAGTGGGTTTTAAGCCGTTTTCTTGTTCCTTTAAGCCTCCTAAGATCTCACTATGTCAAACATTTGGTTGGGTTCTACCCTACACTTCCCAAGAACCCAGCTGAAGTGAGGTGTGGCAGAGCAAACACAACCACAGACACTGTGGTCGCTGCCTGATCTGTGGAGATGCTCCGTTACCCAGGAGGGCCTGCCTGATCTCCAGGATCCTAGCACAAACAAGAGCAGAACCGTCCTGGCCTGAGCTTGCTGAAGGCTTGTGAACACTATCACAACTGTTGAGAGTTCACATGCCCTAGTGTGTCTGGAAACCACTGCTTCCTTGCAGTCACCTACTGCCACTGGCTCCCACGGTCTTCCTACCTTCCTCAGTGACTGCTGAGCTTTGGGAGGCAGGGTCTGTGAAATGGACATCCCGTTTAGGGCTGTACTGTCTGCTGTCACTGATCCTCAGCACTTTAACTGTGGGTTTCTGTATCAATCGCCATCCCAGCAGGATGAGGTTCTCTGAGGGTTCAGAGCTGCGCTTACACACTGCACAGAGACGGGAATTGAGAGGCGGTTTGATGCATTTAGTAATAGTAGTTGGTCTGCTCTGGCCATGAGCTCCCCAGCCATGGGTTCTCGGCCAGGTCTGCCACACCAAGCCTGGTTTCTGTCATGTGGAGCTGACCTTAAATCCAAGTAGAAAGCAGTCATTAACGCTTACCCAGCTCTGAAGCATGGAAGCTACAGCAACAACTGGGCACAACATGCCTGCCGGTACAGTAGTGGTTCTTGTGTAACACGCTCCTCCCCGCTGCGGTAGGAGAGACGGCGCTGGAGTCTGAAAACCAAGATTGCTGTTGATGGGATTAGCTTACAGAGGAGGATGGAGGCCCTTTGTCACCTGGGCTTTATTTACAGAAAAGTAGGTGTGAGCAAAGCCAGCGCAATGCAAACGGAAGAGGCAGGGACTATGGAAAGGCCTGGTCCCACTGTCGGCCTCATGGCCTGGTGTCTGCTCAGCAGCTCAGCACACTGACCTGCTCCTTTCTCCGGCGAGCTTTCCATTTTTAAATAAATCGTCTCCATTCATAACCATGTGTCCACAGTTTAATCGTCACCAGGAGCCAGGTGTCCTCTGAACTCAGTATGAACATGGTCTTTCTTTTTCTTTTGCTTTTCTCAATCTCTTTTTCAGACATGGACTTAAATCTCCAACCTGCTTTAGGCCTTTTCCTAGCTTCTCTGACCTCATGCCTATGACAAATGGATGTTTCTCTACCTCCTCTCCAGAAGATGCTGGGAACTTCAGCTTGCTTGTTTTATTGTTTTCCTCTGAAACTTTTGTAACATGGTACTTGGGCTTATTTCTGAGTAAATTTTAAATTTCTTTTATTAATGGGACTTAGTACGTACAGGCAGACATCGGGTTCCCCGTACCACATCATTGACATTGAAGTATCTTCACAGCTACTCCCTTATTGTATGATTATATTATACGAGAAAATAACAACTAATAATTCTTCGTGGGTCTGGTTTAACTCCCTGCCTCTCTAACAACTGGCACGAAATGGTAAAAGATTGCTCAACAACCGAGTTGTCAGTCTTGATGGATACTGACCAGAATTGGTTTGAACACTGCCATCTGCTGGCCAGAGGCAAATACTGCATTCTCTTTCTTGCTGTCCTCAAGGGACATTTTTACATTTGAATACAAACAAGGGCTCTAGACTCTTTCCCTTCAGTAACTCACCTTGTTCTCCATTTAATTCTCTGTTTATTCTGGAAGCTCACACAAAGGAAATTATATTACAAAAAATGTCTCACTTGTCCAAAAGCAGTTGACTCCCTCTGGAATGATTAGTTAGGATCAGAGCTTGGGCCCGGCAGCCAGAACAAGCAAGACCCTACCACCCATTCTCAATAGGCCTGTTAGACAGGTACCAGTCAGGCAGAGAGAGAGGAGGCTTAGTCAGCGTGGCCACACTGGAAAGAGGGACAAACACACTCCCGAGTCTGCCTTCCCAGCCTGGCCAGGAGGCTAAAGCCTAAATAGAAGACAAGAAATGTGGATACGTATTCCTGGTCATGTGGAATTGTTGTCTTAGACCCTGTGTCTCCAGCCAGGTGTCCAGCAAAGCATCAGGACACTGTGAGAGCCCTTTCTGGAGACAAGTTCTTTTCTGGCTGTTCTGAAGCTTCAGCCTTTTCCTCCTCTCAAGATAAGATCCCCTGGGAAAATGCAATTTCTTTTTCCTCTTTATAAGTTCTTTGGGAACTTTGGAAAATGAGGGACTTTTCATAGTGCTCAACAGTGAGAACCATGCTCCTGCTGGAGAGAAGAGAGCATCAGTCTCGCCCAGGTATGAACTGTGTGAATCCTTCACTGGTGCAGAGAACAGAGACAAGGACAATGAGTGAAGCAGTCCCAGGCCCTGTCTGCTAAATGATGTAGCAGTAAAGTAACCGCTAGTGGCTTTCACTACACCCACAGAAGAGTGTGTCTCAGTTCTCCTCAGAGACGCTTCCCCACACAGCCGATGAATCCCCTGAAAGCTGAGGCCCTGTTGATGTCTGAATGATGACGGCAAAGGGAGAGTCGGACTTCTTCAGTGATCTGACTCCTGTTGTTGGGTCGCACTCTGAGGTAGGCTCTGCCCCCAGAGTTCCTGGGCATCACAAAGGGGATTTAATTGGTAAAGAGAATCAAAGGATGTTAACCATTTCTTTAAGTGTTTCTCTGCCATTTGATGTTCCTCTATTGAGAGTTCTCTGTTTAGCACTGTACCCATTTTTTAACTGGGTTACTTGATTTGTTGCCTTCTAACTTCTTAAGTTCTGTATATATTCTCGATATTAGCCCTCTTTCTGATACAGGGTTGGTGAAGATCCTTTCCCAGTCTGCAGGCTGTTGTTTTGTTCTGATGACAGTGTCCTTTGCTTTACAGAAACTTTTTAGTTTCATGAGGTCTCATTTATTGATTGCTGATTTTAGAGCCTGTGCTGTTGGTGTTCTGTTCAGGAACTTGTCTCCTGTGCCAATGAGTTCTAGGTTCTTCCCCGCTTTTTCTTCTAACACGTTAGAGTGTTCGTTTTTATATTGAGGTCTTTGATACACTTGGATTTTAGTTTTGTTAAGGGTGATAAGTATGGATCTATTTGCATAGATCTATTTCTACATGCAGACATCCAGTTAGACCAGCACCATTTGTTGAAGATGCTATCTTTTTTCCATTGTATGGATTTGGCATCTGTGTCAAAGATCAGGTGTCCGTAAGTGTGTGGTTTATTTCTGGGTCCTCTGTTTGGTTCCATTGATCCACCATTCTGTTTCTAGGACAGTACCATGCAGTTTTTATAACTGTTGCTCTATAGCACAGCTTGAGATCAGGGATGGAGATACCTCCAGAAGATCTGTTGTTGTACAGGATTGTTTTAGCAATTCTGGGTTTCTTGTTATTCCATATGAAGTTGAGAATTTTTCTTTCAAGGTCTATAAAGAATTAATTGATGGGAATTGTATTGAATCTTTAGATTGCTTTTGGTAAGATGGCCATTTTTACTATGTTAATCCTGCCAAGCCATGAGCATCAGAGATCTTTATGTCTTCTGATATCTTCTTCTATTTCTTCAGAGACTGAAAGTTTTTTTCATACAAGTCTTTGACTTGCTTGGTTAGCGTTACACCAAGGTACTTTATGTCCTTTGTGGCTATTGTGAAGGGTGTTGTTTCCCTGATTTCTTTCTCAGTCCTTTTGTTTTTTGTATATAGGAGGGCTACTGATTCTTTTGAGTTGAAGGAAACTCTCAAGTTGGCTGAATGGAAACGTTAAGATGGAGAAGGAGGATATGGGAAGAGATGAAGGGAAGTAAATTTGATAAAAATATATTGTACGGAATTCTCAAAGAATTAATTTTTTTAAAAAAATGTCAGTAGGGATAAAGGCTCTGGGTGAGCACCAGCTTGATTTCCATATGTTCTATGACTCAAGCATATGGTGCTGTCTGCAGTGAGAGGTCTTTATTGTACTATGTCATTATGAAGGGTAACTAAGAGTACTGGCAAGTTTCTGTGATATTGGAGGGTCCGTGGGACCTCATTGGCTAATCACTGCAATAGAGGCATTCCAATCCTGGCATTTGTTTGTTAGCCTGTTGTGTGTAGTAAGGAAGGTGTTGTCTTCTTTATAGGGTAACTCCATTTAAACTTGGAATACACATGCACACACACACACACACACACACACACATTTTGCATTTGAGTGATTTTGATTTTTCTAGACAAGGTTTCTCTTTGTAGTCTTGTCTCTCCTGGGCTCACTTTGTAGACCAGGCTAGGCTTGAACTCACAGAGATATGCCTGCCTCTGCCTCCCTAAGTACTGGGGATGACAGGCGTGTGCCACTGTGACCCACCTACAGTAGCAGGCTTCCATATGACTTCCTGAAAAGTCTTAGTGTCAGTTCTTCTTCCCATATTTCATCATCGGCCCTACTCCCCCATCTCCCCAATTTAATACCCTCAGCCCCATTATTCCCTTATAACTCTTTATCCACCTCCCCTCCTTTAAGTGCTGGCTCCCATGACCTCTCACTAATTTCCTGACTTCAATGCGTATTTCAAATAAAGCAGGAATGTCTGCAGACTCAAAGCTAACATCTGCATATGAGAGAGAAGGACTACGTTATGTCTGTCTTTCTGAGCCTGGTGACCTCACCCAGGAGTCTTTCCACCTCCACCCATCCACCTGCAAATCTCAGTTTTGTTTTTCTTAGTAGCTAAGTGACAGTTCATGGTGTAAATGTATCAGATTTTATTATCAGTTCATCAGTTGATGTCTAGGTGGTTTCAAATTATTCCATGGGGCTCTAGCAATGAAAACAGCATGGCATGAGACAGCAACATCATGAATGGAGTAGAACTGAGGGCCCACAAATAAACTGACATTCTCACAGACACCTAATTTTTGACAAGGAGGCCAACAATAAACATAGGAGAAAAGACAATACCTTTAACAAACAGTGCTGGTCAAACTGGATAGATACAAAGGAAGAATGAAATAAAGCTCTTTATCATTCAAAGTACATAAAACTCAACTGCCGACGTATCAGGGACTTAACATAAGACCCAGATCCCTGGTTCCCACAGAGGAGAAAATAGGCGATACGCTAAAACTTATGAGCACAGGAAAAGTCTTTCTGACCAGAACTCTGGCAGGAAAGGGATTAACACCAGTGCTTAATAAATGGGACCACTTGAAACTAAAAGGGGCTTTTCCTTAGCAAAGGATACCATCATTACCAGAAAAGGCAGCCTACATAATGGGGGAATGTTTACATCTGAGTGAGTGTTAGCATGTAGGATATTCAAATAACTCAAATGACTAAACATCAAAAAACCCCAATTTTAAAAAGAAGAGCATGGAATTAAGCAGAGAATTCTCAAATGGTGAAATATAAATAAATGTCTGAGACACATTAAAAAAAAAGTTCAATCCCTTTAGCTCGCATTTCACTAAATGCAAGCTAAAACTACTTCGAGATTTCATTATATCCAGCTCACATGTTAAGAACAGAAGCCACGGATCACAAATGCTGCCATGAATGTGGAGAAGGAGCACACTTACACACAGCTATTGACAATAGCCAGGAAATGGAAAACCCAGTTACCTGGGATCCGTGTTTCAACCATGTGACTGGCAAAGGGAAGACACAGGAGTCCCTATAGGATACTGCCAGTTCCCACAGGGTCGTTCCCTAAGTGTGCGTTCTGTTCCACAGAGAACGCTGTTGATGTGTGTTAGTGTGCCATCTTGGGAAATAATTCTTACCATACTCACTTCTGAGGCATTCCAGAAAGACC
This sequence comes from Psammomys obesus, assembly GCF_907164565.1. NCBI lineage: Eukaryota > Metazoa > Chordata > Mammalia > Rodentia > Muridae > Psammomys > Psammomys obesus. Next base: position 17,644,778 of record NW_026585580.1, on the reverse strand, counting down.
AGACGGCACTCACGGCAGGACCTGAATCCAAGTCACTCAACTGTGCTTTATTCGCTCAGCCACCGACTGCTCGTGGAAGGCGCACAAATACCTCACATCGTAAGGTTTGATGGTTTGACATCTGGGAGGATGTGAATGTATTCATGAGGAGAACCAGGTACACAGAACAAAGAAAACGTGGCTCATGTCAGAAAGAAGACACCTTTCCCCAAGGCACATCAGATGGCACGATTTCCTTAAGACACAGAAGTTTCAGTCAAAAAGAGACCGTGACTGTTGGTTACAACCACAGGAGCTACACAGGAGATCCCTGGCCCGTCCTCCACAGCTTGTACTTAACAGTAAAATTCTGTACGCGACTGGGTTTTAGGATATTTTTGTTTTGTTTTGTTTTGTTTTGTTTTTGAGACAGGCTTTTATGGTGTGACCCAGCCTGACCTGGACCTTACAATTTTATCTCATCCTTCCCAAGAGCTAGGACCACAGGCTTGTACCTGCAGCTAACTGGTTTTAGGATCTCGCCTACTGAGACATTTTCTATGTTTGGGCCATGTTGGGGTGTATGAGGAACATGTCTCCTGGGATATTCCAATATGCACAGCTTACGCTCTCCCAAACTGCCTGGCTCATGAGTATTCTGCTCTTTTCTGTAACATCCTTTTTGTTTTTCAGTTTGGGACTTTTCCATTCACTTTTCTCCTACAGTTCTCTCACTGGCGGACTCAGGTCTCCTACTGAGTCCCCCGAAGACATGGCCTTTTACTACAGTGTTGTTCCTCCTGTTCTGTGCTCCAGGAGAGTTCCCATGCAACTCCTTCAGCACTCCTCACCTGCTGTTACTCTTAGACGGTTACCACACTAAGCAGAGTTATTTCACAACACCTGTCAGCCTCTTGGCCTCTGTCATTTCTGGTTCTGCTTCTAATGCTTGCAGTTTCTCTCCTGTGGTTTCTCTTATCTTTCACCACACATTCTGAATTCCACTGAGGACAAGATGAAACAGACAACAGAACCCCAGGTGACTGAGTTCGTATTGCAAGCTTTCACACTGACCTGGGTAAGAGCAGAGACATCACTGGTTTTTCTTGACCCCTTCATTTGCTCTTTCTTCACTGCACTCTTACGTTTCCCTGGAAACCCCCTCATGAGAAGTCTTTGCTTTACACCTCTCTCACCTATTCACTCCTAATTCATTACTATCCTGCTGATGTTTTCATAAGATAATCAGGAAGGAAAATCTTTTGTCATCTCATGAAAGAGGTTCAGGGGATTAAACTCCCAGGGTTGCGTACTTAGAAGCAGTGTGTGTCTGTGTGTGTGTGTGTGTGTATGTGTGTCTGGTGTGTGTATGTGTGTGTGTGTGTGTGGTGTGTGTGTCTGGTGTGGTGTGTGTGTGTATGTGTGGTATGTGTGTGTGTGTGGTGTGTGTGTGTGTGTGTGTGTGTGGTGTGTGTATCTGGTGTGGTGTGTGTGTATGTG
>NW_026585580.1:17589369-17642899 GCF_907164565.1 Psammomys obesus | reverse complement strand
CCCCCATTCTGCAGAAAACAAGAGGATTTTCTGACCTCTTCACCACAAGGACCTCATGGAGCTTAGCAAAACCCATGAAAAGTCAGGGCCCCTCAGGGAGGTTTTCCCTGTTTTTTTCTTTCTTTTCTTCCTTCCTTTCTTTTTCTTAAGATGTTATGAAATTTCCCTCCATTCCCCTTTTGCCTCCAACTCTTCCCTATGTCTCCCCATCATGATCCCTCTCAAATCCCTGGCCACCGCTTCATATATATGTGAATACATATATAAATTAATATAGTCACACATTAATCAATTAATATTACCAAGACTAATATAATTCACATATGTGAAGAGATCTATCTTGCCAAGTCTGTTCAGGGTTGCTTGCACGCGCATGCTTTCAGTAATGACCACTGCATTCTAGAAATGCTATTATGGAGCTCCCATCCGGGGAAGACCATTTCTCCCGCTCTCTCCACCCCTCGGTACCTGGAGTGCTTCCTTCAGGGCTGAGATCGCCCACTCTGGTATTAGCCTGTCTACTGTTGTTGTCCTTGTTCAGGACTTGTTTAATCAGCCCTGCTTCTGAGGCATCATGGAGTTTTTGTGTCATTTCAAGGACACACAATCTCACAGCAGATTCCCTGGTCCTCTGGCTCTTGTACTCTTTCCATCCCCCTTTCTTCAATGACTTCAATGACCTGACCTCAGCAGGAGTTGTGCTAAAGATGCCCTGTTGGTTCTGGGCATCCTGTGATCCGTTATCTGTGTTTTAAACAGTTACGGTTTTCTTTAATGGCCTCCTTCACAAAGGAGTTCTTTGGCGAGGGTTGTGCACTACAATTGTCTGTGACTGGAGGGAAACAGATTTAGAATGCCCTTGGGGGTTACACTGGCCTAGTAATGTGGTGGGTGTAGGCTCTCTAACATCCATGACCTCACCAGCCCCAGGCAGGTGACTGGGTGAGAGCTCATGTGGGTTCACACTCACTGTCCAAGGCTTCATCAAATCTCCATAGAAGCGTCCATGCAACTTAGTCCTGGCAGCAGCTTCTGCTTCCACGAACCTTGGCTGCAGTCTTCTCAGTCTCTGTCAAGATTCCAGGTGGTGGCTTGCCCTGCGACACACTTCTCTGGCCCGGCTATGAGAAGCCGCCTTCTGCATTGTATCTATTTCCTTCCTTTGTTGCAGGAATGAAAGTGGAACTCCCATGCTTCCATGCTCCCATCTGTTGGAGCATAATCCACAAGTCCTCTGTTGTTTTGAAGGAATGGAAGTCTGGAGCACACATTCCTGTTGAGCTGGCTTCTTTACTCAGACTAGCTATGTTGACACATCTGTGCTGTTACCGGGAGCCAGAGTCCATGCTGCTATAGGGAGCCAGAGGCCATGCTGTTATAGGGGGCCAGAGGCCATGCTGTTATAGGGGGTCAGAGTCCCTGCTGTTACCGGGAGCCAGAGTCCATGGTTTTTATTGCTAGCAGTCTTCGATTTTATGGCTCTATCCCGTGTTTACCCACTCACTTGCTGATGGATATTTGGGTTGCTTCCAGCATGGCCCTACTGCAGAGAAAGCTCACATGGTCATCTGAGTGTGTGAAGCCTTGTTTATGCGTGTACACATATGAAGGTGTAATAGGTAGTCATGTGGTAGGTGTGTTTCTAACTAGCTAGCAGATTTCAAATTTCTTCCCCAGGCTGGTTTTTGCCGTTCTGCATCCCGACCAGCACCACTTCAGAGCCTCCCAAATGTAGACTAAGAATCTTGTAAACCTTAATGAGACAAGTGGGCATCGTGGCGTGCTTTAAAGTGAGAAGGCTACGGCAGGCGTTGGAGGCCGTAGGAGTTGACCATTAGGAGCTTGAAATGATGGTTTTGTAAGGAATAAGTTTGGTTTCCACCATGCATGTCAGAAGGTTCTCATCTGCCTGCGACTCCAGCTCCAGGGGATCTGACAACCTTTTATGGCTTCCGTAAGCACATACACACAGAGAGACTCATAATTAAAAATAAAAATAAATCTTCAAAAAGTGAAGAACAGCTATTATAATATTGACCCTTCTGTCAGTATAATTCTATGTATTTTTACTTATTTTGGTCTTTTCAATCATTACTTTCCAGTATTTTGCAGGGCTCAATGCACAGATGTTTGTTGTGTCTCTTTAATTTGATCATATAATAACTAAAAACTAAGTTAGAAATCCTGGTCTGGCACCGTCTTCCTTACCAACACGGCAGGTGGATGATGACTTTATGGCCATGCAGACTTGGGCTGTGGGAGATCCTCCCTCAAGAAAACCAGACAAAACCACTTAAAACTAGCCTAGTGGAATCTCACAGACGCCGGCAGAAAACATGAGAGCACGGGTCGGAGACGAAAGGCAGTTGTTCACACAGCCAGCAGTGTGAACGCCTGTGTGCGGTGCACCGTCGGCGTCCATGTGAGGCGGCAGACTCTAATGGACGCTGCAAGCCATGGCTTGCCCACAACTGAGCAGCCAGCAGCTGCGGGAATCCAGCACTTTCCAGAAGAGGAAGTCGCCTTCCTTCCTGCTAGGTCCAGAGATATCATCATATAAGCAGCTACTAACCTCAAAACTGCAAATTTCAGCTGGGGTGGGGTGGGGTAGGGTGTACCTTTGCTGTCGCTGTGCATGCCCAAGAAAGGGCAGGAGCTCTGTACAGCCAAGGAGCGTCCCTTGTCTGCGTCTGTTTGTCCCTTTACCTCTACTCAGTTTCTGCTGTGACTTTCCTTTAAGCTCTGCTTTATAACTGCACACATGACTAAACCTTCACATTCACTCAGGTTGGCAGTGTGGCCTTATCTACTTTGTTAGTGCTAGGGTAATGCTTTTGTAGATTTCTTACAACTTGCCACTATTTTTATTTCTATTTCATCTTTTTAAATCAAAATGTTTGTTTGCTTGTTTGTTTGTCTTTCTCTTGCTCATTCCACTCACCTACAGCAGTGACAAAAATCCCTGGGAGGCCACAAGCTGAGATGCCCATGGAAAGAGCTTGGAACAAGTTGTTGAATAGGTGGAGGATGGGAGCTGACTGGGAAAACAAGGTATTTCCTGCACAGTGCTAGGAAAGCCCCTGAAGACTGAGGGCCTCGGTAGGCCCTGCACTCTGCCTGCCACACTCAGGTGAAGCAAGAGAGACCCACAACTTTGTCAGATGTGGAGATCCTTTCCCAGTCTGTAGGCTGTTGTTTTGTTCTGATGACAGTGTCCTTTGCTTTACAGAAGCTTTTTAGTTTCATGAGGTTCCATTTATTAATTGTAGATCTTAGAGCCTATCCTGTTGATGTTCTGTTCAGGAAGTTTTTCTCCTGTACCAATGAGATCAAGGATCTTCCCCACTTTTTCTTCTAACAGGTTTAGTGTGTCTGGTTTCATGTTGAGGTCTTTGATCCACTTGGACTTTAAGTTTTGTGCAGAGTGATAAGTATGGATCTATTTGCATTTTCCTACATGTAGACAGACATCCAGTTAGTCCAGCACTATTTGTTGAAGATGTTTTCTTTTTTCCATTGTATGGTTTTGGCTTCTTTGTCAAAAATCAGATATCCATAAGTATGTGGGTTTATTCCTAGGTCTTCAGTTGAATTCCATTGATCCACTAGCCTGTTTCTATGCCAGCACCATGCAGTTCTTATTACCATTGCTCTATAGTATATCTTGCAAAGAGACACAGAGATTCCTCCAGAAGATCTTTTATTGTACAGGACTGCTTTAGCTATTCTGGGGTTTGTTTGTTTGTTTTGTGTGTGTGTGTTTGGTTTTCCATATGAAGTTGATAAATTGTTCTTTCAAGGTCTGTCAAGAATTGTGTTGGGATTTTGATGGGAATTGCATTGAATCTGTAGATTGCTTTTGGTAAGATGGCCACTTCTACTATTTTAATACTACTGATCCATGAGCATGGGAGATCCTTCCATCTTCTGATATCTTCTTCAATTTCTTTCTTCAGAGACTTGACTGGACCTAGGCCCCCAACACAGATATAGCTGATGGGTAGCTCTGTCCTCATATGGATCCCCTACTAAGATGAAAAAAAGGCTGACCCTGACATGGACTCTGTTGTCTGCTTTTTGATCACTTTCCCCTGGTGGGCTGCTTTAACAGGTCACAGGGGAAGAAGATGCACTCAGTCCTGATGTGACTTGATAGCTAGTGGGGTGGGGGGTTCCCTTCTCTGAGGAGTAGGGAAGGGAGAAACAGGGAGGGAAGGTAGTGGTACAGGAGGAAGGGAGGGGGCTACGACTGGGACATAAGATGAATTGAGAGAGAGAGAGAGAGAGAGAGAGAGAGGGTGAGAGCTCTCTATTGGTTGCTTTGTATATTAAAGATATGTCTCTGGACACTAGCCCCGGGGAGAAACAGTTCTTTGTCTATAAGACCCGAAGATATCACTGTCTCATGAACTATCATCACAAACACAGGTGAATAGTATATTTGCTTCTGCAATGATATATTTTGACCTTCTGGAGTTCGTTTATAGACCCACAACTCAAAACCTAACTTGAATCCTGGGAACTTCATGTCTTAGATGTTAAATTACAATTAAGTTTATCTCTTTAAAAAAAAAAGGTTTACAGTTAATTGTTGAAGTGAAGAGAGTATAGCAACTGCTCAACTTCATGGTAAAGCTTTTCTTTCCAATTCCTTGTTACTTTCTTGTTTGTGAGTATTTTGTGCTAAGAGGCTAACCCTGCATTCCTAATTGTGCATCCAGTCTGTGCTCACAGGTCCTCCTGAGAACGTTTTAGATACATAGAAAATTTTGAATGCATGAAAATGTCTAGTACTGATTGTCTGCTGCGATTTTGCTCTGGCACCTGCTCTTCTCTTCTTGGAGTTGATCCCATTGCCTAATTCTGTACATTGTTTCCAAACCTTTCATTAACCATTGTTGGAAATTTTGCTTTTTAACCTCAGCATCCCTGCTTATCAGGAACAGAACTATCTGACTACGAGGCATTTCCTAGAATGATTCCTCCTGCTCTTCAGGCGCTGCTGTTCACTCCCTGAGGCCATTCGCCCAGCTCTGAGCCTGTGTCTCGTTTCTGACCCTGCACAGACTTCTCACAGATCTAGAGGCCGGCTGCATTACTGCCCGATGTTCTGACAAGAAAGCTTCCACAGCCACCTTAGCTTGTCCCGGGTCTGTCAGGCCAAGCAGGGTCCTGGGATCCTTCCAGCCGGAATGAGCTGTCACTGAGGAAAACCTGCTCTGGCAACAAGACGCCTCCTGCCTCTCACCGCCGGCGAGCGAGGAAGGAGGGCATCAGTCCGCTGTCACAGAACTCGCGTTTGTCGGCGACCTCGAATTCACACGTCTGCGGTACCAGACCCGCACCAGAGCAGGCGCACCATCTGCGCAGGCGCACGCCCAGCGCTTCCGCCGTGGGCGTGGCCGCCGCGGGGGCGTGGCCTGCCGGCGGCTCGGGGCCTGCGCACCCGCAGCCCGCGGAGGCGGATGGCGATGGGCGTCCGCGGGCGCCGGGCCTCGGGGCAGGAGCTGGCCTCGGGGAGCCCGGCGCCAGCCGCAGCGGCTCCCAGCGCCGTGGGCTCCCGCCGCTTCCTGCTCTGCCTCTACCTGGTTGGCTTCCTGGTGAGTGCCCGCCCTGGGGCCGGGGAAAGCGCGGAGCGTGCCCGGCTTGGGGTCCTGGCCGGGCTGCGCTTACCCCAGCTCCCGGGGATTCACGCGGACCCTGAAGTGTGCTGTGAGGCGCCTCCTCTTGCCCCTTCACCCCTGACCCCAGGTGTGGCTCCGGGGCGCGACCCCAGTCGCTGTTTGCAGTGACCGGTGCAGCGCTGAGGAGAGGCTGCTGAGGGAGCTAGCGCGGTTGGGACACAGGCCTTTCCCCACAGCAGTGGTCAACAAGTCTTTGCTAATGAGTCCTTCTACACCGGAGGCCTTGACGTTTGCACTTGGAAGTCACACTTGTGTGACGTTGGCAAATGGCACGTGTTTTTGTTTTGTTATAACTTATGTGCGTGTGTGTATATAAACATATATATGTAGATAGATAGATTGATTGATTGATTGATTGATTGATTGATTGATTGATTGATTTGCTTCACAAGTGGTCCTTTCCCTTGTAGAATGAGACGCTTAAGAAGTTATTCTTCCATCCATCTGCCTATTAATGTAATACTTAAGAAAGTTGTGAATACTTGTCATGTCGTACATGATCCCAAAGGCAGTTTCTGCTTCCAGAGGCTTAAGTTGGGAGTCTTGGGCCATTTTCAGGGCAGGAGCCCTGACACGCCCACCCTCACTCCTCTAGGTTTGGTTCAGCAGGCCTAGCTATAACCAGCAGGAAGAAACGCTCAGTAGGATTTCCTCAAGGCAAAAGGAACCAATTAGTTGAAAGGACATTGGGAGAAGGCTTTGTGGCTGGTACCTGGTCAGCACTGAGCCTGGTAAACAGAAACTGTTCTCTGTCCGGGTGAAGTAAGCTTACCATTTATTTCCAGACCGAAGGGCTGCTAGAATTAGGAGTTAGCACGCTGAGCCATGTAGGTGAGGATCAGAGAGGCAGCCTCTGCTCTGTCTGCAAAGTGCCCAGCAGTCAACTGTTCAGTTAGTTCTTGTTAGAATCTTGAAGAAAGTAGATTTCACCAAACGTCTGTGTTTACAAAGCTAGAAGACAAGGAGGACCATGTTACAAACAAAAATGAAAATCCCAACCGTTTTATTTTACCAATAAGGACGCAGGAGCCAGATGCTGGGGTGAAAACCTGCTAGTTCAGAGAGGCAGAGAAAGCACCAGCTGACTTTCCTACTCAGCTCAGGTCTCAGAGGAAAAAGCCCAAAAGGCTCACCAGCTCAGTGACAGCCTGGGAAGAAAAGTCCAAAATACCCAAGGCCAAAGAAGCCCAAAAAAGCCAAGGAGCTGAGGAACTGAAGCCAGAGCTAAGCTAAAAAAAACCCTTTCTACTGCTCCAGCTGTCTTAAATACCCCTCAACTCAAAGTCCCTCCTACTCTTTAAGCCCTGTCAGCTGGTTTCTTGCTCCGCCTCGCCTCACGACCTAGGGTTAACTTTATTAAATCCTGTAAACAGAGAGCTCTTGGATTAAAGGTGTGTGCTAGGGCTGAACCCCACCACAATCACCTGTTTACAGTAAACAGGAAGATCTTGGATTAAACAGGTGTGTGTTACAGCTCAATCACAGTTCAAAATTCGGGGTGCCTGGTGGGATCACACGCCCTGCAGCGGACCACGCCTTAGAGACATCTGTGTATACAGTGTACAGTTTCCCTTCTTGGGCTCCAGGCCTCTGAGAGCCTGGCTCCACCACCCGAGCCGTTGCCCTTTGGTTGTGCCTTAGGATGAGGTGCTGCCTGCTCCACTGTGTACTCAGGGTTCAGAGGAAGTGGGTGCGGATGTTCTGGGGTGATGCCTGTCTCCAGCCCACCACAGATGGCACCTTGGTTGTGTGTGCCACATAAAAAGACTCTGGCCCCGGAGGGTCACAGCAACTACCACGAGCTGGAGTTGATAATGGTGTGAGAATCAGGGAGACAGAGCAGTTCACAAACCCTTTGTTGTATGCGGCCTTCCAGCAGACTTGGATATTCACAGCCTCTCTTAGACTTTCCGTATGCTCTGCACATGGCAAAACTAGTCTGATGTAAAAATTTGAGAAATGTAGTAATGTATTCAAGAGAATAATATATTCAAGAGGATATCTTGAGGGAAATATGTAAGATTTCCAAGTACTTTTTAAAAGATTAGGGATTTTTTTTTCCGTGAGAAATCTTGTGAAGAGCTGCACTTTCTGTGTCATTGAAGGAGCTAATGCTGACTTATCGAGTACCATCTCAGGGATTTCCTGCACAGCTTAGTTACTGTTTTTTTATATTTAGCGACCCTAAAGGCTTGGGAAAACAATTTCTGATTGGAAGAGGAAGGGCACAAGATTGGAGAAGTTATTTGCCAAACATTCTAGTTTTAGCTCTTGATACCATGAGCTTTTCCTTTGTTTCACGGGAAACACTAAGCTCATTGGTCTGGCTATGATGGTGCTGAGGTCTGTGATGTCATCCCCTGAGGTAGCTGGGCAGTCTGTTCCCTGTTTCCAGCCTGTGGCAGGTGACAGCTCATCTTTATTGAGACCTTAGTCTGTGGATCTCAGTATTCCACCAGCCTCCTGTCTTCCTTGTGCTTTCCTGGGCTTCTTCTGAGTATTGATGTGTGACAGATTTTGAAAACTAGTACAGTGAAACATGCTTGTGATATTAGCACCTAAGAGGCTGAGGTGGGGGCCAACCTGGGCTATGAAATGAGGCTGTCTCAGATACAGGCTCTGGTCCATCGGTTCCTTTTTGTAACTTGAGATTCTTTCTAAAAAAAAAAAATCATTATTATTATTACTATTATTATTATTTATTATAATTTATTCACTTTGTATCCCAGCTGTAGCCCCCTCCCTCATCTCCTCCTGGTCCCACCTTCCCTTCCCCCCTTTCCCCTCCCCTAGTACACTGATAAGGGAGATCCTCCTCCCCTACTATCAGACCCTGGCCTATCAGGTCTCATCAAGACTGTCTGGATCCTCTTTCTCCGTGGCCTAGTAAGACACCCCACAAGGGGGAGGTGATCAAAGAGCGGGCAACGGAGTTCATGCCAGAGACTGCCCCTGCTCCCCTTGCTAGGGAACACCCATGGAGACTGAGCTGCCATGGGCTACATCTGTGCAGGGGGTCTAGATTATCTCCATGCATGGTCCTTGGTTGGGGTATCAGTCTCAGAAAAGACCCTGGGCCCAGATTTCTTGGTTCTGTTGCTCTCCTTGTGGAGCTCCTGTTCCCTCCAGGTCTTTCTGTCTCCCCCTTTTCCCATAAGATTCCTTGCACTCTGCCCACAATTTGGCTATGATGTAGCTTGAGATTCTTACTGAAGCAAAAACAGCTTTACCAACAAACACAAACTGTCCCTCCTTCGTTATCCACACAACAGTGAGTTTTTCCGTTCAATGTTCCTTCGTTTCGGGTGAGGGACTTGGGTGGCACACCCTCCTCGGATGTCAAAGGCCAGTCACAAAGAAGCTGAAGTGAAAATTGATCATAGGTCTAGATGGCCCAGGTAGTTACAGTTATCTGGATTCTATCATGGCTCTTAACCTGGTCCTTGTGGTCTGCAGTTATGGTTTCTTCCTTGCTCAGGAGTTTAGGAACAGGTTTTATGTTTGAGACTTGGCTGTAGGTTAAATTCTGCTGAGCTTCAGTGCTAATGAGTCCTGTGGGCTTTGACTTCCCACAGGATTTGTTTGGTGTCAGCATGGTCGTCCCATTGTTGAATCTTCATGTCAAGTCCCTTGGAGTGAGTCCCATGGTTGCTGGAGTCGTAGGTGAGTGTGATGCTGCTTGTGGGCAAAACACTGAATTCCAGATCCCCCCAAAATAACTCTGCCCTTAGCCAAACATCACCAAAAGTAAGTGGGAAATGAAGCAACCTTGGGAGTATTTCCAAGGACCACCCTGAAGCAAGCAGAGTTCATCTCCTCTCGGACCACCTGCACTTGGGAAGGCCCTGAGGTTTGAGTTCCTTCCACATCCCATAAGACGGAAGCTCCGGGCCTCTGGCAGTGTGGTAGTGTGTTTATCTCAGGTGAAGCATGGCCTCTGGCCTCCTGCCCACAGGCATAGTTCTGGAGCTTGGATGAGACCGCAGGGCAATTGGTGGAAGTCACACGTGAAGGGAAAGGGCTTGGGCGACCACCTTGGGAAGCTAGCTGCACACTTCCCACACTGCCAGCTCATCTCAAAAGCCCTCGGAGCTTCTGCCCACACAGCATGAGGTTGTGTCCAGATTGTGCTGATTTGTGAAGGAGGCAGGAGTCCCCAGGGCTTAGAACAGTCTGTGCTGAGTACTGAAAAGCCCTTAATACTAACAGCCCTGAATTCTTCAGTTTTCCACATCACCTGTGCTCTGTCCTGACTCCCCCACCCCGCTCTGATTATGATTTGCCTCAAGATCTGTATGCTGAATTATGCTGACCATTAGGAAAAGCCCAGTGGACCTGTTACATCACAAGGGAAGGAACTCTAGATGTCCGATATTTAACTAAAGCTTTTTCTTCTTAAATTTTGCTTTTTTTTAAACTGCTCTTTGTTATTGTAGTTAGCATGTATGACTGGGGCCTGTCCATTCATGAGTACAACGGACTCTCTTACTCTTCTTTCACCTCTAAGACGCTTGAGGTACAATGAGTTGTTGTTAAAAATTCATTGCTCAGTTATATATTTCCAGGACTCTGATTTTCACTCTTAGAGGAGCAGCATTACTTTCAGGGACCCCAAGACTGGCCCTTGCTGCCATTCCCATGCGCTTGCTCACATTTTAATTTGAAGGCTTTTAAAATAGTTTATGAAAGATGTATGGTGGTTTAGCTTCCTGAGGATGCCCCTTTCCCTGAGTTTTCTTCCTGACTGTTACCACATTCGCTTAGCCAGGCCCAGCACCCTCTTCTGGAATTTCCAATTGTTTTTCAGGCTCCACCTACGGTGTTTTGCAGCTCTTCTCCAGCACCTTTGTGGTAAGCTACCCTCCATCCACTAAGTTCTTCTGTACCCTGCAGCCCATCTCCAGCACAGTGCGTCGGCCACAGTGCGCCATCGGCCACAGTGCTTAGGAAAGTGGAGGGCTGGAAGAGTGCTGAAGAGGGGGGTGCGGGTGATTGGAAAGTTCAGCCTTGTTAAATATGAGACGGGCAGAATGCTGTCTTCCGCCCTTTGCTTGGCCAGGGGAAGGCATGTGCTTTAAAGGGTCTGTGAGGCCTGCTGAGCGAGTGCTTGTTGGGGAGGAAGGGGCTTACTTTATAACAGGCTTCCCTGGGACTGTGCTGCTGTTCCGGGAGTCGGTGCTGAATTTTGTACTGTAGAAAACGCCGAGACCAGAAGCTCTCACCCATTGTTTGCTTCATGTAATCGACAGCCGTCAAACCCACCTGTATTTCCACTGTTCTGTATGGAAGTGTGTGCACTGAGCTAGTTGCCTCATTATGTACAAGTAACTCAGAGTAAGCCACTTTGTTTGATTGGCCAGCTACCCAAAGAATGAGTAGAGAGATACAGTGGTGATTTTGTCCCTCTCCCTGGCCCCTTGGGTGTCTGAAATCCACGACTGTCAGTAGGCATCCGGTCTGTCTCCCATGCGGCCTGCTGTGGGCACCTTGCTCTGGAGATCTCAGCGTCCAGTCAGAAAGCTCAGTGGTCATCTCTTCATTCTTACAGACAGCAGCAGCAGCGGCAGGTTGAAGCAGCTGCCGCCATCTCATGTTTACAGAGATCAGGTTTTCCCTGCTGCTTCTTTGTTAGGGGACAGTTTTAAAGGAAACTGGATGAGATTCTATTATAAATTGTTAAGTTTTAAGACACAGCTCAAAGCCACCTGTAACTCATTTCCAGGGAATACAGTCGCCTCTTTTCTTTTTTTCTTTTGAGACAGGTTGTCTCTATGTAGCTATCTGTGTCCTGGAAGTTCCTAGGTAGACCAGGCTGGCCTTGAGCCTGCAGGGATTTGCCTGCCTCTCAAGTGCTGGGTATAAAGGCCTGTGCTCCTTTGCCCAGCCTGATCCAATGCCCTCTTTGGTCCTTTTTGGATGCTGCATGCACATGTGACACAGACATCCATACAGGTAAAACACTCAGACATATAAAATAAAAGCAAATACATCTTTTAAAGGTGTTGAATTTGGGGATGTTCTAAACTGGAGGAAGAGAAGGCAGAGATGACAGGTTGACTAGGCCTTGGGCAGTGATCAGCATTCTCTGACTAGCTCTGTCATTCTGCTGGAAGGCTTGATATTTTGTATCTGGAGTCTGGCTGTGAGGGGTAAAGGAAGTACAAGACCAGTTAGAAAGTTGGCCTGGATCCCTGCCCACCTTGCCCTCCATCCCAGGCCTTCCACGTCACTGAACCTGTGTTTACCTAGATTTGGGACCATAAGGTTATTTTTTCCTAGTTACTTCCTTTTTTGGATTTTCTAAATTTCTAAACAACATGACTTCCGAGGAGCGTAGTTGCATAAAACAATGAAAACAAAAATGAAATGAAGCTTCGGAGCTTAATCTTCTATGTCACGGTCCAGCGAGATTCCCAGCTACTGGGTCACCAGGCATCATGCTGGTGTGGCATCCGTGTTGCACTCACCTTGTGGGATGGGCAGAAAAAACAGCCTGTGGCATGTGGCATGACACAGCCATGCCCCTGCCCGACTCCCTGGCACGCACGAGCCATGCTGTACTGGTCCCTGTGTGGCGGCGGCAGCTCTCAGAGACTCTGCTTGTTCCTCCCAGGGCTGTTGGAGCGATGTGGTTGGAAGGCGGCCCTCCTTGCTGGTGTGTGTTCTGCTCAGTGCCCTGGGCTACCTGCTCCTTGGAATGTCCACCAGCGTGTTCCTGTTCACACTGGCTAGAGTCCCTGTGGGTGAGTTCTGGTGCCTGACAGTGTCTTCCGTGTGGTGCTCTGTACGGACCCTAGCCTGGTGGTGACACCCCTACTGTCGGAGCTCAGCCAGAGACCAGTGGCTGTCGCAGTGACAATGGCAGTAAGCAGTCGGTTAGCCGTGGCTGCTTACTGGGCATTTACTGCTGCCAGGCCCTCTGCCAACTTATCCGAAGCCCCCACCCTGGCCTGTGACAGCCTCTCAGAGCATCATTAGTGTGAGTCACTCTGCCGCACTGGCGTTGGTCTCCTCTCTCCAGATCCCTCCGGCCCACCCCTGACTCCCTGAGAGCACTTTCCTCTTGGACCTCCAGTGAGAGGTTTATCCGCTCTTGGAAACCTCAGGTGTCCGCACGCTCCGGTGTCTGGTGGGACCTGCTAGGGAAGGTGTGTCCCTCCTTGTCTTTCTTAGCATCCGCAGCCCCAAGTCTCACCAGTTTTCTTTCCTCAGCTCGTGCAGCGTGGCAGACGTCGCCACCACAGTCACGAGCCTGCCGCACTGCACATCTGTCCTCATTAAGATAAGCTTCTCCACTGCACCGCACAGGAGCAGAGCGCCGCAGTGACACACTTCGAGGGTCAGCCCCTGGGAGGTTGTCACTCTGCTTCGTATGCACGTGCAGTGTGCACGCAGCTCCCATCCTGGCCTGTGACAGACTCAGGTCGGCTTCCCACATTCACTCGGGGAGGGGGTTGCCTTTCCGTAAGAGAGGTCCACAGTCCAGCCCTCTAGTGCATTCTGAGTCACAGTTATTACCTGCTCAGCGCCTCCTGCTGCTGCATTTATTGTATTACTGTTTGGTTCGCGTTGCTCGGAATGACCCCTCACTGTGCTCCACCACCATGCAATGTCCTGTTCTGAATTCTCTGCAAACCAGGGCGGCAGACGAGAGAAACCTAAATTTGTTTGCAAAATGGGTTGAGATTTAGGGGAAGGAGGGGTTGCTTTTCTTTAGTAGGAGGTAGTGTGAGGTGCTCGTAGCCCAGTCAGCTGTACTTTCTAACGTGTGGGCGTCCCAGGCTTTAGAAACAGGAGTAATGCCTGGATTCCCTCTTGCCCCCACCTGACCCTTCTCAGTGTCTGTGCGTCATGATGGGAGGGAACACCGGAACTTTTGCTAGGCTTGTTCTTGCCATCAGTTGTAGACCCAGATCCTATGTCCTGAAATGTGCCCCTACTTCGTGCCTGTGCTCGACATCTGCTCTTCCATGCCCAGCCTCTGAAGAGCCCTCCCACGAGGTGTTTCTGGAATATTCTTCCTATAGCCTTCTTCCCTCAGAAGGTAAACCCGGCAGAGATACAATTTCAAAGAAATTCGTGAAGTTCCTTAAACATTTGAGAATTTTTCTCTCAGCCCAGACCTTCTTCATGTTCTAGAACAAGGCCAGAAAGAGTCTGTAACACCCTAAGGGGATTTGGGGGTTTGTTTTCTGAGGGAGCTGCCCATTGTGTCTGGTGTGCACACTCTCCCTTTGAGCTGAAACCCTGGTACTGTGGGAGCCAGCAAAAGCCCCTGTGCCGAGCCACAGCTTGGAGAGATGCTGGGTCCTCTCCAGGGAGCTCGTAAGAGTTTATTAGACGTCGGCTGGCAGCCCCCTCCCTAGGTTCATCAGCGTGTCCTTAAGTTCTTCACATGGAGTCAGACAGTCCTCAGCAGAAAACCGTCAGGCTGAAACCGCTGGGTAGTCAGACTGATTCACAAGTCTCTGACTAGTAGGACGCAGTTGGCGTTGTTGAGGACACCATCAGAGTCGCTGGTGTCTTCCCGGGGTGTGGCTGGCAGTGTTGGTTAGATAAAGCTGCCTGGTGTTCCTCCTCTCTGGCATCCTTTCTGCTGTTCCGACCATACCCCTCGCTACCTTCTAACATAGTCTCTATCTTTCACCGCAAGAAGAACCCGCATTCCATGAGGGTGGCTGTAGCTCTTTATTTGTAGGTTGCTGCTGGGCTTTTGTTTCTGTTTCTTGACATTTTGGTTAGCTTTTGTTGCTTTATCCACAGGTTCGGACCAATGGTGGCACAGGGTAGGTGTACTTTGTAGTATTTTGTAGTGAGTGAGTAGGGAAGCCATGTAACCAGGTAACTGAGGGAGCCACCGAATGAGGGGGGGGGGCGCACAACAGAGACTGCCCAGGGGGAAGGCTTTTATTTTAGGTAAAAGATAGACAGTATCCAGAGCAGAGAGAAGAAGCAGGGCTAGGAAAGTGGGAGAAAAGAGTGGACATAGTGAGAGAGCAAGAGCTAGAGAATAGAGCACGCTGGGAGAGAATCAGTGAGCATCTGGAGAAAGAGGGAGAGCATAGTGAGAATCTCGGGGTGGTGGGGAAAACCTTGCCTTTGTGAAGAGTTGGGGAGCAAGCAGGTCGAGGAGGGCTGGGATGAGCATGGACGCGGGAATGTGCAGCAGGTGCTTGTGATACGGAGGGAACCTGGAGGCTGGTGTGGGCTTTGCTGTGCGACCACAGGTAGCTGCTCGTCCCTTCCACCAGAGCTGAGGGAAATGAGCCCTTCCGCAGATAGAAGCTGGTTCCGGTTCCACAAGTTTCTAAGGAATGCCGGCAATCTGGATGTTTGGACTGCCTGAGCCCTAACAGCCACGGGGAGTCTTGCTTGGGTAACAGGGAACGGAACATTAGGATGTCGTGATGAGCTGTGGGCAAGCTGGACTCCGAGGCCCTCTGTGCTGGGGAAGAGGGAACGGCGCGGTTAAGGTGCTGGCTCCGGAGTCCATTCATGATGGGCTGAGTCCCGCAGGCATTAGCAGCTCAGAGGAAATGGAAGTGGGAAGGCCACTCGGGTCTGCCAGTTACAGAGCATGTCTCTTCTTCCTCGCAGGTGTTTTTAAGCACACCCTCTCCATCTCCAGGGCTCTGCTGTCCGACCTGGTCACAGAGAAGGCGCGGCCACGAGTGCTGGGACACTTCAACACGGCCTCGGGCGTCGGCTTCATCCTGGGGCCTGTGGTTGGTGGGTACCTGACAGAATCAGATGGCGGGTTCTACGTGGCAGCCCTCATCTGCTGCTCTGTCTTCCTCCTCAACGCTGGTGAGTGCGCTGTGGGACATGCCACTGAGCCGCGCAGGTCTGCTCACTTCTGTCCGCATGCAGTTGTGTCTTTAAATGCGGAAGAGGCCACCTTATGTCTGGGGCGGTGGCTCTGGGTTCAAGAGCTTCGGCTGCCCCAACAGTGGGGTCCGAGCAGCTGTGCCAACGGTTCACAACTGTCTGTAACGTAAGGTCCAAGCGATCTGGCCTCTTCTGGCCTCCGTGGGCACCTGCACTCACTTGTGCACATAAAACTCAGGCACATGCCCTCATATACACATTCCTGTAATAATGATGCCAATAATAGAGCAGGCAGATTCACTGCTTAAAACTGAGAGTTAACTGGAAGGTCCTCCGTCTGCTTTCAGAGTGACTGGACAAGTGTGTGTCACACCAGCACTGAGCTGGTTTTCTTCTGCGTCTGTCCCCACACTCACAGTTTCTCCATCTCCTGGCTGGCAGTGACTGGTACGCTCTCACCTGAAATGGGACTTGGTGCCCACCTCCCTGCTCCATGCTGGGATTTTCTCTTTTTAATTAATTTATTTTTTTACAAATTACAGTTTATTCACTTTCTATCCCAGCTGTAGCCCCCTCCCTCCTCCCTTCCCATTCCACCTTTCCTTCCTCTTCTCCTCCCATGCCCTTCTCCCAGCCCACTGATAGGGGAGATCTTCCTCCTCTTCCCTCTGACCCTAGTCTGTCAGGTCTCATCAGGACTGGCTGCATTGTCTTCCTCTGTGGCCTGGTAAGGCTGCTCCCCCTGAAGGGGAGGTGATCAAAGAGCCAGCCACTGAGTTCATGTCAGAGACAGTCCCTGCTCCCCTTACTAGGAAACCCATTTGGACACTGAACTGCCATGAGCTACCTCTGTGCAAGAGTTCTAGGGGTTCTTCATGCGGAGGTTTTGTCTGACTTAATGTTAACTTTTTATAGATAGGGGCTCTGCAGATAATGCGTGTTCTTTACATTGGCCTTTGACTTGGCAGTTGTTTCCCTGCTGTGCAGAGTGTTTTGTTTTGCTGGCGGCCCCCGTCTCTGCATGCTTTCACTGCTGTTCTTGTTACAGCATACCCAGAAGTGTCATCACCTGGCCCGGTTCTGAGAAGCTGTTTTCTTCCCCTTTCCTCGAGGCGTTATGTGCTTAGGTCTCACATTCGTCTGTAATCCATTTTGAGTTCATTGTTGGGTATGGCATAAGACAGGGACCAATTCCATTAATTTGTTCAATATGTATTATCTTAGTAATTATAATGTATATGGAAACATCTCTATTTAATAGATCTGTTAGATTTTTCAATAATGTATGGAAGTTTAAAAAAATAAAGCAACTATGCATTTTTCTGTCACAGACCCCCTCAGTGCCTGCTGGTCAGGGTAATGTCATGCCTTATTCATTTTACCCAGTGATGGGCTCTGTCCACACAGCCCTGCTGGCCCACCTCACGTGTGCAGGCTGGCTGCCCCTGCAAGGCTCTGCACGACCCCTTCCTGTGTAGGCCATGCTCTTCCCACTTGCCCTTCCCCGCCCTCTTCCTCCTCTTGTTCACTTCACACACATCCATTTGTCTTTCCTGGCTATTCTTTGCCTGCTTAGGGTGTCTCGTAGCACTTCCGAAACACTGTTGCTGTTTCAGTTCCATGCCTGTATTCTACAGCGGACTGCACCGGGCAGGCATTATTCCAGACCCTGGGCTGCACCTGGCCCTGCGCCTATCCTCGGAAGTCAAGCAATAAAAACACCTCGTGCACTGCGGGAACCTTGAGTGAGTCACGTGTCCAAAATTCTCTCTGCCCAGAGATCCTGGCATGGACAGGTCTTCGATAAGCATCTCTGTAAATGAGAGGAAGCATGCCAAGTGTCTGGGTGGCCTTCAGTTTAATCACACACCTTCTTACTGCAGGGGTTCAGGCCTTCACCTTGGCATAATGGTGAGCAACACGTTCCACGCTGGCTTACTTCCAGATCCGGGGAGCAGGCTCCGTGGGCTTAATTTCAGTTGTGGCAGGGTCACTCTCTAATTTCTTCTTGTTTGGTTGGTTTTGTTTTTACTTTGGGCATCTGGGAATAGGCAGGCCTGGGGCAGGGCATACCTGAGGGGTAGAGCATCAGTCCAGCTGGGTACAGAGTTCTGCTGCCCTCGCCCAGGTGGCCCGCACGGGGCGTCTGCTTTACTCGTTCCGCTGCTGCTCTCATGCCTTCCTCTCTAGCTTGCGTTTCTCCAGCTAAGAAACTACGCTGTGCTGACGGACTCAAGCTCACTTCCTGCCTGGCTGTGTATTAGCATGAGCCCTAAGAATGGCCCCTCAGTCTTCTCAGTCTACTGTGTGCTAGCACAACTGGTGGCCTGGCTATCGGACCCGGAGAGATTTTACACAAAAGCAGTGTTTCCCAAGTGTCATCATCATTACGGTTTTGACGCAGGGTCTCTTGTAGCCCAGGTTAGCCTCCAACTTGTTAGGGCATGGATTGCGAAGAGGTCCCAGAATGCTCAAGGTGGAAGCCCGCCAGGCCAGGAGTCTGAATGGCTGTCCTGGCTGCTGCCTTAGGCCGGGTGTTGTGGGCCCTGAGCATGGCGCGCTCTGCGATTCTGCAGGTGGGACTCCAGTGGACAAGAGCCCACCTGGTGTCTCCTGAAAGCTCCTGCTCTCCCCCTGCCCTGCCGACCCAGGCCAAGGCCCATCCTGTTGCCCTCCCCAATGCTGGCATGGCCCTCACATCTAAGCCTGTTGCCTGTTGACCTGTCTGAGTCTCTTTTCAGGTTTGGGTTTCTTGAGGGCAGGATTTTTCTCTAGGCTCTGACCTGCTTGCTTGTGTGTGTGTGGTGGTGTTAGCACACTGGAAACACAATCTGTGAGCCATGTGTGCTCACACGGCTGGATAGACAAGTGCACAGGCAGATAGGTAATTACCGAGTTTGGTGAGAAAGGCGTTCACACGTACACCTTCGTGCAGGAGCTCAGGATGAAGGGATGGCCTAGTGGAAATCACACACGCTGAGAAGGCAGTGACGGTTTTTTTGTGAGTTTCGGTAGCTTCTGTGGAGCTCAGGAGTCCCTTGCTAGGATCCTGATGCCAACGCAGGACTGTGGGCACGGTGGGAAGGCGGGACTCAGTACGAGCTGGTAAAGCTGGCAGAAGGTGCAGGTGATTGACCTAGTACCGAGGAACCGCTGTAGGAGCTGAGCACACGAGGTGCCTTAACGGGCCTCTCCGCGCTCTGCTCCAACAGGTCTCGTTTGGCTGTTACCTTGGAAAGAAGCAAACCTCGGCAGCCCAGAGAACGGCCGGAGCCTGGAGGAAGAGCACGCTACTGTACCCATAAAGTCAGAAGGTCCGCTGCAGGGAGCCGACCACTCCCCTGAGGCCGGGAGGAGGAGAGAGTGGAGGCCCTGGGCTGATGTCATGTCGGCCCTGAAGGACATGAAGAACCTGATGGTTTCTGCCCTGAGGGACGTGTTTCTCGTGCGCCTGCTCATGGGGGTGGCCGTCATGCTGTACTACAGTAACTTCGTCTTGGCCCTGGAGGAGCGCTTTGGGGTGCGGCCCAAGACCACAGGGTACCTCATCAGCTACACCAGCGCCCTGGGTGCCCTGGCTGGCTTCGCCGTGGGCCCTGTGCTGCGGCTGTACGGGCACAACTCACACAGGGTCCTGCTGCACTCCAGCGCGCTCACCTGCCTGCTGCTGCTGCTCTACTCTGCGGCCAGCACGGTGGCCGTGGTGGTCCTCTCCGCCACGCTCCTGTCCTTCTCCACCACCCTCGGGAGAACCTGCGTCACCGACCTGCAGCTGAGCGTGGGCGGGGCGCAGGCCAGCGGCTCCATCATCGGCGTGGGCCAGTCCGTGACGGCGGTGGGCCGCATCCTCGCCCCGCTCCTCTCCGGTGTGGCCCAGCAGATCAGCCCCTGCGGGCCCCCGAGCCTGGGTGCCGCTCTGGCCCTGGTGGCTATTTTAATCATGTTGCTGAACAGACCTCACTTCTCTGGGCATGGGGGTAAGAGACTAAAGAGCGAGTAGGATGGATTGGGACCCCTTGGAGAAGCAGAACCGCGCCAATCAGCGGGAGGTCTAAGAGCAGCTGCGTCCGTGTGGGTGTGCACAGGCCCCACCTGCGCAGGCGCGCCTGCAGCGGCACCCTAGAAAGTCAGCAAGGTTCAGGTTGAGCACAGCTCTGCCTGGGCCCCATGTCGGGAGCTTCTCCGAGAGGCTTCTCGTCCCAGCTGGCTTCAGAGGCACCATGCTGCAGGAGGTGAAGATGCTGGTAGAGAGCGGCTTGGTGTGTGGACAGAGGGAAGACCCAGGCTGTGCCTGCTGAAGAGGGGCTGCTGTGTTAATCACCCGCTGACCATCTCTGGAAGGCAGGTCCCTCCCACCCCCATAAGCTCAGAAGCCAAAAGTAGCTTCTCCGCCAGAATCCAAGGGACCGAAGCAGCTGCTTCTCTTAAACCAGCCTGTTGCCTTCTCAGCCGCTGAGACATCAGGTGCTGACCCCAGCCCCAGACACATCTGTGGGCTTTTACACCTGGGCGGCCATTTCTCACGGAGGAGGAGGAACGCGCTGAGACACTAGTTTTGATTAAAGTAAAACGTAGAGACCGCACTATCCGACAGCTGACTGAGTGTGCCCTAAACTTCCTGCTTGCCCCGGTGGGGGCGCACGCACCACCCTTGCCACCGCCCAGGAACCAGAATGCACTAGCAACAGGCAGCTCCCGGCTGCCTTCTCTTCTCCCTGGGACTAAATCACTTAGGACTTCGGGAAGATCCCTGATCCCAGAAGCCCTGAGACCCGGAGGAATTGCTAATAACATGCTGGCAGCGGAGGAAGGACACAGAGGACTGTTGAAATAAACTTCTCTACAGAGAGAGGACCAGGGCGTCCAGGCCGGGGAGGGAGAGGTCGGCGCTACTGGCTTGCTGACAGCTGGGGTGACACTGATGGTTTGTGGGCACTGCATAGGGGTCACCCCCTCACAGCCAGCACTCACATCCTTTGAATCCTCTTGATCATTCCTCCAGGATGTTATGCCTGGTCTCAACCTAACCTAACGTGTCTGTGAGTGGTATTTCAACAACTAACTTTTCATAACTCTAATGTTTACTGCTTATAAATCAGAAACAAAGAAAGTATCTCAATAGGTTTAGGTATGGTGTGCGGGATAAATTCAAATATGACAGTTAGAGGCATCTTTTAGCTTGAATATCATCCCTTTCCCCCTCTGGCTGCAAGAAAATTCATTTTTAAGCTGTGAATTTGACATGGGAGCTAAGAACCCTTAAGGGACCAAAGCATGGCTTGAATGGCCATGGCTCCTCACAACATCACAGTGTCGTGGGGACTGGGTTCAGGACACTAAATGGATTGTCATGACGTAATGTTGCAGAAGTGTGTCTCCAAAGACTGTTTGTACTCAAAGACCGTGGGTTTTTCTTACAAGTGCTTACAATAGCCATGTTTGTATTCCCAAAACCATAGCACTTTATTTTTTAAGTCAAACCTATAAATTTAATGAAGCTTTAAAACCAGTAAGACGCATGTAGATACTGAAAACCCAAATCAACCAGTATCTAGAGAAACATTGTGACCTTCTGTTAGTGACTTGAAGGCTGTGTCAATGTGACTTTTGTTTGTTTTGTCTTCTTTTTGGTAGCTGCTATTGCATATCTCATCTTGTCTGGTGTCTCATTCACAGTGGAGTCTGTCGATCATCATGTCCTGGGATGTGTCCACACTCCAGGCCCAGCATATTGCTGCTAGGGACCACTGTGAGGAGTTGTCTAGCTGATTTGTTTACACAGAAAGCTTTGGGAGCCATTCTTTTGATGAGTGGAATTTATATTTTTTTTTCGGGATAAAATCTCAGGGAAATTAAATTTGCTCTGTTAACATGTGTGCCGTGTTCTTTAAATTCTCTTACATAACATCCATGATCCTGTGTGAAGTATCAGGTTGAACCACATGAATTTGTTCCTGTATCACTGAAAAATAACCCCCAAGTAGTTTAACTTGGAGCTGTACAGACACTTGCTATAGAGATATGGAGGGTTTGTGAAGGGAGCTCTTCTGCCCACCCCAGTGTGCCAGCCACAGACAGATGCTGGGGAATAGGCCTCTCGTGGAGCTCTGTGTTTCGGAAGGTGTGTCTTTCCCACAGAGCAGAAGGTGCACAGCTCAGTCCAGAGAGACAAGCAAAAGATGGGCCCTAGGGAGCCATATTTGCAAGGCTTCAGCCATGAGCTGAGTGGCCTGAACAGTGGTGCAGGGGTGGTCGTCCCTGTGGCCCACCAAAGGGGCTGGAAAGGGCATGCTCTGGATCTGGCTGCATGCCTTTGACCCCCACGTCCAGACATCTAACACACAGGGTTAAGACTCACTGGACAGAATAGGAGGCAGGGTGGGGTGGAGCAAGAAGGCCAACTCCTACCTGAGGAGCTGTTGGCAACAGAGAGGGAGAGTCTTTGTCCTTAAGGGTGTAACACGGCAGTCAGCCACGTTCCCAAGAGTGGGCCGCACAAATAGGACAGTCAGTTAGGTGGGTGAAGAGGTGCAGGTGGACCTGGGGAAGCCATGGAAGGGGCTGAATGTGATAAAAACACACATTGAAATACTGAAAAAAACAATGATAAAAATACTTAAAAACAGAATATTGCTATTTTAGCAAAGTATACAGAAATGATAGACGATAAATTTCTAGACTGCAGTAATAGAAAAATTGTATCTTTATCAGTCAAACTAAACCATTATAGCTCAATAAATAAAAATCCTCTTCAGTGCAAATACAATCAAAATGAAAGGTGGCGGCTGGAAACATGGGCCTGGGGAGTGTTTCTTCAGGCTTGTCTAAGGCTCACTGCTGAATGCCGTACACACCCGCAGCCATAGGCTCACTCCAGGACCCCCAAGGATACCCCTGCAACCAGTATCAAACCTTAGATAGCCTGTTGTTTTTTTCTAAACAGATATGAATTTAATTTTCCCCTTCCTAACTGCGATAGTGGTTCCAGTGTGAGGTACCAGTGCAAATGTAGGGTGAATTTATTATGCTGCTTCACAGTTTCACTAACAGCTTTATTCTCTTGCCCCAAGCTAAGAGCACCGACCTTTGCACTTAGAGCAGGAGCTTCATAGCTGCCCTTTGGCAGATATAAGCTGCATCCTCAGTGCAGTAGGACCTAGAAGAACACAAGAAATGCATATCCGCACAGTGATGGAATCGCTAAGGTGCATGTCAAGTCCCTAATACTTGGGCTGCATGCAGGCGGGCACAGAGTGGCGTAGTTCAACTACACACCACTGTGCTTGAAATGGTTTAAATCTCATGTGCTGTTTATTTCTAGAATTTTCACTTAATACTTTTGAGACCTTGGCCAAGTGGTAAGTGCTTTGGAAGTAACTTCCTAGCTGAGCACATGTGCGTAGAGGGTCTCCTGAGAGGCCTCCTCCATGAGCTGACGGCCATACTCAGGAGCGCTGCGGGAGCGTGGGAGGAAGGACAGAGGGAGCCTGAGGGCCCCAGGGCGCCACAGGAAGACCAACAGAGCCAACGAACCCGGGCTCACAGAGACTGAGCCAGCAGCCAAGGGCTCGCGTGGGCTGGGCCTAGGCCCCTACACACATGTAGCAGATGTGCCGCTCAGTCGTCATGTGAGTCTCTTAACAGTGGAGTAGGGGCTGTGTTGAAGCTGCCTCCCACCGCTGGGTCACTTTCCCTCCTGGGCTGCCTTGTCACTCCCAGTGGGAGACGATGCGCCTAGTCCTGCAGTGACTTGAGGGGCCGACCAACTGGGGCCTCACCTTCTCTGGAAGGAAGGAGAGGGGAGACTAGAGGGAGGAGAGGAGGGAGGGGAGTGGGATCAGGGTGTGAAGTGATGAAACAAACAAACAAATAATCGAGGAAAAAGAGAGATGCCCTGGGGCAAAGGAAGAAGCAGCGGTGGCAGCAAGGTGCCCACGCCCCATGCCGTGTGTGGACGAAACTCTAAATTGTAGTGGGTTCATACATAACTCCATAATTGCTGCAAACCATCTGGTGGGACAATGGCTGCCACTGGACTGGAGGAGGAAGGCCGGGTTTCATATGCAGGAGCGGGCATTATCTCTGAGTCCTTTAAAGTGCATCTATTAATACATAAAGCTGAGGAATCTAGTGTAATAACTATAATGAGGTATTTAGGATAGGCATTTGGGTTGAGTATAATTTAAAGTTTTTGGATTCTAAAATTGGCTTTCGTGAACTGCAGCCGTCATGACCTCTTCGGCACAAACAAGAGTCAAATCTCCCCAAACTGGTGTTTCTGGGAGTGCTCCAATTTCCTGTGACATCCTTTACTCTGGACTGTTGGGGTCCTCTACCTTCCTACTGCTGTGACCCTGAAGTACAGCTCCTGGCATTGTGGTGACCCCCAACCATAAAATTATTTCATTGCTACCTTATAATTACAATTTTGCTACTGTTATGAACTGCAAATGTCTGATATGCAAGCTCCCTGATATGGGACCCTGTGAAGAGGTAGTTCAACCCCCAAAGGGGTCACAACCCACAGGTTGAGAAACATGGGCTCTAGGAAAGGAGACAGGAATAAGGTGTCCTAAGCAATGGCCTCTGTGAACTCCGTAAGGCAGGCCGGTGTCTGGACATGGCTGGCTCGAGTCCTTGCGCACATATGTACAATGTGAAAACAGTGGGCAGGCCCAGGTGCAGATGTGCTCAGCTTGCACAGAAACACAAATTTGAAGTCGCATCAAGTGCTTGCCTGCTCAGTGGTTACCACAACTGCCCGCATGGATGTTTCCTGTACACATTTCTGCAAAGCCCACTCTGGAGAGGTCAGCTCAGTGTAGAGTCAATGACATGAAGAATTCTGGAGGAAAGTATTATCTGCGAGGGACAAAGAGCTATGGTGACAGCTCGGCAGCCTGAGAGGTTCCCATTCCCTTAGAAGGGAGATGCAAACAAAGTTTATGTATGTACACACACACACACACACACACACACACTAACACGAGGAAGGGGAACGAAGCTGTGAAATGCTGTCTTCTGGACAGGACATAGCTGTAGCACACACACACACACACACACACACACACACAGGCACACGCACACGAGGAAGGGGAACGAAGCTGTGAAGTGCTGTCTTCTGGACAGGACATAGCTGTAGCACTCAAGAGCTCCCAGCAGCTGTGTTTACCACTTAAGGACAAGGCCATCAAAAATTCCAGCATGGATGGGAAGGTACTCTCCTCACCTCCTATTGAGGAGCTACTGACAGGCGATGGCTGCTGCCGGAGAGAGACTCCTTCTTTGGAAGCCATGCTTGCGGCAGTGGCCACACAGCCACGCACAAATGGTCAGTCCACACTTTTGGATCTAGTGGGCTATCAGAAGTGAACAGGACAGGGAGTAGGATGAATTGGAAGGGTATTTTTTAAGATGGTGTGGATTTGGAGGGGAAAAGCTTGAGGAGTATATGAACATATTTTATTACATAGGTATATAAATTCCTCAACAAATAAACCAAGTGCAGTGAAACAAGAAAATGAAACACAAGTTCAGGTCACCACTTTGGGTCATAATATGTTCTTTTCAGCAAGGTGGGGCCATGCTTCCTCGCCTCTCACATCTCAACGCCGACTGTTTTTGTCCAATCTGCTTGCTACAGATGTTAAAAATTAAATAAATAAACTAAGCCGGGTGCTGGTGGAGCATACCTTTAATCTCAGCACTCAGGAGGCAGAGATGGGTGGATCTCCATGAGTTCAAGACCAGCTTGGTCTACAGACTGAGCTCCAGTACAGCCAGGGCTACACAGAGAAACCCTGTCTAGAAAAACCAAAACAACTAAACCAAACCAAAGCAAAAGCAAAGCAGCCATATATCTGCTGAGCATTTATAAGCGTGTTTATCCTGTCCTCATCCACAAGAGGGCACCGCGGAAGAAGCGTGTGCGTTCTAGGTAATATAGGTCACCTCAGATGAATGGGTATGTGGAGGACGTGCCTGGATTCGTGCAAACACCGCAGTGATCTATATGAGGGAGATGAGCCTCTGTAGATTTTCATATCCCCAGGCATCCCAGAAGCTATGCCTCAGTAGTGTTTAGGGTTCATCATAGAGTGTCAGCAATCACTTCATCTAGACAAATATTTTTAGACCTCCATTAAAGCATGAAGTCCAGTGTGCCCCTTGAACTGGCATTAATGCCACTGTTCCTGTACTTGGGGATGAAATGGGCAATTTTAACCCAAAAAATACAAAATGTGTTAAGGCATAATAACTTCTTGGCTACACTTTTCATATGAATGAACCCCCTCACTGCACAGAAATGAATGAATGAAATTCCAACTCAGACATTTGGAGGCAGGTACACAGAACACATGGTTTCAAAGGCGTTGGATTCTGGTACCAAGTTTTCTTGATTTGTTGACTGTCTGAAATCATCAAAGCCCTTAATCTAAAGTGTGCACTGTTCAAATCCAGTTTCTTAGCAATGACAGGGAAACTCTCAAAATTCTCCAGGTACTAGGGAGCTTTGACTGGGTCAGATGGCATTTGGACAAAAGGAGGCTCGTTGCACACTTCAGAAATTTAAATTGTTGCTGCCCTTGAAGAGTTTCGTTTCCGTAGTACCCTTTTCTATAGTGAAAAGTTCTACAGGATTTCTACTAGAATCAGGTAATCATCAAAAGAAGGAAGTACAGAGAAAAGCCTAACATCAAATTTATTTTATTGACTTTGTCATCAAACAAATTAAAAACTGATAATAATTACGATAAAACTACTTGAGGTGTTCCTTTTCTGAAATTTATACAATGTCACAAATGTTTTATGTGATTTTCTTTTGTAGTGAAAGCTGAATTTGGTCTATTTAGCCTGAAGTGTCACAACATCCTATTTCATGTTTCTTCCTTCAGTTCCAGAAAAGTGTTATTCTTTATAATATTTATTCATATAGAAAAACCAGTACAATTATTTGAAGGTTATTTTCTACTTCTGCCTTCCTTGCCAGGAGTCATAAATTATTATTACTACGCACAGTGACTATGTATTTTGGAAAAATAAACATCATAGCATTTTATGAATTCTATTTCTATAGTAAAACCTATAAAAGTTTTGATTTCTTCTCAGAAGGCATACATGGTTTATAAAAATATAGTCATTTAAAATAGAGATTTCTTTCTTTTTTTGGCACAATTCTAAGCATGTAGCTTTCCAGTTGCATGTTATGTGGCTTTCCATGGGTTCATCTGGGATGGCTGGGAAGCGTGTGTCTAACTGAGCATCATTTCCCATCTCACAAGATGCTGCGGCAGCACCTCAAGACAGGAGCAAGAAAAGCCGAGAGAAGAGGGTGGGGAGGGGTTGCACACCTTCTGGTCCCACTTTCGCACACTCTTACCCTCTTCCTGGTTGCCTTGATCCGACTGCCCGTGGCCAGCCATGTCTGAAGAGACTGTCCTTACTGATGATCACTGTGGGAGGACGCTGGGACCCACGCCTCCCTCCAGGTGAGCCTTGGCTGTATGAGGACATGAGCCCGAAAGCAAACCTGTGTCCTTCCTGTATGGTTTCTGCTTCAGTTCTTGCCCTGACTGCCTTCAGGGATGAGTGTGACCTGGAAGTATTAGGTGAAATAACCCCCTCCCTCCCCTACCCGGCTTTGAGTCAGACTGTTTTATCATAGCAACAGAAGAGCAAAGGAGGACCCTTCCGAGCTACTTTGCATCGTTTGCTGTGGCCAAAAGGATAAGGTGAAAACAATAGCAGAGGCTTCACTTAAAGCGTGAACCCAGGGAAGTCTTTAAGGATAATTATTCAGAAATAACACGACAAGTCAATAAACGTGCGGCTTACAAGACGTTGATTTATACATGAATCTTTAATGACTGTGTCCCACTGCCCCTCTCTGCATACTCCCGAAAAGTACTCCAGAGAATAGAATCTAATTTTTAATGACAAATTTGAGTCACTACGTTATCAAAGATGAAGAGGTAACAGATTGTAGACTAGTGCAAAAAAGTAGGGGTTTTCTGCAAAGTGCTTCCTCGTTAAACATCAGACCTGAAGACTCCCATTTCCAGGAAGACAGTCTGCAGAGCTTCCATCCCCCCCCCCCCCCCCCCCCCCCCAGCCCTGAGAGTACTGAAGGACATTTTTATCACAGCAGGTGGTCAGGGTGCCTGGGAAAGGAACCACCTCCGCTTTTCTCCCAGCACCGCACAGGGTGAAAACCAAGCTGTCAGGAGCTGCCGCCCTGTCTCCTCACTGGCCACAAGAGGTCCTCACACACGGGAGCTGCCACCAGGTCTAGAAACTAGAGCTGGTTTTGCTCAAGTGAATCTTTCTTTCTGTTCCTGGCAGGGAGGGGGGAAGGGGCTCTCGGGACGGGGGGTAAGGTGGAGATTAAATGTTACTCCACAGCCATGGCAAACACAGGAAGAACGGGCTGAGGGCAGTCTGTCCCTCTTTATTTCAGAGTTGTACAGGGACTTCCAGCCCACACTCTGAGAGCCATGCCATTCCATCTGCCTACACATTGCCCCCGGTGCCCTGTTCCTGGCGGCCACAGCCTCTGCTAGGGACCGTGTTCTGCTGCCCATCAGCTCAGGATGAGCAGAGTGGGACCCAGAACTCAGGACCCACCTCTAGGAACTGCCCGTCACCCCCTGGAGAGACGTTCTCACCGCCTTAAAAAATGATCGCTACAGATAAACACTTTTTTTTTTTTCATAAATAAAAACTGAGGCGTATTTGTAATATATTAAAATTTTCACCAACAACGGTGTGTTAAAATAATTTTTCAAGTTCTGTCATTCAAGTTCAATAAAGGCACACATTTTTTTTTTCCTTTGAGGCCCGCAAAGAACACACCTACCAGCCCAAGGTCAGGAAAGCGGTTCTGCGGGGCTAACGTCCTTTGCCCCTCCTGTGCTCCCGGGAGTTAGAGGCTCGGCTAGACCACCAAAGGCTGCTTCTAGGCGGGCTTTCAGGTGGACTCCGCGGCGGACCGGGCTCGGGCAGCAAGCCGCGAGCTCGCTAGCTGCGCAGGCCGCGCCTCCGGCCTCAGGGCTTCTCGGGGCCCAGGCGGCCCTTCCTGTTGCCGGGCTCCGAGGCCCTCCGCACCAGCCTGGGCGGGGGCTTGGGCGGGCCGTCCTCGGCCGCGCTGTCCTCCCGGGGCCGGCCGCAGCGCCGGTCTCTGGCGAGCAGGGGCTGCCTGAGCACGCCGGGGGTCTGCGTGCCCCCGTCCCGGCTGCGCGGGCCCGGAGGCGTGGCGGGCTGCGCGCGCGCGGGCCCCGCGGCCACCTCGTTCTTCCACTCCACTTTGTAGGCCGGGGAGGCCTTCTTGGAGAACTGATCCGGCAGGAAGCGCCTGGCCCGGGGCTGCAGGGTGAGCTCGGTGGCTCCGGCGTCTGGGTCCGAGTCGCTGCTGTTGCCATCTGTCGCAGAGCAGAAGGGCGGTGTGGGCAAAGGGAGCAGAGCAGAGACAGCGCAAGCCACAGCGAGCCCCCCGTGAGCCCCACCCCTCCCAGGGGCGAGGTGTGGCAGGAAGGCTCACTAAACTCCCGCTGAACGGCCTTGAACATCTGTGCCACAAGAGCTCCTCCGTGCTAGTTTGGAAGCGCTTTCACCGCTAAGTACATTTCCCCACTGGCTCTGTCTCATCCCCTGCTTTTACCAGAGGTTGTAGGTCCAGCAGAGATTAGCAAGTAAGCACTGGGGCTGGAATTCAACCCGAGAAGCTCTGGCCCTGTCTTAGGCTGCCTCACCCAGGATCTCAAGAGAGCTCAGCTCCGCCTCTGACACTGGCAAACAAGCTAACAGATTTTCTGTTGCTTAAATTTTTCCCTTCACCTGGACTTTTGGATGCACTCTGTGCTTTATAAGCTCTCGGAAGGACCAAAGCACCAGTGTGTACTTCCTAAGCAACAGGAAGAAGGATGGTTGGACGTTGGACCCCGGTCTGGGGCCTGGGGTTCACGGGAAGAGGTGGCACCCACTTCTTGCCCACTTGCTGATATTACTAGAATGTTTCTCTAGACATGCAGTGGTAGCAAACACGAACGGCCACAGTCTTGTCTTCCATTTCCCTTGCTTTTGGTTTCTTACGCCTCTCTCCATTGCCACAAACAGCCTTTAAACTGTCCTCGTCTTGATGAATTCAATAATAAGCAGAGGTGGTTGCAAAGGGGTTTAAATTGTTGTTACACCCCATATTTTAGCAAAACGGAATCCTAACATAGTTCCTGGGTTTGCAGCAAAGAGCTCTAGTGTGTGCATGAGATTGCTATCAAGCAAGGAAGTAAAATCTATAATCCACTCCACAAAAAGAAATTAGAATTACGGTGTAGATGTATGTGTTTATACACCTTCAGACTTACACCTTCGTGTCTCGTAAGCTCACAGTAAAAGGATTTGCTTGTGCTATAATGAAAGGATCATTATGAAAAACAAGTGACTGGATTATTTTTGAGATGCACAGTGACCCATTAAACAAGGCCACGATACTAATAAAACGGAGCCTGTTGCTTCTTGAGGTTCCAAGTGACTGAGCTCATTCATCCTTAATGAAGAACACCAGAACAGGTTGGAAAACATTTCTTCTCCAGGAAGACCGATTACCTGCATTTGCCGTCCTCTTCTTCTGCAGCTTCTCCGGAAGCTTTGTGTTTTTAGGTAAGGATAAGTACCGGGCAGTCGAGGTGGAAGCCTGTAGGAAAGAGAAAACATCTTCAGATGACTGAATGCCGCCTTACAGTGTGTTAGATGCTAAATTTCATGACAGAACTAAACTTTTATTACACTTTGCGTTCTTCATCCCCAAGTTACTTTTCCAGATACCGTAAGCATTGCGCTTTAAAAACCAAACACCTTCCAAAAGAAAGAGAATGAACGTGGTCATTAGTGAGGGGTGAAAGCCACTGGTCCCTAAGGAACACTGGCATCCTCGCCCACAGAAGTTATTCAAAGGAAAGACTGGACCCTCTGGGGGAGGAGATACAGTAAAACGGGGCAATTTAAGTTTCATTTCTCTCAATACATCTTGAAATGGAAGAATAACCTCAAAGTCTGACAAAATCACGTCACTGCTATTTTGAACACTTATCTTTAGTTTCTAGAATGAATTAAGGGTCACTGCCGTACATCATGCCTAGGAAGGCTTTATCCTGCTCCCCCCTCTGATGATACAGTGCAGAATGGTACTGAAAATAAAAGCCTGCCGTGTTGTATCACTGAAGGGCCACGTCATTGCCAGTCTTTGTGTTGAGAAGCGCCTGCCTGGCTGGGCTGCAGGGCAGCCTGCGCTCTGAATGCTCACACCCAGCAGCACCCGGGCTTTACAGAGCCTCTTTACGGAGGCGAGATGTGCCTGGCATCAGCGGTCTGTACCCTGGCACCTGGTCGGGAAGGCTCAAAGGTAGCCACGGGCCACATGGCTGTCAGGAGCTTACACCGCTTGGAGGATTATACAGTGCTCCTCGTCTGCGCACGCGTGATGTTCTCACCACAGAATCATCCAATGACACATCTGAGAGTGCAGCCCAGCGGCCTGCGCCTGTCACTGTGTCTCCATCCATTCATCGAAACTGTCCAGCCATGCTGATGAAAACTGTGACTTAGCTATGTCCACTAACGTTCTTCTTTGACTTTTAAGACATAAATGTATGTTTACATGTCCATAACACATACACATGTGTTGTGTGTTTGTTTATTTTTATGTCACTGGTGTTCTGCCTGCATGTATGTCTGTGTGAGGGTGTCAAATGACCTAGAGCTGGGTTACAGGCCGTTGCGAGCTGGGATCTGGGCGCTGGGAACTGAACCCAGGTCCTCTGGAGGAAGCGCTGAGCCACCTCTCCAGCCTCAAAACATATTTATTCTCTTCAAAGCACTTACTGTACTTAAACACAACATAGTGTATATTTATTTCTGGAAATGTTCTTCTCCAGTGAATTCCACGTGTCTAAGACTGGGAAGAATGTAAGTTGAGTAGAGTGATGTAGGTTGGAAGGCCCCGACATAGGAGGCAGATCTGAGGGTCAGGAGTTCAAAGACATCCTTGCTCTGTAGTGAGTTCAAGACCAGCCTGGGTTACATAAGATTTTGAATAAATGAAACAAAAGCAAGGGAAACACTATAAAAGGAATGAACTATTATTTGCCTTCTTTCTTAAGGTATGTCTCACTATCTTGCCTAGACAGTTCTCCTACGTAAGCCCTTCAAAGTGCCCCTACCCACGGTGAGATGACCTTACTATTCAGTCCACCCCAGGAGAGCTGGGAAATGGCCCTCAGCAGTCATTCAACCAGCCCCAGGAGCCTGTGATCAGCAGAAGGCTCTGCCCTCCATCCTGTGATTCCGGAGGTGACAGTTACCCTGCGCTCCCGGTTGGTGCTGTTGTCCTTGCGGAGGCTCTCCCGAAGGCTGTGTCGCCTGCGGATGAGGATCTCCTTGGCTTGCCTCTCGCTTGTGTCCGCCGTCAGGTTGTGTCTGTTGTAGGACAAGGTCTGAAATGACAGTGCACGTGGGATGTTTTTACCTAACGATCAGTCAGTTCTCTCAACCTAAAGCTTTACTTGTCATTGGGCTTACATGAGGAAAGTCACCCTCTCCGTGGGACAAAACTGGAATTAAAATCCAGAGTCTCCAATAGCACTCATATTTTGAATGAATGAATTGTTTTGTAAGTCAGTGAGTAGGTTTTTCTTTTTTGAAAAGTGTGGGCTTTGTAAATGAGAAAAGCAATGGAATTCACACGAGACTTCTCTGCTTTGTCCAGCCGTGATTAACAGTGAAACAAACGTCATTTTGAAATACAGTCCTGACCGAGTCATGCTGACATGGGTGGCCCCCCATCTTCTGATAGATCTCAGGGCCGCCATGCTGAGGTGTCCTGTTGCCCCAGCAACTGTCACCTCTAAATGAGGGCTCTGCAGACTATGCAGCATGCTTGGTAATTAATTTCCTGATAGAATTGGCACAAAGATCTTGGAAATGACCCCTGTCCTGACATGTACTAGGTACCTCAGGCCAAGGAAAAGGTGACATGGTGTAGATCCTACATCTGTCTCAAGAAGTTTACTATCTAGTTTGGCATCGGAGTCTATCAAAACGAAAAAAGCAAAGGCTCAGTCAGCTGCACTGCATACAGTGTTATCGGATGTAGAATAGTGTGGAATGGTAAGGTGACCTTTGGCAGAGACTTACACACGGGATGCTGTGGGTCAGCTATCAGGAAGCAGGGGCTGGCTATAAGTACAGAGAGATAGTGCACCCTGCACAGGGCGAGGCCTGAGGACAGAATCTGTTGTTCCATGAGGGTGTGTAGTGGATGGATCAGATCATGCTGGATAACGTGGAGCTTGGCAATAGAGGACCCCAAATTATCCTGGAAGCAGCAACTGTGCTTTTGCTTCACTTCAGACAGGAGGCTGTTGTCCTTGATGGAGCTTTAGAGAAAGGGGTGGACCGAGACTGACATGGCTAATATGGGACAGTCTGCTGGAATGCCCGCTAAGTCTACAGCGAAGAAAGAGGGTGATCTCTGCAGCTGGCAGTGTCTGTCTCCTCACCTGTGAAGTGGAGACAACAGTGACCCCTGGCGCTGTGAGGGGCTCAAAGCAGGTGAGACAAGCAGCGGGCTGAATGACCCTGGGCAAAAGGCAGGAGTCTGGGATCACTGGCACACTAATAAAATAGGGTGCTGACAATGGAAATACAGTGAAAGAAGTAGCTCAGAAGGTACAAAGAAAGAGATTTTGGCACTTTGTGAAGAGTTGATAAATTTACAGTCTAAGCTATAGGATTTTTTGAGATTGTATTTGATTATCGTGTGTGTGTGTGTGTGTGTGTGTGTGTGTGTGTGTGTGTGTGTGTGAGGGTAGCTGCAGATGCCTGGGAAGCACTGGCTCCCTTTGGAGCTGGAGTCCCAGGTGATTGTGTGCCACTGTGCACCCTGAGACAGAGCTCAGGCCCTCTAGAAGAGCAGGAGGGCACCCCTCCCTCTCTTCTGAGACAGGGTTTTTCTGTGTAGCCTTGGATATCCTGGACTCACTTTGCAGACCAGGTTGGCCTTGAATTCACAGGGATCCTCCTGCTTCTGCCTCCCTAAGGGCTGGGATTGCAGGCATGAGCCCGCTGAGCTATGTCCTCAGCTTTAAAGCACTTTCATACGTAAAACCGACCGCTCCTTTCTTCCTATGTCTAATCAGCGCTGCAGAACCCCCAGCCTTCAGTGCTTCAGCTGAGGTGTGCAGGAGGACTTAGGGAGTCTCCAGGGTGGGTTGCCCATGTGGTGCTCACTAGGACCTCTCTCTACGGAGGAATGTGTTCATGGTTTCCAGCTGGAGAGCACATTTTCAGCCAAAAGAAAAAGTATTTTGATGCATAATTTTTTCCTACCCGCTGACGGATTTGATAGAGATTCCTTGATAATATCTCTCTAATTTCATCCATTTCACCTGGTGTAAGCTTCCTTATTTTTTCTTCACGGCAATCACTGTAAAAGTCCAAAAGAAAATGTATTTTACTTTGTGAAATATTTCAGAATTGCTAATTCCCTCTTTAGTGCTGTCACATCATAGCTTCAGAGTAAGACTTTAGTTTAAAAAAGAGCAATTAGGAATTTCTCAGTATTTTCAAACATTCTAAACATTTTTAAAATATTCAGTTTTAGAATAATTAAGTTTCTAAGACTTGTTTCAGTGATAAAACCATTCCTGGCAAGTTTAACTGTGCGTGAAGTTCCAGAGTCAACTATCACATCGTGTCCCACCCCCACCACAGTGTCCTGTGTGTAGCCCAGGCTGGCCCCGATCTCAACCCTCCTGAGACCTCGGCCCCACGGCACAGTCACTGTGGTATGTCACCACAGCCAGCTGCTCATGTGATTAGTTTTAAAAAACGACTCACGGTGTTGCCTATTCATCATTCCTAGAAGAAAGCAATGCAAAACTGCCTCATTCCAACAGAAATGTAATTAGCTTTATTTCATGGAGCCTCATCACAAGGGAATCTGTACTGAGTCCCTGTGGAGTGATGCAGGCCTCTGCAATCTTTAATACTCCCAAACTGTTTCCAGTGTCCAGCCAGGGCTGGGTATCACTGCATCCAGGGTATGTGTTCCCCAAGCCTAGCTACACTGCTGCGCAGTCAATAAGGAAGAAGCTACATTCTGTGCACCGTCATCTAGAAAATGTAACACATCTGGAAAACATTCCACTTGATAAAGCTGAGAGAGTTTTAGCTCACTTTCAACCAGTCATGAACCTTCCCAAGCTGACAAAGGCACAGAGACCCTAAACATGACATGCCATTCCCAATACAACAGAACATACAGCATAAAACATGGGAAAACATGGGATAGGCGCTAGACACACAGAGCTGACTTTAGCTGGAGCCTCACTCTGTTGTGAGTTCTTAAGCCACCACCCTAGGACTTACGTCAACAATCCTGTTATTCTGATACTATTATTGCTACCCTGCTTTGCGAAGCTCTTGACACTCACTTGAGAGAAGCGAACGAGGGGACAGTGCTGATCATCCCAGTCTCTGCCATCTCAATGGCGTGCTTTATCTCCAGCTTCTTATATAAGGACACGATGCTGGACTTGGGCTGATTTTCCCGAATCAGAAGCTTCCGAAGGTACTTGTCATCAAACTTCTTAAACCTATAAATAAGTCGTCAGAGTTTAAATTAGTGAATGCTTCGTTGGATAAGAAAATGCTTGTAGGGAAACACTTAGAATACTGAGCCAGCCTCACCACGCGTATACTTCACATATGCTTGTGTGTGTGTACGCACCTACCTGTGATGTGACTAACAAGCTTCCAGACTCGCAGTGTTCCAACTGACCCGACCTCCCTAGCCTCTCCCGACCTCCACCAGGTCAAGCTCTCTGGTACCCTGTGTAATCTTTCTCTTCTATGTTCCATGTTATAGGATAAGGAGGCCCAGCCCAAGTTCCTATATTGAATTCCTAATTTCCAGCGCATCACACTGAGAGCGTTTCTGGAGATATGGTTTTCACAAACAAGATGAAGTTGAGATGCAGTCATCAGGGTGGGCTGTCCTCAGTGTGACTGGCACGCTGGTTAGACACAAAGAGAGACAAAGAGAGACAAAGACACAAAGAAAAACACTTGTGAAGCTTCGGGGAGCGCAGCCCCAGCAAGCCCATGGGCAACCCTGCCTTCCTCAGCTCCCTCAAGCTGAATAGCTCGTTAACATCCTGTGTTTGGCTCTCTGTTCCTCATGAAAGTGAGACAACCCATTTCTGCCGTTTAAACTGCCTACTGTGTGCAATCTGCTATGGCATTCCCAACCAACTAACATTCCTTCCTACTCCATCGGCGATCACTTGACGCTCCACACAGTGAAAATGTATGCCAAAGTGCGGTCCCCTTTGACACCTCTGGAGCCATCGTTGGGTCCCAGTTTTGTCTGGACTCTAATACAGATTTGGGCACCTACTAAGCGTCCCCACCCCTATAGCGATTCTCAGCACAGGAGCTAGAGTCTCTGGTGGAAATGCCGTGTGGGTAATAGCATGGCACCACACTCTTGCAGTGGGGTACGGGTGAGGCTGTCAGTGCAGTGCCGCCCGTGTGGGGTCCCTCTGACCTCTGACCCTGGCCACCTGTCCTCCGAGGGTCTTTAAAGTCATTGTCCCACCTACTAGGACTGCTTCCATACGTGACCTTCATGTCCCTCTGCAACCGTCGGTGGTGATTATGTCAGGAGAACCTCTGCAAGCCAGACCCCGGCTTGCCATGCTCCCAAGTGCGACTCTGTCCATTCTGTGCCAGCTGCATGCTTCTTCCAACTCCACCCCATCTCTCACTGCTCACGTGTGTTTTTCTACACAGCAGCTGTCATTTTGTAGTGTGGCAAGTAGTTTTCTTTTTCATCTTATAGCCCCTGTGTAGTAGAGGCCTATCACTTGGCTCCAGTGCCTTTCTGGATCTGCATTGGCCCAAACCCAGCAACAGCTTTCTGTCATAGCCTTGAAGACCTTCTTTTGCCTCTTCCCCAGATTCTGGGGTCAGTAATGTTACTTGTCTTGGTGAATGGCCTCCTCCTGACATAATGACTAAAGAGGCTTAAAATGACCTAATGAGCAAAGAGGCCTGCCAGCGAATCCCAGATGCTGTGTCCACACGATCATTAGCCACACACCATCCTACCTACGAAGAGCTGTGAGCCAAGGCGGACAGCTTGTCAGTGAAGTCATCATCATGACCCCCAGCTCAGGAGATGAGCTCCAGCAGGATCAGCTGACTGCCTTCCAGCCTGCGGCAGCAAGGACAAGCCCAGCACAGTCCGGCCCGCGTGGGACTTCTAGACTCACACAGTTTAATAATGAATGGCCTCTATCTTGATCAGCCGGCTCTGTGGATGACTCGCTATGCAACACCACATGCCAGCGTAGAAGCAGAGCAACACGCAGTAAATATTTGTTGAGAAGTAAGTATAAAACGTGGACCCAGAGAGCTTACTGGTACACCTGGGCCTGGAGTGAAATGGGGCCAGGCCACGCTCTTGGCGCTAGCCCTTTGTTTTAAATGCTGGAGGGCTCTGCACAATTAAAGAGCCACCCTGAACGCACTGAGGCAGTGACCCACCACCGAACGAAGGCGGCCTCCTCTTTCCGATGTTTGTTTGAATTTTGTGCTAGGCTCGCTGAGCCAGGATTCTCAACAGTGGGGCAAAGTCTCCAGCGCTTCTCATATGACTGTTATTGTTTCAGATCTCTTACTTCGGATACACAGAAGGGAGAGTGAGCGAGGACGGGAGTGGCCGTGTTCCCTCCTGCGTGGGCGTGCTTGTTTTCTTATTGCTTTGTTTCCCTCCCGCCCCTCTGGCAAGCTCCGCATAGGTGTTCCCTTTCACACCGTTCGGCTCCTGGTTGCTCCCCTCAAGCTGGGTCTCCCCCGAGTCTCAACTCGAGTCCCTCAAGAATTCTCTCCCAGGCTGATGGGGTGTGTAAAGCCAGTGCTTTGGACTAAAGGGAAAGATGTCCAATTGCAACTTCCTTCTGCGCATTCTTTATGGCAGTGTCAGTGGTTTCGCACACACTAAGGAAGGTGTGTGCAGAAGCGATAAGAGACTAGTATGTGCCAGCACCCAGTCTCGAGTACCCACTCTTCCGGTGATTGTGCAGCAGCATGACGGTCAAGAGCAGGCTATGTGGTAACTGAACACAGAAATGTGAAATGCCTGTGGACTAGTTAGACTGCAGCTCTGTGGTGCGGATTGAAATTCCACGGAAAAGCAATGCTTGCTTCCAGACACAAGCCAGATGTGCAAGCTCTCCTCTTGCTCACAGTCTGCCTCTGGCTTCCGGGGCGGCCTTTCCGCAAGTCATTCAGGGACCTTGGAGACATGAGCCACCTGACGCGGCGCATGGACACCCTCTGATCTTCGCCTGAGATCCACTTCAGACTCACACAATCACAATCCCACCCCTTTTGTGCTGGTTGGGGTTTCGGTTTGTGCTTTGTTCTGTCTGACACAGAAAGGAAGCAGAGCTATGTAGACAGAAGGAGCCTCAGCTGAGACAGCCTTCCTAAGACGGGCGTTCTCTTGATTAATGACTGATGTAGGAGGGCACAGTCAGCTGAGGGCCACGCCATCCAGGGCATGTGGAGCTGGGTGGTATAGACAGCAGGCTGAGCTGGCCGTGAAAGGCAGGCCAGGCAGCCGTGGTCCTCTCCTGCCCTGGGAGTGCACAACAAGCTATAGGATGAAGTATTCCCCTTTCTCCACAAGTTTCCTTGGGTCCTGGACTTTGTGAGAACAACACAAAGCAAACAGGACAGCACCTCTTGTTCCTAACAGTGCCCAGGGGCTACTGACCTAGTGTGTGCCTGCATGGGTCTGTATTTGCTGTACTTGGATGCACAAGGGAAGAATGTGAAACACGATCTTCACTCTTGAAAGGAAACACGCTAGTCTGCGTTGTGCCTCCCACTCATTGTTGAGAGACCTGGTAGGCTACAGAAAGGAAAAGGTGACCGAGCTCAAAGGGAGACGATAGAACTACAGGGAAAGAGAAAAAGAAAATCTGCTTTACTGGTTTGGCATAGAAGGACTCATCTATGTCAGAAAATTACTAGACTGTGCAGCAGGGTAGGCGAGAGACAAGGCAGGCACAGTAGGCGGCTTTAATCCCACCTCCAGAAAAAAGAAAAATGAATGCTTCCCAAGAGAAACGATAATTTGTCC
The DNA here is from genome assembly GCF_907164565.1 of Psammomys obesus. Classification (NCBI taxonomy): domain Eukaryota; kingdom Metazoa; phylum Chordata; class Mammalia; order Rodentia; family Muridae; genus Psammomys; species Psammomys obesus. The sequence goes on along the minus strand of NW_026585580.1, from coordinate 17,604,181 downwards.
AGAGTCTCACAGTGCAGGTTTAGTCTGCTTTATTACCTGTGCGCCCAGGCGGTTAACTGGATAATCAGCCTGTACAAAAACATCTTTCCTTGACTTATGAAACAAGGCTCAGCTCAAGAGACAATCGCTCCCTCCATCCCCAACAGTGCTTTAAGGGGTAATTGCTCTCGTTCTAGTGTCTTTGTGACTCACTGCATTCCTTAAGGATCTCTCTCTCATCTCCAGTTCTGCTCTCTCTCTCTCACACACACATACACATACACACACACCTGTTCACTAGTTAGCTATTTTGTTGTTTTTATTATATAATTTGAGGCCCAAGTCTGTGACATGTACTTTGTTCGCTTATTTTGTTTTTTCAAGACAGGGTTTCTCTGTGTAGCCCTGAATGACCTGGACTCACTTTGTAGACCAGACTGGCCTCGAACTCACAGAGACCCACCTGCCTCTGCCTCCCCAGTGCTGGGATTAAAGGTGTGCACCACCATGCCTGGGTGAAATATACAACTTATATAGCCTGATTCCATACTACATGTGTGAGCAAACAGAAGCATTCAAAATTCTTCACTTTAAGTACATAGACGAGCAGGCAGCTAAGTTTCTATTAATGACTGAGTAGTGGAGTGAAGCTTTTGCGAGTGAGTTAGAAAGAAAAAGCAAGAGGGAACAGCTCACTACAGCCTGGAATGCGTCCTCTGACCTCACGTTACAGCTAAACTCTGCTTTGTTCTGTAGTCTGTCCTAGCCAGGGATCTGTGCACCAATGCTCACAGATCAATCTATAATAAAAGGGGCCTGTTGGCAGCGTCAGCCACTTCCCAACATATGTCCCGAGGGCAGGACAGCCGCCACGAGCTCCCGTTAGCTGGTGAGGGGTAGTCCTGGGCTCCATGTTTCACATGTAACCGCCAGAATCCCTCCCTTCTTGCTGTCATCACCGATCCAGTCAGTTGTTCCGCCTCATTACAACCACCTCGGGGATAGGCGTCTGCCCAGCACAGGGCCTCCTTTAAGAAGTAAGCTCGTGCCGGGCTGTGCTAGCAGTCAATCGCAGCACTTAGGAGGCAGAGACAGGTGCAGTGAGGAAATGGTCCCCGCTGTGGGGTCTACATGGAAAAGCTGCTTGACTGCTTCTGGGGACCTTGGCTGGGGGTTGGAGAATGTCTTGTCTTTTAGTGGTGTTTCTTCCATCTTGCAGCCACTGAAGAAGTGACTTTGCCTCAAGGGCGGCAAGGAGGCTAGTTAGTGGCCTCACTTATACGAACTCTATCTGTGCTGAAGATAAGATGTTGCTGTTTTTGTAATTGGCATACTCATTAAGTAGCTTAGGTTGCCCTTGAACTCACGTAAATGCCTCTTGCCTTATCGTCTGGTCCTCTGGGCCCACGGCATGTATCCCCATGCCTGTCTAGAGCTAAGAATCACCTTGGGAGAACACACAGTGGCACAACGTAGGACTTCCAGCCTGGAAGACGCACAACTCGGTACATTTTTTTCCCAAGAGTGGCCCAGAGCCACGCTGCTAGAACGTTGTGAGGGTGCTTACTTGTCTCTCCAGAAGTTGTGACCCCAGTGTCCACAGACATCTTCAATCCCAGTCTTCACGTGATCGAAAAACTGAAGCAGAAGGGAAGACAGACAGATGATGCGCTTTTCTCACAAGGGGTCATTTTCGCTCTGCTCACATGACACCTACCGCCAAATGGCTGGTAGGAACGTTTTCAGGTTAAAGGCTTTATGTTCCCTCTGCTGGTTCAAGACTTCAGCAGGCTGTGACTGGGTACCACGAGGCTAGGGCAAGTCTGCCTCCCATCACAGACTCTCCCAGCTCCTCTCCCCCAGCCCTCTGCTCTTTCCTTCCCTCCCCAGGAGTGCACAGCAGCACAGCGCTTCTCTCCTGACACCAACAGCCAGCACCCACCCTGCAGTGGATCTCCTCGCTGACAGCTTGCTGCTTCTTGTTGGATCTCTTGACGTCAAGAAACTCCACCAGCGGTCGGATGGTTGTCCCCTGCACAAAAACGCAAACATGATTCAGTGAGTCCTCTCATACGGAAAACGTTCAGCTGTAGCTTATCGCCTCCTAAGCAGCCACCAGCGAAATCTGGACTGTTGCTAAGAGTTAAATAGCAAACGTAAAGTTTTGTTATTCTTATCTTTCTTTTCCATGGATGTCTTATTTTCAGAAGACCACTTCAACATAAACTAGATGCCAAAGTGGAATAAGCCCAAAGGTAACTGAAGGAAACAGTGACAGTGACGGTCAGCGGAACTGGCCGCTTGCTATTTTGCTCACAGAAAAACCGTCCTGTGATTCTTCCATTTGCTCACATTCTGGGAACAATTTTCACCACACTGCTTCTGCAAGTCTGCCATGGGGCCTGGGCATCAGATCACAAAGATGGACCTCAGAGGACCAGGGCTGTAGGACTTTGGGTCTAAAGGAAGGTCATCTTTATCCCAACACATTTACAAAGGAGGCAGAAGAGGAGGGACAGACAGACACAGGGGAAGAGCCAAGGCAGCTTCAAGCTGAGGAAGCACTCAGCAGGAATCCTGACCGGTCTCGGCATCATCACCTGGCAGAGACCTCAGGACAGCCAGTGAGCAGCAGTGGGAAACAGTGCAGGGGCACTCTAGGCCACTCAGGACTTCACCTGGGAAATGAGGAGATGAAGGAAACTTCATACTCTGAACAAAGATCTCTGCAAAACGCCACCATCAACATCTCACTAGTGAAACATCAAAGCATCTCCGTTAGCGGCACGGAGGGGAGGCCAGAGGTGCTGGTGTCAGCCATAGCTTTGCAAGCTGTACACCAACAAGAGCCAATAGGGAAAAGTCAAGGAAAGATGACAACAAGAATTTGTTGTTAAAGGATAGTTTGCATCTTTGTTCTAAAACTTAAGACAGTCCCTTCCATATCAAAATAGCAAAAAGTGAGTAGCATAAAATCAACACACACAATCCAGCCCAAATGTTATTTTAAAGAGTGTAAACAATAATCATACTGCAGCAATGTTTATTTTATTACACATTACATCCTATTATGGCTACAGGCTGTGTTTGTGTAGCTAGTATACACTACCACATAATATAACATGTATACTCAGAGAAACTATGTACATATTAAACTCACACAATAGATACATTATGTGCAAATATTTATGTATATGCAACCTTATGACAATTGCATGCAACCCTCATGTAGAGAATTGTGAAACTTAACTGAAGGATCTTAGAAATATTTGTAATTTAAAACTACAATTAAAATTCTAAATAGGATGACTAGATTACAATGGCATTTTTTTTCTCTTCACTAATACCTACACACCACATACTATAATAATGTCTTGCTCAGGGTGAGAAGCAGAACTTTAGCAATCTTTAATTAACCTAAAAGACTAAAGGCAACCAGAATATTTTTCAAAAATAAATAAATAAGTAAATGGAAATTTGCAGACATGCTGCAATCTGCCAGCTGTGACGTGCACAGCTGTGATACTGTTCCACAGGAGTCCGGAGAGCTGGCGTCGGGACCAGGCTCTCCTGTGGGGCAGGTAGCATGAAAGGCGGTGGGGGCTGGTTGACGTTTTCCTGATGAAGGAGGGATAATGTTGAAGGATATTGTCTGCCATTTGATTTCCATCTCACCTTTCCATGTGTATCTAGATATTTTTTTCAAAAAACACAGTGATGAGCTGAAACGAGCCTAGGCTCACTGCACAGCCCGGGTTGACACAGTGATGAGCTGAATCGAGCCAGGTTTACTGCACAGCCCAGTTTGGCCTTGGACTGTGTCAGCCCTTTTGCCTCGGCCTCTCAATTGTTCAGACTGCAGTGTGAGCCACCACTCCTAGCCTTTTAGTCTGTAAGAATGGTTTTGATACAGAATACATCTACACACGCACACACGCACATACATACACACAGTAACACACACACGTATTTACATATACACATACATAACACACATACATACACCCCTCCCGCATATACATACACATATATATACACCACAGACACATACACAGACACACATATACACATACATACACACACACACCACACACATATACACATACAGGACCATAGACACATATGTGCACCACACACCACAAGCTCACACACGCCTCTTCAAAGGAGATAATCAGTTTTGTTCTATCAATCCAGGACGAACATGTTTCTAACATAAGTTGCATTTTTTACTTTCTTAAGTGAAAACTGATTTTATGCAACTTTAGTATGAGACATCTTACATATTATTTGTATTTCAGTCAAATACAAAAAAACAGTGGTGTGCCACTTGGACATACCACAGGAGCTAACAGTTTTCCAGTCAACACGTTCTGAAATGTTTTGACATAAACAACGACAACACCAAAAATGATTATGTAATTGTGATTTTCAGAGATGGTGATTCCATTGAGTGCCTTGTCCCATAGATCGGCAAGCAGAATGCTAGCAGCTCAAGAGAAAAAGAAGAAAATAGTGTAATTCTTTATTGTCGTGGGGTTTTTTCTTTGTTTTTGTCTGTCCTGGACTCACTATGTAGACCAGGCTGTCCTGGCACTCACAGAGATCCGCCTGCCTCTGCCTGCCTGAGTGCTGGGATTAAAGGCGTGTGCCAACAAACCTGGCTTCAGTATAATTTTTAACACTGAAAGCCTCTACCATATTCTGAAGACACTAACGGCTATTACACATGTTCCTTCTCCTTTCAACGCTTACTCATAATAAAGGGGCATCCTGTGCTCAGAGTGTATGAGAGTAAGGGCAGAGGTCGGCCTGCCAGAGCCTGGTGCTGGTTATCCTACCAGGCAGACAGGCATTCAGGGAGCAAACTGAGGAAATCACACCCACCAACTCTAAGAAACGGGTGCCCCAGATCAACTCAAATTTGTAGAAGTATAACATACGGAAGTCCACAATTAATAAAACTTAAAGATTGAGTGCCTAGTTAAAATCACATTTCTTGATATGTGTTCATCTGTGTTCACATATGAACACAAATGTTCACATATGAACACAAGTGTTCACATATGTGTTTTCAGTTGTCCTATCACGCTGATTAGAAATCATCTTTAGATACTGCTTGGATCCTCTCTTTCCCTCTCCTCTTCCTTTCTTGGTCATCTGTTTTGGAGTGGGGCATGTGACGAGTGTATGCCTTGTGTCAGGGTATTTTATTACCTGGGCCAATGCCTGTGGTTTGGAAGGACAGAGAGACGATGCACCTTATGGAACACCCACTTCACCCCTTTGGAAAATTTCTAATTTTGTTACTTAGGAAGCAATTTGATAGGACCTCTAAGAAAAAGATAGCATGTTACTATCTGTGGAGGAAAAAAATAAAAATAAAATCCTGAGTTTTGCAACAAAATGCCAAAAACTCTTTACAAAGTGCAAATAAATTCTCACCTGTCAGCCAAGCTTGGCCAGACAAACACGGCACCATAGCTTGAGGGCTGACTCAGAGTCATCTGGCAGCATGGGCATGGAGAATTACCAGGCAGTGACATTCTCACCCAGCTCTCTCTCTGTCTGCTTTGCCCCACCTCTGTGTCCACCAAGAAAGAGAAGAAGAGAAAAGCCTAACCTACTGTCTGGTTAAAATAAGCATCGTTTGGTCCATTCACAGGGAAGAAGGAGTTCTTACTTGTGGAATTAATGCTGACAAAGAGGGGGGAAGGAGGCTTCTCATATTTCCTTGCTGATTCAGCAAGCATTTCCCTAGAAAGCTTGTGGGAAACTTTCATTTATTAAAAACTCTATTATTTTCATTTATTAAAAATGTTACCATTTTCATTGTGTAGTCGGGGTGATGGCTCAGTGGGTAAGAGGCCTTGCCACGCTAGCATAAAGACCCAAGTTCAGATCCCTGGAGTAACCATGGGGCTCTGCACTGAGGTGCTGAGACAGGGGGATTACTGCACTTGCTGGCCGCAAGCTTACACGAAAACAAGGTGATCCAGGTTCAGTAAGAGAGCCTGCCTCAAGTTCAAGAGAATAAGGCAGCACTCTGTAAGCACACCTAAAAAAGCATGCACATACACACACTCATGTATGAGCATGTACATAAAACACACACACACACACACACCTGTCACTGCGATAGCCATGCTATCTTATATTTGGCCATTCTCGCATTAAAACCTTGACAACAGGCATCTGGGGTTGGGATGAACACAATGGGAATGACGAAGGTGTTGCTGGCCCTCGACTGGCCCTGGCTTCCAGTGCTTACCACCTGCACAGAGTCACGTCACTCTGTTAGACATCTGTCTTCCAATGAACAGTGCCCTTCTCCATCCCGGCGGCAGCAAACGCCCGTGCTGCACTTTATACAATCAAAGGTGCTGCTGAAACGCTCATCTTAGAAGAGCTGGGACAAGAGCCACCTCCGTCAAGTGTCCCTTGCCTGTCACCCTTTCTCTTGGTCTCCGGCGTCTCTCTTTCGGGTGTGGTTAGTCAAGGGGTCACCCTCACCGCAGAACTTCTGTGAGGAAGGCCACTCCTCACTGACCCTGTTGCTGCTCTTTTCTAAGTTTACAGAATCCTCTCCTTGAGCACACTTCCCTTGGCTTCTGCCTCTCCCCTCCACCTTTCTGTCACCACCAACCACCATGTTCCCTCTTCCAGTACTGTCTAGCTTCCTCAACATTTATCAATCTTCCAATGATGCTTGTGTCTGGGCTCAGCCCTCAGGCCACCCCCATACTTCTTCCCTCATCTGTGAGTAATTTCTTCCCATCTCTTTATTTAAACAGTGTCTACTTCAGATAACTCCACAGCTGGGCCCTCCCATCCAACTGACCTCCATCATGAGATCCTGATCATCAACTCCTGCAGAGTTATAGAGGATTTATGTCCCACTCTACAGACCCAATGATCCCCTATTGTTCATTTCATCACTAAACTAACTGACTGCTCAGTCAAAAATACTGGGAAATTACAAATAAAGCTGCGCCGAACGTAGTTGAACAAATGTCCTTGTTGTTTGGTGGAGCATATTTCGGATACATGTCTAAGGAGTGGTATGGCTGGATCTTGAGGAAGCGCTATTCCTAATTGTCTGAGAAAGCGCCAGATTGATTTCCAGAGGGGTTGTACAAGTTTGCACTCCCACTGGCAATGGAGGAGGGTTCTCCTTTCTCCACACCCTCTCCAGCATGTGTTGTCACTTGAGTTTTTGGGATTTTGATATTAGCCATTCTGATGGGTGTAAGGCGAAATCTCAGTCGCTTTTATTTGCATTTCCCAGATGACTAAGGACATTGAGCATTTCTTTAAATGTTTCTCTGCCATTCGATATTCCTCTACAGAGAGTTCTCTGTTTAGCTCTGTACCCCATTTTATTGTTGTTGTTTTGTTTTGTTTTTTGATTAGATTACTTGGTTTGTTGGTATTGAACTTCTTTAGTTCTTTATAGATGCTGGATATTAGCCCTCTGTCAGATATAGTGTTGGCGAAGATCCTTTCCCAGTCTGTAGGCTGTCATTTTGTTCTGGCAACAGTGTCCTTTGCTTTACAGAAGGTTTTCAGTTTCATGAGGTCCCATTTATTGAGTGTTGATCTTAGAGCCTGTACTGTTGGTGTTCTGTTCAGGAAGTTGTCTTCTGTGCCAATGAGGTCAAGAGTATTCCCCACTTTTTCTTCTAACAGATTTAGTGTGTCTGGTTTTATGTTGAGGTCTCTGATCTACTTGATAAGGTGGGGTCAGATGGCAGGGGAGAAGGACACCCCCTTTCAGTGGACTAGAAGAGGAGGGGGAAAAAGGGAGGATGGTACCTGGAAGAGATGAGGGAGGGGGCTACAGCTGGGATACAAAGTGAATAAGTTTGAAAAAATAAAAATAAATAAATAATTTTTAAAAAGGCTGGGCAGTAACTTTCACTGTTCTCTTCACATCCTAAATTGCTCACCATACAATGTTCCCTCTTTAAAAAAATGGATCCTTTAACTCATTTTATTTAGGACTACATTAAATATCCTGGTTTCTATGGAATTCTCCCCAGCTGGTAATGTTATATTCATTAAATACAGTGTTTGATTTATCCAAATAAAGCACATTGTAGGGGCCTCACAGCGTCTATGTAACAGGGAGCACCATCAGTTCAGCTTGGTAGGCCACATCATGAAATATTTATTCCTCAGGGCACCATGGTCCCTGCTCATCCCCATGTTCTTGCATGGACAGAGTTATTTGTTTGTTTTTTTTTTCAGGGCATTTCTGCAGGTGCAAGCATCATCACCCTCCACAGACAGTGATAAATTCTTAGGCTCTGTTGCCCGACTGTAAAGCAGACCATTACACACGTATATGTCCTTTGTGTCCCTTGTGTCACATCCACGGAACCGAGGGCTAAGGAAAATCGACACAGACCCACACAATGTTCTGGCTGTGGCCATGAACAGCAAAGCCTGCTGTCTTTGACCCATCAGGCTGGTGTCCGTCCCCACCTGTTCGCCTCCCAGTCTGAACAGGGATGTAAATTACATCATCCCTGTGCAATGGCGACAGAGATCAGATGGGTTGTCGTTCTTACATTTAGTTCATTCATTTCTGGAGGGCCGCTGGGTCGATTCACAGAGTTCGTGGGTCTTCTGCATGACTGTTGAGGTAACTAGGTAATGGCTACTCCACTTTATCTTTCTGCCAAAATTGAAGTATACTGAATGACGTCAACTTTTCTCTTCTGTTATTGTTTAGCCTAGTATTTTACATGAGACCATGAGGTCAAAACTCTGCCTCAGGTCCTGCACTGTCTATACACATTCCACTGGAAGCTAGGTAAACTGAGGCCAAGAGAACTTACATGGAACAAGGTCAAAAGAACAGATTAGGTCGGCTCTATTAAAGCCTCATTTTGTGCTCTGCACCTCACACTCCCTAATTTCTAATATGATTTTAAAACATGGCCTGATGACTTTATTGTACATAAATAACATTACTGGTTTTGTTGCAAAGAAACTGAACTCAGATGTCTAGAAATCAATATTGTTTACTCATTTGCAATTCCTTAAGTGATACTACATTCAATGTCATGATAATGTGTTACTCAAATTAGCAGCATGATTTAAGCAGTGTTTAAATTATCACGACTAATTATGATAAATAATAAATCATGTCACGTGTAACCTATTTTTGAAGATAGTCAGCATGATGTATCAGGCTGGAGGAATTTATCCCTGAAGAAATTCTGAAGTGAGAAGAAGAAATCAGATCTTAAAATTTAATAAGGGGGTTGCTGGAGAGATGGCTCAGTGGTTAAGGGCACTGGCCGCTCTTACAGAGGACCCAAGCTTCATTCCCAGCAAGCATATAACATCTCAGAACTATTCTCAACTCCAGTTCCAGGACACCTGATATCCTCTTCTGGTGAGAATATCAGGCATTCACGTGGTGCGTGCATAAGAATGCACACACACACAAATACACACACACACACACACAAACACTCAGACACAGATAAATCATTTAAAATTTTAACAACAGGTCCGGCAACATAAAACTGTCATTTGGAGCAAAATAGATGTCTTACATTCTCACTGCTATTTATCACTAACATTTCTCTCCAGAGTTATTTCACTGATCTATTCTGATATAGCAATCTCTTTCGGAGGATGTGTGTGTGCATGCATAGGTATGTGCGTGTTTGCACTGCCGGGGGTCAGGAGAGCAGGAAGGCCACGCTGGGATAGGCCAGCAGTGAACGCACTGGCACAGACGTGGGAGGTGGCTGGAGCGTGCACAGCTGTGGCCGCCCTTTCCGAGGGCTTCAGAATGAGTCTGGCCAAGTGACCCTTTGGCTTATAATGGGGCAGACCGGCCTGGGGGCACTAGCACAGTCCAAAGGCCCTAACATGCACACTCACCATACTCCAGCAGTCAATGCGTGGCTCCTGCCGTCTGCTGGCCGAGTCCCTTCTCCATCGGGGCCTTTACACATTTGTACATCTACCCTCATGCACAAGCAACCTACATATATCCCATATTTCACTCCCATCAAGGACCTAGAGATGCCTCCCCAAAGCATGCCACGCCCCTGCCACGGGCACTTCTCAGGACCCTTCAGTTCAAAGCATGCTCTACCCGCGCTTTCTGAACTCCACATCGTATGACTCCGTCTAGCTGCTTCGGTGTGGTCACGTGGGTCATCAGTGTCCTTCTGCTCACTTCCTGTCTTAGGACTTGGTGTATTATCTTCCCGCCATCATGAATGCTCTTCGCCCAGATGCTGGCTTCACATTCTTCCTACTTTAGAGTCATAACCGTACTTCGTGCCTAACTTTCATCACCACTTCCGCCAAAGGCCTTGCTGACCTTTTATTTCTGTGGCCAATATCATCTGTCTGCTGTGTCATAAGTTCTACATTTCCCTCTAGTGTCATTGTTAACAACTCAGGCACAGGACGCGGTGGTGCTGTTCAGCAGACTATGTTGCCTGGGCTGTGGCTGCTCTGTAGGTGATGAGCCGCAAGTCAGCAAAGAGATATATATAGACTCCTACTTCAAATGGGACAAATCAAAAGAGCAAGCTTGTCTGTAACACTAAATGTTAAACATTCATTCATATTATACATGTCTTCAAAGCCATCACTCAGGAGCTAGAGGCAGACAGAGTCTGATGAATTTGAGGTCCGCCTTGCCCAAAGTTAATTCTGGGCCAAGGTAATGCTACACCATGAGACCATGTCTTAAAAACAAAACAAAACAAAACAGTGAGTGCAAAGGCACATAGCATAAGGAGTTGATAATTTAGCTTTATTTCTTGGTTGTGTCTCAACCCCAAATAGACAAAAATTATTACTGACGAGTCTGTATTAGTGTGTTAATATTAATGTACACCTATATTCTATGACTGATAGTATTACTTTATAATACTTTTTTCACATGTGATATTCTGGCTGTAGATATATCTTTTTATGTTTGATAATGACTTAGTCCCAAGCTTGTATTGTGTGTCCTATCTTGAATTGGCGTCTTTCCATAATTGTGCCAAGCCTGTGGCATCTGGGGCAGAGAACTGCTTTGTACTACGGCACTTGAGAAGGTGTGCTGGGGGCTGAGGTCCGACCCCGGAGACCCCGTTCCTCACCCCCTACACTAGGGTGACGTGCCTGGCACATGGAGATGCTAGCATCTGTCCCGGGAGGAGGAAAGCTGTGCGCTGTGCAGCCTGAGGCCTAGGCTGACGGCGAGGCAATCAGCAGGCCTTGGAGGAACGGGAGAGCCTCCAGGCCCTCCCCATCTCCGTCCACGCGAATTCTGCTCTGGGGGAGGTGACAAGCCAAGCGGCAACACTGCTTTGAAGCACAATCTGTCCTGACAATCTGTGTGTAAGGAGCAACTCGAATGGCTTGTTGCAAACATTCCGTAAACACTGAGGAGAAAGGTGAAACCCGAAGAACTCCTTGCCACAGTGTAAGGAGGATGTGGTGTCCCCCACCCCCGTCCCCCCGGCTAAGGAGGGGCTCAAGTCAATCGGGTCCTAATGCCATGGCACAGCTGTGAGGGAGGTGAACGTATGACACTTGTGGCGTGTGCTCAGCAGCCGTCCACACGACACGAAGCTCAGACGCTCTGTCTTGACGTCACCGCCCTCGGGGCTCCAGAACTGAACGCTCCGTCAGCTGGTATGATGACAGAGGAAGATGAGCTCCCCGACTGCCAGGTGCCCCTGCCCCGTGCAGCAGTGACTGCACTAAGCTGCTTGCTCACTTACCCTGTGTACAGCTGAGCCCCATTATTTTAGAGCAAGCTCCTTGTACTCATCATAAGAAAGGGCCACTGTGGTCAGCCTCAGGTGGGCGCTTGAGAGCACGTCTGAGAGCTGTGCCGTCGGTGGAGGGCGCAGCTCTGTGGGCGAGCTGGTGCCTGACGTCTCACTGGGGCGGGCGCAGAGGTGGACACGGCGGTGCTGGCGGTCTTGTTCCTGCACGGGCCTAGCCGCTGTGTGCACTTGTGTGTCTTACCCCGACATCTTTTAAGAAACTGAACATCAAAATAAGCTCTATGAAAGCTGGGCTGTGCGAGTGTGGGTGCACCGTGCAAGGGAATCTCCTACAACTGCCCCTGTATGCACATACGCTCACCACAACTCACACATAACCACAACTGAGCAAATGCTGCCTTCCTCTGTGAGCTCTGGGGGGGGGGGGGGGGGGGGGGAGGCTGCGGCCAGCCTCAGTAGCTCACTCTGGGGTCATCTTCTCCTCTGGGAATGCATTTGCTCCTGGGAGGCGGTGCCAGTCTTCACCTCAGAGGGTTGATTTGAGGAGGAAATGAGACACACACAGGAAATCTCTAACCTGGTGCCTGACAGGATTGGCACCCTGTGGTAATCACTGAAGGAACTGGCATTAAAGAGGCGTGGATGGAAAGACTGTGAGGGAAATTGTCCTCTCCTCAGCCTAACAGCGTCTCCTGATCATCCTTGGCCAGGGGTCTGGAAAACCCCTGTCCTCACACTGGAAGGCCCAAGCTCAATTAAAGGACTGCTGGAGAGGTCACTGTGGGTAAGGTGTCGATGATGACAAAACATTTGTAGATGGCTAGACAAGACAGCCATGCCTCAGTCTCCATGACTGTTTCCCTCCCTGCCCAGGCCTTAAGGGGTTGCCTCAGCACCCAATTTTAGTGCCTTTCTGTTTCTTCACTGTACGTTTTTCTCTCTCTGGACAATCCATTCCATTTTGTGGCTTCCCATACCATCCACTGAGGACCGGCCGATTTACTGAACCTGAGCTCTTACTACCCAGGCAGTCAGTGTCAGTCCCTCTAGGTCTCACTGATGCCCCTGACCCAACAAGCTTGTGTTTGAACTGCCAACCTCCAGATCTACAGTTCTGGTGTCTTTCCCTTCTCCCTTCTCCTTGAGGACAGGCCCATTCCTCTCCTCACTCAGACCCCACCCTGAGAGTCAGTGAAGCCTCCTCCTTCCCCTCACACATGCCACACCCCAAGCGATCCTGCATGTTCTGAGTGTGCCTCAGGATCTCACCTCTTGTCTGGCCACAAGCCGGGCTTGTATGCAGCCTTCCTTGGCCTTTGCTTTGTGTCCCCTCCTCTCGGGGAGAGTGTCACTCTCCCCCAAGACGTAATGCAACATAATGCAAGCTTCCACCATGTCCTCCGTTACTCTGGCCCACCCTGTACCCCAGCCAAGAACATTCTGCTTCCAGCAAACAAGATCTTCCTCAGCACAAGTGCCTGGAATGTCCCTCAGCTTGGCTAATGCCTCCACCTCCTCCAAGCCTTTGTGCAAAGGTCATATTCCTCACCTTTCTCCTCTGTGAATATCAATTTAGATTTGTGACTGACCCTCTGTCTGGGTCACCTCTCCATTCCTGACCCCGGTCTCACTTAGTGTGGTAACCCCCTCTTTAAGTATCTTCCATACTTTACTGTTAGTTTTCTCTCCCGGCGCACGCCATCTTGCCCTAACCTCTGACAGGAGTGAAAGTTCTGCAAAGACAAGAATATATTCTTATGTTTTGCTCGGGTAAGAATTCTAAATTCTGAAGGCCGGGCCTGTCACAGAGTAGAAGACAGATGCGTAGTTGGTAAATGAATTTGTGTAAAATACACTCTAAGAGCTGGCATATTGCCTGAGTTGCTTTCTGCTTCCCCACAGTATCCTGGACTCCCCATTTCCCTGCTCCAAGGAAGGCACTGTCAGCAGCCAGCGCCTGTCAAGTACCTGCTGGAAGGTCATGGCTCACAACCAGCTCTTAACACGTATACTTACTAGGTCAGAGAGCAAGGCAAATGACAAGGATTACAGCGTGTGGTTCATCAGTTTCCAGTAGTAAACACCATTCTCTGAGCCGAGTTTCCTTAAATAACTGTTTCCTCTGTGGAGGTCAAGTGACCAAATTGGACTCTTGTGATGTCCTACACAATCCAGCACATGAACCCTGACAGGAAGTATCGTGTTCCTTGTCTGGATGGTGCCCAAGGCTTCAATACACCTATGCCACTGTGCATCTGCCAGCAGCATCACTTGGATCATCAGAACATGCCTGTCTCCTGAGGAAGAGGGAGACTTTTCTGGAAGAACAAGCTACACTCACCTGGATGAAGACAGTGAAGAATATGACGACAATGGCAGCTGTGATGAACAGCTTCTTCCTGGGAAACACAGTGGCAGGGAGGAGAAACACCAGTGCAAAACAGATGGCACCTCGGAGCCCTCCGTAGGCAATGATGAACTGGTCCTTGAAGGTCAACGGAATGGTCCGGAACCAGTTAATCACTTGAGTCAGGACAAAGACGCCTATGGACAAAGAAAGACCCAGGGTAAGCAGACTGTGTGAATATGGACAGACGTGGACTAGGGAGTCTGTGTCTCTGTGACTGTAAAATGTTAAGAAAAGACCCAGAAAACCCACCCACCACCAACCCTGCCTCCTGGTCCTGCAAGGACTCTTGAGTCCTTGATTTTATTGGGCCAGGACAATGTGCTCCTGCATATCAGAATTAAAGGCAAAAAGAGAAACTAATTTATCTACAGTGAAAGCCTGGAAAAGATATGTAAGCATGAAGAAAAAGGTAAGAGATAAAATAAAATGGGAACCAAAAACAAAGAGCAAGATTAGGAAAGAAAGAAGTCAGTGAAAAAGGAATAGGAAAAGAAGAAGAGGAGAGCAGGGAGAGGAAGAAGGAGGAGAGGAAGAAGCAGAAGGAGGAGGGAAAAAAGGAAGAAGAAGGGGAAGCAGCAGCAGAAGACGAGGAAGTGAAAGTGAAAAAGGGAGAAGTGGAAGAAGAAGAAGAAGAAGAAGAAGAAGAAGAAGAAGAAGAAGAAGA
>NW_026585580.1:17577897-17589359 GCF_907164565.1 Psammomys obesus | reverse complement strand
AGAAGAAGAAGAAGAAGAAGAAGAAGAAGAAGAAGAAGAAGAAGAAGGAAGAAGAACTGAAAACAAAGAGGCAACAAATACAGAAAGAGGTCCCGTTGGGTCAGTACCACCGACTTCTCCCTGAGCAAACGACTGTTCCATACCCAGCGCTCTCCAGATCAGACAGAAGGCCAGCGTGAAGCACACGAAGGCCCAGTTCCACTCGTGGTTCTTTCCCACGGTGGACACGCCCATGAAGATGAAGATCAGAGTCTCGCTGACGCTGCTCAGCATCTTCATGAAGTACTTGATGGTTGTGTAGGACTTCTGGGACACATTCTCTTCCACGTACTTATTCATCGTCATCGCGCACGCCGTGATTCTGGAGGGAAAGTGTGGCTTCTGTTTAAACAAAGCCTCAACCAGTCACAACACCAAAGTCAGCTGCTAAGCCCCAAACAATCACACTGCCTTCTGCTTGTCCGGGAGCTGAAATAATCCCTCTGCCTCCTGGCCACGGCCCCTTGATTGTGTAAGTGAACAGGATTAGCAGGTAAACTTTAAAACACCCTCTCTGGATGTCTTCATCAATACCCGTGGCTTGGAGCACTGTGCTCTATCCAGCTTTCTTTAGCCTGCCTGTTCCACACCCATATTCTCCGAACAGCCCGTGGTCACCATCACCATCAACCCTCTTTTGAGCCTCCCCAATTTCAAAACTCCAAAATAATTTGAAAGCCCGCTATCATCCTGTAAACGCAATCCTCCCACCTGTGAGTAATTTCTTCCCACATTATCTAAAAACCTTGAATTAAACACTAAACTAAACTCTCTCAGGTTGCACTGGCTTCACGCCTGCCAGTCTTCCTCTCTGTCCCCCAGATAACTGGGTATCCGCCATCTTCAATGGCGCCTCATGAGCATCCCCGGGACCCACTTAGTCATTTCCTTATCACTGTGTCTGGACCTCTGGATGTTGTTTTCATTAGTCTATCGGGTCTATTTCTAGGAAATTCAAGGGAGGACCCAAGAATTCCTAAGTAAGCGAAGTTTGTATTCCTTTTCTCTGGCATTTTTCTCGCCATTTCGGGGCCACCGAGACATTTGCCACCACTCTTCCGGTAGCTGCTTTGACGTGGCATCTTTACACACCCGGGAGAAAGAACATCAGCCGCACGCTGCCAAGCTGGGCTCTCACAGTCCTCATGCATTTCCCCCTACCAACTCAAATGCAACCCAAAGATGGAACTGTAGTGGGACACAGGTAACAGCACACCCCACATCCTGTATGAAGAGGCCGGGTCCCCGTTTAGAGCCACAGGACTTCCTTATCAGGATGAGCTGAAGCAGAAACAGAAAGACTGGCTGCTACAGAGCTGCCACCGCTCCCAATGAGTGAGAACCGAGCGGCAAAGGCACCGCCAGGCGTAGCATGCGTGGTTCAGCCCCGAAGCCACACCTTCACTGCCCATGCTGCCCTCTGCCTGCCCAAGACATTCACTCGTAAGGAAAGCTTCCTCCCATGACACAGGAAGGTTGAATAATGCAAAGCTTAGATGCTTGGGGATCAGAGCCAGCAGGTGGACACAAGCCTGTGTCCCTGCAACAAACAGACCGATTCCTCACATAAATGTTTTCATATGAAAACAAAGCAATAAACAATCCACCTTTGTACAGACCCTGCATTAAGACACATTGTTACAAGCACCAGAACAAGAAAGTGCTTCTTCTAGATTTATACTGGCGAGGAATGTATAATTAATTCATGTGGTTTCCAAAAGAAAGGGTAGCCTTTTACGTGAGCCAGTAAAACTGGGCAGCCACAAACATGGCAAAGCCTCCGCATAGCTGAGGGCTTAGCCAGCACAGGTTCGTGTTTGGAGAAGCTTTGCTGGAGCCGGGAACCGAGTACATGCTCTGTGTGGGCTGTGCCAGCCGATCCTCATAACAGGTTTATGAGGCAGGTTCTATTATCACCTCCACTTCACAAAGGAGAGAACAAAGGTGGACTCACGGCTTCCCAGCCAGCAAATGGCGCTGCCCAAGTGCTCACCCAGGAAGTCAGTGCTGTTGTAGACCTGACCCTCACTCCCGGGGGTTCTCCGGGAGCCCGGCCGTCCTGTGGGAGGGAAGGATTCCACTTCCTGCCAGTCCCTAACCCCTCTACTCTTGAGAGCAAGGCAGCCTGTACTTGTCTCCTAAGTCTACTTGGAGAAACTGGTGCCTAGAAGTCCATTTGATCATACTTCCATGAGTCCAAATTAAAAATAAATTTAACTGGGCTGAAAATCAAAATGTTGATGGAGTTCCTTCTCAAAGCTTCCAGAGGGAATCTGCCCTGTTTGTGCTTATGGTCTTTGGCTTGTGGCCCTGTCACTCTGCCTCTAACATTCTCCTGATTGTGACAATGATTAACTCCCTCTAGAAAGGCTCCTTGTGATGACACCAAGCCCATGAGCTTAGTCCCTGCAACCTTCCCATCTCAAGAACCCAATTAAGTGTCATGCACAGTATCCCAACTGTCTTATAATCTAAGTTATTAGTATGTTCTGTGAATTGGGATGTATAAGTCTTTGGGGAATCCTGACTAATTACATATTAGAATTTCAGATTTTTTTTTTTCATGCTTTGGCTTAAGATGGCCCAGAGCAACTGGAGATCAATTCTCAGGCAAGCACTCACCACTAAACATCATCACAGTGTCCACTCCGCTTGTGATTTCCAGACAAAGTCTCACTAAGTTGCTTAGGTAGGGCTTGAAATCTTCCTGCTTCACCCTCTGGGTACCCGTGTTTCCAGGCCTGCACCACCAGGCTCAGCTTACTTGAATTTTAAAATCAAATTTTTAGAAATTAAGATTCCCTAGTATAAAATAATGAGGTAAAAGCTATACTAAGTTATAACGTGTCTGCATTGCAGCCTTTTATGGGGAAGAGAGGCGCAGCAACAAGAACAAATGAGCTTATCTTCAATGTTGAAAAGATGGCCATATTACTTCTTAAAATAGTCGAATTCCATGGGCAGGATGCTTCAAGATCAAGAGGATGTTTAAAGCTCTAGACAGCCACGGAGAATAATGAAACTGAGTGCTCATTCCCCAGTTCTCCTCAGTTGCTTCTACTTTTAAGGGGGACGGCTATCAAGGTGTCACCCGATGTCAAGGTGAAGTTCGCCATTCTCCAGTCCACACTCAGTCCTTCTCTTCTTGGCTGTCGAAGGTCTCACCCACCCATCATTTGAAAAACATTTTCTTTTTGCAAGACAGAAATAGTGCTGTGCAAATGTGCTACCCACTCCTATCACCTCATTTCTTAAGCAATAAGCAAACGATGAAAACAAGGGTCAGTTTGGGCCATGTTGGGATGCAACTTAGCAAACACCAGTCATTCAGGTATGATTGACATGGGAATGACAGGCGGATTATTTTCCACACCGGTCACGTGACCAGCAGAGATGTCCACGCTGGCCAGACCCTGCAGGTAATGGAACAGGCTCACTCTGAGCATCGGGTCATGAGGAAGAACTCGTTGGATGATTACCTCAGCCCAGCCCAGAAGCGCCTTGCCTAGGAAGCAGCTGTTCATCTGCACGGCCAGAGCACAGAAGGGGTTGGGGTCAAATTTCCAAATGTTGCCATTCTGATCTACCAGGCACACCTGATGCCCACGGCCACTCAATCAAGAGTGCACAGTGTGGCCAATCCAGACAGATTTTGCTGTTCTGGAGTGACTGCAGACCAAGCCTCGGCACAGGCAGCAACCCCACGAGGACACGGAACAGCAAAGGAGCTGGTCTCCCGGGGAAGTTCAAGCGAAGCGGCATCTAGGGAACAGAGACAAACAAAATGTAGCCCCTGCGGCTGCCGACATTCAGTAAACCTGCTTTGCCTCCATTCTTCTGGAAAGTTCACAGCACACCCCAAAGCTGGTGAGAGGGGGAGCCAGGGTCCACCTCTCCTCAGCTTCACGGGAGTATCTGACTTGAGCATGTGCCCTGGATTTAGTGTGACAATGTCCACGCCAAAATAACAGCCTAAACAGATTTCTTCATATTTTAGGAAACTGTAGTTGAATTTCTCAACTGTCATTCAAAAATATCAGCCTTTACTATTCCCAGTATGACTTGACTCGATAGCTGTTTTTATTGAGACAACCTCTAGTCCGTGCATATCCAACTTCCTCATTTGTTATAGTAGGCAATAAGGTTATAAATAGAAACTTTATCTCTTCTCCTGGTAAGCGATTCTGAGCTGCAGTCTAGGAAGATGAAGGCAAGGAGGACAAAGATTCCGCCTCCAAAAGCTTCTGGTGTGAGGGGAGAAAAGATCAGGAAGAGATTGTTGCCACACAACACCGTGGGTGCTAGACACAAGAACAGAAAGGAGGCATTGGCGGTGTCTTCTAGACCTGATGCCATGACACCCGTGTGTCATGTGCCACTGTGGATGCGCACACAAGAAATTCTCCAGATCAAGCTGGCTGACACTGCAGCCTGAGCGGAGGAGCTCAGAGAAGCTGAAGGCTTCCAGAGGACAGCTAGGTTGCTCTTGCCCAGCGGGAGGCCATGCACCCGGTGCATATCGGCCACACTACTTGGATTCTGGATTATTGTTTTCTAAAGAAGGGCACATGAAGGTGAAAGAAGACTGTGGCGCTGGGGGCTTCAAGAGGAACTGGAAGAGAGACGTGAGGGTGGGTTAGAACACGCTGTGCATGCCCACAAAATTCTGAAAGGATCAATAATAACACAAAATGAAAAGGAAGAATGTGTTAAAGGTTTGGAGGAGAAAATTGTTAGTTACACTATAGTAGAGGGTCCATTTGTGCAAATTTTTCATCAATAAGAGGCCATCCACAAAGGAAAACAGGAGGAAAGTGCAGCTTCCCTTTCGTGCCGACGGTTCTGTATTCTGAAGACCTCCTGCAGCTGATAAAATATGGTGCTTGAGTCCTGTGCATAGTGACAGCATTTGCAGGCAGTCGAAGCACACTCCCCTGTACATTATAAACTATACACGGACGGCTTACGATGCCTACACAGCACGAATACTGTAAGCGGCCAGCGGCCTCACCAACTCAACACAGAGGCAGTTTACAGACATTTCTGATATACAGGTGGTAGAAGTCTCAGAAGGGGAGCTCACAGGTAAAGACAAGGGCAGCTTCAGAAAAGCAGGCAGGAACGCACAGAAGTTTGGAGGAGAGGGGCTGGCGCTGAGGGAGCTGCTGCAGTACTCTGGAGGGCGGAAGGACATTACAGATCTCAGAAGAAGGCGGGTCAGAAAAAAATGATCAGTAGCTTCTACTTGATTCTGCAGGCATGACGGGAAACTGAGACTTAGATCTTTGAGTGTAACAATCCCATCTCTGTCTCTCTGCATGTCTAAGGCCGTTAAGAACAAGGACAATGTCCCTGCCTTGTATATGCCAGTGTGTCATTAATGCGCCTCGACTCAGTTACTGCATAGATACACACTTCGCAGAAAAGGTACTTCGCTATGAACAAAACTATACTCTAGGAACAACAACAACAACAAAAACGCTGGGGTGGGGTATCACACATGCAGAGGACAGATTTAGAAGGGCACAAGCCAACACGGCACAGATAATTTGTTTCCTTCCATAGCTTGTCATTTCATTTTCAAACCCCGTTTCAGTACCTGGCCTATATAATACACCAAACATGGGCATGTTTTGACAGGTGTTAGGTTTCTTGTGTGAGACCACAGAGAGGTCAGACACACTGCTTTGTGATTAACTCGCCTCGCTTTAACATAAATGTACAGTGATTATCGCCAATTTAGAGATGGAAAAGTCAGATCACTGTAATTAGTGGGTTTTGCATTCAGCAGCAATTGAGGTTTTCTTTATCCTGGTATTACTTAAAATATAGCATAGGCAAGAATCATGCTAGCTAATATTGCCTCAATAAGGGCAAGACAGGGTTTCTACTTAAACAATCTGTCATTTGACTATCTGCAAATAGAAAATTCCTCCAGTGATTTCCTTCTTCTGAAGAGGTCGTGACTCCATGATAGCACTGCATGAAGCTAGCTTTCTGCAGACCGCATTTTCCTTCTACCAGAGTGTGTGCTTTGAGAGAGCACAGGCTTCTCTGTGCTTGGTTTGGTCTCTGCTTTGCTTGATTCCATACCTGAGTGGCTACCAAGCCGGGTTCTTTGGCTAGATGTCATGATCATTAAAAGCAAAGGGATCAAGCATCCCTGTTGAAAGCAGAGGTGCAGGCAGATTTCCGGTTGTGAAGACAATGTGTATCTATACATGCATATATAGGTACATATATGTCATAGATATATTACATGTATCAGTTCTGTAAAGATGTGCACAGGCATGCTTCTGTGTGTCTTTATAAAGGACGTGCCTATAAACTTAAAAGTTTATAAGTTATAAGTTCATAAGAATAAATGCCTTTAAACCTAGAGTGGTGAGTTTTCTCACTTTAATTTTGACCTTAGCATTAGGAGGTTCTTCCTAGGACCAGGGCTGCTTTGGCAAGTCTCCGTGCCAGACCACTGCACAGTTCATTACTCCCACTGTGCGTCTGCACGCAGTGTTCAAATGTGCAAATAAAATTACAGGGAGAACACAAAAAATCCTATACTTTTTAATGAAAACTTTGCCAACATGAAGGCATACTCAGAGTCAAGCCTTGAAGTGATGAAGACCCATTCGGTAGATTTCTCTGTATTGATTAAATCCAGGTCTTAGGTGCCTCTGGGCACACTGTATGTCCTCAGAGAAAGAACTCACTCATGTGAAGTAAATGAATCATTCCAGAGCATGGATTTACTATAGAGTGAGTTGTCTCTTCCAGGAAACCCAACGACCAAGAGAAAGTGAGTTTGACATATTATAAAATGCAAATAAAATTGTTTTCAGAGGAAGACTCAAGCATAAAAACTGAATGATCTTTTGTAAAATATTAAAATAAAATAAATAATCGTAGCTACTGTAAATGGAGTGTTTCTCCTATAGCCTTGTCCTCTTCACAGAATCCCCACTTTTTTTGTTTTGTTTTGTTTTTATTGCAGCTTTTACTAATGCTTTCAATTCAACTTACACATCATTTGTTGGCACCGAATACAGATCTGATTTCATGCAGTGACATCACACAAAGGACCGTAAGTCATTCTCCTAATTGTAGTGAACTACAAGGAATCATGGGACTGTGGAGTTGAATGACTCTAGATGAGGAGAGGTGGGAAAGATTTCAAAGAGCCTCAAAGATCTGGTCTGGCCCCAACATAAAAATTAAAGCAGAGCACAGATCACACGTGGCACTGGACAGGGACCGGCCACACAACCCCCTTGAACCGCTGTCATGTATGAGTATTGTCATGCTGGCTCATGGGTCCTGGGAACAGGAGCTCAAGTGGCAGCTTTCTGGAGTTGCGAATGGCCTGCAGCACATGTGCCCGTGTCTGTGAACCACGCCATGAGTGGGAATCCTTGGAAAGAGGCCAACCTTGCTCCGTTCAAGAGAATCAGGATGTCTGTATGCAATGGTCCTTCTAAGTGATTTCTAAATGCACCAGCATTTTAAGAAAGCAAGTGGGTCACAGTCAGAGGGCTCGGGAAACAGAACTAGATGGGACATGAGAGGGATTATTTAAGCTTTTATTGGAAGGTGGACCCGAAGGCTAACACAGGATTTGAGGGCCACTATGTTTTAATTGCTTTTTCTAGCTATCCTCCCTTCCCCAGTCTCCAGCGAGGCACTTCCTGCAGCTGCCAGCTGCACATTCTCTGCTGAGAAGCATCTGCTGAGCTGGCAGCTGGCCAGCTCAGGCTATGCCCTCTGGCTTTCACCCCGAAATACTGACAGTTATTACGTGCCTGCAAAACAGTGGTGGAGAAGACACAGGAGCACCTGCAGCCGTGTTCACGACAGCAGGCTACCCAAGCGTATGTCTTCCGTGTGTAAACGTGAGTGTGTCCCAGCTGCCTGCTCAGCAGAGGTGAGAGGCAGTTTCCCTCTCCTCAGAGTCCAGGGCCTTAGGGACCCCGCAGCATCTCACCCTGGAACCCTCTGTTCTGTTTCCCCATCCTCTCAAAAGGCACTTTTTTTCATCGTGAGATCTCACCAGAAAACGTCATCATTTCTATCCTATTTTTTAAAAATGATTTTTTTCCCCTGAAAATATGTAGTCCATGTAGATAGGGCGACCGTCTCAGGCCAAAACAGTTGTAAATCACTGCCTTCTGCTGGTAACAGGGCTCGCTTCTCAGGAGACAGGTCTGCAGACAATTTGATTCTTCAAACCACTAGGCCAGTCACTGTCCATCCTTGGAAGTGTTTCCTGCCAGGAACTGGCTGGATAGAGCCCCTCACTCTCCAAGCAACTGGGTTGCAGACACATAAAGCCCTATGTCTGTGTAAAGCTTAATTTACACTTTGAGGTACCTAAAGATGACACAGAGGAGGGCAGTGTTGGCAAAGAGATGGTTTGGTGAACAAGCGAGCCTTTGGTGTCATGTCTGCAATGATCCATACCTGTCTTTGTCTGGAATTCATCTCATAACCCAGCAGGCCTCGTGTGTGTGTGTGTGTGTGTGTGTGTGTGTGTGGTTTGTTTCTGCTCCTTTTATTCACACAGCTTTGCTCTCCTCTTTGAACTGGGCACCTGGCTACAAGGGCACCAGATGACTCAAGTTGCTCAAATAGCCAGGGATTAAGTGTGAGGGCATGGGGGTGGCAGGGTGGCCCGGCCACTTGGCCAGATATCCTGGGAACACTGAAAACTCAGAGCTTTGATTACGGGAAAGGGAGCAGAAGGCTACCAGAGCACTTCTGCCTGAGGAGGAGCTCCACATGGCTGCTCACCATGGAACGCTGCCTTGCCTCAGAGTCACCCAGGCGTGGCCTCCCTGTGCGGAGGACAGATGAGAAGGAAACTGGTGTCTTTTAAATCAAGGTGAGGCAATCGCCTTCAGGCGCCCAATAGGTCACTGGAAGAGAAGGCCTTGACTCTGGGTGTCAGGTGGGTGTCTATCAATAGAAACATGAGATTAACGACCTAAGACATGTTTATTTGGGCCGGGGATTCTGCACATGGTCACCCGGGCCTCTTGCTCTGGGCATGTGGGAGAGCGCATCAGCATGTGTCAGAAAGCTGCCTTAAGACACCTGGGAAATGCCAGGAGGCATGTACAGCCTCAGGAATTCACCCCAGGCGACACTTGGCCCTGCCTACACAAGTCTTACCACCTCCTATAGGCTGGCAAAAAAACCTTTGGGTTTTAGGGAGTCATTTAAGATTCCAAGCACGACACCGTTGTATTTGAATAGCTACTCTTAGTTGTCTAGGGTAGTACAACTAAATCATAAAATCTTTTGCATTTTTCTATGGTTTAACTTTACTTGGAGTCACGTGATCAAATACTGAGATAAAGTCAACAGCATCCTGGGTCGTTCTAGTTAGAGAGTGACTCTTTCCTCATTATCAATTTTCTAAAAAACATAAAGTTTTGGAAAGAACAGGTAACTATTGCTCAGCAATAAATCAACAGACTTCACTTATGATTTATTATCTTGTTTTGCAGTTTGGACTAAATGCTCGTAGAAAGTGATGGTATTTTCTTCAATTCAGTATTCTTGAAACGTAAGTCAACAGTGACACAATGCATCTTCTCTTTAAAGAGACGTGGAGAACAGGAAAGAAACCATCCAAATTAGTGGTGGCAGCACTGTATGGTAAACCAGATGTCTGTGCTCTTCAAGAGAATCAGGTCTTGAATGGAGACTGTTTGCTGAACTGTTTTGTCATCATAACTGAGCAGGCAAATATCACTACGTTTTCTTTTCTGCAGAATTCCCACTCATGCCCTAAACCTGCCCTAGTGTCAACACTGGAGGAACCCAGCAGTGTAAGCAGGTTCTGCTGTTTTACACGAACTTTGCCATGGGAATGCGCTGGACTGATTTTCTCAAGTCAGCCCAGCACAGTGTTCATTGCTTATTTGATTCATCCGGATGCACTCTAAACCATTAACTTGTGTTTGGATATAAAGTCATCCCTCACCCGTGCAACCTTCCTACAGAATCAGGAGAGTGCTAGGAGGGGAGGAGACTGGCCATCAGCTCTGAAATCCAGCCTCGATTATCCTCAACAATGGGCCCGATACTGTTTATTTTCCAACCCATCTATAAAGTAAGCGGAAATGAGAAGAACATCATCCTTTGTTTTGGGCTCTTGAGACAGCATCTCAGCTGCAGTGGGCTGCTCCTCCTACCTCAACCATTTATCAAGAAAGACAGTGGCAATTGAGCATCCCTATTCCAAGATTACTTTCCACTTTCCACACATACATACAAAATAATGACGCTGATTTTCATAGACAAAAATGCTTAAGTATTGTGACTTTAACATCCAATTAACGTAAAAGTCACTAATGAGATATTCTGTAATTGTCTCTTCTGGACTGACTAAGCATTTGACATTTGTTTTCCTCCTAGAACACTACCTAACTCTGGCTCTCTGCATTTCGGATGCTCAAAAGCCACATGCGGGTGGTGGCCACCATATTGATAGTTACAAGGAAAAACTAACACCACGCAAGTGCTGGCACTATCCACTGGCTGTAAGTAAGCACCTGAAAACACAGAAATAAGCACAAAAGAATTCTCAATGTACTTGCATAACCCTGAACTATCTCATTTTAAATTCTCTCTTAAAAAAAAAACTATAATTGAAGCAAACGTGAAAAAAGAATAATAAAATAAAATTATCTGTTTATTTGTTTCTTTGTCCTTTTCCCTAAAGGTTCCCAGAAAATCGCAGTGCTCATTTTTACTTTCCTATTCTCTACCCCATTTGCTGCCTTTTTTTTTTTTTTTTTTTTTTTGGCATGATTTCTACTGTTTAGCAATTGTATTTTGGTAGCAGCTAAATCTGATTTTGAAGGTCTTAGTCATTCCCAGGTATGATATCAGTGAAGGGATGAACCACAACTGTTAATAAAATTACTGTAGTGTGTGTGTCTGTGTGTGTCTGTGTGTGTGTCTGTGTGTGTCTATGTGTGTGTGTATGTGTGTGTGTGTGTCTGTGTGTCTCTCTGTGTGTGTATGTATCTGTGTGTGTGTGTCTGTGTCTGTGTGTGTGTCTGTGTGTGTGTGTCTGTGTCTGTGTGTGTGTGTGTGTGTGTGTGTGTGTGTGTGTGTGTGTGGCTGTGTGTGTGTGTGTGTGTGTGTGTGTGTGTGTGTGTGTGTGTGTGTGTGTGTGTCTGTGTGTCTGTGTCTATGTGTGTGTCTGTGTGTGTCTGTGTGTGTGTCTCTGTGTGTGTGTGTCTCTGTGTGTGTGTCTGTGTGTGTGTGTGTCTGTGTGTGTGTGTGTGTGTGTGTGTGTGTGTGTGTGTGTGTGTGTGTGTGTCTGTGTGTGTGTGTGTGTCTGTGTGTGTCTGTGTGTGTGTGTGTCTATGTGTGTGTCTGTATGTGTGTGTCTGTGTGTGTGTGTGCCTGTGTGT
>NW_026585580.1:17544689-17577797 GCF_907164565.1 Psammomys obesus | reverse complement strand
TGTGTGTGTGTGTGTGTGTGTGTGTGTGTGTGTGTGTTGTAAGTCATAGTTACCCAGGGAAAAGTGCAACACCACGACATTGGAGACCTGGGCTCCAGGCTTGGTGTCTGAGTCCTTCCAGCCGACTCTGTCTTTCTATTGGTACCTGGATGATCAAGATGCTTTTCCCATCTGAAATGCAGCGTAATTGTGATGTCTTGTGCAATGAGTTTTGAGAGCTCTATGGTGTCCTGAGTTTCTTAGGATTTTACATTTTCTGACAACAGCAGCAGACCTTCTCAGCAGAAAAATGACTTTCTATTCGTGAGTGTCAAAGTGCTAAGCTCCCGGAGCTGCAGAGCACGGTGAAGAAAGAGGAGGGAGCAGCTGCGGCCCACAGTTGTCCTTCACCAGGAAAGCCCATGGCCCTAACCAGTCACTCAAACCAGCTCACAGCTTAACTGACCCAAACCTTCTGCAGCATCGTTCTTTCCACTTCAGATTTGGTGCAAACCAACAAATCACCAACACAATTCTGTCAGTCATTTTCACCTACAATTAAAGGAGCTAAACCCCACCTTACCAAGGCCTTTTGGGACCTTGATCTGCTCAGTTTCACCATTTGACAGAATAAATGATATCCTCTGAGAACAACATATGTCATTGTTGACCTAGCACCCTACCGAGGAACTAATAAAGGACTCGGACACAGTATAATACAGCAAATGAAGATAAGCTTTCTCATCCCTCTCAAAGGGTAAGGCAAACGACAACTGTCAACCACACAAAGGAAAATAAGAAGAGAGAACAGGATTCTCACCCCAGCCATGACCACCTCAGCCACAGGCAGAACCAGCACCTACACCTCAGTAATGAGTCGAACATTCTAGAAACACCTGAGTTCTACTGACTCCCTTTTCTTTCTTTTTCACGTTTTTTCTTCCTTTCCCATTTTTGTTAACATTACCTGGGCTGGCCCAGCCTCTAGAAAGTCAGAGTACAGCTATAACTACCCACCAAGACAGCCTGCAGCCAAGTTTGGGCCTCAATGTACACATTCATTAAATAATGCTTTAAAAGCTCCCACTTCCTACTTCCTTTGCAATTAAAGTGGTTGCAAGAATTGAAACAATCAACAGAAAATATTTAGGAAGTATCCTTCAGAGGAATCTCTATGAAATTGTTAACCTATTAAAAAGGAAGAAAACACTGAACATCAACTCTCCTCCTTGAAGAAGTGAAGTATTTCTGAAATTCCTGGAACCTGGGGGGTGGAGAAGCCATCCTTTCTCAGTGGGCTGCAAACTACAATAGAAGCCAAGCACCTCTCTCCAGTGATAGCGTGTTTATCAGACCCCAGGGGTTTGTGTGAGGTACAAGTGAAGGATCAGAAACTGGCATCCAAAGGGAGCTCACAAACTTCCACAAAAGGTCAGTTTTTAAATGGATGTGATTTTAGGAGAGACTCAGAGCATCAGTCAGAGCCCTTGAGGAAAGAAGGTATCCTCCCCATCACCAGGGAGGCCATCAGTGAGCGTGCTCTGAACATAAAGTTTAAGACACATGCACGAAGCCAAGAGTTTTTAACTCCTAAAAAACCTGTTCATTGTCTCTCTGTCCACTTCAGTGGTGCTTTGAGGATGAAAAGTGTCCAGAGCTATTGCTACATACCATTTCTTGGGTAGACGGTGATATGAAAGCCTTCCTGTTACTTTAGGCCTAGTGTCGTGGGAAATAAACTCTGAACCACCTAGACAAAGATGCATCCTACACACACACACACACACACACACACACACACACACACACACCACAGCACACCTAGGTCCCACCTGAAAAAATAGGGGAATATAGGCAGAAATATTACTTTCACATTCAATCAAGTGACAAAGCATTAGGCAAGACCGCAAAGGAAATCTGAATCTGAGTGTAAGGCTGCCCAGTGGAGGTCAGGGGACAGCAGAGGTCTACCTCCACCACAGAGTGATATAGCTGTGGGGAGGGGCCTGGCAAACTACAGTCTCATGACAACAAAGAGCAGACACAAGCTTCTGGAATACCTGAGGATGCTGGCTTCCGGTTTCTCACTAAAATCAATTCAGGAATTCTGCTTTCCACCTTGAAAGCTTTGTTTTATTTTCAGCCTAAAGCCCTGTCTTTTGCTCCGCAGAGGAAGCTTCTTTCCAACCAGACTCCCGTGTTAAGGACTTGATCATTCCATAAGCTCGGTCCAAGACAGGCTTTTTAAGAGTTAAGCTGAGGCCACACTCCTGGACCAAAAGCCGGAGCCCACAAGGGCAAGATGGGGAGGGAGAGAATGGAAGAAGATTAGGGAGAGAGCCAGGGAGGACGGAAAGAGAAAGTAGACCGAGTTTCCTAAGAGTTAAAAAAAAGTCCTTGGGGAGTCCGTAGAATGGAGGCCACCTGGCTACCCTCCTGCCTGTTTGCATTCCAGGGGTGACACTGTCTCCCCAGCAAAGGACACAGAGAGCACAGCAGTCAGCTTCCTTGGCATCTTTACTTCCTGTGTTTTTTGTTTTGTTCTGTTTTAAATGGAAAGAGTCTAAGTAACGGGAAGTACGAGAATAATTTCTAGGCCCGGCGCAGTTTAAGTCCAGAAGAACGTGTCAGTTCTTTAAGAAGGGAGGGCATGCACACGCCTCTTGACGTGAATATGATGTCTGCCCTGACCAGTGTCCCAAGGTGAAGCGGTAACTACAGCCAGGAGCTCGTGCAGTGAGCGTCAAGGAGCGTGCTCGCCAACGCACCCTACGGACAACCCCTCAAAGTGCGAGGCCGCGTTGAGCAGGCCACATGAGAGCCCAAAGCCCTCCTCGGAGAGAGCTGGTCCTCTGATGGAAGCTGCCCTTTCCACGGCAACCCGAGGGCGAGGGCCCTGCGGGGGCCTTTACCCAGGGAGCTCTCTGATTTAATAGTCCTTTTTTATGTTGGGTGCAGGGTGGATGAGGTAGTCCGGGGTCCTCAGTCAGTGGCCACCTGGAAAGGATCAACCCCAACGTGTCCACACGTCCCTGGCACCGCTCCCACGCTCACTTCCCCCCTCATTTTCAGTCACTCAGTGTCTTCAGGGTCCACTCTTGAATATTGTACCCAATGGCTAACTTCTGATGGCTACGTTGAGTGTTCCAGACATCCAGTATTTAGAGTCCAGAGGCAGATTCCGAAACCCAAGGTTCCTATAAGCCTGTTTCACTGTGCAGTGTGAGAAACTGCACAGCAGGCCCCGCCCCCGCTGCCTTCCAGACCTTGTAACCGGGCGATCTCACGTTTTCAGTGCTGCTAAGAGTCCCGGGGACGCTGGAAGTCACAGCCACGCTATCCCTGGAATAGCAGCCAGGAATGTTTTATTACTGGCTCAAACTGGATTAATACGGTGCTTTATTTAGGTTCTCTTTGAAAGGGAAAACCTCCCAACCTTTAACTCCTGGCTTTCAGGACAGCACGTTTGACTTGCCTTTGCCTCCTTGCACCACAGACTCCATCTGCTTCTGAAATGAAAGCGCTGCCAAGAGGCACCAACCCAGACTCTGTTTAATCAAAGAACCACCTGCATCAGGTCAGGGCGAAAACTGCAGAAAGAATGTGGCCTACATCACAGAGCGAACTCTAAATAGATTCCCCACACGCCTAACGCACAGACTAGAGCTTACAGGGCGCAACTGAACGTCGAAGCGAAACCACGGTAGGTGTTCCACTGCTCCTGCTTTCCTTGGGTGTTTTCCACTGTCCCCAGGGAGAATTTGGCCTCATGTAACGGGCTGGTTTGGGACAAACTCCCCACCACCAGCTTCCTTCAGTGGGACACCCTGAGAAAACGGTGTGAGGCCAACATCACCGCTCGGCATCCTGCGTGGACACCCTTTGCAAGCTTTCTCCGAGTTAGTTAGCAAAGCAGTAGTTATGACTTATTTTATACAGAAATGTACAGTATTGTTATAGAATATCCCATTCTATGTCATAATATTGTTATATTGTCATATAACAGTGTATATTTTAATGTGATAAATATTTTATAGAAATAATTATTTGCTTATTTCAAAATAATTTAAACTCTGCGTCAGAAAACTCAAGTTCCATATTTAAAATAATCTATCTGAAATTTCAGGAGCTTACCCGTTGCATCCTGTATTGACTGAATGGGTTTAAACTGTTACCGACAAGCCTCCTGTGCAGGAGACTGCTCAAACAGGCTCCCATGAACTGCCCTACCACGCCCTGGGCCGCTTAGGCGGTGCAGCCTCGTTGGAATATTTTGTGACCTCCCGCATGGAGCCCGGGGATGAGACTCTGAGACACCGGTGTGAGATTCAGATCAACAATCAGGCTCATCGCCTTTCATAGGAAACTCGAGTGCAGATTTTAGCACCTTTTCCACGTCAGCTCCAGATCGCATGAGCATAAACTTGGATAGTAGATGCTTTCACTTAAGTGTAACGAAAGAAATCACACTCTAGTTGTTGTCAGAGTGAGAACATCTAGTCTCTCACACAACTCAGTTAGTGTTCATGCCTTGGAAACTCGAGAATGGGGGCGGCTGGCCAGGGACACTCACGCCATGATGCCGGAGAGGTGGAACATCTCGGCCGTGATGTAGGACAGGTAGCTGTACAGGAAGACAAAGAGGGGCTCGATGACCCGGATGTTGTGTGTGAACCGGGTGGTGAAGGCGGCTACAAAGCCCAGCAGGGTGCCGATCAGCACCCCGCCGATGCCCACCACGAAGAAGTTGGCAATGCCCGCGAACACGTCGATGGGTTGGATGGTTTTCATCTGACAGAAGGACTTGAACAAGTTGTACAGGACCTGGGGGGTGAGAAAGCACAGAGTGGGTCACTCAAGCCTGAGGGTCAAGGGTCGGAGTCCCAGACCCCCGCAAATCCTGTCATCTCAGGGCAAACAGACAGGGATCTCAGAAGCCAGCCCGTGTTACCCAACTCTCCGTCCAGCTTCAAGACCCTGCTTCAGTGAGTAAGGTGGAAAGGCCGATGTTAACCTCTGGCCTCCTCATGCGCACACCCATACACTACCACAGACGTACACGAGAACACGCATACATGCACATACACACAAACATGCACACACACACACACAAACATACATGCACACACAGGCATATCACATGCATACACATGAGAAGGAATAAAAATATTCCTAGTTCTCCCTATATTGCAAGGAGATCTGTTCTATGCCAGAAGAAATTTCCCTGTAGTTATTTGCCACATATAATAATACTGTGGCTTTAAATAAACAAATTATTTGGCAAAAATTCTTGGTGTCTTGTCAGAAATAAAAAGAGAAGACTGCAAAGCTTTCAGCCAAGTTATTCCTTAAACGTTATTCTTTCCGCTACTGCTTGGAGGGGCATTTTTAAATGCTGGCCTGCCACGCCCTGCTCAGGTCACCACTGAGGTCACCACTGCTCAGAAGCCACAGGGAACGGAAACTTAGGCTGCTGTGACAACACACTCATCTCATATGGTCCTATTATAGAGTCATCTATAAGCAGCGGGATCTATATTTTCACGCCTTTTCAGATTCCACACGTTTCTGAACCCTTCCCTAGCAATAGGACCCTGGGATTGGGTCAAAGGGTCTTCGGTAGAACGCCCACACCGCTGTCCTTTTCGGGAAGCTGTAGAAGACAATGAGTGCTCCCCCTGCTCCCACCGTCACTCGCGGCCCCTAACTTAGATGCAGCTCAGTGCGACGTTTAGTCGATTCTGTGAAAGAAACACCAAGGAGTTTATCCTTTGCCGCCATCGTGTAGGCAAGCCTGGGGGACGATTCTGATATTCCATGAGAGTTTTAAGGGAGCCCGCAAGCCCATGCGTGGTCTTCCAGAGAAAACCATGTCCTGACTTCCCAGTTCTGGCCATGGACAAGAGCTTCCACCTTTACCGGCAGCTTTCTCTGTCCCTCTCTAGCTCTCCCTGGGGTAGCCACCATCTCCATCCACAGAATGGCTCGTGGCTGTGTCTCCTTGAGGCCAAGTGCCGAATATACACCTCTGAATCTCCACACTTGCAATAGTGAGTTATCTGGATCCTTTGCTGAAACTGGAAAAACTCAGAGTAAACTGGACTGAGGAGATTGCTGGGTGGTAGGAAGGCCCTGTAAACTGCTTGTCATTCTGAAGCCAACCTGACTTTCTGGGGCTCCTTGGAAGGAATCCAGCAAGGGGTGTCCTTACTCCCTTCTAAGGTTTCTTTTTCGTTAAGCAGATTCACTCCACCAGTTCCACATCCACAGTCTCCTCTAGCAAGGGCAAATGTACATGTAAATCCAAGCCCAGTGGAGAACCAGAAGCCGAGGAAGTTAGAACGAGTTATTAAATGTCTTTACCATGGTGGCAGTTTCCTAGTTAAAATTTAATGTTGAAAGTTAATGACCAATCGCTGTTAATAAATAATAGGATGTATGAATTGAGTTTGGTTATTTGAGTAAGTTAACTTGCTGTCTTAAAAATACCAGACTTAGAAGCTCTTCTAAAATTGTATGACTTATTAACTATAAGATTATTCTCTCCATAATAATTTCCACCTAGATTTAATGAACATCCATATGCTTTAACTCTCCAGGTTAAAAATACACACTCTCTATTTAGTCCAAGGATCTGCTCTTGCTGTAAAATGTAACAGAGAATCATGCTTGTTTCCATCCATGCCCACTATCAAATGAGTCATCGATGACATTGGGAGGGTAGGAGCTAGTGGGAGAGTCCTGAAAGTTACGTGAACTGAACACACTTTAGTCTGTTCACCTCAGTTTCATCTACCGAGTGACAATGCCTTCTTCGTGGGTTGTCTGAAGAGCTGAGCATGAGAGAGCTGTTCACTAGGAGTCAGGAGCTACGTTCCTGTTACCCTCACTAGTGCAGAGCAGCTGGTTACAGTGTCAGGACTGCCGGGCTGTAACCACTGCAGGGAGAGCTCACTGAGGGTCCTGGCATCACGGGCAGGTCCTCCTCCTTCCTCACCCACCACCCACCCACGGCCTGAGTTCAGAAGTAAAATCTGCTAAAGCAAAGGTCACAACAGCTTTTGCCTCCATATGAAGCAATTAAGAGAGAACTAAAATAGTTAGCGCTTTATATATAAAGTAATCTGCCTATAGCAATATGGCCAGGGGTGTGCTCTGTCTGTGGGGACATGATGAGGGCCATTGGTGTGCTGCTTTAGTGGCAGAAAGTGAGCACACGAGAAAAGATTTCTCTACCACCATCAGCAGCAGACAAACTGTTCCCAGGGAGAATGTTCCCTAGTAAACACTAAAACATCACTTCTCTGCACACACACATACATATGTGTATATAGCATCACTTTCACAGGGACCTACATCTCTTAAGTTATTATCAAACACCATTAATTTAAACAAATCAGAGTGGGAAGCCATCAGAGACACAATGGCCACAATCACCTCTGTGCTTCTTAACCTTACGTTTGTGCTTTGTATTTTGTGACAGTGGCAGCCACACACTCTCTGTGGGAGCCAGTGCAAAGTAAAAACGAGGATCCAATTATGCTCTAATAAATAAAATACAGGGAACTGATTAAAGTGTGTATTAAGAGTTTCAAGATCACAACGTAAGAGCATTAATCCAAGGTAAGGGCTCTGATACTGTGAAATATGTACCCAATCTTCCCACCCTTTCCCAGACATCTAGCTGCTCAAATCCTTAGACTCTTTTTCAGTGCCAAGAGTCCTTGTGTGCTGGTGACTGGCGGATGGCTGGCAGATTCAGCAAGATGGGATCTGGCCCCTGAAAAGACCAAAGCAGGGTTCAAAACAGTTGAGACTTTCATCCTCAGGGAAGGGTGAGGGTGGAAGGTTAAATTTATAACCTCTGTCCAATGATGTAATCAATCATATCTGTGCAAAAAGAACCCAAAGGGACAGACGGGTGCAAGGGGCATCTGGATAGCTGGCTGTGTAGGAGTCTGATGTGTTGGAGGGGATACGGAAGCTTATGCCCTTTCCCCATGTCTTGCCTGACACAGCCCTTCATCTGTATCCTTCGCAGTACTGGGATACTAAACAAATGTATCTGAGCTTTGTGAGCTACTCCAGCCAGGGGAAGGTGTGGGAACTCTGCAGTACGGCCCACTAGTCAAAATTACAAGCCACTGAGCTTTGCTATCACCGTGTGAAGCTGAGTAGGACACAGTCAGGGGGCCTGAGCCGTCAGCCTATGTGCCTGGCACTATCTGGGGACAGACCGGAGCAGAAACGATTTGACTTGGAGGGAAGCCGGCTGATGTCCGCCACAGCATCTACCGCCCACTGCTGCAGGAAGGGGGGAGGGGAGGGACGCCTCCCTGCCCTTGGCATCACAGCACTTGACACTCGCCCTCCAGCCTTGGAGAGCCTCGTGTGTGGCAGGAGGCTCCCACACGCTCAGCGGTGCTCCAGGCACCGTGTGCTCACCACCGTGACTGCGTCGTTGAGCAGAGACTCGCCGAACACCAGGATGTAGAGCTGCTCGTTGACATGAATGTTCTCAAAGACCGCGAGCACGGCCACGGGGTCCACGGCCGAGATCAGGCTGCCGAACAGCAGGCTCTGCAGCAGCGTGATGTCACCCAGGCCGAAGGCCTCAATCTGGCAGATGCCGAACAAAGACACGCCGATGCCGATGGAGTTCCATAGGGTGCCCACCACGGCGTACCAGAAGATGGTGCCGAAGTTCTCAAAGAACGGCCTCGTGGGCATGAAGTAGCCGGCATCCAGCACGATGGGCGGCAGGAGGTAGAGGAAAAACACGTCCGTCTTCATTGCCGGGGGGGACTTCTCGTCCACCCCAAAGATGATCCCCCCCAGCAGGAGTCCCACCATGATGAGCAGGCAGCTCTCAGGCACGATCGTGGGCAGCTTGTGGTACAGGTGGAACCCTGTTGGCAAGAAGCACAGACACTGGGTCATGCAGGCGCCGAGAAGGACGGTAGTTCCCACGGAAACAGTGGGCAGAACTTCAGATTCACAAGATCACCACACTTGGCGTGCAAAATAGCCCACTTTAAACAAGTTAGCTTGCTGATGTATGTAAGTGCCGGAAATACTATTGAGGCACAAACCGACTTTTAAGCTAGAAATCAAAACGCTATAGATATCCAGTGTTTATATGGTGTAACGTGGCAGGTTCTTTACCCTTATTAAGCTTTTCTTAAATACTAGGACTTCGGAGATAGAATAAAACAAGTCAGTGTGTGTGTGTGTGTGTGTGTTTGTGTGTGTGTGTGTGTGTGTGAGAGAGAGAGAGAGAGAGAGAGAGAGAGAGAGAGAGAGAGAGATCCATGTTCCTGTGTGTGCAAGCGCATCTCTTTGTGGGATGCCAGTACACATGTTTGCTTCTGTTTGTGCAATCAGCATCCCCCTCCCTTTTCTCTGCACAGCCTTGGGCTCAGGTGTTCTCTGTGGTAGAGGCACACCAGGAGAAGGAAGTAGCTTTTTTTCTTGCCTTTCCTGGGAGGCTCCTGTGCAGGCCAGCGAACACCTCTGGTGGCGTTCCTAGGGATGAGCTGGCCACGCTTATTTTGTTTATTTCTTTTGGTTGTTACTTTAGGATGATTGTTGTCTGTTTGTTTGTAACTAGCAAGGACTGGTTAACTGAACCATGCATCCCAGAGTTCCATCAGCTTCCCCAACTGACTACAAGCACGAGCCAATACACTCAGCTTTCTACTCTGGGTTCAGAGTATCAGTTCGCATGTTGGGACGGCAAGCACTTTCTTTTTTATTTTCTTTTTTTAAAATTTATTACAATTTATTCACTTGTATCCAAGCTGTAGTCTCCTCCTTCTTCTCCTCCAATGCCCCTTCCCCAATCCACTGTTAGGGGAGGTCCTTCTCCCCTTCTATCTGACCCCAGCCTATCAGGTCTCATCAGGACTGGCTGGCAAGCACTTTCTTAATGGTGCTCTCTCCCTGGTCCAAAGCAAAGCAGTTCTATACTGAAAACAATTTAATTTTGCTCAGAACATCTTCAGCTGTAACTTTTCACTTCCTACTACCAAAACCCCAGTAGGAGGACAGGGCAGTTATTTTTATGCTTTTGGAAACTGAAGTGACAGCCGATGCATGGAGCACTCCAGGGTCTCCCCACGGTGGTCTGGCCACGCGCTGTCTCGTTGATCACCGAGGTGCTGCAGATAGAGATTAGTATTTTCCTTGTCTCTAGTCTCAGATCCCTTCATTTGATGCCAAATGTGCTTAGCTTTTGAGATGTGGGTTCTGTAAGAGAAAACCAGCTCAGCTGATCGCGAGTGTCAAGTAGCTGGTTTGCGGAGGACGCGCACACACAACTGCCGCCTCTGGAGGAGTTCCCGAGCAAGCCGACACACAAGCGTGTCTGTGAGTTACTCCAGTCCGATACAAGGGAGGCTCGAGACCTAACCAAGAGCCAGGGGAATACAGAGGAGGAAGCCATCTGCTAAGGGAAACACCCAGAGGAGCCAGGACTGCGCAGACCTCACAGCCTAAGCTAGGAGCAGGGAAGGAAGGGAGGGAAGGGAGTCGCTCTCAACAGTTCCACGCAGGATCCCAGTGACCATTTAACACGGAGTGCACCTGAGCAGAGGCTGTGGCAGGAGAAGGTGGGGGAGGGCTGACTGGATGGGCACATGAGGTCAGCACAGAGCTGACTTAGTCCACAGACGGCAACTGAAGGGGCTTGAGGAGAGCCTGGGATTGCGAGCTAACAGTATGTCACCCTGAGACGCTTCAGATACTTAGAACCGTAGGAGAATATGAAAAGGCTGTAGCTTGAATGGGCCCAAACCCTCCCAAATTCACTATGACAGAATGAAGAGGAGGGGCGTTTGAGAGATGGTTGAGACAGTGACAATTAAACTGGGAACCGATGCCCTGGACAGCCTTAGCAATGATGTTCTTCTGAAGCTTCAGAAGAGCGTGAAACTTCAGGAGATTGTGACAGTACTGGTGCAAAGATGACCAGAGAGTCACCACAGTAACGGAAAATGGTGGCCACAACAGATGTTTGTGACAGACGGGGTGACAGAGACGCTGCTAACAGCGCTTTCCTCATTGCTCTTATTTCTACACTTCATTTCTCTCCACACATGAGGTCAACACGGCTACCTGCCTGCATCTGTGTAACACGCAGTGCTCAGTGCTGCTACCTGCAGCTGTAAACATGGCGCCCTTGATAGAAAGACTTGTGGAAACAGAAAGACCGCTCTGGACTTTGAGACCCCGAGAGGCCTACCCTCAAAACTCAACCTGTGGCTGAAGGACGGTAGACTCCTTCCTCCCTCAGTGTTCCAGAGAGGAATCTGTTCTCGCTGCCGAATAGACTTTCCTGCCCTGTGAGACCCACAGGCTCTGAGATCTACTCTCTCGGTAGACTTGTTCCAGGAAGAGCTGCTCACAGCTCATGACCCATGACCTGCCTGAGAGCTGAGGACAGTGCCACTCTGATCGCTCAACACCAAATAGCCAGAGCTGCTGCTGCTGCTGCTGCTGCTTCTTCCTCCTCCTCCTCTTCTTCTCCTTCTACTTCTCCTTATTCTTTATTTTCTTCTTCTTCTTCTTCTGCTACTTCCCCCTGCTTCTTCTTCCTTCTTCTCCTTCTCCTCTTCCTCCTCTTCTTCTCATTTTCCTTCTCCTCCTCTTCTTTGTCTCCTTTTCCTTCTCCTTTTCCTCCCCTCCTCCCCCCTCCTCCTCTTCCTCCTCCTCATTCTTTGGTTTGGATGACCACCCATACAGTCACCCTCTCCCTTGTTCAAGTTTCTTTCCCATGTACACAGGTTCCCCTTTGTTCACCCTTCACTGTCTGCAGCGTTTGTGGATAGAACATATAGGAAGCCTTTTGGAAACATGAGACTTGCCGGTCTCCAAGCTCACTCTGTGAGCTAAAGAACAGGCCTCTGGCAGTGTTCAGGAGATCCTGTCCTCCCTCCCTTGCCCTTCTGCCTCCTGCCTGTGACAGTGACATTAGAGGACAAAGTCTGACCCCTTAGCCTTAGACTCCAGCATTCAAAACATGAGAAAACAAACGTTTTCCCTTCTAAAGTGCCCGGCCTATGGCATCGCTGCAGCAACAGGGACAAGATAAGACAGGACGGTGTCAGAGTTACACGAAAGGGGTTTGGGAGTGACAGAACACACTCCCGGAGACTCGTCGCCACAGTTCTTTTAGTAAGCGAAACTCTCGCACAAACAGGATGAAAACCACAGCATGGAACACTCCATGAGCTGAAGCAATAGAATTTGGAGGAATATAAAATAGTAATTTCCACACAATAAAGTGAACATCCGCATGCGGGGCATGCAAGCCGTCAGCTCTCCCTGGCTCCGTTACCACACTCAGCAGGCTGCAGTAATAAGTGGGATTAATGTAGCCAGTGGCTGCAGCTGTCCTCTGCCCATGGCCTCTGGCCCACTGGCCACATGTCAAACAGAATAAAAAGTCCTCCAAACCCTATCTTCTTGCTTGCCGCCTCCTTTTACAGCCAGTGTTTCCTGTACGAAAACAACATGCCAACGACAGCCTCCTGGAGAACCCAGAATCCTCCTGGAACTCAGCCCCGAGCTGAGCCATGGGCCTCCAAAGTTGCCATACCGGGCTACTG
Source organism: Psammomys obesus (assembly GCF_907164565.1). Classification (NCBI taxonomy): domain Eukaryota; kingdom Metazoa; phylum Chordata; class Mammalia; order Rodentia; family Muridae; genus Psammomys; species Psammomys obesus. The sequence continues at coordinate 17,565,210 of NW_026585580.1, read as the reverse complement.
TGCCAGCCTGAATGCAGCGGTCCCACTCTCTGTCTGTGACTACGGTTGGGTGACCAGTACAGCCAGGCCCCACCTTCTCATCTGTGGGGTGCTGAGATCTCCGCCTCCCAGGGAAACATCCTCAGTGGCAGTCGAATTACTGACTGCATGTCACGGCACTGACAGTCTCCAGTGCCCTGGAGTTGAGCTGCCTCCTCCACTTCATTGGAAAAAGCCAGAGAAAACACTTGCAATGATATGCAGACAAACACAACAAACCCTGGCAGCAGAGCAGAACTGGAGGAGACCTGTTTTCAGAGGCGCCCACTCCTATTCTTGATGCTCCCTGTCTCTTCTCTAACGCAGCCTCTGGGACCTGGGTCTCTCTCACAGACAGAAGTGCGGTCTTCTCCGTGTGGAAAGCACCTTCTAAGGCCTCTGAGTGGAGGATGGGAAATGACATATGGGCTGAGGAAGGGACAAAGATGGTATCTACATACCCAGATGGTAATGCTTGCCATGGTCATGTGATGTGCCAGGGTCTGACCAAGACCTTAGCCAACAGGAGAGAGCAATGGAGAAGCAAACAGAACCAAGCAGAGTAAACGAAGGGAGCAATCAGATCAGCAGGACAAAGGGCCAAGGAGGAGGGAGAAGGTTTACAGGAGCAAAGGTGACACCGGGAACCAACAGACCGACAGCATCTAACAGGAACACTTGTGAGCCAACTGAAAATTTATATTTTGAAAAAAAAAAAACATTTTTGATTTGTTTCTAAATGCTTAAGTCCGTCAAAATGGATCTGAGTGACCCTTTCCTGAAATAGGACAGTGGCTACTAAATCTGCCCAGTTGTTCCATGATTAGCACAGGACTAAGTGACGAGCAGTCACCAGCAACTCAGCTTGGGGTCCTTCGGGAAGCAGAAGCAGAGGCATGAAGAGTGCTTGCTCGTGACTCTCCGGTAGGCAGATGAGACTTTGTGTTCCCACACCTACGCTTTGGTGAGCACCCGGAACCAGCTGGTCAGCAACATGGATACGTTTTTATAGCTTTTTGTGTATTTTTTTTTTTTTTTTGAAGCTGGCTTCTTTAATGTCACTATTCTCAGATAAAAAAAAATCACCATTCACAAACGTGTATACATGTGTTTCACTCTCCGGGTATTTCGTGAAGGTGAAGCTAACTTCATAGGGCAGAAGTGACTGTGTCTGCGTGTTCAGTTCCCTCGTGTGATTAGGAAAGGTACCAGTCATTGCAGAGAAACCCCAAACGAAAGGCCTGGTGATTTTTATGAGGCGGACAGGAGCAGCTGCAGAGCTGTGCAGGGCAGAGAGCGGCTGAGATGTCCAGGGCACAGCCACACTGAACGCAGTCTGCACTTTCAGACCATGTTTTAGTTGGTCTTTACTGTGCAGATGAAGCAACGAGTTGTTGGTGACAGCAAAGCGCTCTCCTCTGGCTTTGTTTCAGTGAAACTTTCTTCATGAACATTGGAACAAGAGTCCTGTACAGTGCTTCATGCTGCCATGTTTTTATTTATATTTGGCTTTAATCAGTTAGAAATGATCCCCAGCCCACAGGCCATACAAAGCCAAACCGCGGGTCACCTTTGGAGCCCAGGCTGCTGTGTGCCTACATACCCAGGCAGGCTATTTATAGTTCCTGGTAACTCCTGTTCATTGTTTCAGGGGCATTGTACTTCTTTTTATTCAGTTTTTATTACAGCATATAAAATTCTGCAATGAGAGCGCTTTAAATTTTTATTGTTTTATTTTTATTGTGACAAATCTCAGTGGGAGAATAGAAGACTCACATAAAAATACAGTGTGAAAAAACTCCTCCCCGAGAGTGACATAAATTCAATTTCTCTCCACATACAAGTCTAGAAATAAACTGAGCTTAAAAACTAAACGTCTGCATGAAAATAAAATCACTGAGATTAATTTACTTTCTTTTCTCACTGTAGCTACAATAACCTGCTTATCAAATTCTGGGAAGTGGCCAATGACAGAAAAAAATACAGGAAGCTTCCAGATAACACGATCTGCTAAAAAGCAACAATGTAAAAGTCAGAATCAGAGAAAAACATAGAGAATAAACCTAAAACCACAACAAAATAAAAATCAGCCTGGCAAACCACACAGTTTTAACCAACTCAAGGTGGGCAGAGCGGACACACACATACATTCTCTCTCTCTCTCTCTCTCTCTCTCTCTCTCTCTTTCACGCACACACACACACACACACACACACACACACACACACACATAGAGGTTGTGATCAGCTCAGGGAGTCAAGAGGTTAGCAGAAGAGGGAATTGAAACTCTCAGAGGAGATGCATTAAGTGAACTAAAGACAGATACAAACGTTCTACTTTCATTTTACTTTTGATCTACATTTTAAAGGGGATAGCATCTATTGGATCAGGAAATATTTGTCAAGCTTGTCTTTAATACAGGATAGTCACATATGGATACCAGGGAGGCACTATGCAGTGATCATGGCCGCCTGACCCAGCACTGGGTCCTGGGGCTGGTGATCCTCAGACTGAGGAATGGTCACAGTAAACTAGCCCTTTCTGACTGGAGGGAAAGAGAAGAACATGGAATACATGCTGTGCACGCTTGTTTTTAGGTACTGAAAGGAATAAGCAAGGCCATCTCAACATAAAACATGTTTATTTGTAAAGTATTCCCATTCACATAGCAACTAAATACATACCTCTAGAACAACTGCAGTGAGCAATTAGCCAGACATAATAAACACAAGATAGGAGCATGATTTTTTTAATCAGATGTTTAGTCATACATAATCAACAAATTCTCATAATATAATTAAAGTAAAAAACAGAGTAGAATGTATTTCTGAAAGTAAACCATATTAATTAAACTACTAATTTAAATAGTTAAGACATTAAACACATAATATATGAAATACATTAAATTCAATAAATAAAGAATAATCAACTGACATATTAAAAATTACTATTAGGAGTGTAGACTTGTTATAACATTTAGTCATAGGCTAAGGCTGAAAGATGAATTAACAATCACCCCATCAAAAACAGTACAGCTCTATGTGCACAAGCTTTCTTTTAATTGAAGGCTCCTCCCACTGGGCTTACGAAACACTCGTCATAATAAAATTATTGCAAACTTTGAGAATATAAGTGAAGCACCAAACATTGTTGAAATTATCTAGAGTAGAACTTATATGCTATTTATTTTTCCAGGTGGCTTGACCATTTATAGGAAAGGAAAGCTAATGGATTGTCCACCCAGGTTGGACTTTAGAAAGGCACAAAGACAAGAGTTAGACCCTTAATCGTAGATTTTATTGATCACTTTCTGTAGCTGAGGGTTGGATGAGTTGGCTCACAAATGTAACATGTATTCAGTGCGCATATCTCTAGTCCAGCAGATAAGATGTGGTCATAATAGTTTATGATAGAAGAAAGACAACAATCGATGCCATCATGTAAGAGATAAAAAGTAGAAGTAGGAAGGAAGTCAAATGAGGACACTCAAGAAAGCGTCATGAGTGAAAGTGCCATTAAGATTGATCAATGAGAATTTTTTTTCAGTCCTAGGAAGTCTCTAGGAAAGTCCCGGTCCAGAAGAGTGTGTGTTGTGGCCAGTTGGGAGGGGAGGGGGGCTGCAATCAAGCAGCAAGGACCCACACCACACCAAAGAGAGGAAACAACTCGTGATCCATCTCTCTACCATCTCTGCAAGTGAAAACTAGTAGAAAACTCTTGGCATCACCTTGTCTTCATCCATGGAGAAACAGAGGGAGGTCCCTTCTAAGAAACCAGAGGTCAGAATTTAGAAGTGAGAAAATCAAAACTTCCCAGGCGGTAACACAAATGGATATGATTACCTATCAGCATAAAGAGAAAAGTTGTCTATAAACATAAGATCAAACTGTTACAGCATAACCCAGGCTCTCTGCAGCCCAGGCACAGTCCCATGGAAGAAGGTCTCAGCGCAAGGAGGACTTCATGACAGAATGACCCCTGAGTAACAAAAAGGGGCTGTCCAATAATAAAGAGCTCTGTCTCTTCAGAGAATGTGCTTATATGATTGAAAAGTCACAGAATATTGCCCTGAGGATATTTATTATGGCATTCCGTGTAATGGGGAAAAAACTGAAGGAAGCAGAAATCATTACCCATTAAATTATTATTTTTTATTCGAGCTACATTTCTTGAGACCCTTTCACACACTAGGTGACATGAGGGGATTATAGGTGGCATGAGGGGAATCGTGGCCATCCAACGGTAAGAAACACAAGTTAAATGCATCTACAAAAGCAGGTGATAATGAGCTCATAGAGGAAAGAAGAGAAAGATGAGGGAGTCCTTCTGATGGATATTTCATATCTGTGTGGTCAGGAAAAGACAAAATTCCCCAGTGACGTGAAGGAGTCAAAACATGGTACAAGTACTTTTCAAAACATTAATGAAAAGAACAAGGACGGAGACCTTGGGGCTGGGGGCCTTCTGGTCAACCAGGCCAGTCTGGCAGGAACTCAGCAGAGAAAAGCACGGAAGAAAGAGGAGAACAAGAAAATGCCAGAACATGCCAATTCTGTGGCCAGAGAAAAGACTGCAGTTCTGCTCTGAGAGCGATGAGGAGCCTTAGAAGGCTCATGAGCAGAGGCGCGTGCGGCTGGATTCATGATTGTGCTGCTCTATTTTGGCTGCTATCAGAGTATCTTTGAGTGATCGGGAAGGGGCCCGCATCAAGAGGGAGGTGAGCACCACAGTGGGTCAGATGGGTGAGTCTGGATATGTTTCAACTTAATAGGACACTGGCCTGGAGAGTCCTGAGATGGCGGTGGTCAAAGATGTGCCCGCATTTTAGTTCAATCTACTGGATATTGAGGGGGTTACTACTCATGTGGAAAGCCACAGAAAGAGAGACAGAAAATACCAATCTGAATGTTATGGAACAACGTTGCTCTGCCTAACGATTTACCTCGAAGAAATGGCAGGCAGGCCATACCTGGAGAACACTATGGAAGAGCCATGACTTCGTAAAGATCTGATGTAACGCTTGCTCTGAGTCATGGCCGTACACACCACCATCTGACTGTATTGCACTGCGAATGAATCACAGAATGAGACTGTAAATCCCGGTAATGGGACACAAAGGCGTAAGAATGTCTCGTAAAGGAGGAGGCCAGATACCAGAGAGGACACACCGTGTAGTTTGATTGCTGTTACGGAACCATGTAGATAACAAGACATAACAAGAATACACACAGGAGTTCCTTTTAGAGTTCAACTGTAAGAAGCTAAAGACTCTAGGTGGAGGGAAGCCGTGAACACCTGTAATCACAGCACTTGGGAGGAGGAGGCTGGAGACTCAGGAGCAACTTCAGCTGTGTACAAAGCGCAAGGCTGCCTAGCCCACGTGAGATTGATCTTAAAACAACAAACAACAAAACTCTCAGGTGGAAGCTGTCACTAGTGAAGACAGCAAAGAACATTAAGGTAGGAGATGTGCTGTCTTTGCAGCAGCACCAAAGGCATGTGCAGTTCAACAGGACAGAAGACCGGGCGACAAGGATGCTGAAATTATACAATGAAGTGGAAAAAAGCCTCCTTGCAAATGATGCTGGCCAAACGGAACATTTGTGCACTGAACAATAAAAGTCCTGATCTCTCACCCTTCATGAATGTGAACAGAAAATGGATCAAAGACCTTAATGTAGCATCCGATACCCTGAAAGTGCTAAAGACAGCAGTGGGGGAAGTGGAGGAGGAAGAGGAGGAGGGGAATGGAGGAAGGGGAGCTGGGGAGGGGAGGATACTTCAATACACAGGAAAGAACACTTTCTGCATAGGACTTCAGTTGCTCAAGAAATAGCCAACAGTCGACAAATGAAATTGACACAAGGAAGCAACCCAGGGAAGAGATAGCCTCCAGCAGAGGGTGCAGAGCCAGCTATACAAAGAACTCAGAGCCCCAAACAGCAAAAAGCAAACAACACAACCAATACACCGGCTAATGAAAGGAACCGACTGGCCTCAAACAATCAAAGTTTTACAAATAAAAACTGCACTGGGATTCTATCTCACCATAGCCAGAATAGCACATCATGAAATCAAATACACAAGTATTGGTCTCACAAGGACCAGGTCTGAAGGAAACCCCAATATACTGCTGAGTGAATGCAAACTAGGCTAACTACTATGAAAGTCCACAAGGGGATTCCTCAAAACACTAAAAATACACCCACCGAGTGACCACCAACTATGACACTTCTGTGCACGTGCCTGAAGGACTTCAAGCCCACACATCACTGATGCTTGCACATGGGTGCTGAATGTAGCAGGATTCACACTAACCTATGGGACATACTCACCATGGACTCTTTACATGTCTCTTGTGCAGATAAAGCAGACATTAGGACTTTTCCTCCCATAAATAAGAGCAAAATTATATTGTTTGTAAGAAAATGAATGCAATTGGAGATAATAGTAAGTGAATTAAAAGCCAGTGTCAGGTTTTCCCTCATTTGTGAGTTCTGGTCTTTATAGATACATGAAGGCAAATATTATATATTTATATATAATTAGAGATGATATTGTGTCAGAAGTGTCTGACACACACTCCTCAGCACACATGTGGCCCAGGCTAGCTGTGAACTCACTCCAACACAAAATTATAAACTTATTTAAAAAGCTCAGATTTATTTTTTAATAAACCAGTTGTGTGTTCTTGGGCATGAACATTGGGGATGACAACACAGCCCAAAGAAGCCGAAAGGTTGGACAACCCTGCCGAGGCAGCAGAGAGGACTGATGAGTAAGCGGGTGGAAGATGGGGAGAGAGTGAAGTACCTAGGGAACAAGCTCAAAGCACACTATGTTGCATGAAAACAGCCTCGTGGAACTAATAAAACCAAAATGAATGCAAACAAAACAATATTACAAAATAACATTTTTAAAAGACGGTAATGTTTAAATTCATCTCACTGAAAGTCTGAAGAAAATAAATGGTGAGAAAATTAATATCAAGCAAAGATGAACAGAGTCCTATCCCTGATAAGATGGAATTCACGTCCCTTGTTCTCATTTCTCAGAGCTAAAATCTCAGATGTTAACCGTGAAGCAACCAGGAAGGATGACCAAGGATGAGAAGAGAGCCTCAGCTCCCAGGTTTGAAGGACAACAGAGCACCAAGTTTTGCTTTGGAAGCCTTGTTTTTTTAATTCTTTCATTTGTCTGGGTGTTTTGCCCTCATGCACATCTGGGCACCACACATGCACAGTGCCCTGGGGACTGGAGGCTTTGTGGATGCCCAGGACTCGGGCTTGCCAATGGTTTAGGCTCCCATGTTGGAGCTGGGAACTGAACCTGAGTTCTCTGTAGAGCAACCAGTGCTCACGACCACTAAGTCTTCTCTCCAGTCTCCTGTGTGCGTGTGCATGTGTGTTTGGTATTTTTTTTCTAATATCTTTACACTTGAACTAAAGAAGTCAGCAGCTAGGAAATTCTAGTGACTAGAAACAAAAGGGCAAACAATGATCTGCTTTGTCTGGACAAGAGACTTAGAAAGAATCCACTTAGCAGGAAAGAAAAATTTCGAAGAATGGCTGCTCTCCTCCAGGCAAACACCACAGAGGAAACTGTGGTCTTACCCAGCAAGGTCTGGGAGGCCATCTAGACTCCACCCTCACAAGAGTGCTGGAAACTCCCGGCCTGGTGGTGGATGGGCATCAGACAGGAGGGGCGTGAGGTGTGGGTTTCTCCTTTCTCCTGGATGGCAATGAGCCCTGCCCAGTCGGTAAAGCCGATCGGGAGAACAGGTCACGTCAGGGTACTCCACTCCCAGCCCCTGCCTGAGAAAAGGAAGGGAGCTACGAACCCCCAGGGCTGAGCAAGACAGAAAAGATGTCACTACTGAGCCTGTCACCAGATCATTTCATCAGAATCAAGATGGCAAATTTTATGTGGTGTACTCATTGCGAAGAAAGTAAGCTTCATTTTCCCTTTTATCTCTCGTTCCCATTGTTATAAAATAATGGTGTAAAAGCAAAACTAAATATCGATTTAACTGTATAAACACTGCTAAGCAAACAGGTAGAAAGGAGGGTGCTTTGCTCAGATGGGTATTTGCAGGTGGGCATAGGCGCTGTGTGCTAACCCCACACCCCCAAAAAAATATAGTTCTGACTGGTCTGTTGACATGAATGAGCCTCTTTAAGGCAGTTTGGAATCCGCTTTGAAATATGTGAATCATGGGCTATTAAAAAGGGAAGATAAAAACATGAGAATTGCTGGCAATTCAAAGGAAAACAATTTATCAAAATACTCAGAGCAAAAGGTGAAATAAGCGGAAAAATGTCTGAGCAGATTTTAACATGCTGCCATGGAAACTCCATCTCCCATAGCATGTTTTCTCTGTCACTCTTCACGTTTATTAAAAATGCTCGATGAAAAAGAACACAGAAATAATTACAATAGAAAAGTGCTTAAATGCATCACTCTTTCTCCCCAGCTAAAGGAAACTGCCCCTTTTTGGTAATTAAGTCAGTTCATTACTGCCATGGGGTTGTGGCTCAGTGCTAGAACTATTGCTTCCTGTGAACCCAGAGCCTTTGTGTGCATTTATCTATTTAATTGCATGCTGGGAAATGTGCTAATTTTCATCAACATTAACTTGTCTGAAAATAAATTCCCACTCATCTTGAGTGCAGTAACATGCCCCACAAAAGTCATAGACCCCTTAAATACAACCAGGTAAAAGTCAAAGATTTGACTGAGTCCTTGAATTTTGGACTATTGTTTGCTTGTTCTGCGCTTCATGTGGCTGTGAAAGGCTACATACTCAATGGAAATCAGACTTTGAATGTTGGTCTCTTCTGAGCTCCGTGGCCCAGTTCCCTTGTGTGATCCATGGATACTCACTCAGCTATATGGTCACCAGGGAAGCAACTAAGACTGTAGCAGCCCTCACCCTGTGGGTTGTGACCGCTTTGGAAAACCTTTGTCTCTAAAAACACTTACATTAGCGTTCAAAACAGTAGCAATATTTTAGCTGTGAAGTAGCAACAAAAACAATGTCACAGTTGGTGGCCACCGCAATGTGAGGAGCTGTATCAAAGGGCCGCAGGGTTAGGAAGGTTGGAAGCACCACTGGGCCGCTACGTTCCTGAGCTATGCTCTTCCACAGACTAGGTTTACTAATTGCGCTGCCAATTCATGACGTTTTCAGTTAACATTAACTTACTGGACACTAATGCAGGATGAGATGAGCATCTGCAGCAGAAACAAAATCTCATGTGGCAGGACAAATCTTATAAACTGCTTTATAAACTGACATGCCGCGGTGGATTGCAGGCCCACAGTGCTCAGTCTATGGCGCAGTTCCAAAATGGGGCTCATCTTTAGAATGAAGAGCTTTCTCTCTGAAAATTCCCTATGCGTCTTTCTCAAATAAATCAGCAGAATCGGGTCCTTCTTCTGTCACGCACCCAACGCTAACTGCTGCAGGATGTCAACCACTGAGTGCCGAGCAGTGGAGCCCATTGGCCAGCTCAGGATTCAGTTGGCTCTAAAGGTCATCCGCTCCCACTTCTCCCCCTCCCATCCCAGGGGAAACAAGGAGACACCAAAGAGCCTCCCGCTGGCGAGTTTGCAGCTAAACTAACAGAAACCCTAGCATCTGCATCATCTTTTTTTTTTTTTTTGAGTTTACAAGAACGTGGGTCCAATGAAATAATTGTCTATAAAATGAGTCAGAAAAAAATTTCAGTACATTCCTCCAATATCTATAACTAGAAATTTTATATTTAGTCTTTTAAACAGAAACTTGGTACTTCTCTTCACAGAATCAGGAACTGTTGGAAATCGAACAGATAAACATAAGTATGTACACTTGCGCAAACGCAGACATACACAGAGGGAGTGAGGGAAGGAGGCATGGGGAGAGAGAGAAATGTATAATGCCTTAGACTCTTGTGATCCGTCTACTTCATGGAATTCCCTGCATTTAATACCGATGGAGAGTTTCTTCTCTGACAGAAGTGGCCAAAGACGTTGCTTTCAGAAAGCTGATATGAACAAAAATTGGAAACAGAACATTTGCCTTCTAATAGAGGAAACTCTCCTGTTCGCACACAGAGCTGTTCGCACACAGAGCTGTTCACACACAGAGGTGTTTTGGAAATTCTGTGCTTGGAGTCATGGCAGAGGAGGGAACCTGGAAAGGGAGTCCCGGGCCAGCCTCTCTCCAGGCTCCTTCTGCTTGTCAGCTCTGGTGGGAGTCCTGGAGGCAGCTCTCCTACGTGGAAAGGATGAAGAGCCTACACAGAAGCACGCTGTAAAAGGAGCATTTCCATTGGTGTCATCCGTCCCTTGGGCATAACAGCATGGTGCATGCATGGGCATACACAGCTGAGTATGTCAGTGAAGTGAGGACCACAGCTGGCCCGGAACTGTCGGGGCTGGCTCTTTGTAGGCACAGGGGCAGAAATGATGGTTACTCTTTGTTGTCAGTTTGGCTGGATTTAACCACGTTGTGGGCCTGTCTGTGAGGACCCTAGAAGATTAACTCAGGGGGCAAAGATCTGTCCTGAATGTGGGTGACGCTACCTCATGGGCTGGGGTATAGTAAAATACCCCAGAGTATTTTAGAATATTAAAAAGGGGAGAGAGGAGGAAGCAAGTTCAGTACCTGCATCCATTTCTGCTTCCTGTGCACAGTATATGGCCAGCCATCTTGACACCATGCCTTCCTTATCCCTGCCATGACCCACAAACTATGCCCCAAAATACACCCTGTGCCACTGCATCCTGGAAGTGTGTGTGTGTGTGTGTGTGTGTGTGTGTGTTATAGTAATTCTGTAGGGGCTTACAGTTAGGAGATTGTCTGATTTTCAGGCAAGCCTATATTATAGACCCTGGGGTTTTGGACAGGGTTGTGGCTATTAAAGATTATGGGGACTATTCCAGGGAGACTAAACACATTTTTTAATTATAAGATAAACAAGAGCTTTTAGGGGTGGATGGAGGGGAGTACTAAGATATGAAGTGACCTCCTTGTGTGAAGTTGAGAAGGGGTTGACTTTTGACATTTGAGCTTCATTGCCACATTGGCTAGCTTTAGAATGACCTAGAAGACACACCTCGGGGTGTGTCTGTGAGGGCGTTTCCAGGTGTCGCTCAAGGGGAAGACCCCACCCTGAATGTGAATGGCTGGAGGCCTGAGCTAAGAACAAATGGGGACGACGGAAAGGATTAAGCTAGCTGTGTACACAACCCAGCATTCACAACCCAGTCTCCCTGACGCTGGGCTGGCCGTAAGGTGACTGGCCACCTCCACCTCCCTGCTTCTCCTCCCGTCATGGACTATGCCCCAGTCCCAGACAAAGAGCCAGCCAAAGCCTTTCCTTCATTAAGTCACTCCTGTCAAGAATCCTGTCACAGCCCTTAGGAAAACAACCAAAGATCAGCTAACCAACACCTCTGTGCAGGCACTGACTTATTTTGTATCTTGGTCTTGTACATTTCTCATTTTCAACCCAAGAGAGCAAGCAGGGCTTCCTGCCGAAGGACAGAGGGGGTGTAACAGAAATCTAAACAAAGGAACACTAGTCTTCACTGTCAGCCATGGGGCTCACTTCTGGCTTACAGTAATTAATCCTCACGAACTTTCTACAAAACACAAACCAATTATGTGTTGGGCAGGGTGGCCACTCCCTGCTGCTGGGCATCTTCTCGAATGACTCTGACCGGCCCCTGAGCCAGCAGTGGGGACGGATGTAAGGGCCGCTCTCTGCGTCAGAAGATGGCCAGTGTTTTCCACTAGCACATTCACATGCCAGCATTCACCAGAAGAGCACAGCTTCTGCTAGCACCCCAGGAGCTATGCGCAGTTCTCAAGGAGCAAGGCGCAGTGAGAACAGAACACGTGAGAACAGGCTTTCAGAAAGCCTGATAATTAAAACCAGCTGAGTTGCGTCACACTCTGGTTCTGTTCCAGGAAATAACAGTAATGCCCCTGGACAGTTTGCAAAATTTTTTATTTTGCAAACTTTATTTGGGTGTGAAATGCGCACCTCCTCAAGAAGAGAAAAGTAATTCTTGGGTGCCAGGGGAATTTCTCATATAGCCAGGTGGGAAAGGAGATCCCTGCTATCCAAACACCGAGTGCTGCCCTTGGACTCGCTAAGCAGCCCTGCTCTCACGTTTCATGGGAGAAGTCTGAAGAGAGGTCACTCAACTTGCGGGGAAACCTGCAGAGGCATTTTGATATTGTCCAAGCTCCTCCCATGTTCTAGGCACCCCACAGTGTATTTTGCCTCCCCGCCCCGACTCCACACACTTTAAAAGTACCATTTAACAGAGCTTAATACCAGACAGCTCAACCTGAAGAGGCTCATCCTGGGTGACTCGTCCCAGTGAAGAGGCCTTATTTAGGTGCAATTATAGGTCAGGTGCCCTTATGTTCCAGCTACAATTTCTGAAAGAGCTCCGTGCTGAGCTCATAGTGATGAGGACTTGGGTGCACTTTAAGCTGAACTTAAAACCTTACATGCAGGTCAACAGTTCAAAGTAATTCTCACTCTATTGCCCTGGGACAGAGGCTAAACCCTAGGATTTGCCTTTCTTTTCGCCCATGTGTTAATAAATGATTGATGCCGAGTTGGGTTTGTGTCCTGATGTCCTTGTAAGTTATGTGAGTTTTTCCAAGGAGGCAACCCAACCCTTGCAACCAGCTTGGGTGGAAACTTTATTTTATGGTTGAATTTTACTCCCTCAGGAGGCTGGCTGATAAGCAAAGTGACCAGTTACTTAAAATAAGTAGCCAGAAGTATCGGAAAAGAATTAACCACAGTTGCCAGTAGTTGCCATCCAATTCCACTTTTCAGTTAGGTGGTGGCAAACAGGCAACAGCAGTCACCGCTTACTTACAGGACAGGGGACACACTTGACCTCCAGAGCTCTGTGGAGGCCGAGGAGTGGAGGGCGCCGTTTGAGTGAGAATGGCCCCCAGCCTCCCACTGTTTGTATTCTTGGTCCTCAGTTGGTGGAACTGTTTGGGAAGGATTAGGAGGCATGTTAGCCTTATTGGAGAAGGTATGTTCCTGAGGGTGGACTTCAGAGTTTACAAAGCCCATGCCATTCCTCTCTCCATCTGTCTCTGTCTGTCTCTCTCTCGCTTTTTCTTCTCTTCCTCTCTTTCTCTTCTCAGTCACTGTTATCCAAACACGTAAGCTCTCAGCACTTCTCCGCAGCCGTGCCTATCTGTCCACATTCAGCCACGTCTGTCTGTCACCTGAAGCAGTGCCCATCCATCTGATAACCCACCCTCTGAAACTGTAAGCAAGCCCCTAATGAAATGCTGCATTTTATAACTTGCCTTGGTCCTGGTGTCTCTTCACAGTAATGGAAAAGTAAGTGAGACACAGGAAAAGATGACGAGCTCCTCCACTTGGCGAGTTCATTTGTTTTCTAAACTACCCACAAAGTGCTCTCCCATTAGTTTATCTCTCCCCTGTCCTGACTACCTGCGTGGGAGTACGCAGCTGCAGGCTGCAGAGGCTCCCATGAGTGGCAGGAGAAACAGAAGCATCTCTCCGGCTCATGGAGAGTCCCAGGCTCCACTGTCACCACAGTCGTCATTTTCATTAAATCACTAGCAAATCCTGTTGACTCATCTGGTGGGCAAATGGAAAAGTGCAGTTTTGGCAGTGTTGCGCATTTGTCCTGAACTCCAGAATCTACCAGGTTGTAAGCCTGAAACACCATGTGTCATCAGGGTAGAGGAAGTGATGTCATTAAGGACAAGGACCACCCATCTCACCAGCCAAATTCCTAGCAAACTGATCAACACTCATCCATGGCTTCAGAGCAGTGGTTCTCAGCCTGTGGGCCATGACCCCCATGTGGTTGAGCGGGCTTTTCTGCAGAGGTAGCATGAAAGACAGCCCTAAAAGCATATATTTACATTCCAGCTCATGACAGTAGCAGAATTACAGCTGTGAGGTAGTGAGGGAACGATCTCACGGTCAGGGTTGCCACAAGAGGAACTGAATTAAAGGCCCGAAGCATTAGGAAGGTTGGGAACCGCTGCCGTAGGGCGTTTGTCCGAGAATATCAGCAGGACAAGAGAAGAGAAGAGAAACCCTCTCCTGGGGACCAAGTAGACAGTGGTTGTGAGATAACTGAGCGGAAAAGGAAGCTCTGGTCCTAACTGTACACACTGTAGCCAGACCGAAAGGCCTGCGGGGCGCTCTGGCCAGGCCTCGACCCGCCCATACATGAGTGAGCAAGGAGAGGGTGCCGAAGCTGGGAGATGGTTGGCCCAGGCCGCAGAAGGCAGACGCCCAGGGCCAGAGCTGCCCCACAGACAGGATGTTTTCTGATTTTTTTGGAACCATGCGTCTTACGAGCTGCTGGGAGCATCGTCTTCCAGACTGCTTGAAACCCCAGTTCTGAAGGCTGGATGCCATTCCGCTGAGGAAGCAGCCCAGGGTTGACATCAAGACAGTTCTTGTCAACCGTGGAGACCAAGAGTGAAAATCAGATTGGGAAGAAGAGAGCTGAATTCATTAGTCTTCATCAGTTTCCCCGCCTCTCAGAAGGCAGAGGCAGAAAGATCACGCATTCTACGCCATCCTAGGACACAAATACCCCGTATCAAAAATCATAAAAAACCTCTTCACCCCCAGTATTCCATCAGCCAGGGAGGGGCTCCCGGGCCACACCCCTCCCTGAGGCCCTGAAGCAGCCAGTGGCTGTTGTGAGGGGCAAGTCACGTAACCTGCGCCGTAGCCACTGGCAAGCTGTTCTAACTGAGGAAATGGCCCTCCACTCACGCTCATCGGCGCAGCCCTGAGCAGTGGGACGCACATGCTAGGGGAGTTCTGCAGGTGTAGCAAGGGTGCGAGAGGGCAGTGGGAGATGGAACGGCGAAGTGCACACACATGCACACACACGTATGAGATAGAGCATTCTTAAATAACTACACATATACAACACACACACACATATGGTGCCTTCCTACTGTCCGCGCATAACTGACTTACCCACAGACACTGTGACAAGCTCTGGGCTGCCAGGGAAGCGCCAGAGCGGTGTGACAGCTTCTCTCACAGGGACGGGCACACCTTGCCTATGAGAACCCCCGAATGCCGAGCTGGGCTTGGCCTCCACCTGTTATGTCTGGCTGCCCGGCCTTCAGTTTCCAAGGAGGAGCTCCTGACAACAGTGGGCATGCCTTGCCTTTCTTTTCCATGGCAAACTGAGCAAAAGTAGACAGACGATTTCCTTTATTTTCTCTTCTGCAATGCTGGAAACTGAAACATGTGTGATTTGGATAGAAGCCTGTTCCTAACACTCACAGCAGGAGGCCGGAATGTGTAAATAAGCACACAATTTGCCACGGCACAAACGGACAAGACAGACCTCTGCTCTGTACCATCATCCTTGGGGCAGGGAGGAGGATTCTGTCCCCCTGGGCTAGCCTCTTCTCTGGGTTTTTGAGACAGAAAGATCAAGCCTTAGCTCTAACATTATGTTGTTAGAGACTCCGCTCTAACAACAGCGGAAGGAAGAAGCCGTCCTTGCAGCGTGCAGCTCCGAAGCTGAGATGACAAAGGCGGCTGAGGGTAAATGGGGCCTCGGGCTCACGGCCAGCGAGGGCCACAGCTGGGACCCTGGGCAGCGGGGTTTAAGTGACCACTCAAGCATGTTCAAGGAGAGAATGCGCACAATAAGCAAGTGGAAAGGCTAAGATATTTGAGAGTGAAAGGGCAAATACATAATTCATGCGCCAGGACAATAGATTTAAGGCACAGGTGTCACACAGGGTGCTCAGTTACCTTAATTACTGCGCAATGTCAGTGAGTGTGGACAAGCACACAGGTCGTCTGACTCCTATTCACCGACGTGATAATTATTTACTGAATCGTTACGGTGTATCAGGCATATAGTTCCAGACATTAAGTCAAGCAGACAGTCTCTTCCCTCATGAAGACCTCATCTTTCAACGCATGTCAGTTGTATGTGGTTACGTGCCCAAACGGGCCCGGTGATCTGCCACTCAGCATGCATGTTTGCACCAGAAAGAGCTAGAAGTTAAAATTCCTCACATGTGAAATCCATATGATATCTATATAAAATAATCTACATAAAATCTATATAATAGCCCACATTATTCTGACTTACAACTCCTTAACATATTAAACACATTTAGTACCCTCCCTCTAACCGTGGGGACATATCCCAAGGTCCTCAGTACATATCTGAAATCAGATATAACACTGAACATTATTTGTGCATTAAGTTCTGCATGCACATTCCTAGCGAAGGTAAATTTGGGTGTATAAATTGGACAACCATCGCTGCTGATAAATAGAATAGCTACAGCAAGTTATTCTATTAGACTGATGTAATTATTCTCTCTTGAGCACCCTTTTATTACACTTTCTTTTTAATGGTGTGTGTGTTTGGGCGTGTGCACGTGAGGGCTGGTGGCTGAGGGAGCTGGAGTTACAGGTGGTTGTGAGCCCCTGACATGGATGCTGAGAACGGGACTCTGGTCCTCTGCGAGAGCAGTAAGTGCTCTTAACTGCTGAACCATCTTTCCAACCTCGATTGTCATCTCTTGAAATTAATGAAGTGATTCATTCCTGACCATGCATGACCACAGGTAAATGAATTGGTAGAATATAAATCACAGATTGGGGAGAACTACTGTATCTCAAAGCATAAACATTCTGCATTCTCCAAGCCCCAACAAACAAACAAACAAACAATTCAGTGAATAAAAGGCTGCACGATTCTAACATTCTAGAACCATGCTCCAGCTTTGGTGCTGCTAATGGGTTCTGCCTTTTTGTTCTTTCTATCCCACCCAACCAGGAAACCGTATTCCTGGAGACTCCAGGCCACAAGCTTCTTCTGTGTGCTATTTCAGTTCTCGAAATTAGCCCCCGAAGGAGGCAGGTGGAATTACCACCGTGGTCTGACTTTACATCATCAGGTCAAGGTTAGCCTCAACAGCAGCCCTTATCTCCAAGGGAAGAACGGGTAGATGAGTCCTCCGAGGGTCTCTGAAGACCACAGTGTGTCTATGACCCAGCTGACCTTTGCAGTTTCTGGACACTGGTTCGCGCACGCGCACGCGCCTCCGGCAGCAAGGGCTGCAAGTGCTCACGTTTCGTAGGCGCATCCAAGCAATATTTACATAGCGTTACACAATCCTCTCTGTACACTTCAAGTCATCTCTCAATGACCTAAGACACATGAGCAATGTAGAAGCTGTTTAAATGGCTAACCTATAGTGTAATAATAGCAAGAAGAAAAATTCAATCAGACTCAAGCGTTTGGTAGAGAGCCAGCATTTCCCTAATGTTTCTGGTCCATTTTTTGGTCCAGTGCACAGAAGCAGGCCCCACAGACACAGAGGCCTACCTGTGATTCAATACGGTTTTTATTACAGGAAGTGGGGAGGGAGCACCACACACAGATGAATGATGAACAAGCGGTCGCCCCGGGTCCACCATGTGCCAGCTGGGCTGTCTGGGGCGATGGATCCAAGCTCCCTGAACATTTTCTTCTGTGTTTTGAGTCTTGGGCTGATGTTTTCATATTGCTATGAGAATTAAGTAACATGGCAAGCATTTAAACAAGTGTGCAGCCAAATGGCTTTTGAGACTAATGCTGTGTCCTTCTTAGCTATTAGCATCTTATAGAAAAAAAAGAAAGAAAGAAAGAAAGAAAGAAAGAAAGAAAGAAAGAAAGAAAGAAAGAAAGAAAGAAAGAAAGAAAGAAAGAAACTACAGGAGTCTCACCTATTTCTTCCCTACCATGGGACAAGAAAAGACAAGGCTGCTCTCATTACCTGCTCAGGTTTCCAGCCTGAGGATCCTGGGAAACAAGTTCAGGAATTGGGAGTAGCTGAAATACCAGCGACTGAGACACAGAAATATATGGAAGTGTCCTATGGTTGCCCGAGGAACTTTGCACAGGCAAGTCAAGCTTGTCAGGGTGTGGTAGCACGTGTCTCTAATCCCAGCTCTCTGGAGGCAGAGGCGGGAGAATTGAGTTTTTGTTCCTACAGAACGTCCAGGACAGCCTGAGTCACGTGAAACTCAAAACACAAAAGCAGCAACAGCAAGAAGACCATTACACATCTCTAAAACTCGTTCCACAGAGATCAATCCCAGGTCCTATCAATGGCTAAACATAAACAAACAAACAGAGTATCTACCAACAAACCACATACCCCTGAGCCTGTAGTATATCTTTCTAAAAACAATTGTGTGTTTTGTTACTTTTCCCTCTTTTCTACATAAGCTTTTATAGGCCAACGTGAAGAAATAATACAGCATTTTTGGGTCAGGTATGAGTCAGCCACAATCACGTGGAGAGCTTTAAGACAGCCTCTGTGTTTGTCTGTGGAATGAGAGGAGAAGTCGAGGAAGATAAAGATGTCGTCAAACAAGGAGTGGACTTCATACATCAAGATGAGAAGGCCCATCAAGGGCGATGGACAATGGAAGGAGTTATTGCAGGAAGTGCCTCAATTATGACTCATTACTTTAAAAAGACTTAATTGCAAATGAGTAACCTGCAATTGAGGAGGCACCACTCACCACGACCCACCCAAGTCCACTCGTCACCTTCAGATAGTAGAGGCACATCGCTCTCAGATTCACTTTTGCTTTGTTTTATTTATTTATTTACTTATTTTTGCTTGTTAAAAGTGAAAGCTTTGCTCTCCACAATGTTCTCACAATGTCCCTAGAGACATATGGGATAAACATACAGTACAACTTTGACTAGTCAGATGAAAAACCCAAAGAGGTGAAAACCCACCGGAGATAGAAGAGCAGAATGGCGCACAGAACTGGACCACCCTCTCTCTAAGGTACTTCAGGGCGTATTTTCCTGCAGCGCTCCTTCCTTCGACTCCTCAGCTAGCACTCTTCTGCATAAGCAAGAAAATACAGATAATGACACAGAGTCAGCACAATCACACGTTTATAGCCCGTTTTTACAGTTGTTTTTCTACAAGTGAGAATCCATCACGCGCTAGCCATAACTGTAAACACTGTAGGAAAATCTTTCCGTGACGGTGAAATGGCAGGGAGGTGAAGGCACTTGCACCCCAACGGTGCAAATCCAACAACCTGTGGATGGAAGGAAGATACTCCACAAAGGGTACCATGCGCCTGTCACAGTACACACGCACACACACACAAGAGAGAGAGAGAGAGAAGAATCAGTTAATTACATTTTTAAAAAGTATTTCTTTAAAAAGCGTCATACAAACTGTCACTACAGCATGAAACAAGATCGATGTAGATAAATCCTCCTCTCGGTACAGATCATACCATCAGAGCCAAGTTACCTGGGTCAACTCAGAAGACCAGAAATATGGAAAGAAACCAAAGCAAGAGATTGCCAATGGGCATTTGGACCACAACGGGCCAGTGGAGTTGAATGCATGCCCTCTGCATGGGGACCCGATGTTTTAACACCCACATGAGAATAGGTAAGAAGAGTTAGACTGTTGGAGGAAGGGCTCTTGCACAAATTCCTGTCTCTCAAAGAACTGCTTTGTCCTAAATTAGTAAATACCAGCAGAAAAAGAAAAGAAAAGAAAAGGATGCCCGCAGCCAAGGAAAAAGGAAAGAAAAGTGCCCTGTGCTATGTGGCTCTGGGCCAGGAAGGAACTCACCTGTGGTAGAGAATTCCAGGTCTAACCCACAGGGCATTAATTCATACAGGGAGCCAAGCTGTGAGACAAACACTGAAACTCGCCACACAAACAAAATCCGAAGAAACGTTTTGTAAGAACGCGTTATAAGGCCAACAGACTCAACCAAATAAACATGCCTTAGTGAGGCTAAGCTCACAGGAAAAAAATTAATGCAGCCAATGTAAGACATAAATATACAAGAGAGAAAGCTGGGAGATGTGTTAAATGTAAGAATTTACATACCAACATTAGGGGGACTGTATGCTGGTGGGAACTCAAGATGAATATAATCAAATGAAATGATGACACAAATAATGAAAATTAAGCGATTGCTATGAAAAACATAACTAAGAAAAAACAGCATGAGTAAGAGGCAGATAGACTTGAAAAGGGTACAAAAATGTTGAAATGGGAATGCAATTAAGGCTAAAAGTCTAAGGACCAGGATAACTACAAATGAGAAGCATACTGTAGGCAGTATGGTAAATTGGAAACAAAAAGATTTGGTAAAATAAAAAATAAGTGACAGAGAAAGGAAAAGGAAGTAATAAAGGAAAAGGCATATAATAAATTCTATGGGAGAAAAATCATATAAATCCTGCTAGGCACATTGAGACAACAGCCTAATACCAGAAATAACTAGATAGATAGATAGATAGATAGATAGATAGATAGATAGATAGATAGATAGATAGATAGATAGACAGACAGACGGATAGACGAATAGACGGATAGACGGATGGGCAGATAGATGGACAAATAGATGCATACATACATACATACATACATACATACATACATACATACATACAT
>NW_026585580.1:17476518-17544679 GCF_907164565.1 Psammomys obesus | reverse complement strand
CATACATACATACATACATACATACATACATACATACATACATACATACATACACACATACGCTGAAATGCAACCGGGCGGGGGGAGGGAGTCAATTTAGTTCCAAAGGGCTGGCAGGGGTCTAAAGGATAAAGAGGGCAGAAAGTGATGACACCACATCTTCTAATGCAAATGGCTCAAAACCCTATACTCAGTTTACTTTTCACTGCAGAATGAAATTAGTGACATTTTCAAAGGGCTGGGGCAGAACCCACTGGCAAACAACTTGTCTAGAATGTAAGACCCCAGGCAAAGCCCCTCCCACCAAGAAAAGAGTTTGAACAAGGCCAAAGGCCAAGGCTGCGGCTGAAGTCTTCACTGTAGAAACGAGGAGGAAGAAGAAAATCGAGATGAAGCGGAGCTCACCGCGGATAAAACGTGCCGAGAGTGCTCACAAACCTAACTCAGCCCTGGCTTATTGAAAGCCCTTTCAATCTATTTAAGCTTTGAAATAGGATTTAAAACTGTACAAAGCCCAAGCATTCTCAGCAGCTAATGACAGTGAAGGCAGCAAATGGCCATGCGGGCGAAGAAGAGGTGGAGGTGCAGGCGGTGAAGGGGAAAAGGCAGGAATGCATTTGACAAATAACAAAGATGCTGCAAAGTCAAAATACTGAAAAAAAGAGAAAAGAAACACATCAAGTGAAAGCATGGGCCAGAACGAGCCCCAATAAGTCCTTACAATGAATGTAGTAGCCTTCCTTTTTAAACTGCAGCGATTTAAAATTTTAAAGACAGGAAGTCCGGTTCTGTGTGGTTTAATGAAGTACATCTGAAGTAAAGTGATGGAGCGGATTTTCTGATAAGGCAGAGGAGCAGAGGGGCCTCCGAAAGATGTGGCCACACTGTAAGAGGAAAAGGGTGTGCAAAATCCAGTTCTATTTGGAGTAAAAATAGTGATACAAAAGAAATCAAAGTTAAACCACAGGGAAAGCTATAAGGTAGAATCAAGGCAGAGCTAGGATGTAACAACCCTGAATCAGTACACACCTAGGAATGTGGGCTCAGAGCAGGTAAAGTAGAACAGAAACTCGACTCTGTCTGTGTGAGAGTACACACACACACACACACACACACACACCTGCATACATGTACAGCACCTGACCCTACGCACACTCTCATGCCCTTTTCAAGTTCACATAGGAAAACCTTATTTTAAAACAGCGCCACATCAATGCACACAGAAGGTAACAATTGAGACGAACAGAAAACCTTCAGCATACCTTTCTCATCAAAATGCAATCAGCGCTGCATAAACTTTAAAAACCAAAACAAAACACAGTCCGAGGGCTGGGGAGATGGTTCACTGGCTAAGAGCGCTTGCTTTTCTTGAAGAGGACCTGGGTTTGACTCCCAGCATGCACACAGTGATTAGCAACCTTCTTGAACTCTTCCTCCAGGAGATCCGTGTCCCCTTCTGGCCTCCGCAGGCACTAAATGCTTCCGTGGCACGCTCATGTGCATGCAGACGAAGCATCCACACATAAAATAAAGTTAATAGAGCTAACAAAAACAGAACAAATCTTGGGGGGAGGAAGAGTCTCAATGTGTTTATCAATTTAAGTGTAAGAAGAGGAGTGAGCACGGAAGTCAGCTTATCAAACACGGGAGCAGACTGGAAGCTGGACAGCGGTTCTCTTAGTGTGTATTGCCACCCTGCTGGGGAACACCCTTTTAATCAGGGCGGGTGTCAGGGAGAGTCACGTTTAATAACCCTACTTTACCTGGGCAGGTAGTCCTTTGACCCTGCCGGCCCAGCATGCTGTGATATGATCCAGCAGATGGGTTTTGGCATTTTGTACCAACTTGCCCTCTTTGAGCACACTTGATTTCCGGTACCAACAGTGATACCATGTAACTTCTGGGAGTGCTACTTTACTGCTGTCACACCCAGACGGAATCCTCTGTCTTTACTATTCACTGTTTTGGGTTTTTTTATTTGTAATGAAGATTAATTCATATAAACTTGAACTATCCCGGTTTGGACCTGTTTGTGACTTAGTCTTAAAGGTATAGCATGTCCCAGCTTTGAATATAATGAACACAGGAAAATACCCATACTTTAGAGAGAATGATGAAGATGGAATGGGCTTTTAAGGAGCTCCAATAACTGAGTAAATATGGAACTTATTTTGCCCATTTTATTGGGTCATTATAGCACAAGTACATACTAATTTGGGAGCTCAGATAATCACAAAATATATGTATTTGATACATATTTAAAACAACAGTAATTGTGTTTCCCATTATCAATGGTTTGGGGAAAATAGTCACCCTTGTGTGGTGAAAACTGACATAGTGTTGAAAAAAAAACTCAACAATTGATTATCTAAGCTTTCAGTTTAATGGCTTATTTAGTCATCATTAATAAGCCAAAGAAAATAGGAGTGAGAAAGCCACAAAAGCATGAGCAAAAACTGTAAAATTAGAAACCCAATAAGCAGGAAGGATCTTTTAAAAATACAAGAAGAAATAATAACTTTGATCAAGATGAAGAAAGATAAGAATACAACTATTAGGGAGAAAAGGAGAACATGAATACAGAAGGAGAGCTCCAAGATCTTTTTTTAAAAAAATGTTCTTTTCAAATGTAAAAGTTCAAATGACATAAAAATGACAAAAAGTGTCTCAAAAATATACAGATAAACCGAATAGCACTATGACTGTAAATATTCAAATAACTGAATCATCATCCAAAATCTACCAGTATAGTAAGCTTTACAAAGAAAACGTGTGTGTGTGTGTGTGTGTGTGTGTGTTACACTTTTGGGGGCTTCAAGGAAAAGAAAAGAAAATGTTATCCTGGTTAAAGTTGATTTTTAATTGGATAACACAACCTGTTGTTACTTTAAAAATAAAACATTGCAGTGTGCTGTCCTGATGCCATTCTTTATGATGCCTGAATTAGCCTTTAGGAAGTAATGAAAAAGCTGCTGCTTTCCTTTTTCAGGCCGAAATGTACGGGCAACCCTGAGCACAGATGGTGCTTTGAAGAAAAGTGAATCTGAACTGTTCTGTGGCTTTGCTGGGTCAGAGCACATACCAGCAGGCACATGGTATGTACAAAATGAGATGCAGAGAGCATGAGCTTCATCCTGTGACCCCCTTCCCGGGGGTACATAAGCTTTGAACAAACTCCACAAAGCATAAGGCAAATGCAAGGAGACATTTTTTCAGAGGCACAACCTTTGAGCCTCATATTCTAAACTCAAGGCAGCCTGAAGCCCAGAACACACATGTTCATGGGCTAAATGTTTTGCCTTTCTATGAAATAATAATAATAATAATAATAATAATTAACCTCATTTTCCAGAGAGTGAGATGGAGAGAAGTAGAAAATGCTGTGTACTAGCCCCAAGTTGTGGGGTCAAGAATAACCAATGACCCACAGGCAGGAAGAACAAACAAACCAGCCTCTGCAAGACCCTAAAGCTGTAAAGGAGCCTACAGGGAAGCCTGACCAAAGAAGAGGGCTGAGTTATTTAAAGCTGAGACCCAGGTTCGGTCCCCGAGCCTTGTGCAGAGGTGGAAATACAGCCACACGCACTCAGAGCATGCACGGCCCCCAGTAGTCCAGCTAACGAGAGAAAGCAAAGCAGACGGCTGTCAAGCACGACAGGAAACTGCCCAGAGTCTTCCCCTCCATTTCTCTTACTGTCAGCTTAGAACCCGATCCTTGCACACAGGATTCATCAGGTAAAGTGTGTGGGTTGCAGGACAAATAAACAACAAAAACAACAAAACAGAAAAGAAATCAACGTATTGCCAGAAATGCAAGCACCGTGAGAGTCTAGTACACACGAGGGCCGTAAGAAAGGCAATCTTATAATCACAGAACTGCAATGCTAACCAAATAGTTGGGAAGTTGATTTCCCCCCAATAACTAGATAAGGCAATGATAAGATAAATTAAATTATGTTTGTTTGTTTGTTTGTTTACAAAGCAAACGAATGTGCTTTGCTTTCTTAGACTACTTCCAAGTCCCAGAGCAGCGCGGTCTCCCTAGCCCCTGCAGGTCCACCAGCAGTGCTTACACTCCTACTGACATCGGTAGGCTCGGCCTGTTCCTCCCCGTTTAGATGGACCACCAGTGGTGTTTCTCCCTGTTCCCTGCAGCCCGTGAGCTCTGGCACACCGTGTACTTCCATTAAGATGCCCCAAACAGAAACCACAGTTCCTATATGAGTTGACAGCTGTGTCACCTCCCGACTGCATATGGCCACGTGTGCTGAACCCGCCATCTTTCCCAAATGTGAGCAGCTTGACTGTCTATGTTCATTAACCACCAGCCCCACCAAACAAATGCTGAAAGAAAACTTCTTTCACTTCCTAATAAACTTTACTATGTATTTAAAACACCCTGCCCATAAATAAAAATATCCCACACTGACATTCACCACACCGGAAGTCTGGACAACTTCATGACCTTCTATCTGGTTAGAACTGACATTCGAAAGGCTGTGAAGACACAAAGTCAATGTTTCTCTGGTCTTGATTCTGCACAGACACTTCTGCTGATAGGCCAGTGCATAGACTACATTAAATGCATGAAATGTAAACAGCTAACACGGAGCGCCACAGTTTCTCTTTCAGAACTTACTTTCCCGCCCGAGAAAGTGCTCCGCAGTCGAGGGCAGTCTTGCTCAGAGCCAAAGAGAGTGAGGGTCTGCGGAGTGGGGGTGCTGGAGAACGAGTTGGAAGCACCTGAGAGGCAGACTTGAGTCTATCTGGGGGGACATCCCCCCAGAAGCTGCCAAACAGGCAAGGGAGGTCTGGGCTATAAAAGAGGATGAAAGAGCAAATGACTCCAGCCAGCAGCTTTCTTAACTTGAAAACTCCGATTTCTGTCCTTAGATCTGTTTCATCCCCTCTACATCAGGAAGGCAGCACCGGGCCGCCTGGACCTCGCTCTGAGGAGGAGACAAGAACACCTGTGCTGTCCTCTCGGCCCCAGTGGCCAGAGAAGCACAGAACCAAGGAAACCCACGGAGAACAAACCTGCACTGCATGATGCACTTCATGTGGCTACAGCTCTGTGGGGGCAGGAAGAGAAACAGAAGAGGGCAGGGAAGTCAGAGCGCCGGGCTGAGAACATGGTTGACAGACACATAAAAGTGCCTGTGAACTCTGACACACACACAAGCATGGATACTCTTTAACCAAATACCGCACAGTGAAGATGACCATGTTCATTAAGATGGATGGAATACCACAGCTGGGGTGAGAGAGTGCCTCCACCCTGAGAAAGTGTGAGCCCTGGGCTGTGACAGAGGCAGAGGCGGCAGAAGACAGTGGAAAAGCAACTGACGGCCAGGAGCATCACAGCTGCTGCAGTGGCTCTCAGGACTTCGCGGTCACCACCATCACCACCATCATCACCATCACCACCATCACCACCTGCCTCTCCGGTAAGAATAATAGGCGAGTCCTCTCATCCCCACTCCAGAAGAAGCCTCCAGGGAGGACCAAAGACCAGGCACCAGGCCCTCCAGCCTGGATTTGGTGTCTCCGCCCACCAGTGAAGCTTCCTGATGTCTCAGCGTCCTCCTCTCCAAAGCAGGGCCATCATATCTACCCAGGATGAAGGCTGTGGAAATGAGGGATAATGAACTTAAGTGCCCACTGGCGGCTGTTATTAGTGTAATTAATCTGATTAAAATAATCAGGAGCGAAAACAGATGAGGGTGTGAGAGGAGAAAAGTCTTAATGGAAGAGGACACAGACGCAGCCCTCCAGAGGCTGTGACTCAGGCAGAGGGAGGAACCCAGAGCTAGCCTACCTGTCTGCATCTTGTCTGACTTGGGTCTGACTTGTGTCTTTCACAGCGTGAACTTTCCAGCTTTGGTGAGAGTATTCACACCTCCAGTCCCCACAGGGTAGGGATGCTGTGAGGGATTTATGAAGAGAGAGCACCTCAGGCCACAAGTTTATGTGGCTCTTTGCTTGGTAGGGGGGTCCATGTCTCTTACACTGTTGCTCAGATGGAATTAAAACACTCAGCCTGCGAGTCACGCCAGAGCCAGCAATTCCAGACTGCAAAGTCCTTCCAGAGCGCAGGACACCTTCGCTCACCACCATTATGGAATAATGCATCTAACCCACCTCAGAAGTCAATTTCAGGCTGAGCTGGCAAGTTCTGCACTCTTACAGACCACCTCTCTGCCACCTGCTTGGACCACCCTTTCTCTCTTCACGCTTCTCCTTCTCTTCAGGATGCTGTGAGCAGCAGCTGCCACTGAGCAGACTCTAGCCATCCCTGAAGGCAGCGTGTATGGTCTGGCTGGGATGTGGCCCCTGGGTGTTCTTTGCTGTACTCCTCTGTCGGTGAGGCATTTCCTGGGCTGGAACCGCTGGAGCCTCTTCCCGCATCATCAGCGCGTTTCCCTAGGATGGCAAGGATGTACCCGCCTCCCACAAGGTGAATGCAGAAAACGGAGGGACCCACGCTCTTCTAACCTTAGAACCCTTGAACAGCGCAGCGGTACTTAACTATACTTTATACCGAGTAATACCGTGAGTGAGAGTTAGGACGGAGTGGGCAGGTTAACATGAGAAAACGGGCGCTGGGGTGATTTTCTTCTCTCGTTTGATGTCAGAACTGGGGATGGTGGAGCGAGTAGGTGAATTATTTGTGAATATCCGTTCTCACTGGCTTCAGTTAGCTCTAAGGAAAAGGCTTCCCGGTGAGTGACAGGCCAGAGAGAAGGACCGAATCCTGGCATTACAGATGCAAGGGCCCAGGTGTGCAGGAGCCTAGTCCCAGGCTTCCTCGGTCGGGGGCCTGGGGAGGGTCTGGTGCAGCCGAGGCGCCCTCTCCCGCCCCGCGTCCCTCTCCACAGCTCAGCCTGCCCACTCCTCTCTCAGCGCGCAGGTCTCCCTCGGCCCCGGCACGGAGCTGTCAAACTCCACCGGGAGAGCAGAATTCGGCAGCGAGTCCCGGCTCTCCAAGGCCACTAAGAACAGGGGATCTTTCAAGCAGCGGAAGCGAACCTATCTGCCCGCGGCTGCCTTGGGGCAGGAGGAGGTGACCACTATCTGAGACCGACCGCTGCCTGCTTGGCGGGGGTCACCGCAGAAGCCCCAGTCCGGCCGTCCCCGCCCCCACTCCCGGACAGTGCGCTTACCGATCTTGGCCAATGAGGCCAGTAGGATCCACAGAGTGATCTCGAAAGGGATTTGCACGTGGGGGTAATCCAGGGTGAACACGGGCAGCCGACTTTCCTCGAACGGCGTCGTCCCCGGGGCCACCACGCTGGCGGGGCTCGGCGGGTTGGAGCTGGCACCCCTGGCCCCGGGTGCGTCCAGCAGGGTCTCAGCAAGCGCACCCGCGGGCACTGCCACCTGCAGAGACAGCAGCAGCAGCAGCAGCAGCCTCCGCCACCGCCTAGAAGGCGGCGCTCGCCCGCCGCGTGCGGGGCCTGAGGGGCCCATGGGGTCGGCGGCTCGGGGCGCAGCGGCGGACGCCAGGGTGAGGACCGGGGGGCGCCCTCAGCGCATCGCGCGGGGACAGCGCCACCAACTCAGCGGGGCGAGGGTCCCCCGCCGCCGCCGCCGGGCCAGTCCCTGCGGCCAGCGAGCTCCCCGCGCGGGGCCGGGAGCGGAGCGCGCAGAGGGAGGAGGCCACCGCGCGGTCCCTGGGCCGCGATCAGCCTCCCTGCGCCGCCGGCCGCCCTCCCATGCCCGGCGGCTGCAGGCCCTGCCCGGGGCGGCCCGAGGGCGGGCGGGGACGGAGGCGGGGCGGGCGCGGCGCCCGGGCGGCGGGCGGGCAGCCGGGCGGGGAGGGAGGACGCGGGGATCCGAGCGACGTGCACCTGCCGCAGCCCGGGGTCGGCGCGGGGGCGACGGTCGCTCGGCTCTCCCCCGGCACGGCGGCCCGAGACCCGCTAATCCCCCGGGAGCCCGCGAGCCGTGGGGCGCAACCGGTGCGCGGTGCGCGCGGGGGCCCGAGCTGTCCCCGCCCCGGAGGCAGCGTCGGCCCGTCCATCGGGGCTGGGACCGACGCGACCCACGCGTCGCGCCCTGTCCCCTCCCCCCCCCCCCCCCCCCCCCCCCCCCCCCCCGCAGGCTCCTGCAAGGAGACACCCCGGGGCGCTGGCACGCGAGGAGGCGCCGCCGGCTCCGGCAGGGAGGCGACGCCGGGCGCGGCGGAACCGGGAGCCTTCTCGCCGCCCTGCGTTGCAGAGAGCCACGGAGCCGAGCCGGGTCCTCGGGAAGAAGAGAAGAGCTGTGGGTAGCCCCTCTTGGGAGAAAAGCGCTTTGAGCGCAGCCAGTTCTCTGCGCACCAAGACTCCGGGTTGGGAACTCGGCGTTCCCACGCTCCAGGCATCCTTGACTTCCCACTTTCCGCTCACTGTAACAGAGAGAACGCCACCTTCTGCCCTCCCCCAGCTTGGCGGGGGGGGGGGGGGGCGGAGGGGCTCTCTGTTTTTAGGCTTGGAGGTGATCTGTCCGAGGGCATCAGAAACATAACTATTTCGTGGAAAACCAGTGATTTGCCTAGCCTTAGACGGACTTGTTTGGCTAATTACAGGACGGGCTGCGGTTCGGGAAAGCGGGATTCTCCCAGCGCCAGCTGGCCCCTCTCCGGAGCCCAGCCTTCAGCAGCGGCCTTGCCAGGTGCCCTGCCTGCCTGCATCCCACTGCGCCCTGTCCTGACGGTGAGAAACCGAAAGGAACCTAAAGCGAACCAGCTGCCTCCCAGCTAACCCAGATGGCTCCCCCGGGATTTATAAAATAAAATAAAATCATCCTCTTTTCCGCATGGCTGCTGCTCTGGCACACCCTTCAGTCCAAAGCAGACAGCAAGTTTGTTTCAAAGTTGTAACAGAATCGGTGAGGTGTCAGGCTCAGAGGCCACTGGATCAGAAGCGCGCAGGGAACGTTGGAGCCTTGGAAAGGCAACCCGGAAAGGGATGATTCTGAGTCCACACAAAATCGACACAGAATCCCTGTGTTGATCTGCAATCATGTATCCGTTTTTCAGCTGTGAAGGGGAACAGATTGCGAAGATAGTTCTGCTTTCTTGTAGCAATTCACCGAAACATCCAGAGCTCAGCCGGTTTGCTCATTCCTGGGCATTTGTAAGACAGTGATGTCCCCTGTCCCTCCTCCCCTGGCCTCCCTTTCTAAAACAGGACTCGCAAAGTACTGTGCTTTCCTTCCCTCCTTCCTTCCTTCCTTCCTTCCTTCCTTCCTTCCTTCCTTCCTTCCTTCCTTCCTTCCTTCCCTCCCTTCCTTATTTTCTTTATTTCTTCCTTCCCTCCTTCCTGAACTGTGCCTCTCTCCAGAGGAGGGAGAAATTGTGTATTTTACAGGTGAAGAACTGCACACAGGAATACTAGAAGCAGCTTTTCATTAAAGATTTAGAAGGAACGCAGACCCAGGCCTGACCTTGCCAAGGCTGTTCCACCAATTCTAGATATTTATCAAATAGAACAATAGGGAATATTTTAGGGATTGTTAAAAATATAACTCTTAATGGGACGAGGTTCTGAGGACAGTAAGCCAAGCAGCCAAGTTCTGCAGTGTGGTGACATCACAGGGGACCAGCACACATTCAGTTATTCCTAGGCTGTGTGACATCACAGGAGGGCAAACATTCCGTTAGTCCTAGGTTGTGTGACGTCACAGGGGGACAGTTCAGTTATTCCTGGGTGTTTATTTACACCCTTCAGCGTGACTGTGCATCGTGAGATGACGGCACTCCATTCACTGTCTAGAGCAACTTCATGGTTCACAGATGCCAGGAGTCAGCACAGTCTGCAAATCTCTGCCACTGCAAAGACTATTCCGGGAGACCTTTTTATTCAGTCTTCTGAATGGAGAGGAGAGCTAGAGTAGCCTTCTGGGTCTGGGGATAAGCGGCTCAACAAATTAAGGTATGTGCTGCCAGCGTGCAGGCCTGGGTTAAATCCCAGAATCCACCCGGAGCTGGGAGCCGGGTGGAGTGCTGCTCACCCGTGAGTCAGGCCCTCCTCTGGAGAAGGAGGAGCTGAGACAGGAGAATTCCTGTATGTTCTCAGGTCGGAGATAAGAAAGAGTTACATACACTCTGTTAGGCTTCTACCTTCAATCTGTCTCATGGGATGGTATTGAGAGGCTGTGGGCCCTCAACAGGCGGGTCCTAAGGGTAGGACGTTAGGTCACTGCGGGTAAAACCTGGAAGGGTATTTGGGTGCCCTGGCACACCTCCGTTGCTTCCTGCCACCATGAGGGATGTCTCTTCTCTGGCATGCACCCTGCTGCTTCTCTCCGGGCCACAGAGCAGTGGGGGACCGGGTGCTCTTCACTGAGGCTAAAACAGGTCTTTCACCCTTTGCTGTCTTCCTTGCTGTGGTGTCTGCCGCAGTGAGGAGTGTTAACATGCGCCCGTGCCACTGCTGACTCGGCCGTTTATTCAAAGGGTCCTATGGAGGAGCCCAGCCCCTGAGACCCCTGCTTACAGCTGTACCCATGGAAAAAGGTGACTGTCAGTACTGTCTCTACTGATTCAAAACCTGTTAGTGGCTTCCCGGTACCATTTAAAAGACCAAAATCCCTCAAAGGTTTACCCAGCTTGACCTGTGTTTCTCCCTACTCTATCCACCCTCACGCTCTGTGTCCCACCCACTCGCATGTCAGGGGCTTTGCTCATTCTGTTCCTGGGACGAAGGAGCTTTTACTCATCATTTTCGTTACACCTTGCTGAGTCTTTCTGGAGGCTCAAAGGCAAAAGGTCACTAACCCCAGTGAGTCTCACCTAACGCCTGCCTTAACGCCCGTAGATATGTCTTGTACCTTTTCAGCGATTAATCATTGTGCTTTTCCCATGCCACACAGCCCTTTAAATGTGCCAACACGTGCTGGATGTATTTGACGTCATTTATTCTTGGCTCCAAGCGCTGTGTAAAGAACATGATAAATTCCCAGCATATGCTGGATCAATACAACTGTGGTCCGAGAAGAAGCCACCAGGCTCTGTCCTTTCTTGGGGTGAGGGTGGGCTTCCTCGGGTAAGAGCTACAGGCCTCTGTGGCCCCAATGACACATTTCTATCTAGTGCTTCCTGGTTCAAGCTCAGGACTTCATGTTAGAACCCTACTGCAGTTAACAGAGGCATTAACAGGGGTCAGCCCTGAGTTGAAGCCTTCAAGCAGGCCAGGGGTCCTGTGACTATTCCAAGATGAAGAATGGCAAAGCCTTTAGCACCATTTCCAGATGCAAGAAAAAGCAGCTAGGAAAATAATTCTAAGTGAGCATGAGAGCCCATGTCTGTAAAAATAAAAGTGTTGAGACTGAAGCCAACAAAAACCTAACCAAACAATAATAACCAAGAAAACCCTAGCTTACATCCCAGCCTCTGCTTCAGCACCCCTGCAGAATGCCAAGGTCAGCAGCCGTACATCATTTGGGGAGAGAATATTGGGTGCCCCTAGAATCTTCCATGAAGAAACAGCCTGGGACTCTATACCCTAAAGTGTGCCAATCATTCTTTGTAAGGATTATCCTAGGGTGAAGGGGAAGTGAGCTGCTTGTGAGTGGCCACAGCAGGGCCCCAGCACTCTTCCCACAGGCTCATGCTTAGGGCAGGCCTAGTAAACCAACCCAGCTTCACCTAGATCAATGGCCAGGAGCCTGAGATCTGTACTAGACATTGCTGGCTCGGGGTCTGCCTTCCAAAGTAGCGAGGACCAGAAGTGCTGGGGTTTGGGATCCCTCTGTCTCTGTATTCAGGGATATTTTCACGAATGTAAAAACGCTGTTTAGAACTTGGTGCTTTCACTACGATTCTCGACATTAGGTCAGTTTTCTACCTGTGCTCTCATCAGCACTCAAAAGCTACAGATTCTGAAGAGTTTGTGCTGCAGGTTTGAAACAGGGTTGTTCAGCCTGTTCTATCCTGCTCTCCACAACACATCTTGAGATGTGCAGAGACACATCTGGTCACATCTTAAAGTCTACTTTCTTTCTTTCGTTTTTTTTTTTTGAATAGTTTATTTTTAGTTTTTGTACATTGGTGATTTGTCTGAGTGTTTGTCTATGTGAGAGTGTCAGATCTTGGAGTTACAGACAGTTGTGAGCTGCAATGTGGGTGCTGGGAATTGAACTCAGGTCCTCTGGAAGAGCAGTCAGTTCTCTTAACTGCTGAGCCATCTCTCCAGCCCAAAGTCTACTTTCTTTGAAATGTATATAATCTAACCAGTAACCTTTAGTTGTGTAATGATCTTTTGATTCACAATCTTTATCCACAAAAGTACCCATACTTATGGCTACTGCTGATTTTATCATCAGAACAAAATAGGAAATAAATGAATAGTCAGTGCCATATCTAAGGCTCCCCCACTGGGTGAAGTTTTAGGTGATGTGAATTAAAATTTACTGCATTACTCTCTTTTTGACCAAAGGTATGTCTTTCGCTCAACAGAGAAATGATTTCTCTTTGAGAGAATGGCTTCTGCAGACTTGAATTCACAAATAAAAAATGAAACTTTTCAATACTGAATTCTCAAAGAACCATGTTGGTAATCCAAGAGGATATTCAAGTTCTAAGTTGCTCTGTGTTCTACTCATCCTTCATAAAATGGGGGACCTGGAGAAAGATGTTTTTCTTTATAGAAGGCTTAACAAAAAAGTCAAAAGCTGTAATGTAACTCTATGTAAAAGGGACACATAGGTCCACCAATGTTCATCTTGTTGCAGGCACTGGGGGTTCCCTGTGAGAGGAAGGATGTTTCCCATTCCCTCCCTAACTCTGAGATGCAATAGTCAGAAGACAAAAAAGACAACCAGTGGGACCTTCAGACTATATCCCGTGATCACCCAAAGGCTCATCAGCTCACCAAATATCCAGTCTCTCTCTCTATCTGTTTGCTATCAGCAACTAAAAGACTCTCTGTGTCTTTGGCCAAATGAGGAAACTTCAAGGGCTCATGAGAAACATGTTTCTGAAACAGCAGTAGAAAACAATGCAGGTCTTTACTAGCGTGTTCCTTACCTACTGGTCTAGAACTTAACCAGCTGACATCGCATCGGAAACACAATCAGACCTGTGGCTTTGCATCCCTGAGGCTCCATCCTCAGATCCGCAGGTCTGAAAGGCCGGACGCTGGGAGGTGACTAGACCGAGGAAGCTCCACTGTCACTAATAGGCTATTCCTGTCACACAACAAGACAGCTATTTGGCTACCTCAGGAGCAGCCCTAGTGAAGATGAGCTCCTGTTGGCACACCTGCTCTGTCTCACCATCTTTGCCATATTTTGAAGCAGCAAGAATAATAATAAACTGTTCTTTTTCTGTTCTAGTCTGAGGAATTGTGTTATCAAAATAACAACAACAAAAAACAAACAAACAAACAAAAAACTCAAAGATACTTGCGAACACAATCCTAGAAATAGAGACTAGAGAATATAGGGACTATAAAACCTAAAACACATCTGTCTTTGGAGCCAGGCCTGGTGACGTGGACTGTAGTCGAAGCTGTGGGAGGCTGAGGCAGGGGATTGCACACTGACGGTCACCTAAGCAACTTAGCGAGACCATATCTGGAAAGAAAAGTTACAAGAGAGTGTTGGAGATGCAGGTCGATGAGAGAGTGCTTGCCTGGTACGAGCAAGATTGTATGCTCAATCCGTTAATCTTTAGGACACACGCATACACATGCGCGCGCGCACGCGCGCGCACACACACACACACACACACACACACACACACATCTTTATTTTGGGGTCTCTGTCCATTTTCTACTTGCTCTCCAACTTAAACTTGAAGTGTTTTTGAGTCCTTTATGCTCACACTAAAAAGTGTATTTGTGCAGATCATATCTCACCATGAGACAGTTCAGATGAGGTTGCCGGGGGTCTCTGATGGCTCCTTGTTGGAGAAGGGGAGACACTGAATAAAACCTGTAACTCGCCATGTCCTGCAGCCCGTGAACTCTTCGCATACTTGACCTTAAAGCTTAAATATCAGCAACACTGATTTATAACTTAGCACGCTCTACATTGTGCTTTGCTTGCCATTCCTGCTTTTCATCTGTCTATCCTTCTCTCGATTTAGTCAGAGAACTTCAAATTTAGTATTTTTAGAACCTACTGTGTGGGAAATCCCTGCATGAAATATAAAGCCGCACCAGCCAGACCTCGCCCCTGAGAACTATAGAACACGATAGAATTCTACAACAGTTAACATCTACTGAGTGCACGCCTGAGGCAGGCTAATTTCAAGCACCGCGTCTACCACAGCACTACATACTTGTAGCTTAGCTCTATAGGTCTTAATAGACCTTACTTGTTAGATGAGGGAGCTCGAGACAAAAAACAAATTGCACAAGGTCACACAAATAAGCAAAATTTTACATCAGTAATGTGATCCCAGAATTGTTCCTTAATAATGTGTTTCTGTCAAACTATAACGGTAAAAATGGGAAATGACTGTAGTGACGACGGCGATGAGGACATGAATTTTGGGCTTCCTTCCTGTTACTAATTTTTAAGTAGGTAAGATTTGTTTGGCTCATAGTTTCAGAGACTTCAGTCCACTTTTTGGGGTGCTGGTATGGCATGGGAGCATAGCATGATGGGGGCATATAAAAACAAACATGATTTCTGGGTGGAGGCTGAGACGAAGTGAAGAAATAAAGAATGGGCCAGAGTTCTGATACTCTCATCAAAGGCACACGTGCAATTGTCCCCATGAGACTCCGAATCAGAGAGTCCACTACCCCAACCGTGCAGATTAGGGACCACGTGTTAGACTATGGACTTTTGACAGGACTTTTAAGATCTGACCGTGGCACCAGCGGTCCCATGTGCTACGCATTGTTTCCAGAGCTTTAGGAAATAAGAAAACCGAGACTTAGAAAAGCTAAGTTCCGCAGCTCCTCACAGCTGGTAGTCAAGCAGCAGGCCCTACTCTAGACTGTAGACTGCACACAGGAAGCCATGGCAGCACATGAAATGAGAACACACACACACACAGTCAAACACCTGGGGAGCTGGGGAAGAAGCCGAGACGTCAGCACAAAGGATTCAGGAGGCCTTAGCAGGGATGCGTATCCACAGCAAGGGAGATAGTCAGAAAGTCTGAGCAGAAGTGTGATCACATGACTTCTCATTGAGATATTTGAAATCTGTGTGTATTTTGAAGACACAGTTAAATATTGCAATTATAAAGGTCAGATTCAGGGTGTGAAAAAATGAATCTCATCTTTAAAAAAAAAGAGTTTTTAATGTATTTAATTTTCATCCCATGTGTTTATGCGTAGGGGTGTGGCTGTGGAGGCCAGAGAGAGCTGGAACTCTGAGCTGGAGTACATAACCTGACATGGGTTCTGGGTCCCAAACTCAGGTCATTTGGAAGAGCAGTTGATGCATTTAGCCAGTGAACCTTCTCTCCAGCCCCCAAGAAATACATCTTACAGGTTAATTGTAAGTTGATCTTGCTCTCATGTCCTTTAACCTGCTGTAGGTACTAGGATTTGAAGGTGTTAAATACAAAATATAAAGTCTTTTATATAACTATAGATGTTTGCTACCTCTAAGCATCAAAGACAATTAACTAATCAAAGACAATAAACTAATTGGAGTTTATTTGAATCTCGGGGTGGGCATGTCAGTT
The DNA here is from genome assembly GCF_907164565.1 of Psammomys obesus. Taxonomy (NCBI): domain Eukaryota; kingdom Metazoa; phylum Chordata; class Mammalia; order Rodentia; family Muridae; genus Psammomys; species Psammomys obesus. The sequence goes on along the minus strand of NW_026585580.1, from coordinate 17,529,045 downwards.
TTCACCTCACAATGCCAATAGATTTGCTGTATGATGGATAAAATACTGATGTTGTTACAGAAGAACTTAAGCCTGAAGTGCCAAGCTGGGAGTCAAAATTCTACTTTTCTGGCTTTAATAAGTAGAATATCATCACTTTAAAGTCAAATCCATGTTGGTGACAGTAGGCTGTGGTTCACATAATCGTCTCAGTCACTGTTCTGAGTCCGAGAAGGCCACTGTGACCAAAGCCACTCTTATAAGACAGAGAGTTTAACTGGGGGCGTGATTACAGTTGTAGGTTTGTCCATGATCATCATGACAAGAAGCGGACAGCTGAGAGCTTTATATCCCAATCTGCAGACAGCAATCAGAAAGAGAGACAGACAGAGGCAGAGACAGACAGAGAGAGAGAGTGGGCCTAGCATGGGCTTTTGAAATCTCAAAGCCCACCCCCCAGTGATACACTTCCTCCCACAAAGTCTCACACACACACACACACACACACACACACACACAAGCCTATGGGGCCATTCCTATCTGCACCACCACAATCCACTCCTTGCCCCCCAGGATCTGTTAGCCATATCATAACACAAATGCATGCAGCCCAGCTTCAAAAGTCCCCTTAGTTCTTCAGTGTCAACACTGTTTAGAAGTTCAAAGTCCAAAGTCTCTCCTGAGACTCAAGGCAATCTCTTAACTGGAACTCCCTGTAAAAGTCAAACTAAAAAACCAGATCACATACTTCCAACGCGCAGTGGTACAGAATATACATTACCCTTCCACAAAGGAGGCAACAAGGCAAACTGAGGAAATTCAGGATCAAAGCAAGTCTAAAATGCGTAGGGCTTGGACTGGCTGATGCAGAGGAAAATCAAGTGATGAACAGGAAAAATTCTGAGAGCACAAGCCTTTTTTCTGTATTCCATTGGCAAAGGTTAGACTATCAATCAAAATATTCCCCAGCTTAGCAGACTTTTCCAAGCCTCAACTGTATATTAATGGGGGAGAGTATTAGTTTTCGGTGATTCCCTACCAACCTTGTCTGTCTGAAGTATCTACATCACTGTGGGGATGAGCATAGTACGAGGGCAAAGAGACCCAAGCGCTGTGCCACATTGCATGCCAGCATCTGGAGGTCAAGCCGGTGATAACGAACCAATAAAAGAGCGAGAAGGGACACACAGAACGTAGAAAAGACTTCCGATGATTTGCGCTTTAGAAGCCAAGGAAAAGGAACATTCCATGCATGGAAGAGTGAATGACTATCAAACCCTACCAAGAGGCAGTAGCATGGAGACACAGCCTTTGACTTAGAAGCAGGGCCAGTTGAAAGCCTTGAGAAGAGTAAGGCTTGTGCTGTATTCGATGTGAAATGTGGGGGAAATATCTAAGAAAACCGTTGAGGAGCCAGTGGGTAGAGAGGGCACCAGCAAGAGACTTTGTAAGGAACCAAGGAAGGGAAGCAGAAGCTGGTTGAAAACACTGAGTCAAAGAAAAAAAAAATCATGGGAGCTAGTGATGTAACAGCATATTTGCATAGGGATGGAAATGGCCCAACCAAACAGGAAGAAATAATGGCCTAGAAGATTAACACAGATATCGTAGCCAAGCTCTTCTGTTGGATGAAAAGGGTGGTATCCATTGCATGGGCTGTCAGAGACACAAGGTTTGACTAGGAGCAATTTAATTAGTGATAGAAAAAGGTCATGGAGACAGGCTGGCAGCAGATGGTGGCAAATGCCAAGATGAGATCTTGATGAAGTATTTGCATCCTTGCTTCTCGGCTTCAGAAAGACTGAAACTAAGGAAAGGAACACAGTAAAGATTTGAGCAGAAAGATAAAAGTGAGAGATAACTCTTCAGAGAAAATGACTTAGATAGTAAGTTGCGATGGCTACTCTTGCTTGTCAACTTGACTATGACTAGAATTAACTGAAATCCCCGAATGGAGGGCACATATATGAGGTATTTTTGCAAAATTTGAAGTGGAATGATCCACTTCTAACCTGGATCTCTGAGGTTGGAAGACACATCTCTAATCCAGATCTTTTGAGCTGAGCAAAGGTATGCCTTTAATCCATATCATGAGGCGGGAAGACACATTTTTAATCCATATCAGCTGAGCTGGGAAAATTCACCTCTAATCTGGACCTTCCTTCTTCTGTTGCAGGACTATAATAGAAGGACATGGGAGAAGGAAGCTTTTACTCTCTGCCTACTGGCTCACACCCCACTAACGAGCCCACTTCTTCACTGGCATTGGAGCCTACTTCTTGAGGATTCCAGCATTTACTGAAGACAAACTAAGACACCCAGCTGCGTGGACCAAATAAGTACTAGATTTCTGGACTTGCTGTTCACAGCCAGCCATTGTTGTATAAGTTGGATGGCAGCCTTTAAGTCATTCTAATGAATCCCAGAGAGAAAGAAAGGAGAGAGACAGTGGGATTAACATATGAGAGAGGGATAAATTAAAAGAAAACAAGAATGGGTTGTTTATCATTTAGATGCATTTATTTGTGAATTTATACTAATGCTCCTTTGCTTTATAGGGAAAATGGTATAAGATTTTAAGATAATTGACTTGTGAAATCAATCACCTATTGACAGACATTCACAAATGGACTGTGGGAAAAGGTGAAGCTTATCTTCTTAGCTACTACCATCAATTACATGGGTCAAGCTATTTGATAATCAAATGATAATCTGGTATTAAAATGTCTGAGGTCAAGGTTCAAGCAAATTTTGACATGCATCAGTGGCACACTCCCGGGGGCACACGTCGGTGACCACACTGCTCCTAGGAAAGATGGGCACAGGAGAATCCCTGGAAGGTTGTGGTCCAGCTAACCTGGCACACGTGACGGGATTACAAATGTATGCTGCCGTTCCTGGCTTTACATGGGTGTGGGGGGCGCAAACCTAGGGCTTCACACGTACAGTACAAATGCTCTGTATTCTGAGCCATCTTCCCAGCCTCACACATATAATTTCTCATAGTCACTTAGGGAAATTATCAGGATATAAAACGTGGATGGAGTAATTGTCCAGAGTACTCACTCATCCATGTATTTATTATAGACACAATGTTCTGTCTGCATGTACAACTGTGCCCCTGAAGAGGGCACCAGATCTCACGATAGATGGTTGTGAGCCACCATGTGGTTGCTGGCAACCACAACTGTGCCCCAGAAGAGGGCACCAGATCTCACGATAGGTGGTTGTGAGCCACCATGTGGTTGCTGGGAATTGAACTCAGGACCTCTGGAGGAGCAGCCAGCGCTCTTAACCTCTGAGCCATCTCTCCAGCCCATCATCCATGTATTTAATATGACCTTTATTTACTTATTAAACATATATCCACGTATTCAACTTGACTTTACAGGTAACCTTAACTAACAAGATCAAAAGTCAAATCCCACTGGGGATGTAAGTAAGAAATTAACTTTAATGGATAGATGGTATAAAGGATAAGAGCACTTGTGTGAGCATGAGGACTTGAGTTTGAATTCCAGCACCCAAGAAACAAGCCAGGCATGGTTTCAGATATCTGTAGGTGCAGCATTGAAAGGCAGAGCCAGATAGATCCCAAGACCTTGCTGGCTAGCCAGCCTACCAAGAGGACAATCTCCCTGTTCCCAGAGACTTCCTGGCTTGTTGTTGAATTGGATTTAGACTCTAGAGGGCTTCTCTACCCCAACTATTTCCCAAATAACTGAGGCAGAGGCTTTTTGAATTTATAAAAGCCTTATTAAAGCACAGTCTCTAAACTATTTTGCTATTTCCCAGCTACACACCCCAAGTTACTTGCCATAATTGTTCCTGCCTGGGCTGCTTCTGTTCCATCAGGCCTGCCATCATGGCCACATGTTCATCGTCCATACTGTCCCAAGGTGACTTCCTTCTCTCTGGCCTCCTTTCCCCACCAGCCATATGGTCTTCATCTGACCTCAAGCCCGAGAAACCTAAGCGGTGCCTACTTCTCTTCTGCCCAGTTACAGGCTTCAGTAACATTATTAACCAACTAACTTCAAATTAGGTAAAGCAAGGTTTACACAACAAAGACTGGCATATGTGAGGATGTATTCGTCTGGACGGCAATCAGATCTTGGCGGCCAGTAATTAGTAGTAGAAAACAAAGCACCAGATGAAGCCCTACACCAGCTCATGGCAATAAGCCTAAAGGCAAAGAGGAAGACACCTGATGCTCTGTTCTGGTCTCTCCATATGTATGCATGCGTAGGCATACCTGCAATTCACATCCATGTACCATGCACACGAGCAACACATAGCACACCTATATACACATACACATACACACGTATATACTACACATACACAAGGCACACACAGTCACACACTCTCCCAAAGAATTTAATTTCAGTTCTACAAGAGTTGATTTTGGTTGTACTTGGACTTCTTTGGGTTTAAGTGCTAGAGTAAATTCGTGTCTACTCAGATCTACTTCTAGTGCCCAGGGAGCTACTGCTCATTTGCTAAGCTCAGGAGCTAGCAGCTTAATGTGCCAGGAATTCTGCGCAGTGCTTGAAGTTAAAACTCAGCAGAAAGGGCTTCCAACAGCACTTTATTAGGAACACAGAGCCATCAAAGGGCCGCCTGTGAGACATCCCCACGCCAGGAACACTGTTTTCCCAGATGGTTCTGGTTAGGAGCACATCACGGGTGCAAGCCAGGTGATTCAGGCTTGAAATGGAGCCAAACCAACCACTGAGATAGACAAGGCGTGGAGTCCTTGTGGCACTCACATGGCCCATGCCAGTCTTCACACTGCTGACAACAGAACCAAAGAGGGAAACGCAGCCACATATGCCTCTTCTCATCAGCAGTCTTCAGCCCCGCCCCTTGCATAGAACGGACTCTGGACACATGACTGGAGTAGAAGAAAGGACTGTGAAAAAAGAGTGGGGCTTCTTTTCTTGGGGACAGTTGACTTGGGGTATATACGCTTATGTCAAACAACCGGCACACACATACATACCCCTAATCATTTCCATTCCAGTAGCTACATTTTCAGGTAAAAGAAAGTGAGGTCCTAAAGCATACAGACCCTCTCAAAATTCCATGTCAAATACATGGAAATAATCTACCTCCTGGCTCCTGGTTTTGTTCTCTAAAATAATACCGGTGTCTTGATGATTAAATCCATTAATAGACCTTAAACATTTCCAAGTCTTTATCTGATACTGAAGGGAAGGTTTTTCACCCAAATGTGAGACCTAAATAAAATCAGTACACAGCAAAGGCATAACTGTGGATGTTGCTGAGACATCCAGGGACCCCACGGTGTTGATTCGCTGCGGAGAAATGTGGTGGCCCCTCTGAGTCAGCGTCTGGGGATCTGACCCACTGCAGCTGGAGAGTATTCCTTTGAAACAATTGCTTCCTTGTTGGATATGGACCTTCCGTCCACAAATAAAATAATGCAGCTGTTGGCACGCGTCGGGCTTACACTTGGCCTTACACATAATCAGGTATAAGCTACCCTGTACAGGACGTGTGAGTGGGTTATGTACAAATGTAGACGCAGCATCATTGGATTCTGCTATCCATGGAGCTGGCCAGCCCTGACGGTTCCCCACAGGGGTGAAGAGAAAACTGCATTAAACTCTAATCAGAGGAAGTAGTAAAGGAAACCAGAACACTCAAAAGATTTCTTTTTCTGAAGCCAGGGAATATGGGAGTAGCCTGGTCTAGCCTCATGATTTCAGAAAAGTCAGAGCCATGAAAGGTTACTGGCCATTTTCCATGAATGTACCAGTTAACTCAGAAGCTGACATCAAATCTAGGCAAGAAGCATTACTGTACAGATACACACACACACACACACACAGACATACAGACACAGAGAGAACACAGAGAGATAGAGACAGAGATACACAGACAGAAGACAGAGAGGGAGGGACACACACACACAGAGTGAGAGAGAGAACCTGCTCGGCCCTCAGGGAAGGCCTGCTTCCTCAGCAGGGCAGCAGGGGCAGAGCTTTTTATTGACAGCGGCACCTGCTGCCCTCTGGCAGGGCACCCACACCCCTGCAGGCCCTTTTAGGGAAAGCAGCTGCAGTCACACGGGCTGAGAGACGACCCACCTCAGTTCCTGGGAAAGGGCTCAGCAGCAAAGGTCAGCTGCGATATGAATCTCTGTGCTGGACCAGCGGTCCCAGCAGGGTGCCCTGCCTTCTAGTCACGAGACAGCGCCCTTGGTAGTCTTAAGCAACTGAGGTACCTGTCTGTTGAAACATACATGAAGTAAAACTAATGGAATGGATTTTTAAATGCGTTTGTTTTTCTTAAATCACTTGTAAATCAGCTTTTTCTCCCCCTTTGCTTTCTCTGACGGAAACCCCGTATTCGGTGTACTGTCAATGAATTCAGTAACTCTGATTCCTGAGAGTCTCTGATCTGGTTTAAGTTCCTATCAATCTTTTTCAAGTCTCTCTGTGTATGTTGTTTCTTTTTCCCATTAGGGGTCCTGAACAGGGATACACACACTTAGTCCCACTGAGACATTGAGGTATGGTCCTAATCACTGTCATTTATATTTTCACAAAACAGGGAAAGGAAATCCAGATGATTCCTGAATTATCCAGGGGCACTGCCATTGGCTTTCAGAAGTGCTTATCGTGGTACAATGTTTTTCTCTCTCCCTCCTTCCTCCCCAGGCTTCCTTGTCTTCCTGTTTCGTCTTCCGTCTTCCTTCTTTCTTATGGATCTCTATGTTTCTTTCTCTCTTCTCTCTTTCTGTCTGTTTCTCTAACTCTTTTTGTCTCTCACTCTCTGTGTCTATCTCTGTCTCTCACACATATACATTCACTTTGGAATCATGAATGAATTTAATAATTCTATCCAATATATATACCTATATAATATATACCTATATAACATATACACACATATACACACATATAACATATAATATAGTATATCTACTATATATGTCTTGGACACTGACATAAACATTTCCATGGCCAGGACCCCCTCCCCAAACAGGAAACAAGGAGGCGTACTTGCTTTTCTTTGTGACCTAAACTCAATTCACATCAGCAGTCCCACTCTGCTCTCAGCTGGGCTGAAAAGCCGCATCGTTCTTAGACTCTCTGAGTCACAGATGTGCTTGCCATGATCCTAGCCAGCAGAGAGAGTTAGGTGTCTGCTTGGGTGAGGAAGCTTGACAGCTATGGAAGAAGGTTTCCACTTAATGTCACGATGGTTGTTAGGCCGTGTTCGCAAGAATCATCATGTGGCTACACTGAAACCCCTTTGAGTGAGTGACGTGACTTTCTGCTGACTTTGTCACAGTCGTGTTGTCTGTGAATGCCATCAAGATAGATGGAAGGTTCTGGCTGGAGAACTCTCCGTCCTGCTCCAGGTAGGAGCTTGCTTACCTTCTGAGAAGCCGTCTGCGCTACAGCACAGTCCTTGCCATGTAAGAACCAGTTTCTTCAGTCAGGGACATCAAACAAAGCTGTAAAACCAGTTCTTAGGCTGTAACAAGAAAACAAGAGCCTAAGTCTATAAACGTTTTATGGGATTATGCAAGTCTCTCCTCAGCAGACCCGCTTTGTTCCCTGAGTACCTGAGATCCCTCATGTCCATTTCAATAACCCATGACTTACTGTTCACAGTCTCTTCCTCATAATCTGAGAAACTGATGTCATCGCTGGTCTCCGCAGCACCTTGGTGTTTTCTCCTCCTGAGATGAATTCACACTTTGGGAAGTTGGAAACGGCTGCCTTTGGGCTTCTGTCTTGACCCTGAAAGGACATGCATGAGACAATGGCCAAGTTAAAGGTAAATTTCTAGTTAGGTGAAATAAATGTTGAATCTTCTTAAATATTTTGGAAGATTTGTGAAATAGAGTGAATGGACAAATCATTGTTTGTGGGGTTTTTTTTGGGGGGGGGTGCTCCCAAGTATTTGGATACAGGGAACACAAGGAAACTGTCTATTCAGTGTTTTCACTGAAGTGCTTTTGAGCAAATGCATAAATGAGCAACTGAAACTGAGCAACCAAAACTCCTGCCCACCTACTGCAGAAAGGCATCAAAAGTAGCTCAAATCTGACGGTTTCCCATACGGAATCAAGCGCTGGCTTGGGGCAACCTGGACACCTTGTTCTCAGATCTTTGCTGTCCAGTGGTACTGCTGCCGCTGAGGACAGAGCTCCACACATGAGCTCAGATTCTTCCAGGAGCACAGCAGTGAAGGCTCGAGACAGGTAAATGCAGGGACTCCTGCTCTCCTGAGTCCTCGGTACCACCAAGAAAACAACCGGGTTTTCCTTTTCTCTGGAGAGGCTTTTGAGTCCTAAGCTTCTAATTTTAGACTCAGCTTCCTCTTCAGATTTTGGTATCTGAAGGGGACCAGTCACCTGGAGCAATGGTGGCTTCAGAGTCTGCTGGGAGTGCTAAGTAGGCAAACAATATAGCCAACCTTCATTTTCACATAGTCACGCGTGTGTGTGTGTGTGTGTGTGTGTGTGTGTGTGTGTGTGTGTGTGTGTTCTGGAGGTCTGAACTCAGGTCCTCAGGCTTTTACCGTGAACACTTTTTCCACTGAGCTATCCCTCAGCTCCTAGAAGCAGCATCTTAAGATATTCCACTGTGTCTGTGAGCACCACTTATTTGACGTTGAAAACAGAACAAGTGAGCAAGGAAAACCACCTCTGCTTCCCAGCCACTGTGTGATGGTCAGCAAGGCCTGCCAGTGAGGTCAGTGTGTGCACCATGTCCAGCAAGAGCACTAGATTGTAACTCTCTTCAAATGCATGTTTCTGAATGTGCCTGAAGATTTTCGTTTGGTTTTTGGACTATCAGGCTGTCCTTCTGTCCACAGCTGCCCCTTTGCACAGCATCCGCGCTTGGACAAGAACTGGAGGCGTGTGCACACCGGTGGCTACTCCGAACTGTGCCTTCCTCAGGCTTCCAGGCTCAGCAAATGCAAACACGGAAGCCCAGTTACTGGAATGAGACAAGCAAGGAGCTGCTGCAGAGTAAGGATGTGTCCTTTGTTGAGCTGAGATTCGGTTTTAATTGGGCACCTCGTCAGGACAGCCTCAATTCTCAACGGGTTTGTCATCACCTGTCTTTATGTAAGTCTGCCCGGTGCCTGAGCGGATTGTTTACCTCTTGGTTTAAAGCCACAGGTGAGGGCGGCCCGTGGGAGCGGGGATGACACGTGATGCTCTGGTGTGTGCATTCTTTCCCTCTCCTCCGGCTGTTTCCCTTCGCTTTCCTGTCTCCTGGGGCTTCGGCTTTATTAGTGTTATTCTCTTTGGTTCTGTATCATTTTTAGCACTCTTTAAATGTTTGGGGGAGAAGGTGTGTGAGAAAAATAAACAGACAAAGCCCGCAGTCTTACGAAAATAGCTGGGTAACTTGATAGGGAAGCATTGTTTTGAATTCCATCTACAATGGCTTGCAGCTCAGAGCCACAGCAGAATCTGATGGTGTTCCCAGAGACAGAGCCCCACCAAGGACTGGGAAGTGAGGGCCAGTTTTTTTCCATTTCTTACCCACTCAAAGGAAAGTTTGCTTTAATTCTCCACCCTACACTCCCATCACCATCCTAAAACCCTAAAGCCCTCCTCATTCTGTTTAGCTAACACTAGCATTAACATGACATCTATATTCAAATAAATATCTCATCCCCTGGGTGCTTTTTTCTTCTCTTTTAAGCATTGTAAGCTTGCAAATAAACACTTCTGTACTTCCTTGTTCAATGGGGAAACAGGATCACGGTCCATGCGGGCTATTTTATGTGCAGAGCAGCCTGGAAATCCCGTTAATTGTGTACAGTTAAGCGGTCCGGTTGGTGCAAATGCTGAGGGCAGAATGCCGAGCCTGAGCATCTCAAGGCTCCTAGCTGCACAATCATCTCCAGTGGCTGGGTTCACTTTAAATACGTAATCAAAGGCAGCCGTCTTCCTGTCTCCTGTCTACACCAAACAACGTGCTTATGTAGTGGGACAGAGAAGGCTGGACAGACAGGAACCCCATTGATGACTCCATTCACAACTAGTAAAAAAAAATAGTGATAAAATGTAATAAGAAGAGCTTAGAAATCTGAAGTGTCACAGGCCCTTTTCTGTCCACATACAAAGGGCTGGGGAGATGGCTTGGTCAGGAAGGTGCTTCATATAGAAATTAAGTCACCTGAGCTCAGATCCTCCGAGATCCATGCAAAAAACCCGATGTATGCCTGCAATCCTGCTGCCAGGGGGGCAGAGGCAATTAGGACACTTGGTGGGTGAGCTCTAGGTTCAGTGGGAGAGAACACCTCATGTCACACTCTGGTCTCCACACACACACACACACACACACCACCCATAAGAACACCTGAAAAATGTATACACACAGAATAAGTAACCAAGATATAGAGTACTGGCCATTGAAATTAAGATCAAGCTTCGGGATAAAATGTTGAATTCGTTGAATAGCAGCAAGTGAAATCACTTAAAGTGGTGAGTTGACGGCTGGGCCCTGAACATGGCTGCAGAAAGAGAACTCAGACAAGGAAACACACTTAGCTGCTCACTCACACGGTCAGGCCAGTGGTGCTGTTCCTTCTTTCCAAACGCTGACCAACCTGTGCTGTCCTTTCCTATTGAGCCCTTGCTTGGCCAGAGCTCATATTTCAGTGTGAACATCACTGCCATTAAAACCAGTCTGCTCACTGCACTCTCTGGTTTCATCAACAGGGGTCGCTGTGGCACTATTCCTGGTACCGTCTACCCAGCCAGCCAATGGCACCTTGCATTCCATCAGCCCACCACCTTCCGCTGCATGGCAGGGAGCACCACTCCCAGGCAGCAGGGACAAGGAGCAACATGGAGGCGCAGCGTAAACAGCTCTGCAAAGAGGAAAAAGAAGATTTAAACACACGAAGACAAAAAGTACAGGCGGCACCATCGGCGAAAACATCGGTGTCCTGTTCAGACTCCGTACACTAAATACACACAGCACGGGAATGTTTTCCGATGACTCTCGGAGAAGAACAAGTCACCATGAACCGTGTCTTTGAGGAATAAGCTAACATGCTGTTCTTATTTATGAATGGGATTGCCTGCAGTCACACACACCCATTATCCTCCGTAGAGCAGCAGCTGTTTCCCAGCCACGTTTGGGGACATCTCGAACCAGCACTGCAGAGCAGGAGAGGGGCAGATGGAGGGCTGTGAGGATCCCTTGACTCTACACAGAGCCAACTCTGCAGCCCTGAGCAAGTCGCACTGCTCCCTGCTGTCTCCAGCTGCTGCCGTCCCCTCTGAAGGGGGAGTTTTATGAATGGCTTTTGAAAGTGTGTGCCAGGGAAGCTGCTGGACAAGTGGAAGCAACATTTGGTTTTGAAACAAATTACATGGCTGAATTTGGAGCACACTGGTGGTTCCTTTTAAGGAACTGGAACAGTTTCAGGCTTCGGCCCTTTAGAACGCTGCCAGCAGTTCGCCGTGGGTCAAACAAGAAAGGGCTTAATGCCGATAGAGGGGAAGCTGCTCTTTCAGCGGCTTGCTTCCTTCACCTGATTAACTGAGCCAACAGAAGGAAGGCGAGTCTGATTAGCCTCGGGTTCCACTGAGATAAATGGCCTCCCTCTCAGAGGTTTGGTCCAGAACAGAAACTGTCTCTGCCGCCCCACCCCAGTTTACAGTTGATAAAAAGCACTGATTGTGATGGGGAAGTCACTCTCCGGCACAGTCTCGGTTCTCATGACGAGCGTGGGTGTGTGACCTGACTTTACGACTTCCTTCTCCAGTGAAATGGCGGTTCTTTTCACAAAGGACATGAACCGTGGCCTGCGGGAGGGCTGGCGGTAAGACGCTTACCGTACAGCATGGAGGGCTGTGCTCAGATCTGCAGCGCACACGTAGGTGGCGGGGTGACACACAGCACCCTGGGGCCTGCAGACAGGAGCCTCCAGAAAGCACTGTCAGCCAGCCTAGGGGAATCGGTTCACAGGTTTGCCGAGAGATCCTGACTCAGAAGATAAGGTGGAGCAGGCCAGTGAGAGATGATAATAAAAATAAGTAAATTATAAGTCAAATATAAGGGGCTCCAGGCCAGTTTGGTCTACACTGCGAGTTTCAGGCCAGCCAAAGCCCTGTTGTTCAAAGAAAGAACAGTCAGACAGACAGACAGAAAAGAGTGGAGAGTCACTGACGAAGACACCTGCATAGAGATCTAGACTCCACATATGTGCTCATACATGAGCGCATATGTACCCACACAGGAGCGCCTGAACAACACGCACACACACATAGGCCATCACATACACACACACGCACACATGTGCGCATGCACACACACGTGTACACGATACACACACGTGCATGCACACACACGTATATATATAAATTAAACTGTGTAAGCAAAGGGAAAAGGGTTCATCCTCTTCCATAGCAAATGAAGCGGATGAAAAATAATCTCCTTTTTTCTAGTAAATGACATTGAAGCTTGGAGTGGTCTCTGTTGGTGAATGTGGTCCTGCAGCTCAGGACCACAGAAATTGTCAGAAAATGGTTGAGAAATCAATTTAACACTAGTTAGCTGCCCTAAGTAACTCAAGCCTGAGCAACAGCCAGCAGCAGTGAGATGTTAGTGCGACACGCTTGTAATGTATGAGTCCACATAGTAAGGGAGAAACAACGCTCCAAAGTTGTAGAACTAAGCCAAGTGTGGTGTCTGGCTCCTGCCTATAAACAGCGGGATTGTCGTGAGTTCAAGGCTAGTCTGGGCTGTGGAGTGACGCTACAAAATAGAAATTATAAAAATTGTAGCTTTAGAGGAAACCCATTGTACTGGTTGTCTCATGTGTCAACTTGATACAAGCTGGAGTCATCAGAGAGGAAGAGCCTCAGATGAGGAAGTGCCTCCAGGAGATCCAGGTCTTTTCTCAGTTAGTGATTAACGGGGGAGGGTCCAGCCCATTGTGGGGGGGGGGCGTCTCTGGGCTGGTGCTCCTTTCTGGCTTCTATAAGAAAGCAGGCTGAGCCAGTCCTGGGGAGCAAGCCGGTAAGCAGCCCCTCCACGGCCTCTGCATCGCTACTGCCTCCAGACAGCAGCCCTGCTTGGCCAGCCCTGCCCTGACTCCCCGCAGTGATAAACAGTGGCGTGCAGGTGTCAGCAGAGCAAACCCTTTCCTCCCAGTTTGCTTTTCGGCCAGGGTGTTTCATGGAGTCACTAGAAACCCTAACTAAGACATCCATCAAACAGTATACCATTCTTATCATTCAGATTTGAAAGCGGAGGAAGTGCACACAGCCATTTAACCGTCAACAAAAATATTCAGAATATAATTGAATCTACATGACAAATTATACATGGCGCAAATATACTTAGGCACGTTATTGAGGGCATGTTTTCCATGTTAAAACCATTATTCTAGTAATTTGAAATTAATCTCTAAAGCAGTATAAATAAGTTGAAGGAGTAAAGATGAGTAACTCAAGGCCTGGTAAGGAGGACGAGGCTAACCGTATGCCAGCTGTGACACCACAGAGCCGATGTTTATGCTCATTCATCGTAGCTCAGCAGCTTCACTGACTGTACACTTCCCGGCATACACCTCAGTGTTGACTAACTGTGCTGAGTCTGTGGGCACAAAGCATGAACCAGAAAAGAGACAAGTGTCGCTGATGGGTGGGCCTCGCAGAGGATGAACGCAGAAGGGCAATGTCTCAAGAGACTCTCCCTGGGTTTACTGACACTGACGACTTCACGACATGAAGGTTTGCCCCAGGACAGACAGCTTTGACCGCACCTCCACTAACGTCTCCGCAACTGTGGTCACCAGAGGCTGGATGGCCAACCAGGGAGGGGTACAGAGGCTGAAATGCACAGCCGGCAGGGGAGGGTCACAGGGAGCAGGAAGCTCTCTTGCGCCAGGTGGCGACACACAGCCTATTGTACTGACCTTCACAGAGCCAGGGTTGGGGAGGGTGTTTTTATTTTGTCTTTGTCAAGTAAACAAGAGCCTGCAGAGGTAAATATTTTATCTTGATTAAATCCTCATGGCATATACATATATCAAAACTCCACATTAGCGATTTCCATGTAAAATTTTAATTCTCATGCACTGGTTAAAATAAGCTGCAAGTGCTTGCATGGTTTATCGCTAACAATGAGCCGCCTTGGTTTAGTGTGCAGTTCGCTGGGTAAAGGGCTGCTCGAGCTCCCTGAAGGTCCCCGGATCCGCCGTGTGAGAGGCCATGTTTTGTGTGATTTGGCCGGGTGGTCGTTGAACTCCGTGTCCCCAGTGCCTTTGAGGAAGAAGCTGGCACTTCACTTCCCGCCTCCACATGGCTTTGCCAGTCTGCCTCTGTGGTCTTAGCTCCGGGGACCTGTAACTTTCCTAATGTACAGATTCCAACCTGCTCATTCTGCCTTACAGGAAACGTCCAGTTTCCGAGTTCCCGGCTTCTTGCTGAGATACACTTTTCAAAAAGTGAGAAACCATGTCCATGTGACTTATAGATACGTAAGGCATGAATGGGCTGCGTTAAAAGCTGAGTCTTATCCTTGTGGACTAGCAGCTGTGGTGAGTGAGAATGTGTTTCCCACAAGAACATAGCATGACTAGGGCTTCAACTGGGCATCCAGGAGACAGGGTCCAGTGGAGCAGTCATTGCTTCCCTGGGAAGAGGCGAGACAGGCAGGAGCTAGAGAAAGGCTGGAAGCCCTCGCTGCTGGGGACCAGCAAAAGGAGGGGCCTTCAAACAAGAGCTAGTTGGTTAGATGAAGACTGAGTTGGAGTAAAACTGTCAGTTTACCTGTAGCTGGTACTGTGTATGTTCCCCAAAATGTGGGTCCCAAGGCCTCAGCCCAGACCTTGGTTGGTTTATTTGGAAGGAACAAGAGAGATGCATCCAAGTGCAAAAATCATAACAAATTCTCCCACTTAGACTGGTAGAGGGTGAGTGTTGAGTATCTCGAGGTGACATGACAAGCAGGCATGACTCCTTTTCGTATGGTGAGCCCGGGGTCTTAGACAGTCTCAGCTCTCGACTCGATCCAACCATGACTGGGGATGCAGGGGCCAAACTGAGGGATTTTCCAGACTAGATTGGCCTGTGGGCATTTATGGGGGTCTGTCTTGATTGTTGACTGATGGAGGAGATCTCAGCTCACCATGAGCTCTACCGTCCTTGCATAAGCGGGCTTGGGCTGTTTAAAAGGTGACTATAATGCTGGGAGCCAGCCAGAGATAGAGCCACAAATAGTGTTTCTCCATGGTCTCTGCTTCAGGTTCCTGCCTTGAGTTCCTGCCCTGACTTCCCTCAATGGTGGATTGTGACTTGGAAGTATGAGCTGAAACGAACCCTTTTCTTGCCTAAATTATTTTGGGCCATGATGTTTGTCACGGCAACAGAAAGAAACTAGAACACCTTGCTGCTGAGAAAATGTTTAGTGTCTCTCCATGTCCAAAGCACAGCCTTCCGTCCTTGCTACTTGTTCAGTTGATTCCACTGAAGCCCTCCACTGAAAGGGGCTGCCTAAAGTTGTGTAGGAAAAATCACAAGCACGCGGTCTGCAGTTCTCTGGGTTATCCTTGGCTCTGAGGCTCATGGGGTGAGACCAAGTTCCTCTTCAGTTTTCACTCAACTGCCTGGGCTCAAAATCTTTCCCTTTCAGCTGAAATTCCAGTTCTGGCTAGGCTTTGTTTTGGTTTGTATCTGTATACTGATCTGTGCACACTTCCTTTTCCTCTTAGGAAGGGTCCCCTTGGAATGGCAGGAGAGTCCTTCTTCCCTCTCCGCCTGAAAGCTGTTTCCAGCACTTTGATGACTGAAAAACATTTTTTAAAATGTGTTCAGACACTAGTGCTTGGAAAAGCTTCTGGGGAACCCAGTGATTATTCTGAACATCCCTAAGAACATGTTTTGATAGAGTAAGGGGGCAAAGGACTCTAGGGAGGGACAAGCAGAAAGTGAAGGCTGGATCACATCGACGACACCAATTCTCCTGTTGTTTCCCCAGGCCCACCTCTGCCATTAAACCCCACACCCCAGTCGGAGGGAAAGAGCCACATGAAGCTGATGGCTGTACAGTTACCCTGAGAATCAAGTGACTGGAGCTAAAGAAGTCCAGTGGTCAGCCAGATGAAGCTCCATAGAGCCTTTCTGCTTAAATGACACTATATGTATTCTACAGAAAAGAAATCTAAGCGAGGCATTCTATTTTTGCTGCTCAGTACCTCCTCCTGCTCTGAGCTAATTAAGGGTCACTTAGGGATTTCCAGAGTTTTCTTTGGTGGCTTCAGAGGGAAAGATAGGAGGTGGCTTTGAACAAACAGGAACCTCACCCAGAAAGCCAATCTCCTATTTCAACCTCAGTTCTTGTGCCAGCTAAAGCACCACGTGGAACAGGAGCGAACCACTGTGCCAGGGAATTTGCCCTTAGGGAAAGACAAAACCCCAAGAGCAAGGACTGGCAAAACTTAATCTCAGAAACACGAGTCATACTGGCTTTCAGAGACAAACATGCCCTGAGCCCTAATTCCATATCACATACGATAGCAAGACCAAACACTGGGCCCCGGGTCCCTCAGGTGGAAGGGCACAGCGTGTACTTGGATTTACAGTTGGTGTTCTTCAAGTTGTAGACAGGGGTCACTTGTCTCTTGAAGATTGCCTGATGTTCCCAAAGGCCGCTCTGGCTTCTCCGAGCCTGCTGCTGCCAGCACACAGCCAGCTACAACTCTGCTCGTTGTCTTCAGACAATCCTCACCAGTTATCCTATCCTAATTCCCGTGGGAGGATTTGAAAGCGTCAAACAGAAAGTCAGAGCAACAGAAAAGCTTAGCCTGAGACTGGTTCACCGGAAATGGGTGTCTTTCAAAGTGCTGGCCAGGACACGAGGAAACTATGTGTAGAGACACTTCCCATGCCTTTAGAGTTAGGGACACGGTTAAAGATGCAACATCCAACTCCCTGTCATTCTATAAAAGTTTCAGCCCCGCTTTAAAAAGGCACCTAGTTCTAGCACAGTTCATCAGTCATTCTTAAGAAGCATTGCCACTGTTTTCTGTAAGTGATCCTTGATTTATAACGGCTGCCTCTCAATAAACATGTGTCCAGCTGGAAATATCATGCAGTTGAAAGCAAAGTTAACATGTAGTATCATTGCTCAACCTTCGTTATATCAGATGTGCCCAGAGCACTTGCACGAGTTCGGCAAAGCCGTCCAACACTAAGGCCACTTTTACAGTGTTGAAACTCTTGGTGATGCACTCAATGGCCTCGTCTACTGCACACTGGCAGAGCAGTGTGCCGAGAAAGGGGAGCAGTGGTCCAGTTTCTCCAGGTCACACGTCCACGTGCCAAACATTGCTAGCCTCAGAAAACGTCCAAACTGCAAATCTGGAGTGTTCGCTTTCTATCCTGTGTGAATTGCTTTGTGCTATCTAGCCTAAAGCTGCACACTAGTTAGAAGGCGTTGTAGCACAGCCTGCGTGTGTCCTGGACTTGGGAGGCAAAATCAGCAGGGTTGTGAAGTTGAGGCTAGCCTGGGCTACACGGTGACTCGGGCTTACAAAAGCAAAACAAAACAGTGAACCTTCCTGAGGGGACGAACATTTGTAAATTCCCGTTGCTCCTATTAATGTACTAAAGTACCGACTTGAGAAATCACTAGTCTGGAGCTGGAGAGACGTCTCTGCTATTTGAAATTCTGTAGGCTCTTCCAGAGGTGTCCAGGGTGTGGTAGGGAGACAGGTCCCTGGCACCCCGTGCTTCGCAACCATCTAGATGCATTCCAGGGGGTCTGTCGCCCCCTTGTGGCTCCCGTGGGAACCCCGCATACACCCTGTGCACATGCACGCATGCAGGCAAACATGAGTCTATTGAAGTGGCTTGAAGGCGTGGCTTGAACTGGCATTTGGAGGCAGTCTCGCGCTTCTGTCGAGAACATCACACCATCTGCATACCCAGAGGAGCAATCCCGGTACACGTTTTGTTTCGAAGATATGAATGCCAATGCTTGGTTCCCTCGATTACGTGCATATTTGTTTAAAATCTTCCAGCTTCTGAGAGGTGTTTGCACATTGAGGAAAGGATGGCGTCTCATGCATGTGGGCCTACTTTTCAATGCACGTTTGCTCAGAGGATGTTATCAGGCAGCCTTGGACTCAGCCGTGATTGCTCTAAGACTAGTTACATGGGAAACATCTGCACCAGAGGTTTAAGCTTCTTCATTTCCTTGACTCTCCCGTGAGGGAAGGATTTTTAAAATGTATTTTCTTAATGTTGAGGAACTTTGGGATCTCCAGTGTAGAATGACAGCTAAGGAGAGTGCTCGAGGGAGCATTTCAGAAGAGAAGAGTCAAGGAGTGGGTGTGAGATGAAAAAAAAAAGAAGTGAAGAACATTGGAAATCAAGAGCAAGGCAGCAGGATAACTAAAACACATGGAAAAATACAAGCCAACTCAGGCAAGAGTACCAGTCTAGTCCAGGCTGTCCAGAGGGAGGCTCACCCAGACAGCCCTGGTGACAGCTTACTGCTGAGTGTAGTGCCGGCTGCATTGAATGCAGCCACGATCAGAGAACAGAGGAATCCATCTTGTCATTTCTCATGTTTCAGGATGGTAGAGCCAGGCACTATCATGAGAGAGGGCCCCAGACAGAGACGCTGTAGGGATTGTAAAACAAGGAGTAACCCCAAATCAGCCAGCCCAGGAGTACCGTGCCACAGCTCCTGGCTGTGGAGACAGAAAGGTGAGGCAAGCACAGAGAAAGGAAGAGGCAGACGGAGCCCAGCAGAGATCTTGGCAGTGGGAATAGACTGTGGAGGACGTGGCGATGAGCAGCCTTGCTCTCCACGGAGCACAGGGAACTGCTTGCCATGGCGTGCTGTGGGAGCTAACAGTTTCACATCCATGGCCTGGCCGGTGGGTGTCTCTGCATCCTTAGCTTCCTCCTTTCGCTGGACGGTTTGTAGCTGGGCTGGATCTGAAAGTGCCGAGAGCACTGGGCAGGATGGACATCTCCTGCAGGCCTCTTCTGCCAGTGCAAACCTGGGGCTTCTACTCGCTTTAGCGGGTCTCCAGTGCAGTTAAGGGACGCTCTTAGCCTAGACCGTGCTGCTCTTGGGTTACACGCTGGGCGCCCTGCCCAACCCACACACAGCAAAGCTGACAAGGCTGGCAGGGGTCCTGAATGCACGGGAGGGAAGCTTCCACAGCAGCGATTCTCAACATGTGGGTCACCCCAGACCACCGGAAATATCGGATATGTACATTTCAACTCACAACAGCAGCAAGATTATATTTCTATAGCAGCAACAGAAATAACTTTATTGCCAGGGCTCATCCCAACATGAGGAGCTGTATTAAGGGGTCGCAGCATTAGAAAGCTTGAGGACCACCGCTCTATGGTAAACTTCTTCCTCCTTGTGACAGGATAGCCTTGGCTGTCTCAATGCTCACTTGCCTGATAGCCCCAACTGGAAGAACTGCAATCATCTGCAGCTGTCAGCCCAACGTCTCCACTTAGCTCAAGAGACCCCAATACCAGGGATCAGTGAAAGAGTCCTCTCTAGCTCATGGCCCTTTTAAAACGCAGCTTACTGTTTTTTACTGAATGTTTAGATTTTTCCGTTTCATTTTATTTTTAAAAAGCTTGTTTTTAATTTTTCTTCCTTTTCTAATTTTATTTATGTTTTAAATTTTATAAGCAAGTTTCCTTTGTCTTCCTGACTAAAATACTGAGCAAAATTCATCAAAGTGAATCAAAGATCTTAATGTAAGATATAACGCTTTAAAGCTATTAGAGAAAACAGATGCCCTTCAAGCACAGGCATAATCAATGTCTCTCTGGACTCCAATTACTCAGGGAATCATATCGAGAACTGACAGATGGGATGAAATCTAAAAGCTCCTGCACAGAAACAGAAGCTATTTCCAGAGTGAGAAGGCGCTTTAGATGACTCGAGAATATATTTTCCAGCTATTATTCAATAGGAGATACACCAAGAATATATAAAGAAATCAAAAAGCAATCAAAAAGCAAAAACAGAGTGAAGAAATAATCCAATCAATAAGTGGATGAATGAAATGAAGAAATAAAAACGCCCAATGAATTCGCAGAAGCAATGTTTGCTCGAGTTTCATTTCTGTTTCTGTGATAAAATACCCTGGCCCAGGTCAGCTCTGGGCAGACAAGGTTAGCTTGGCTTATGTTTCTAAGTGACAGTCCATTGTTTGGGGGAAGACCAGACGGGAGCATGAGCGTTCCATCCGCAGTCCAGAGTGGACATGGAATAAGCGTGTGGGTTCTTGTTGTCTTACTTTCTTAATGTTCATCCACTTTTCTCTACTTTTCTATTGCTTGAGGCCAGCCGATGAGATGACGCTGCCTGTGTCAGCTGGGTCTTCTATCAGCTAACAATCACTCCCCCCCCCCCAGTAAAATTTCATTTCATCAAAGTCAGTATCGCTATCAGCAAAATGTACAAGCAGAGCACACTGCAAGCTAAAGTACCAGCATTCCAGGTGATGTACGGCCATTTGTGGAATAGCAGCATGATTATTAGGGAGTCAACCAGTTGCTTTCTAACTGGATTTGAGCCTGCTCTAAGAGAGAGTCAATGCCTGTTTCTGTAAACCCAATTAAAAGCCTATGGCTCTGGTGGTCGTGGGACCCAAGGAAAAGCTCCCTTCGTATACAGATGGTCTCAAACTGACTTCTAAATATTAATATTCATATCCCTAGGTTAGTGCCGTGCTAAGCCTTGTTCAGTGAAGGTTTGGGCAGTTAATAGTAGCTGGGGTCAGGAGACTCATTTTCTCAGTGTGTAGCCAAGGTGCCATGCTTCATTAAGTACCCCCTGGTCACCTTGAAAGCATGAAAGCAACTTTAAATTTGGGGCTCACAAAACAATAACAGCGGAAAACAAACACTCAAAACAAAACCACAAAAATAGGAGAGAATTGTTAGGAAGAGAAGTCTGTGTACAGGGGATGAGAGAGGTTAACTGGGATGACAATGATCAAAACACAGTATATCCATATTTGAAATAACCAATGTTATTTAAAGAAAATATACTTTCCTACATTTTTTTGCAAATACATTTCAAATCTGAATAATGTAAAATTTCAGTCTTGTTTCACCACAGTCTCTCCAGTCACAGGGAATCATGAGCTACGGTCTGGCTCAGGTCTTAGGAAACAGTGGGAGTTTGGTATGCATAGTAGGTCACTGATAACTTTTATTGGGAGGTAAAAACAATTAAAACATACGTCTGAGAAGAGCTTCAGTACTCCTTGCTGTTTTCTGCCCACTGAGCCCTGTTAGTATGTTGAATTGGTCAGTTGTTTTGTCCACTTGATATAAACCAAGGTCCTCTGAGAAAAGAGAAGCTCAGCTGAGAAAACGTTTCCATGAGATTGGCCGATGGGAAAGTCTATGAGGGTTTTCTTGATTGTCAATTGATGTGGGGGAGGGGTGGTGCCATCCCTGGGCATATGGCCCTTCGACAGACATATGAGAACTGTAGGTGGAACTCCTGTCTGGAGAAGAAGCAGCAAGCAAAAGTCCCCTGTGGTTTCAGCAATTGCCTTGATTTGCCTTCACAATGCATTGTAGAGTGCAGAGTGAATTAACTCCTTCTCAGTGTTTATAACAGTGATAGAAAAAAAAAAAAAACAGAACACATGTCACCAATGTGTGGCCTTGTGTGTCATGTGGAAAGGCAGAAAAGCCAATGGTTTTGCAGCAAATACGTGGAAAATAACTGGTTTAGGTCGCCTAAAACAAAACAGCAGAAGTGAAAGAAAACTGACAGCACTAATTCTTCTTATTGGAATAGATAAAGGAAAGTGTTTTCCAGTTCAGTAGCTACTACTAAACACCAGTTTATGCTAAAATGTCTGAGGTGACTGGTCAGTCCTATAAACATTTGCTTACATTTCCCAGGGTAAAATCTCCAGAATGGAAATGTGTGTGCAGAACATTAACTTGACAGTTTATCAAGAGCAACACTTGTAAATTCTGAGGAAGCGATTTTAGCCATTCAGAAAAGTTAAGCTCTAACGGGCTGCCGTAGAAACACAACCGCCCCACAAAACGTTCTGAAGAAGAAAAATTCATAAATGTCCTGAAGAGTGGTCAGAGACACTGTCCTTTTGCTCTTCGCCTGGACTTTTTCCTAGATCCATTTTACACCACGAAGAAAGAGAGGTTGTTGGCATAACCTTATCTTCCCCGAGGGCAAGCTATGAAGAAAGAGCGGGCTGTCAGCAGGTGGTGCTCCTGGAAGGGGGGAGGAGGACCACCAAGAAGCTGAAAGACGCGTGGTCCTCCACAGAGCCCAGCAGAGCCTGGTCTTTGTACCACTAATGGATAGGCTGACACTAGCTAGAAGCAGCTCCTGTGAGATTCAGGCGTGCGCTGGCAGGAGAGAGATAACCGATGCTCCCCATTCCTCGGCTGCGCTTGGGACTCCTATCTCTCTTCTCCTTCTACGTAGTTTGCTATTCCTTATGATTCTTACTCCTCTTTCCTGGTGGGGTGTCTCAGACTCATGTCCTGGGTGCCTCTGGGTTCATAATGTTCATGCTTTTTCAAGCCTGCAGTTGCTGTGACTCTTTACTTACCAAACACACACACACACACACACACACACACACACACACACACACACACACGTCAGAAAAGCATTGGTAGAAGCCCTCTGGGATGACCTAGAGGGCAAACAAAACATTATTCTCTGATCCACGTGTTAAAGTACAAGTTGAATATCTCCCAACTCAAAATTCAAATTTTGAAATACTCCAAATCTGATTTTTTTTTTTTCCCGAGCACCAAGATCATACTCAAACATTTAGGGTCTTGAGGGCATTTTTTTTTTCTTTTTGGTTTTCACAGTGGGAAAGATCCACTGGGAAAGCCTGTTCAAATACTGGAAGTGGGGAAATGATTAGGCTCTGGAAACTTCTGGCTTCCACGAGTTTTCCTCTTATTTGCCCCCAGAACTGAATGGTAGGAATCTATGGCTGAAGACACCCCCTTACACTTGGGTCAGAGAACACAGAGAAATCAAGCCAGCACTGACCGGGAAGCTTAGCCTCACTTCCTAGATCAGTGTTGGAGTGTGCTATGGGCTCTACAGGAGGAGAAGTGTTCACCAGGCTACACAGCAGTGAACTCTCGGAGCTACAGAAGACACTGGCTTGCCAAGTTACATGCCCTGGAGTAATAATGGCACGATTATCACACAAGCAACCAACCACTTTCTAATTCAATTTAAGTCCAAGTTCGTAAGATGAAACTAGCCCTTGAAACCATTGTTGGTCCAAGAACCTGTGACTAGATGGATCTGGATATTAAGGGAGAACCTGCCACTATTAGGCTGTAAACTGACTTCCGACGACTTCCCATTACAGTCGTAGGCTCAGCTCCCACATCTCAGATCCATCAGCCCACATCTCACATCTGTCAGCCCACATCTCACATCTGTCAGCCCACAGCTCACATCCGTCAGCCCACATCTCACATCTGTCAGCCCACATCTCACATCCGTCAGCCCACATCTCACATCTGTCAGCCCACACTCACATCTCTCAGCCCACACTCACATCTGTCTGCCCACATCTGAGAAGCTTCTGTTTGCAGCAGATGGTAGTTAACCCAGGGACCCACAACTGGCCAGTGGTCAGAGAACAAGGGACAGTAGACTGTTCAGCTCTAAATGGAGTGATTCAGAGGATCAGGACATAGAATACTGGGAGAAGCAGGGTTTGGGGATCATAATTCAGCTCCCCTAGCAGAGAGGCTGTTCGCTACATCCTGCGTATATGGACTTCTGCTGTAACCTTATTTAAAAGGTGAAGCACACAAGCATATGACTTACACGCTCAACAATGTCCATGTGTTGCTCACTCTGTTGACGTAACACTTCCTATTGGGCTCTGGAAGCAACTCAGTTGGTAGAGGACTTACCAGTCATGATCAAAGCCATGAATTCAACTCCCAGCATCATAGGAGCAGAGCACGGGGGTACACCCCGTTACCCTTGAACCAGGGAGATGGAGGCAGACAGGTCAGAAGTTCAGTTATCATCCTTTGCTACATAGGGAGCTGGAGGCTAGCCTGGGCTACATGAGACAACGCCACAGAAACAGAAACTTCTTTAGGCCAGTGGAACTCCTCGACAAGATGTCTGCACCAGGTGCTGGCAGGATTGGGGTGTGCAGCGGTTCAGCTGCACAGCGGCTGATGGATGTGGGCCCAACTGTAGCAATCTTTCCACCCTAGTCTGGAAGACCGGATTACCAAATCAGCGATGCTGCAAACACGGCCAGTGACCCATCTGTTGCTCACGCATTTGCTGTCTTAAAGGACAGGGAATGAGGTGTCTGACACGGGTTACACAACTAGAGAGACAACATAGGAATATCGATGGCCCCGTGAGGCCGGGAGAGCTCGCTTCATAGAAGTACTCCCGGACATCACTCAGCTCAGAGTCTCCCGGAAATCACGTGACAGCTAATGTGTCCATCAGCCCTCTTTCCCGTGCCGTTAGTCAGACATTAAATAAACACAAAATTACAAGTCATGAAAGCCAGAACTTGAATTCTGTGCAAGTGTCACGTTTTCCTTGATGGAAACTGGCCTCTCCTCAGAGCTGGGCATTTGACCTGCTGCAGATGTGCTCGGTCTGTATCACCCATTCCCGAGGACTGGCCGGCTCAGTGCTCTCACTGCTGCTGTAGAGGAAACAGCGATCTGCTGTTCTTGTAGGAGGACACTGTATTTCTCCATGTGCATTGCATTTCTGTCCAGGCATCCTTTCTTGCAGACACTTCTGGGTTTCTTTTTCAACATGACTATGTTCTAAATTCTCTTGCTATTTTATTATTATTTTTAGATAGGGTATTGGTATATAGGCCAGTAAACTCTTAAACTTACAATCCCCCTGCTTTAATCTTCCAAGTGTAGGCCATTACTGATATGCGGTGCTGAGCTTGGCCTATACTTCAGCTTGAATGATAGTTGACTGACTTAGAATCGTCTGTTCCCAGTTTTCTTTTAGTGCATTCTGTATATCATCAAATGGTACTTAAATGCTACGGTTTCTGCAGAGAAGTCATCTGTTCGTTTTATTGGGATCCTCATATATGAAATGAATCATTTTTTCTTGCTGCTTTTGAAATTCTCCCCTTTGTTTTAATCAAGTTGGCTATGCTATCACCAAATGTAAATCATTACAGATATTTCCATGCACAGGTTCTTTGACCTTATTTGATACATTCAAAGATTAATGTCTGTCACTGATGTGTGGAGATTCTGAGAATCGTCTGCTCAATCATTTTCTTCCCTCCTTCCTTCCTTCCTTCCTTCCTTCCTTCCTTCCTTCCTTCTTTTCTCTCTCTCTATCTCCTTCTTTCTTTTCTTTCTTTCTTTCTTTCTTTCTTTCTTTCTTTCTTTCTTTCTTTCTTTTTCTCTTTATATGGTTACTGGCTTCCTTTCTTGCAAGCACCTTTGCTTCAGGTTTCTGCAGGTTCCTCACTTTTCTTCACTCATTATTTTACTTAATTAGATTGTGTAGAATCTAGAAATTTATCTTCAAATTTATTGATAATTTTTCCTGAAAACTCAATTTGTTATTGAGCCGATCTGGTCAACTTTTATTTTAGTTATTATAATTTCAATTCTGGAATTTCTATCTGGTTTCCTTAATTCTTTTTTTAAAATTTATTTATTATTTATTACAATTTGTTCACTTTGTATCCTGGCTATAGCCCCCTCCCCCATCTCCTCCCAGTCCCACCCTCCCTCCCTCTTTTGCCTGTTTGCCCCTCCCCTAGTCCACTGATAGGGGGATCCTCCTGCCCTTCCCTCTGACCCTGGCCTATCAGGTCTCATCAGGACTGGCTGCATTGTCTTCCTCTGTGGCCAGGCAAGGCTCCTGCCGCTGCCCCCCCAGGGGGAGGTGATCAAAGAGCCTAATTCTTTAGAGGTGATCTCTTCTCCTTCGAGAATACAGCTAGAACTAGTAAGTGTACATATTAAGTATATGTGAAGTCCTTACCTCTAAGCCAACCATGAGGGCCCTTCAGAGGTAGATTCCTGATCGCGCCCCCTTGGAAGAGTTACAGGCTATTGTGCTTTATTTTTTGCTTACATAAGAACTATTTGGTGAAAGCTATATGATGGTTTAAAAATCAGCCTAACACTTCCAAGGTCATTTTTTGGTGTCGTGTTTAATTTTGCTTTAAAAAAAAATGCTGATTAGTCTGATGTCTTTCCAGGATTATTTGGTAGTGTCTCTGCTGCCATGTCTACACAGACACCTCTGGAGTCAGGTGACAAGAGCCTCCCTTAAATCGGTGATCTCAGCCTTCCCAGGTGCCACCCTTTAATTCATTTCTTCATGCTGTAGTGACCCCCAGCCATGAAGTTATTTGGCTGCTGCCTTATAACCATTGTGCTACTGTCATGAACCAGTGTGTGAATATGTGATATGCCGCACATCTGACAGGCGCACTCCGGGGTCGAGACCCCAGCTGAGAGCCGCTGCCTTAAAGGCCCTCTCCAGCAAGCCTTCCCCTGCTCATCCGTAGCTGGTCCTGTGTGCTCTCAGTGTTCCACTTACAAATCTATCATGGCCTCTATTTCCTGATAGCCAGGGACTTAAAGGCAGCCACAGACAGCTGTGGCACCCTCTGTCAAATGGCTAAAGCCTTCTAAAGCTCCAGAAATTGCCTCTACATGCCTTTAATAATATCTCATTCCCGGATCTCTTAAATTTTGGATGAGCTCTTGTTTGCTTGATCCAGTAAGCAAAAGCCCTGGGGCTATGGTTCTGAGCAGTGCCTGCACCTTTCTGACCAGCACACTGTGAAGGGAGCTTTCCTCAGTGCCGTCCTGTGACAGGAAAGAAGGGATTTGCTCTGCGAACAGGCTTCTTCCAGGGAACAGATCAAACAACGGAATCCTCCAGAAACGAAGCTTCAGTGAACTGGGCGTAGATCATGTTAGATGCAACAAATCCTGTCCTGACCAACTCAGCAACTACTAAGCTAGCTTCAGGTTTTGTCTAAGTCTGTTTCCCCAAGGGCTGAAGCTGATACTGATGTCTTTGTTAAGTGTCCTCATTGTTCTCTGGAAAGGCTGGAGTTCCAAGCTCTGCCAGGCCTTTGGGCATGAATTCTGGATGGGGACTGACATCTTCATTCACATCCTTCTGGAAGCCACAGCACTTATGGCATTGATAGTTAGGATGTTCTAGAAAACACCGCGTGTGGTAGCAAGTTAGTAGCATGTGCTCAAGCTAACAAGGCTTATTGACTTCACCATTTCCCTGACATTTGGGAGTGGCCATCAACTCTGTCAGGGGGCCTCCTTGGAGACACAGCTTTCTTACTTACCTCATACACTTACAAGGAAGTCGTGGGTAGGCTGAGCCAGTACCAACCTGCCATCCTGTACATTGTAACCTAAATCGATTCCAAGAGCAGAGGAAGGGCACATGCGTCATCGACCCTTGTTTCTACTACACTCGATGCAAATATTTTGCACCTGCCACTATTTTACTTCCAATATTTTTCTTTCTGTTGCAATGACCCTGAATATCCTTACCTGTCAATCAATATTTTCAGTTTAAGAACAAACTCGTGTTATGTAGGAATTGGTGGCGTATTGGTGTAGGAGTAATGAACTCTGGCCATCAGCTGCTTTGGAACAGGAATTATGTAAATGCTGAACACCTCAGAGGGTGGCAGTGTACACTTTTATTCTCCAGCATTTATGGCGGCATAAATAGCCTTCCTTGAATGTTGTCGTTTGAGACCTTTGGTCATTTTGGAGGAGATGCTGCTCTGAGAAACAGCTCACTGCTGCTGCTGACAAGCGTTCTAGCCATCCTGTGCTAACACACCGGGATATACTTCCCTCGGGCTGCTCTAACCCAAAGAAGCAATCTGAAGCAGCCATTCCTGCCCACCGTTAGATTTCATTTAAAAATGCCTTATGCATGGTGAAGACCGTCTCAGGACTGGGCCGCGGCCTGTGGTTCCTCCTGCCCACTTCTTTCTTCCTTTTGTAGTTACAGATCCTGCAGTGTGGTCTGAGTTCTCCCCCTGCTGTCCCAGTGCCACTGCATCTGTCCTCAGAGACGCTTCTCCTAATGGGCGTCGTGTACTTATAAGTCTACTGGAAAATGTGCTCTTGAAGGCTCTGGAATAGTGTGAGTGTCACACCTCCAAATCAGACCAAAATACAGTTCTGACTGTGTCTTGATCTAGTCTCCAGCAAATGGTCCTGTCTGAATCTGACTGACTCAGTAAGGACATGGGAAGCAGCACATTCCACAGCGTAAGCATACCAAAGAGTGTTTAAGGTTTGAATTATTTTAAATCAAGTAAATATCTGCTTCAGAAATGGCCTGGCTCACAGAGTAGCTAGGAAGACCAGCAACGTACTAAGATCTATTTTCTATCGATTTATATTTGGTTACGTGACAGACAGTAATTCTCGTGGTATTTGAAAGAAAATAAATGGGTACTATATCACATGTAAATGAGCATTTTAGAGAAAACACTGTAAGTGCAGAATAATGAGGCAGAGTTTAAGGAACTGATCTCCAAGGGGGAGAGTGGGGAGCTAGGAGAGGGGGAACAAAAGACACATTAGTTGACACCAGAATTGTTTTAGTTCTCCAAACAGAGTTTTGGTCCATGTATGTTTCTTTTACTGTTGTCATAGTCAAAGAAAAAATAGAGATGGTGAACCAAGAAATCCTGAAGAAGTTAAAACAAGCACAAAGGCAGTTTCTAGAGATGGTTTATAAGTTAGGAGAGGTGAGCCCCTTTAGAAACTGAACACACACTATCAAGGGGAGAAGACTTGGGGTTCTTAGGCAAACAATGGGGTGAGGAGAGGTTCTGATCAGCTTCTGGTTGCCCTCACTCATTGCTTGGGCTGTTGTGAGAATATAGTTTGCTGCTGCAGGGTCTTTTCATACAATAAGTCGTGTGGGATTGTCAGTCAAGGCGACAACATCCCCAGCAAGTTCCCAGCAAGCTACAAGACCCAAAATGGTCAGCAAAACAGCCTGGCTAGGGCTTAGAACCACTGCATTGCTCGTACATTCTCCTGAAAGCACCCGTCACCGGCAAGCTGAATGCTGGGTAACCAAAGTCTATGCAGCAAGCTGGAAGCTTCTACACACTCGGCTGCTCACAGAAATATTTTTCTCCTTCTTGGTCAGACTGTAGCCACCCTACATTTCCCATTCACAAGTCTCCAATGAAGCAAGTATCCCCATATAACAAGAAACAGGATTGTGGCAGCATATGTTGGTCCTGAGAATAAGATGGGTCGTGAGTTCATGTCTATTGAAACTGCACTTTGGATATGGACATTAATTTATATCTTCCCATTTTGTCTATGCATATTGAAAAGTTTTAGAAAGGTTTATATTTCAACAACCACAGAAGGAACAATAATTGATGATAGAAAAGGCCTATATGAATTGAAGCTAAGCAAGGCAGGGTGTGGGGCTTGTGTGAGGATGCTAAGAGTGTGCACAGACGGGCAGATGGCCCGGTCTGCATCTGCTCAGTCCCCTGTGCTCTTGGTCACAGCTCCACACAAATGCAGATAAACCACTCGTGTTCTTGTTGAACACCAGGCCAGCGGTGCTGATTTACTGAAGGTTCTAACGTCGATGAGAAAGCATTGTCTTTTATTTTTGTGTGTGTGTGTGTGTCTCTCTCTCTTTTTTTTTACTATTTATTACACTTTATTCATTTTGTATTCCCCCATAAGCCCCTCCCTCCTCCCCTCCCAACCCCACCCTCCCTCCCCCTTCCTCATGCATGCCCCTCCCCAAGTCCACTGATAGGGGAGGTCCCCCTCTCCTTCCTTCTGATCTTAGTCTATCAGATCTCATCAAGAGTGGCTGCATTGTCATCTTCTGTGGCCTGGTAAGGCTGCTCCCCCCTCAGGGGGAGGTGATCAAAGAGCAGACCAATCAGATTATGTCAGAGGTAGTCCCTCTTCCCATTACTATGGAACCCACTTGGACACTGAACTGTCATGAGCTACATCTGTGCAGGGGTTCTAGGTTATCTCCATGAATAGTCCTTGGTTGGAGTATGAGTCTCTGGGAAGTTTCCTGTGTTCAAGGTTTCTGGTTCTGTTGCTCTCCTTGTGTGGTTCCCATCCTCTCCAGCTCTTACTATTTCCCACTTCTTACATATGATTTCCTGCACTTTGCCCAACAGTTGGCCATAAGTCTGAGCATCTGCTTTGATTGTCTGCAGGGCAGAGGCTTTCAGAGGCCCTCTGTGGCAGGTTCCTAGGTTGTTTCCTGTTTTCTTCATCTTCTGATGTCCAGCCTCTTTGCCTTTCAGGATGGGATTGAGCATTTTAGTCAGGGTCCTCTCTCTTGATTAGTTTCTTTAGATGTACAGTTTTTAGCAGGTGTATACTATGTTATGTCTATATGAGTGAGTATATACCATGTGTGTCTTTCTGCTTCTGGGACAGCTCACTCAGGATGATCCTTTCTAGGTCCCACCATTTACCTACAAATTTCATGATTTCCTTATTTTTCATTGCTGGGTAATACTCCATTGTGTAGATGTACCACAATTTCTGCATCCACAACTTCCTGAACAGAACACCAACAGCACAGGCTCTAAGAGCAACAATCAATAAATGGGACCTCATGAAGCTGAAAAGCTTCTGTAAAGCAAAGGATACCGTCATCAAAACAAAACGACTCCCTACAGATTGGGAAAGAATCTTCATCAACCTTCTATCTGATAAATGACTAATATCCAGTATATACAAAGAACTAAAGAAGCTGAAAAGCAGCAAACCAAGTAATCCAATTAAAAAATGGAGAACAGAGCTAAACAGAGAATTCTCTGTAGAGGAATATCAAATGGCAGAGAAACACTTAAAGAAATGCTCAACGTCATTAGCCATTAGGGAAATGCAAATCAAAACGACCCTGAGATTTCACCTTACACCCATCAGAATGGCCAAGATGAAAAACTCAAGTGATAACACATGCTGGAGAGGTTGTGGAGAAAGGGGAACCCTCCCCCACTGCTGGTGGGAATGTAAACTTGCACAACCACTCTGGAAAGCAATCTGGTGCTTTCTCAGACAACTAGGAATAACGCTTCCTCAAGACCCAGCCATATATCCAAAAGAGGCTCAAGTACACAATAAGGATATTTGCTCAACCATGTTTGTAGCAGCTTTATTTGTAATAGCCAGAAGCTGGAAAGAGCCCAGATGCCCCTCAACTGAAGAAAACATTGTCTTTTATGTGTGCATAACCCTAAAATGTATCAAAGACAACCAGAGCAATACTTTTTCAGTTCTCTAAATCCTCTCAACATTTATACAGTTGCATTAAGCAGAGCCACATTGAGCTAGGGAGATGGCTCAGGCCCCAAAAGCACTCGCTGTAAATGAGTGGGTACTTGAGCTACATTCCCAGAATCCATGTAGAAGTAAGCAGCTGCAGTGCAACCATTCATAATCCGGTTCTTTTTAAAGGATAGATCTCTGTGAGTTTGAAGCCAGCCTGGTCTTTAAAGCCAGCCCAGGACAGCCAAGGCTGCACAGAGAAAGCCTCTCTCAAAAAACCAAAAGAAGAAAAAAGAAAAAAAGTGATGTGGGGTATGATAGGCATTGGAGGGAGGAGAAGAGGAAATGGAAATTAAATGCAGTGTATTCATGTATGAAATTCTCCAGGGGGGCACAGAGAAAGAGAGAGGGAAGGCAAGTTCTCTCTGAGAAGACAGTGGAGCTTACTGAGTTTCCTCCCACAGAGGGAGCTACACAACAGATACCACAGCCTGGTTATGATCATGCCTCACACACAGTACGTTCATGGACTAACATGCATCCACTAATGCATCAGCCGTCGTGGGGCACGTCCTCACACTTACGAAGTGAACCCAACTCATCAAGACAGCATGTGACCCCAAGTCAAGTAGATGAAGATGGTCACCTTAGGGTTCTCTTCAGTGGACGCTTCGTGCTCAGACAGCTCAAAGGTGGTTGCATATCCAAGTAGCCACAAGGAATGAGCACTACTTCAGCAAGAAGGCACACCATTCACACCACACACGGAAAGGAAGCCGTGGCGTGGTCTTCCCCGTGGACACGCCCATCGCCGCACAGACCGCTCACTGTTGCACCCACTTCAAAAGTCATCCAGCCACTCCTCCACTACTAATCTCTGGTCCTGTTTGTCTTTGCTCAGGCACTATTTGTGTTGGGTGGCACTATTCTTGAAGAGGAATGAACAAATATCTAATCACCACAGAAAGAAAAAAAACCAACAACAGATCAAGGTAGCAATATGGTCTAAGTCCAGCTTGGTGAAATAAGGAATTTATTTGGGTTACTTACCGAAGCAGAAGTGACGCAAAGACAGGTTCATCACTGAGAGATCTAACCCAAGGTGGGCAGTGACCAGAACCTGACGCTCCATGCATGTCTTCCAGGCAGCTAGGTAGTCAGTTTCCTTTCCTTGTCTATCTTTAGTCTTATACAAGAATGAGGGGCCATGTGAGTCTTGTAGGATTCTGGGACTCCTTGAAACTTGTGAGTTGTTTGCTACTGAGTCTTAAGAGATACTCTTTAAAACTTCCTGAATCTTAGTGAGTTCCCCTCCAGGATAGAATGTTTAAGCTAGCTTCGGTTCAGAGGAAATTGCTACACAACAAAAAGTTACAACAATTTGTCAACTATCTCACAGATTTTATGTTACAAAACTGTAATCTGATACCATAGCAATTTTTTTCCTCAAACCATTATTTATAATGCATCAAAATGAACAGCTGGCATAATAAAAAAGAAAGGCTTTGTAAGTTGACTTTTAGGGCAGTCTTTCAAACATTAATGGCATCTTACAAATAAATATAATGACAATTCATGGGGGAAGGAAACAGGGTTGTATTCCGAAAGCATTCATTGGCAAAGTTAACAGTGACTGAATGGATGGCACCCCTGAGAACCAGCTGTGTCAGTATAGCAGGAAGATTCTTTAAAGTCAAGTCTATTGAAAACACAAGACAAAAGAAAGATTTGAATGAGAGGCAAATCTGAACAGCAGGCACTGATCTTTATGGGGCCAGAGAAACCAGGTTTCTTGGATAGACGCTGTCTCTATTCATTTTATCAGATGTAAAACTTCAGTTCACATCACACTAGAAAGCTCTTTACCGTATTAGCTTTCTAGATTATTCCTAAACTTCTTCAACCATTGTTTTAGTATTTTTTTTAAAAAAAAAACATTGTCTTTCAGTGAATAAGAGCTCCATAAAATTATACAAAACTCACAGAACTGCCAATAATTTTGTCTGTAAGAAAGCAAGCTGAGTAGCGGTTTATTTCAGGTAAAGAAACAATTCATTTCTTTGCTCCCCAGTCTACACACTTTTTTCACCTACTTCTAAATTCATATCCAGAATCCCAAATGCCTAAAGTATTTTAAATTTACTTCCAGATTGGCTGAAACATAGTGTGATTTCATTCATTAATTGATAAGTTAGTTGGTTATCCTTTGACAAATGTTCATTTCTGGTTGAGACTCATGTTTTTTACTTTTATGTTTTCCTCTCTTCTGACAGGATCTAGAACCATTGACTCCACCACCCACACATGACAAGGATTCTTTCCTTGGTCAAACATGAACCTTCTCCTTGACCTCTCTGTGTACCTTCATACCGTTTCTGCTTTGGAAAAAAAAAAACAAAAAACAAAAAACCCTGCTCAGTGAGTTTAACAAGAACCCACAGCTCTGAGATCTGATCAGCTTTCACATCTCATTGGGCTCCATGTCCTCCGTCCTCCACAAAATACTTGGTCACCTGATGCTTCTTTAGCAAGAATCCTGCTAGGTCAGTTTAGCCAGAATCCGAGTGACTCCTCAGGCGTTCTTGGTGACCTCCGACCCACTTAACTAACGCTATGAATTCTCACTTGCCCGTGCAACATCCAGGATAATCTCACCTCACAGAGTCCCACCGCAGTCCCTACACCTGCCATAACTGTCCTTAACAGTCTTCTTTGTCACGCTTTAGCAAGTGTCATGGAATACTTTTTCCCCTGAGCTCACTGGCTTGTTTAATCTCAATTTATCATTTTGGAAGAGGGAACCTTAGTTGAGGAACTGTCTCTCCCAGATTGGCCCATGGGAAAGCCTACGCTACATTTTCTTGGTTGGTGATATGGAAAGTTCTAGATAACTGTGGGTGGAGCCTTCCCTGGGCTGTGGTCCTGGGTTCTTTCTGTAAGAAAACAGGCTGAGCAAGCCATGGGAGCAAGCCAGTGAGCAGCAACCCTCCATGGCCTCTGCATCAGCTCTGTCTCCAAGTTCCTGCCCTGTTTGCTTTCTTGCCCTTGCCCGGATGGATTCCCTGTGACGATGGTCTGTGATTTGGAAGTATAAACAAAATAGACCCTTTCTCCCCAAGTTGGTGTTTGTTCACCGTGTCTCATCACAGCGCAGGAACTCTGAGACCTTCCTGCACACTTACCCGCCTCTCGAGCACCGCTCTTGACTATGTGAGGTCTGGCAGCACCACAGAACAGGGTTCAAGTTCAGACATTTTCCCTTTGGCACACTGGCTTGCTTAATCTAAATTTATCACAAGCAAACATCATTTTGGAAGAGGGGAACTTAGCTGAGAAAATGTCTCTCTCAGGTTGGCCCTCTTAACCCCATTCTTCATCTCATTGACTCTTGCGTTCCCCGATTTCTTTCATAGCCACAGGAGGAACTTACACTTCAGAGTTCACTGGAATCCCAGATCTCCTTCAAGAAGCCAGTGAGATAGAATACCCCAATTCGATGGTATGGAACTGACCTGAAAAATTAAGGGGATTTGCCAGAATCACACGAAGCGTGATGGGCCAGTCCTGGACTCGCCTCTTGTGCCTCTGTAGTGGTTTATGCAGCTGTGTTGGGGGGGGGGGGGGGCTGTAGCACCTGTAGCATCAAGTTCTAGGTGGCTCAGGACAGGAAGCTACCTGCCGCCTTCACACTCAGAACCCTGCAGAACTCACCCTGTGGTGCCAGAGCGGAGCACCAGGCTGCACCCTGAGACCTGGCACCAACCGCCCAGCAGCAGAAAGCCACCTTCCCGCTCTGAGCCTCCTGTGCCTGCTACACTATGCTGTGGCCTCATCACAATAGTGCCTTTTCTCCCTCAGCGCCTCCCCCTTCTCCCTAAGTCATCACGAAACTAACCCAGCTAGGCAGCACTCAATATCTCATTGTGTGTCCCTTCTCCCTGCGAGAATTTAATTACCTGTGGTCGCCATAGATACAGTTTCTCCTCAAGTGTTCGGTTTCCTTTTGGAAACAGTGTTTGCCCGAGCCCTGCTGTAGCTGGACAGATACTAGCTGCATTGTCTACACTGAGACTTGAACTTCAGCTCCCGGACATGGGTGGGGTATCAAAGTATCTATTAAACCTCATGTTTTCAGCCCTGCTGCTCTGTGGGCCTGACTCTGTGGCTGCTCTAACCGATGGTGTACCCTGGGGGTCAGCTCCTTTTGCCTCTTCCAAGGCCATTCTCTTTTTGGATGATGGAATGTTCCCCCTGAGTCCCACTTTCTGAATAGTGGTTTAATTTGTGTGTTAAGGCCTCCGGTGACATGCTCCCTCCCCTCCCTGTGCGTGCAACTCCTTCAGAGACGACACAGTTAGAAAACAGGACTGCCTCCTGAAATGCGGTCCAGCAAACGGACGAGTTAAAAACAAGGGTAGCTTCCGCTTGAAACAACCCTGCTGAAACCCGGCATTCTTCTAGTTGGTTCTCGGTTCACTCAGAAAAACACCTACAAGGAAGCAAAATAAATGTTCCTGTGCAGGCTCTTCCTGAACCACACTAACCAGGCACCCTCTATTTTAAATCTTTCAATTGGTTCTGCTTCTCATGTTGCCACGAGCTCAAGACAAAAACCAACGAGAATAAAAACACAGAAACTGACAGCCTGGTGTAGGAAGACCACACGTTCCTCCTTCCCTTTACCTAGCTGAGGATCACCTTCCATCAGCTTCGTGTGGCAGGTCAGCAGCCCCTCGGACTGATGGGGAAGGATGTGTGGAACAGCAGCCAAGGCTCTGTCCTGAAGCAGGCAGGGGGACTGCCGAGGTCCGCCCTTTCTTGAAGGAACCATAGCTTGAAGAAGGCTGGCCAATGGGAATTTTTATCCCTGAGGTGTTACAAAAACCTAAGCACCCCTAGCTTGGAAATACATCAGTCTTTGGAAGAGAATGAATTTATTAAACCAATTATTCACAGATGAAAGGGCCCAAAGCTCCTACTCACTCTGGTGGGTGGCATGTTTCGGGCTTTGCAATAATTCCTTTGGCCAGTGACCCTCTGAAAGATCAGCTAAGACTGATTGCCAAAAGGAGGCTTTCTGTGTCACAGCTTGGTTTTCCTGGGTCCAGAAGATTAGAGGTAACATAGTTGATAGAGTTTTAACAGAAGATAAAAATCAAAACAGGAAAGAAACTACTTATTTTATTAGTGGCTAAAGTCTATCTACAAAAGCTTTCAGCAACATCGACACATTCACTGATATTTACATTTTTAAATTTTAAGGGGCCTGATTTTGGAGCACCATGAAACACAACAGGGCTCCTTTATTCTGGCAAGTCACACTTATCTTTTGCTTCAATATTTGTAAGATATACAGGAAACATTCTATAGAAAAGAAATTTGAAGCTGGGGCACTATAGGCCCCACTGAAATTTTTTCAAGAAAGAAGTTTCTTTGCTCAGTGGCAGTCCTCCACAACAGGCTGAAAGTGGGACCAATGAACTCATGCTGCTCTCCAGCACAGCGTCCCAACGTTGAGTGAACCTAAGAAAGTGGAGCGTGTGCTTTGACTCAGCACTGTGGCTCCATTCTCAGGCTGTCTCTGGTTTGGCTCATGACTAGTGAGCTCTGTATGACACATACCATGCAGTGTGCTGATACAAGCTTTTAAATGTTCTCTATTGCTGCCATATACATCCCCCTAATTACACCAGCCAGAGGAACGCTTAGCAAATCCCAAGGGTCATTTATTCCATTTTGGGTCATTATATCTGTGACTGTCTTTGTCACAAGTCCATGTTTTAGCCTAAATAAGGATAGATAAATTAATCTATCTATTATCACAATGACAGACAATTCTCTGTCTAATCCTCAGGATCATTCTCTAAGATCCCTTTAATCAACTGGCAAATTTCAGCCTAAGAATGCAATTAACTTGCCTAATTATGGCTTCAGAGTTTGAGTTTTGAATTAGGCATATTAATTTGACATCTACATGGCCAGTGCATGGGCTTCTGAATCGTAGGGAATGGTCACAGGGCTTTCTTGCAGGACTCAGCATGTCCCGCTGCAGACTGGCGTTCTGTGTGCATGCCTGTGTGAGCAACACCCCTCAAGCAGGAGTGGCTCTTCCACCCAGGATTCACTGCTGTCTCCCTACCTCTAAGAACACACAGCTTAGAAAATATAAACACGGAGGAAAGTGCGGGAGCATAGCCTGGAGGAGAGAAAGAAACGAGGAGGGGAGGGGAGGACGTGTGTCCTCTCCTCTCCACTCTCCTGTGGCAGAGTCCCTCCCGCAGACATCCCTTCTGTTTGTGGAAAGACAGAGCAGGGGCAGGTAATCTCACGTCGGATTAAAAGAAATATATGAAAATTTACCCAATGCAGAGAAAATCTTTCAAGTGAAAACTGTTAACTAAAGAATAAATTAAAGGGAATTACACTCCAGTGAACCTTAGAGTCCATTGACACCCAGCTCTCTGTGATAATGAGCGAGTTTTCAGAGTTAAAAACAAACAGAACACGAAACTCACAGGAGAAGGTTGTAATTTATGGCTGTACCTCTGCAATTCCCTTCCTCTTTCTTTCTCTCTTTTTCTTCCTCTCTCTCTCTCTTTCTCTTGAGATTAAATATAAAATGTTAAGCTCCTTGGGGCCACTGAGGGAAGTGTTGACAGCTTGTGGTTGAGAAGCCAGGTCCTAGATAGGAATCCTAATGTCATCTCTGTCCCTCCCAGTGAACAGGGAGCAAAGGCTGAGCGGTCCTCCCTCCAAGAGGTCCTCCAAGCCCAGGAGGAAACTCCCTCTGCTGTCCAGCTTGGTACCTGCTGGAGAAACTCACTAAGTGAAACCCACAACCCAGCGCATTCTCAGATGCTTGCTAACCCTCCACCCATTTCCAGCACAGGCCGCACTGAAGAGAACGTGGAAAGCACCATTTCCAGCACAGGCCGCACTGAAGAGAACGTGGAAAGCACCATTTCCAGCACAGGCCGCACTGAAGAGAACGTGGAAGGTGATGCTGCACCACACGTGGAAACCAAGGGCTCGGTGGCCAGAGGATCAGGGTGACTGCAGCTACCCCACACACGTTTTCCCTTGGAACGTTCACCAGGCTCCCGAGAGCCCAGCCAGTGCCTCTGAGAGGGCAGTAAAGGGTAAGCAGAGCATTCGGTGGCTTAGCACGCCAGCACCACTGTTTTCCTGTTTCTCACTTATCTTTGCTCTTCATGGTAGAATGGGCCTCTCTGTTCCCAAGTTCCACTTTCCCAATTTCAATCACCTATGGTCAACTGCCACCCTAAACTACTGAATGGAAACTTACAGAAATGAGCAAGTCTCGAGTTTTAAAATAATCGTTAATAATATAGTATCCCATTTGGTCTGTTTACTGTTCTAGCTCATCTCTTACTGAGCCTATTACACACATTACACTTTATTGTAGCTACGCTTACTCAGCAGGAACCCTTAGGACTTAGGTTCAGAGACTATCTGCAGGTGAAGGCATACATTCAGGGTCCCAGATACGGCTCTGTGGGAAAGAGGACCAACTCTAAAGCCAGAAAGGCTTGCACTGCATCCAAGAGCACTTGTCTGCGTATCCTGTGGGCCGGGCGTGCCATGCAGCGGAGAGCACTGTCCTCCTGTCCTCAAGGGTTCACCACAGGCACGTGTTCCCAGAACAAACAGTTCCTGTGGACAAATGTGGCTTCCCTGCCTCTCCTCTGCTCTAAGGCCGCCTCAGCCTATAGAATGTGGTCCTTTGTGCAGCAATGCGTTTTCTTGCCGACTTCCACTATCGTATCTCTCTAAATCCCAGCACCCCTCTTTGGAATGGCATTCGTGTCTGGGAGAGTCTGATGGATTCCTGTCATCCTCGAAGCTGGCTGGCTCCTCTAGCCCTTGTGACATGGATTGAGATTGCTCTGTAGATGGAGTCTGGGAAAGAAGCTGGCGCTGGCGTCACTGGCCTCTGAAAAATAGGCTGCACACACAGATTTGTACCTGTGCAGTCAGGTGGCCACTCTCGGCCTCTGTCCCTCCAGCTGCCAAGTTAAGACTCTGAGTCACTGTCTCTCTGTGAAGCTGTTCCTCTTTGATCGCTGCTTCCCCGAGTTTATGTAAGTCTCCTCCCTCGGAGCTTATTATGCTCACTTGACAAGTCATGGTTTTTATTTTAAAAAAAGATATTGTATGACTTAGAAAACATTCCATTTCAGATTCTGAAGAACAATGGGGTTCTTTGATTTTTATTTGTGCTCCTACCACAGGAACCTGGGTGAAAATTACTCCTGCAGTGTGGGTGGTCTGGAGCAAAGTCACATGGTCATCGCTGGTATCCATAGGTCATGCCATAGGACAAGTCCTCCTGCTGATGGAAAGCATCAGTAAAGCTTCAGTGATGGGGCCCTGTGGTGGCTCCGGGTCCTACTTCAGGACATTATTTCTTGACACCTAGAAAGTAATAATGTCTGATGACAGCACCTACTCTAATGTCCCTTCCAGCTCAAAAATGTTGTCTTCTGTCAACATTTGTGCGCATTCTTCCCTGTAGAAGACACGTGACCACAGATGAAAGAAAATAGGAAAAATCACACAAGAACAATAAAAAAGATGAGAGAAAAGTCACAACCGTTAAGTTGGCCAAAGGTCAAATGATCAAACTATCCTTTGCTTTGGGTCACAGGACTAAACACATGTGCGCAAAGGACAAGGCCCCACCTGAAGGAGCACAGGGCTCCTAGAGCTTAAGAGAGCCAAGGAGGGTCCTAACGGGGAGCTTGATGGTGGCCTAGGAAGCTGTGCTTGACTGAAGCACACGGGTGAAGATACGCAAAGCGGTAAAGGGCGAAAGGACGTCTACTGAATGGACGGCCATAGCTCTAGTTGTCCGGCACAGCGTCAGCGTCTCAGGACTGCTTATTCACTTGTAGATGCCCAGACAGAAGGGAGACAAAGCATAAGGAAGGAGGAGAGATAGAGAGTTGGCTGACAAAATTGGCAAGTGCGTAAAGTTCAAGGTCAGGGTTGGAATAATCCCAATGGAACAGTCAACTAAAGAATACTTACTAAACTCCAGAGCAAAACTCCCCAAACTACAAACACACAGCAGATATATACTATTATTCATCTCATTGCTATTAAACTGTGGCTCTCACACTTCTAAAATTTATTTTAAATTAACACTCTAGTTAAAAAAATAGTGTATAAACTCATTGTTCAAAGATTAACCCCTACAGTGCAGATCACATCTATCAGTGTCACTGATTAAACATAACAACGTTGCAACAAATTTCACCTCTCTTTTGAGGTACGTTATTGTATCTTTGGAAAGAAAGTTCATTTAAAAAATCTGAAGCCAAATGCATTCAATTTTCATGATGGCCAACATTCCCTAAGACCTTTTCAAGGTGTCTCCAGCACAAGGGGCAGAGCTGGATGCTTTCAAAGACTCCTGCCATGCTAACTGATTATGAATCGCCTACACACAGAGCGGGTAGGAACCACTGACCAACCACGTGTGGTTCTGGACAGGTGACCTAATCAGGTTCTATGTGAATTCACAAATTCCTGTGAATTCTAAATGACTAATTCTTTGTTCTTTGGTTCTTTTTCCAGCCGTGAGTTTTTCTAAAGGCTTCCGTCATTGCCTGTCTCTAAATCCCAGCACCTGCTTGACGTCTGGGAGAAAACTAGAGGAGCCTGATGGACCCCTGTTATCCTTTGAGGTGGTTGGCCATTCTGAGGAGGAGTGAGGCTCTGTCACACACAGCTCCATCTACAAAGGCACAAGACAAGAGCATGGCTCGGCCTTCGCTGTGACGTCAACCTGCTTGTACAGATAGGTGTCCAAACCTGTAAAGCATGCTAACTCGATAACTCTGTTCTCAACTATGAGAATTTTTGCTTTAGGAAACAGGAAGTGGGACTCCGGACCGACCCAGTAGCCGGTGAGAACGGTGAATTATTTTCTGTGGAGCAAAGGGCTGTGGGATTTGTAGTGCTCTCTGCCATGTGTGTGTTCGGCTGTCCATCCGGAGCCCACTGCTGAGGTCTCGTCCTCCGTCTGCTCTCCGGACTCGTACTCCTCATCTACGGCATGGAACAGCGGCCTGGGCCGGATGGTGTCTGTCCGGCGCCATCCAGCTTGCTCCTCCCAGCTGCTTCGGGGGCTGAAGCTATGTGCCTTCTGTCCTCCCGGCAGCCTCTTCATCAGGACCGCTGCCTGCAACTGTCGATTTTCCTGAAGGGACCCTGCTCGGGCCTGCGCACTGAACATCAAGGGCCGGGATCCCGCCTCAACGCCCTCCTCATCTGAAAAGACATCATGACAAGAATGGAGAGAAACACTTGAAATCAGAGGGAAGACTTCATGCCCAGATGGCCTTTGTGCTCTAGACTGCACCGAGGCTTTATGTCAGCTTGACTTGGCCCCCGCGGCCCCGGAGGGCACAGATGGGTGGGGTACGTGGGAACCTGCGCATTTAGCCAGGCTTCCCTGGATGAACGGCAGGGTATCTTTTCACAGGTAGGGATTAGAAACAGTGTAAAGTGACAAAAATGTTCTGCCTTCTAACAGGGAACTGCTTCTCGAAAGGTTGTCCAAGCGGTTGGTTCTTACCCTGTTTCTGTTCTGTTGAGACAAGGTACCTTCCCATCACACAGGGCGGCCTTGGACTATAGTAACCCTCTGTGTCAGCTTCCAGAGTGAGATTACAGGTGTGAGCCACACATAACCTTGGTTTGGTGCCTACCTGGTCGCTATCTAAAGCTTCACGTCTGACTTTCTCTGCTTTGACCTTGGGGAAACACAGATGGGAGGGGCCGGGAGCCGCAGAGGGCGCTGGCTGTGGCAGATGCCCCTGCCAGTGAAGGAGATGCTGAGCAGAGGGCAGAGGTACTGCGCTGACACAGTGAGGCCGAGAACATGCCCTCGTGGGCCGACTACCCTGCATCTGCCTCTGTGACAGTCGCTTTCCATGTTTCATGCCACTTCATCGTCTTTCCTTTCACCAGTGAAATGTGGTGAACACGTACATTTTTGGAGTAAAGGAGAGTTCTAAAAGTGTGGCCGCTTGGCCGTCTGCTTATTTACATCTGTGCACGCCTGCCCCAAGCACCTGCTTGGCTGTCACCCCTGTGTCAGGACCCTGCAATACTGGTG
Source organism: Psammomys obesus (assembly GCF_907164565.1). Lineage (NCBI taxonomy): Eukaryota > Metazoa > Chordata > Mammalia > Rodentia > Muridae > Psammomys > Psammomys obesus. The sequence continues at coordinate 17,486,569 of NW_026585580.1, read as the reverse complement.
GCTATTCCAGAAGATAGATGTGGCTCCCTCTTGTTCCCTAGTCACCTAAGTGGCAAGATTGGTGTTGTGTTACTAGAATAAGAAAAATAGTTTAAAGCCAATTGTTTTCATGTCCCACGTTTGTGTCTCTCTTTCCAATTTCCTTTATTTTGCTCCTTCACAATAGCAAATGATACTAATTACTGGAGTGTCATCAGGAACAGACATCAAGATTAATGAAACAGGGAGCTGGAGAGATGGCTCAGTGGTTAAGAGCACTGCCTGCTCTTCCAAAGCACCAGGGTTCAATTCACAGCACCCACATGGCAGCTCACAACTGTCTGTAATGCCAATTCCAAGGGATCTGACACCTTCACACTAATGCACATAAAATTAAGTAAGTAAAAAATGTTTAAAAAAGAATCCTGTTTAAAAAAAGATTAATGAAACAAAATTACTAGTGCAAAGCAGGCTTCAGAAGGAGGAAATTGAGTAAAAAGCTGGCATTTCGTTTTACAAGAGAAGACGGTGTTGGGAGGGAAGACAGGCAATCTCAAGGGTCTATCGACTTATTTCATAGCCAAGGAAAAGCTCAAGATGGGTTGAAAGTAAATAAATTATTTTGGCTAGTATTTTATCACTAAACATGAGAACTAAATTCCTGTCTGTTGAGGTGAGAAATCTGTCTTCTCTAGGACACCGTCAAGTGAACTGGAAAATTTGGGGATGGGGAGTCAACCCCTCATGCTTGACTTTTGCACAGGCCGGTGCTTGGTTCGGGTGATGTTTTGTATAAGGTATTGACCCCATGAAGGTCAGGATGGTGCGGAGAGAAGTGCAGATGGAGGCTAACTGAAAGGCTCTGTGGTGACCGCATCCGCTCTTAGCCTGGTCTGTTTAATTCCCTTCATGAGCTTTCACTCCAGGGATGGATGGTGTTTTATATGAAGCCCGTTCTCACAAGAAAAACAAAACAAACAAACAAACAAAAAAACCCTTATTACAAAGACTAATTAATATATAGCCTTTAACAAATAATTATTTAAGGTCCTATGCCTTTAGTTTATTTGAATACTTAAAGTGATTTTAAGGTTTAAATAATATAAAATTAAAAAATAGCATGACATATGATTATTCTATGTTACCCTTTTCTAATAGAAATCATTTTGATACATATTTAGAACACAGTAAATTGGCTATTATTAGAATAATGAGCATTTTCAATGCGTAAGAATCTCACTCACGTGCTAGATGAGAAATCACTAAATCACTCCAATAAAAGTAAGTTACCTCATATTGAAACTGCACTGCACTGTGCAGCTGTCCTGAACTGAGCCTTTACATGCATATCGTTAAGGCGCCAGTGAAGAAATCGAAATGGTTAAATCATGAGACCTACTCATCATCCCTATGCTCCAAATGCCCAAGAAGATTAAAACAGGACAATAGTGCATGGCAACATTATAATAAACCTACATTCCTGTGCCCAGAAATACAATTCTGATGTTTATTTCATAAAGGATGTCTTCATTTTGTTCTCGTTCAATTGTCTTGATTGTTTCTCCTGGCCCCCACGTGCCCAAATCTTTCTCACCTGAGCCTGCTCAGGAGGAGACATGGCAGAGGGGCGTGGGTTACCTGTGGATTCAGCTGCCCATCCCTCTCTCCTTGCTGACTGAGGATTGCTGTAGGGGAAGGAGAGGTAGCGAAAGTTCTTGGTGCCTGCCTGTGGGGAACAAGAAGAAACAAGAGGAAAAACAAAACAAAACAAAACAAAACTAGTGCAGTTTCAGTTGGCACAGGGACAATAAAAGGAAGGACACAGTCCTGAGCTGGGCAATTCTCTAGGGTTACAGTATTTAATTCCTTCTGTCTAAAGGAAGCAAAACCATTCCCACCTCTATATGCATTCTGTGTGTATGTGTGTCTGTGTCTGTCATTGTCTCTGTCTACATCTCTCTCACATTGACAGGACCCTTGTCAGCCTTCCGAGTCACTCTCACAGCCCCACTCTGGACCAACATCTGGGCTGTTCTAGATCCAGTGTCCATCGGGAGCACCCACATGATGAGCATAGCCTCAGCCACCGCTTCGTCGGGTGACGTGGAGAGACTTGGGAGCCTCAGGGGCAGACACTTCTGGCGGAGTCCAGAGAGCGAAGAAGTTTGCTCTGAGGAGTCCCAGCAGGTTCACACTCAGCCACTGTGGGTTCTGGGTGCAGCGTCACCTCAGGGGCTGCTTGAAGTCACCAATCTACCATGGGACGCCTCTCACCACCATGCTTCATCACAGTGCCTGAGGCCTGAGGCCCTGATGGGAGGTGGGGGTGGGCGCATGCCTTAGTATGTCGCCCTCTGCATACTAACAGATGGCCTCTGCACCCTCTAGCTCAAGTGAGGCCTGAGTAAGTAGGACGTTTTAACAGTGCTTTGCCCTCAGATGGTGAGGCTCTGCCTGAGGCCCAGTTATTTGGGTTCAGCCCCCACATACCGGCTTTCCCCAGGGCAGGCTCTGGCCTTTCCGCAGGCTCTCCCTCAGGGTGTTCTGGCGCCGGATCAGAATCTCTTTGGCCTGCTTCTCGCTTGTTTGGGGTTTGAGGCTGTATTTGTTGTAGGACAGGGTCTGTAGGAAGAGCATAATATAGACAGGCAATAATCCCATGGATACCTCCAACCCCGCAAGCATCTAGAGACTGCTAGAGTGGTACACACACAGCCAGGCTCAGCTTTGCATTGGCAAGATGGAGTCAACGTCGGCGGAAGGAAAGCCTGCAAGCCGCTCAGGACTCTCAGGCCTGGCTGTGCCTGTGGCTGGTGAAGCAACACCCCCCCCCCTGCCCTTCACACCCTCCAACCTCATCCCACAGGAGGTGCCACAGAGTGTGGCTGCCTGCACATGCACACACACACACACACACACACGCATGCACGCACACTCACTCACTCTTTCTCAGGTCCTATTTACACGCTAGGCCTTCAGATATAATAGGAAAAACATTAAAACTGATTTTGGAATTTCCACAATGTGTCGGCTATTCAGTTAAAGGCATTTCCCTCAACACACACACACACACACACACACACACACACACACACACACAGAGAGAGAGAGAGAGAGAGAGAGAGAGAGAGAGTTGAGCTGTTCCTGTCATGATTCTCATCAATTTGGCAAGGCAGACGCTTCCTGGGGAGGTCAGTCAGGGAAGGAGCAGAGCAAGGAAGGAACAGCCTAAGAATCTGGATCTCCTGAGCTCTGAATCACTCTCCTTGCCTTGACCTCAAGCCAGGGGAAAGCTGTCATGGACCACAGGCTTCTGTCTGTAAGCACATGTGTAACTAAGTGGAGCTTCTTGTCCCTGCCAAAGCTGGCTGTGTCTGGTTTCCTGGAGTTTGGAGGTGAAACACCGTGCAAGCTCTGTTGGATGAGAAGGTCGCTGCTGCCTGAGCCATCCTTCCTGCTCCACGGCTTCTTTGAAATGTTAATCGATTCAATAACAAAAAGTGGACGTTCGATTGGGTGCTCTAACAAGCATGGGATTAGAAATGAACACTTGTAAGTTCAGGTCTTCCGAAGGCTTACGGCCCCCCAGGGGAGTCAAGCAGACATGGACTTTGGCTTGTACACTCGGATGAGACAAACCATCAGGACCATCTGGGAGGGATGGTGTGGAGTGCTCAGGTGTGGACTCGGCAGGCTTACTGCAGCTCTAAGTGGGTTCTGTCCCAGATGGAAGGAGCATGAGAACCAGGGCAGGAAATGCTAACCACCTGTAAGGGAATGTAGGTGGGACCACAGAAAAAGATCTAGAAATGAAGACCCTGTCTTCCAGCGCCCCCGCCCCTGTCTGTTGGGGAAACATACTCTCATGCGCCGTGAGATGATCCCCAGCGATCAGAAGTTAAAATGGAAACACGTCCTTCCATCCTACTGTGTCTTATCAAACGATACAAAAGAAATTGGGTTTTCCTGTACATGGTGAGATGGGCAGGTTCCAGCCTGGATGGAGACGGTGTTCCTGACAGAGAGCCAAGGCAACTGTGACTTCGTGTGTTCCATTTGCTTTCAGTTTATTGTGTTCTGCTGAGTATCCAGGTCACAGATAGGTAGTTTTCATCACCTGTTAATGAAATCAAGCTCCCTAAGACAAGCAGAAGCTCTTTAGGCCAAAGGAGGAATGAGGAAGCCATTGGCTCAGAGCCTCCGAGCAGCTCCTTATCCACTGTTTTGATGAGTCCAGGCTCTGATAATTTTCAGGAAAAACAAAAACAAAGGAAAAATGTGTGAATACAGTTTTCAGTAAGTTTTCTGTCCATCTTCTTTAAAGGTGACTCTAACCTAAGTACGTCAATGTTTGTCTAGCCCCAGCTCAGGGTGCAGTACTTCAAGTGATGACTGGACGTCCAGGCTCCTGATTTGCCTGAGAAGCTACTGTCAGTGTCGACTCGGCCCCTGAAGAGAGCTTCTGCACATAGTGTGCTGTTGGCCTCCCTCTTCTTTCTCCTCTGTCCTTTAGAGCGGGGACCACTGCACAGCTAAAGCCTGTTTCTTCCCCCTAAACCTTGAGTTCTGCTGGAGAAACAAGGAGGCACAATGTTCCTGAACCCAGCAGGTGCTGGATGGATATAAGCCATTAGCTATCCAGAACAGGATCTGGATATATTGTTCCCCTTCCTTTGAAGGTGTGTAGGAACGTTGAGAGTGTCAGGGGCTTTGTAGCAGTCTCTGACCTCGCCTCTAAGCAGTGGTTCTCAACCTTCGGGTCATGACCCCTCTGGAGGTCAAATGACCCTTTCACAGAGGTTGCATATCAGATATCCTGCATATCATGTATTTATATCCTGGTTCATAGCAATGGCGAAATTATAGTTATGAAGTAGCAATAAAAATAATTTTATGGTTGAGCATCACCAAAACATGAGGAACTGTTCTAAAGGGTGGTTTTGGAAACTGCTGCCTTAGAGCCTGCACTGAGGTTTATTTGATGTTTGGTGTGTGCCTCTGTCTCTATCCCACTGTGTTGCCGGGAGTTTTCTTTACAGCTGTGCCACTGAGAATCTCCAGAAGTTAGTCCTTCGTTTTCTCCACCCATGCATATTTATACTGGACATGCTAAGAGGACATACTTCAAAGATATGTGCCCAGAGAGTGAGTGGGACCAGCGCAATTGCATAGCAACGGTAACTTCAGGTTGCCCAGAATCAGACCCTACATTCTGGCTGGCCCTGCCCAGAGGTGACCGCTGAGCCCCAAGAGAGACTCTTCTAAAACACACACAGTGATAAACGCCTCCAGCCATCACTCCTGTACCCATCATCCAGACATGTGGACATAGATGGCTTCTACAATCTGTGTCACTCCTTCAAACTGTAGGCTGTCTGTGATAAGCAGTGGATATTCAATTACTCAACGTTTTCGGGAGATTTTCCTTTGAAAGAATGGAAGACTCTCCTAGCCCTAGGAGTGCTAGAGGTGGTGGGAAGACAGGCGTGTTGTTAGGGTTTGTGGGGTGGGGTTGTCAGCGTGGCACAAGAATGGAGACGTCTGGAAAGCGGGCAATGTGGATGGCGCACTGTCTCCATCACACTGCCTGAAACCACCACTTCCGGGCACTTTCTTGATTAATAGTTGAGTGGGAGAGCCAAGCCGTGGTGTGTCATGTCATTCCTGCACAGGTAGTCCTGGGTGTATAAGAAAGTAAACTGAGGAAGCCAGGGGAGTGGTCCAGGAAGTAGCAATCCTCCGTGGCTCCTGCCTCTGCTCCTGTTTGAGTCCCTGCTCTGACTTCCCTTAAAGATGGGAAGTGCAAGCCAAATAAACCCTTTGCTCCCAAGCTGCTTTTGATGAATGGTGCTTATCAATTTAGAAGAACCGGGAAGAGGATTGGTTAGTTCCATTTCCAAGACTAAAGGTGGAGGCAAAAGTTACCTGTAGCCAATCACTGCACCCAGCTCACCAATCCTACTCTGACTTGATTCCACTCGATGCTTAGCAATGGACCCGTTAATGAAAATGGCCAATTTACTCAAATTTGGAAAAACAAGGAAAGACAGAAGACGCTGCAAAGCTTAGAAGAGAGAGTGCTGAACACCAGACCAAAGACAAAAGTGCCTATCTGGCTCTTCCACATCAATCATTAACCAAGAAAAGCCCCCACCCCCGAGATTTGATTACAGGCAAAATAGTAAAAGCAATCCCTTGACTAAGCTTTCTTCTCTCCAGATGTATCTAGTCTGTGTCAAGCTGGCAAAAAAACAAAACCAAAGCAAAAAACAACAACAAAAACCCTAACCACAAACGTGTTTTTCCTTTACATCTGAGGAATGAAAGAGAATGTGGGTAACAGACCATTTCAGAATGTCTTGGAGTCTGAGAACTCCAGCCTCCTTCCCTGTGTCATTAAGATGGGAAAACATGGAGTTCCAGGTACTCCCTGGACCGGGCTTTCACTAAGCCAGCCGGTGTCCACACCAGGAAGTTCTTATCTACTTAGCGAAGGTGAAATGTGATAGCTGCTGGAACAGTTTCACCTGGAATGGTTCACAAGCCATGGGATTCACCCTAAGAACAGTGTCACAGAGCTGACCTGTACCGTTCAGCCTTCTTAGTCGTCAAGTTTTCTTACACAGAACTGCAGGGACATTGGCTGTCTAAGTCTGGAGTCTTGGAAAGAATGCTGGGTCAGTGCTCAGCAGAGAACTCTTAACTTACATTTATTTTACAACCTTGAACAAACACAATCACCAAGTTTGCTAACCTCAGCATCTTCTACTTGAACATGAGCAGCTTAGGTGGTTTCCTAGGGCATTTCCAAGGAATAAAACCCTCACAAGAGTCATACTTAATCACACCCATGAAAAAGGATGGACATACCCGTCATCAAACTTGAAATAGTTTCTGCAGGGGTGACATCGAGTTAACTATCACGAACTTGGTGTCTCTGAAAGGCCCTTTGCTAAAGACTGAAAGAGTCCACACCAATTTCCAGACCAAAACACTGTACTTTATAGACCAGCTTTCTATTTTGGTGTCATAATTCTGACCCAGTATGTGCTATTTGGTAACATTTAGCATAGGTGACCCCACTGGACGGCTGGGTGGCCATCGGAATCCCGGCCATCTTTTTCTTACACTACAAGAGGATGGCTGAGTCTCTTCCCTTTCAGGACAGGGAGACCTGTGTGTTCTGAAAGCTTTGGCTGCAGGGCTGGGGCAGCCTGACCCCTAGAGCCAGCAACTGGATTTGCATTTATCTTAGGCCACTGGTAGCAACCTTGAAGCTGATGATTGGCTTTCTGTTCTCCAAACCCAGGAGAAATACTGCTTCAGGAGGACAGTGTGAATAAGGCAGGTAGGGGCAGAGCAAGGCAGAGCAGGGCAAGGCAGGGCAGGGCAAGGCAGGGCAGGGCAAGGCAGGGCAGGGCTCACACATACTCTTTGTCGGACTTGGTACATGTTTCTTGTCAGAATGTCTCGCATGGACTCCACGTCTTCAGGTGAAAGCCTCTTAGTGCCCTGTTTCCTTTCAGGCCTGGAAACAACAGTGGAGAGAAGCCATTATTTTTCTGTCTGGGCAAGAGGTGCCAAGAAGAAACCATGGGCCTTGCCCTTTCCTGGGGGAGTTCCTCAATCCTAGATCATGTATGTGTGTGTGTGATCTAAGCATACGGCTTGGCTTAAAGATGTAAACGAATGGCTCCCTTATAGCCCTGACTTGTTTATTATTATAACCCACCTTTAAAGAGGGCGTAAGGTCATAACCACCAAACAATTTCTGAAATACAATAACACTCAGTTCTCAGGAGGGGATGCCAGGAAACGTAATCCCAATCCTTTACAGTTTAACAGAAATGGAAACACTCACTCAAAGGTTGTTTTTGTTGTTCTTTGCTAGCTCTGCGAGGGTCCGTGTGGGTAGACAGCAAACAGTTCAGAGACCAACCCCGTCCACACCACTGCACTTTGAGCCTCGAGGGCATGTCGGGTTACAGAGGTTACATGAGCAAACATGTAAATTGTGCAGTTAGGGGTCTGGGGCAGTCAGTTTCAAGCCTGAAGTGAACTAGAATCACTGGAGAAGGGACTATTAGTGAGGGGTGGCCCAGGTGAGATGGGCCTGTCCACAGGCCCATGGAAGATTGTCTTGACTGCCTTCACTGGTACAGGAGGAGCCAGACTGAATGTGCAGGCACCATCCCCATGTCCCTGGGCTGTGTAAGAGGAGATAAAGATTGCTGAGCGCCAGCATGCACACGCGCCTTCTCTCTCCACTCATTTGGCCGCCATATGACTATGGCTTCAGGCTTCTGCCTTGACTTCCCTGAGGAGATGGGCTGTAACCTAGACCTGTGACCTAGCGCCTTCCCGATGCTTTGCATCGGGGTATTTTTATCGCAGCAGCAGTAACAGAAGTAGGATTAAGGAATAATTAAGAAAGGGAAATCCCATTTTACAAACAGAATTGAACTATTTGCACCAGGAAGGTCAACCCAGCCGAGGCTCTGGGCATTCAGAGACTTTAACACAGTGTCAGGGTCAGGGGAGCAGTCAATGCCCAATTGTCCTCTGGAATTTCAAAGCTAAGACATAGCCATGAAAAAAGAAAGTCTCAAGTGACAGATGTAGTCGATTACAATCTAGTATCAGTAACTGAGACAATTTCTTTTATTATTACACTGGAAATGTACATTCACTCTAGAACATTTTTTAAAAGGACCCGAAAGTTCAATGCTTCTTTCAGGACCCTGAGAGAGCCCATGCAGCTTTCCCTTTGCTAGTGTCTGCCAATTTCTTAGAAGCATAAAGGCACTGATGGCTTCAACATCTTCTTCCCCAAGTTATCAGGTGATTAAGCACAGGAATAAGTCATTGGTTTCAACCCAGGCTACATTCTCAGTCCCGTCCCCCAAACCCTGTAGCCATCTAAGGTGAGGGTGGTTTGGGTGTACCGTGCAATTAATGGCTAAGCGCTCTTAGCCGGGAAGCCTGGGATCAGGCATGGGCGTTAGGCAGCAGTTGCTATCTGCAGAATGACCAATGCCCTTTCTACAAAATGACTGAAATTGAGTGACCTAAACGATACAAATGTAATTGTGTAAGTGTTCTCCAAATAAAATTTATTCTGACCTATGTAGACCTGCTCACACAATCTGAATACATTCCATCAGTGTGTGTGTGTGTGTGTGTAATGGATTACTAAACAGAAACGCCAGCTAGTCAAACATTTCTGTGTTCTACATTCATATAAAATAAATAGAAAAAAAAAACATTGATAAAGGAAATGGCAGGTGAAACTTGATACAGCAGCAGGTCTGGCCTGGCATTTTTCCCAGTTTGTAACTGGGTACTCCAGGAAGGACCAGGCTTAATGGAAGTCCTCTTGGGTTGCTGGCTAACGTGGGTAACCTGGGACCCTCAAAGATGCCCCTCTCGCTGCCTCACACCCAGAAGTGGCAGCTACAGTTATACAAAAGCGCTGGTTAACCGGAACCAGGTGAGGCCTGGCGTTGTCTTCACGCCACTTCAGGAACACATCCATCCCTGGAGCACACATCACAGGAGCAGGGAAGACACAGCCTCGGAGAGCAGTGCTCCTGGAGATCCTCAGGATCAGAAAGTCAGTGGGCAAATGGCCCAGCTTTTGTCTCTGGAACATTCACTTTCTACATGTAAAGGGGATTGCTGCTGCTATGTAAAACAAGAAAATTCAAATCCAATAGCATCTGAACACAGGCCCACATTTCTCATGAATTCTTTTCTTCTTCCTTCCTTCCTTCCTTCCTTCCTTCCTTCCTTCCTTCCTTCCTTCCTTTATTCCTTTCATGAGATTCTATACTAATGTAAAGAGACTTTAACTTAATTGTGAAAACTAGCAAACATTATATTCACACTGTAGTAAGAATGCCTAAAGTGCAACTACTGTGCCCAAATTCTTTGAGAAGAATCATCTTTCAATAACCCCGCCACGAAGCTCATGGTTAGAGCATGACGGGATGATTGGCAGTCCTTTCCACTTGCGACTAGCATTTCTCATCAGTGACTGTCTGCATGGCTGCATGCAGGTTCCTCATCAGTG
>NW_026585580.1:17467509-17476508 GCF_907164565.1 Psammomys obesus | reverse complement strand
GCATGCAGGTTCCTCATCAGTGATTCTGCATGGCTGCATGCAGGTTCCTCATCAGTGACTGTCTGCATGGCTGCATGCAGGTTCAACAGTGACTGTCTGCATGGCTGTCTTGCATCTTTATTAAAGGCCCCTCAATGTCCAACTCTATCATGAGTGAAGTGTGGCTAAAAGGATACACAACACTTGATCATGGAATTTACATCAGAAAGGTACATTGCATAGTTGTTTGTCAGAATGCTGATATACAAATTTAACACCATCAATGTGAGATTGATTAAAAGAATTTTTAAACTACAATGAATTTACCTAATTATTTAAAAGCAAACAAACTGGAGAGAGGACTCGGCTGTTAAGAGAATATCCCACTTTTTCAGGAAACCTGAATTCTGCTCCCATCACTCACATAAGCTCTGGAGGATCAGACTCCGCTGGTCTCCATGGGCATTGCGCGCACACACACACACACACACACACACACACTCACACACACACATAATAATAAAAAAAAGATGAGCATGACCTGCTCAAGCTCTTGAGAATTTACAAATAAAATAATTTGAGATTATAAAGTGGTAGCCAGTCCAATAATTGGATAATTGGTATCCAATAATTGGATAATTATTGGATAAAATAATTATCCAATAATTTTATGGCTTAACAACTGTAATAGTGATGTCTATAAAATCAATCTAGCTATCGGAGATAAGGTTTTGTGTATCTCAGGTGGCTTTGAAATTCTGCTCTTCCTGCCTCCACTATCCACGTGCTAAGATTACCCACACTCAGTGTATGTGGTGCCAGGAATCAAACTCAGGGCTTCATGCATGCTAGGTAGGAACTGTAGAAAGAAAACTGTATTATGTTTCTCTGTCTATTGTGTGTATGTGGGGGGGGGTGTAAGTGTTTGGTGCACCTGTGCCACAGCACACATTAGAGCTCAGGAGACAGTTTGTAAGGGTGGGTCCTCTCCTTTTACCCTACGGGTCCAGAGGATCAAGCTCAGGTTGTTGGGCTTCGCAGCAAGTGCCCAGACCCACAGAGCCACCCTGCAGGCCTGTAAGCTTCACCCTGAGTCACTGTCGTTCGGTAAGTTCTAACAGCTTACCAGCCTGTGGGAGATGAACGGCTCTGTGTTGGAAAAAACAATAGAAATGTGTTTTCCAGCTCTCCCATAGGGGAGCGTGGGGATTCAGAGAAGGACTACTGTGAGATAGTATGTCATGATTAGCAGCGGGGTTCTACAGAACCAGCCTCCTCCAAGCCGCACCAGCCTGCTCCTCAAGGTCCCAAACGTTGAAGTTAAACTGGTGTGTAAGAATTGCTTAAACCGATAATGCAAAAATATATGTCCATTTGGTTGTTTTCACCTCAGACTGGCTGCTAAGAGGCGGCTGAGTACACAATCCTCCTTCCTATTATTGTGTGAAGTTTGGTTCGTGCTTTCTTTGTTTTCATTTGTTTTGTTCTGCCTTAGAAATTGGCTGCTTTGATCTTGGGAGAGGAATTCCTTTATTCTTGGTGTCCTACATATTTCTAGGGAGATCAAATAAATGTAAGTTAAACTGAAATTGTATCAAACATCAACTTTCACAAAATCATTCTCAGTCCAGTTAACTTACTTGACTGGGCTTTGTGAGGTGGAGAAGCTCTTACCTGTGAGATGCTTAGTAAATCCTAAACCAATGTCTGAAGAAATGATTGACTGAAAGTGAGGAGGAGTGTGCCAAACAAAACTGGTTTAAACATTGCCTTGTGGTCAGAACTGACGCAGTTGCTTATGGCTGAGGCATTGATGTTATACGAAGTTCAAAATGGGTTTAGGCCCAATAGACTGAAACGCAGCTGAGATTCTGGTCTGAGATAGGCGATCAGCACCCTGGCATTCCTAGACCGAGTGCTCACAGGAGCAGGGAGCGGCTGGTGGAGGAAGTTTCTGGTGGTTTGGTCTGTCTGGAACTGTCGAGTCTTCCTCTGCCTTTGCTTTACCTACCGCTGTCCATCCTTTGAAGAGTAGGCACCCAGGAGGTCACGGGACAGGCTGCTCCCAGAGTCGCACTGATTCCTAGTCTGTTACACGGCTCTGTGAGATCACTATTAACAGTGTGCCTTGTCCGTGCGTGGGGTGGGGGGCAGCTGTCAGTCTTTACAGGGCTCAGCACAAGCAGAGCATGTGCTAAGTCACAAAGGAGCCTGACACCCTGGTCACAGGCGAGAGGTGAGCGCACTGCTTTAAAAAGTGAAATGAAACACACACACACACACAAGACAGACAGACAGAGAGAGAGACAGAGAGAGACAGACAGAGAGAGAAACTTCAATGGATAAAATAGCAACTGTTGAATGAAAACAGAATTAGCAATCATGGGTTTTCCAGTCACTTCTGGCTCCACTGAGACTCTGGCCGCATTGCCAATAAATATTTGGTAGCACATTCCCATTTGAACATCAGGCGCCTCCTTTTAGTTACGTAATGGGGAGCACAAAACAAACAAAACAAGTCACAAAAACACAATCCACCGGCAACTAAGGCAGAAAGCTCTCTGTGTAGACTGGGGTGCCTCTGCAGACAATTGTTTACATCTTTCCCGAGGCATGTGAGAAGAGCTGTGTTTCTGATTCATTAGCGGGTGACGGGGAAGGTGTTACCGGTGAGCTAGCACTCAGGCAGGCTGTGACAATTTCACTGGCACCTAGCCTTGGCTCTGTTCTCAACCCGCTTCCCTGAGGTGAGGATGTAACTGAAGCTCATGATCAAGTGTCATTAGCTGACGACAGGACCGTCTGAGGGCCTGTTGTCTCCTTCCCTAAATGTATTCTGTGACTAGTTTTTGCAACCCATAAGTCACTGCTTAGAGAAAGCTGAGCATCTTTGGGAGTTAGATCCTGAAATGATGAAGGAGCTTGTGTGAAATGCCAGAGAATTAAAATAGCTTTTAAAAATATTCATCCAGTTCTTGGGACAATTTGTTAGCAGATGGAGGCAGACACAGCAAATAAGGCCCGTGTTCAGGCCTTGCCTCCTCGTGGGTTCTGTGTCATTTTTTTTTTTTTTTTTTGCACCTGGAAGCCAGCGTGCTAGAATTCTGGTCATGCTGAGCTGGTCTCCTGGATTTAAGATGGATCTCACAGTGTCATATGACTCTTCAACTTTAAAGTCTCCTTCTCAGCTCTAAAGCTGCCACCCCTCTCATAGCACTTATCTCCTCCTGTTTAGGGAGCCCTTTCTCAGAAGGCCTCCTGTAAAAGCTTGGTCTCCAGGGTGCCAGTATTAGCCCCCTGCCGGCCTCCCCGTGGTACGCTCTAGTGAGAGGCTTTTAGGTCATTGGGAGTGTGATCCCAAAGGGGGTTCCAGCCTCACTTTCATCCCTTCCCCTCTCTCTTCTCAAGTATGTGCACCCTCACTCCAACAAGGTCCCTCCTACTCGGTTGTTGTCAAAGACCCAAAGACTTGACCTTAGCCTTGAACTCAGAACTCTGAGCCCAGACTAAACCTGCTTCATATATTTCATTGTAGTGACACAGGAGGATTGATTCATCTGCCAAATCCAAGTCGCCATTTCAGAGAGCTAATACCTCTCCCTGTGGAAGTTAGGAAAAATAAAAATAATAAAATAAGAAAGCAGACAGAACTCACTGATAGGATGTGGGGAACACTGCAGAGTTCAGTATCCCAGTCTCTACCATCTCAATGGCCTGTTTCATCTCCAGCTTCTTATACAAAGAGACAATGCTTGATTTAGGCAGGTTCTTCCGGATTAGAATTTTCCGTAAATATCTTTGATCAAACTTCTTGAACCTAAACATTAAAACCAACATCTTTGTATGTATTGTAGAAATATAGATTTTTTTTTTCTTTAAACAACTACAACAACTCCAATCTGAAAAGTATCCAGGAAGTGCCTAAAATCCATAACAGTTGAACACTTTTTTTCCTTTTAAATCAAAGCATTTTCTTTAAAAAATAAAAAAGAATGGCCTGGAGGCCTGGAGGCCTGGAGGCCTGGATACAACAAAATCCACTATACAGAAAGGAAGAGACAAAGGTGCAATCATGGCAGAAAGCGCACAGAAGAGGCGCCGAGGTGGCCTAGCCTCACTCAGCTCCAACTGCAAGAAAAGAAACGGCTGAGGCTTGTGAACAAGCATGGCGTCCTACGAGCTCCTAACAGCAGTGGCTGCACTCAGCAAGGCTGCTCTGCTCAGCCGGAACCCAGTGAGCTTAGCCTGCTGCCATTCTGAGTAGTTTTGCCGCACTGTGCTGCAGGGCACTTTGAATCCTGCCAATTAAGGAAGAGAACAGCCCCCTCCACTCCCCACCACGCATCCTAAAAGTGTGAATGAGGGAGACTGAATAGACCCGACTCTAACAGCAGCTGACTATTGTAGGGAACTAAGTGGTCAACCTCTTAGCCTACGGCACACCTGCAGCGGTGCCTTCAGCGCCTGTGTGGAGTCACGATGGCTGATGCTTCCAATTATTTCACATTCAAAGGGTAGGTGCTCTGCCTGCTTTGTTCCGTGGGGAACACAGCTTCCTGGAATGTTGGCTTTTTATACTGTTTGTTTCCCCGGACCTCGAGATAGACAGGTATCATCACTTACATCTTCTCTGTGTATGGCAGGCTGACCTCCCAAGTTCTGTCACGTTTTTGGCTTAGATCCACCTGTTCTTTTCAAGTAAGTCACCTTTGACCTCCTGCCCTTTGTCATGGGACACTATGATTTTTCCTCAACCCTCTGTAATCAGCTCCCCCAAAACTAACTTCACAATATACTTGACAGTTCTCTCGCCGAGTCCATCTTGACCTTGTACTTATCAACTACTGTGGCTGACATTGGCCTAACCCTGTTGATCGCTTAGTCTCTTCATGTGCCAGGTCACTCCTCTCAGGTTGGCTCTCTCCCATGCTTTCCCCCATCCTCTCTGTTCACTTCTCCCTGGCTTTATCTGCTCTTCCATTTCCTCCTCAGATCCATGACAGGAAGTTCAGAGTCCTGCGTTCAGTCTGTTTCCTCTTCTCACCTTTCATATCAGCTGACACATGCCCACTGAGGAGCTAACAGCCTGCTGATGACTTGCCGTCTGTGTCCAGCCACAGTTCCCCTCCTTGAGAGGATAGAAATGTGGGGTGTGGTAAGCATGAAGGCTGTGGGCATCTCAGAAGAGCTGCTGTCTAGTAATGACTATTGGTGGTCTCCAGCTAGGGCTTCTCCAGGCTGGTAACGAGTACTAACATCCTTCACAACTTCCGAAGCTGCTCATAGCATGGGTGAGCTTCTTTGGTTTCAAACTTAAATTGACTTTCTACTTCCCAGAACTGCCTTGCTGTTCCTCTTCAAACCAACCTGTCCCACCTCTGCAGCTCTCTCCTGACAGCTCTCATTTGAGCTCTTTCTTGAAGAGTATAACCCCTGGATCTACCATCTCCCTGGGCCTTATACCTCACGATAACACCTTCAAAAAGTCATTGTTAGTTATCAAAACCCTAACCTGCTTACTTGTCTCTCACTTGGTACTGACTCCATTGTCCACATACATCTTCAATCCCAGCTTTCAAATGATCCATGAGCTGCCAAACCAAACAGAGGAGATGAAGTGTTAGTGAAAAATGAACTCTAAAGGTACACACGCGTGCACACACACCCACCCACACACACTCCTATGCACTTTGGAGACTAAGGAAGGCTCTAATTTCCCTTTTCCCTACTGTTCTGGTCATGTCACTAGACTAATGATTTTCATAGTAACTGAATTTCTCTTTGTTACTACAAGACTCTGCAGAAAAACTTCATGATAATTTCCATCACAAACAATAAAATCAGGGTACTTGACACTTGGTCTGAATAATATGTTTCTAGAAGGATATAGAAAGTTCTCACAACTAAAATCATAGGGAGGAAATTATAATGATCGTCTATTATTTTAATTTTCATTGTGAAAAGAAAACCACTTCTCTAATTTACAGCTCCAAAATCTGATTCTTCAGATGCTCTAATATTATATATAATAAGTACATTTGTCCATATTCTTCATTTTTTCACTTCAAACAGGTAAAGTGTGAACATTAGAACAAGATTTGAGGGAAGCAAAGGGGTAAATATCAGGTCTTCACACTAATAAACCAACATAAGATCTTCATCTTTATGTTTAAGATTCAATCCTTTAGTCCAGGAAGTCACAGTTCAACAAACAAGTAAATTATACTACCTTTGTTTTGTTCACAATGATTTATAAGAATTTGGACAAGATATAATCTTAAAATGCTTATAAATAATCAAATTAAAAATTATGTGGTTTTATGTTGGCTTCTGTTTTATTCAGAAAAAAAACTAAAAACCACAAAATTATTATTGACACCCTTAATTGGTCTACTGTCTTCTAACAATGGTCATCATGCTTATTTTTTGAGACAGTGTCTCTCTGTGTAGATCAGGCTGGCCTCAAACTCACAGAGATCCACCTGCCTCTGATCCTCAAGTGCTGGATTTAAGACTTGTACCATCAGAGTTGGCCTTAGTCATAACTTTGTAAGACATAAAAATAAATAACCTAAGAGGCAAAATGTTGAAGTTCCATTTAAAGACACGTTGCTTATTTCTCTAAATGAAAAAATAAAGGTACAGACAAAAATGCATAATCAGCTTAAGGTATTAACATAATTTTTAACATTCCTTGTCCTAATCAGTTAAGTATTCTCAAATAACTGGAATTTAAATGACTTTATTTCCTTGGCTATCCATTTGTATGAAATTAAGACTAACATATGAAGACTTCACCCATCTCTACAGCATCGAAGTTATCAGAATTATGATCCCTTTGGGGTAGAAGTAACCGACAAAAAGATCTAGTCAAAACAGCCTAGTGAGCTTGAGTGTCTGGAGCAGCTATGATTCCTGGGCTTGCGTCCCAGCCATTGCTGGTACATGGCTATTTTGGTGAGCATTTTGGTTTGTACGGTGTGTGTGCATGCATGTGGGCGTGGATAATGGGCGTGGGTGTGTGTTTGAGTGCATGTATGAATGTGTGCATTGATGTGTACATGCATCTGTGCCTGTATGTCATCCACACGCTAGTTCGTGTTTCTATTCATGAAAGACGTTCCAAGTGTCATGGTTTATACCATGTCGGACTCAAACAGACACGCAGGAGTCGTGTTCCAGTGAAAGCCATGTTTCCGTGAAACCCTGTGTTCCGGTGAAAGCCATGTTCCCGTGAAACCCTGTGTTCCGGTGAAAGCCATGTTCCTGTGAAACCCTGAATTTAGCAGCCACTGGGCCCACACTGAGTGTTAGTCAGTGTGACATCATTCTGAGGTGTTAATGTGAGTGGGTGGATCCCCAGTCATCCAATCAAATGCTAATTTAGAATTTGCTGCGACTGTATTGAGTGTGAGTACAGCTCATCATTAGTGACTTGAAATAAGAAGGAGGATCGAAGACAGTCTGAGGAACATGGTTAGACCAGCTGAAGACCTTCAGGGCAGCACTGTGTTAGGAATCTCTAGTTAAACAGCCCAGGCACATGTTTGCCTACCATGTGCAGGACCCAAGTTTCCACCCTCAGACCACAACACTGTGGGAAGCCTATAGAGGCTGACTGAGACAAAGAGGCAGAGACTTTCCTAGAGCCTCCAGAGGAGACTCTAGCCCTGAACTTTAGCCTCCACCACTGGTGGAGGGAGCCATTTCCTAATTTCAGAGCTCTAAGATAATACACAAGCCTTGTTAGAGCGGCCACGGTGGCCACGGTGGTCACGATGGTGTGGATTCCCTGCAGCAGCTGTAAGCAAGTAGTCTCCCTGCTAGAGGAGCTGGAAGAGAGCGGCTCTGAGTCTCCTGATCTGTACAGTCTTCTGCAGGCTCTCATGGGTAGTGAAAATGGCACATGTGAAACATCTTATTTATTCATCAGGAGGGACGGGGTTAACTTACACGGATGTGGAGCTCTTCGTTGATGGATTCTTTTTTATTGGTCTTTCTAACATCCAGGTACCTGACCAGTGGGCCAATTGTGATCCCCTGGATAATAACAAAATAAAAGTGTTTTCTGGGTGAACATTGTTACTATAGAAAAAAATTATCATGAAAACTATAAAATGTATCTATTTGTTTCTATTGTATTAAATGCATCAAAACTTACTTTAATTCTTAGTTCTTCTACATAGTCCAACAAAATAGACATTATAATCTATTTTAATACAGTATCTTGCCCTCTTAAAATAAATTTTTGTCAGCTCAATAAGAACTAACTTCAGCTAAAGCAAAACCTCAGTTAATAAAGCACCAGTTGTCATCTTATTTTCCATGATAAACAGAGTAACCGTTGTTCACTCGTCACCTGCAAATAATTTGATTAATACACTGTATTGACGCAAAGGCAACATACTTTGAGAAATTAAAGCTTTACCATGAACATGGCCTCCAAGTATTTTAGAATCTGTTTAAAGGACCAACCAGAATTCTAAAAACCAGATACAACATCTTTATTTACACCCTACAAATTTAATATACATCAATTAAAGTATGTACTTATTTTAAATATGAAAGAATTCTACCAACCTGAAAAAATACGGTAAAGTATGTAACTACTAATGTAGCAGTAACAAATAACTTCTTCCTAGGGAAAAGGGACAGAGGCAGCAAAAACGCAAGTGAGAAGCTTCCAGCCCCTCTCACACCGCTGTAGAATATTATGAACTGGTCCTTGATGGAGAAGGGAAAGGTCCGAAACTGGTTACTGACATAGAAGAGAGTAAATACGCCTGGAAAGGGGAGATACATATTAGAACAGTTGAGATGCAGAGACTGAAAAAGGCAGCCCCACCAAGACCATCCATCCCCATCCAAGACCACTCAACCCTAACAGACCCTCTCACAAGGTTCTGCACTTCTGAGATACTTTGACTCCTCAAGTTAGAAGTTTTCTCTGGTTTTCCCAGCCCAAGTGGTGTGTGTGTGTGTGTGTGTGTGTGTGTGTGTGTGTGTGTGTGTGTGTGTGT
>NW_026585580.1:17460816-17467499 GCF_907164565.1 Psammomys obesus | reverse complement strand
TGTGTGTGTGTGTGTGTGTGTGTGTGTGTGTGTGTGTGTGTGTGTGTTTAAAGTAATAAAACTTTATTTAAAAAGTTGAGGTGTATATTTCTAATCTATATCCACAATGCCTTTCAAAACCAGGTAAGGAAAAGGTGTCCATGGAATGAAAACCTCTTATCTCATGTTCTAGGGAGATGCCTCCCAGAAGTCTGTAGTTTGGATCCCTCCGTGGCTATGGACTGAACATGATGACATCCCTGCTCGATGCGTGAGGTTTGTATAATCAAACAAGAAAGTCTGCAAGACCCTGGGGTTCAAGGATGGACACAGGATACTTCTTATTGTCAGTGAGAGTAGAAATAAATGGAGCATGGAGGGCAGGGTAGCATGTGCAAACCACAGAAGTGTTTTTCACCATATGGATTCCCCATGGCCAATGTGTTCCACAAGAAAGCCACTGCTGGCATCCTGGTTCTTGGTGAGAAAGGGTCCTCTGCTAAAGCTCTCAGTGAACCTTTCAGAAGTGATATCTCTTTATGACCCGAGTGTCTCCACCCACATCTCACGGGAAGCATAGCTTGGTATCAGGGATATGAGACTACAACAGACAACAGAATTTACAGGTTTCGTTGGAGAGTATATTTGAGCTTCTCGTCACCTGCTCGTCATGGGACCTGAGGCAAGGCTCTACATCATTCCATATCATCAGAGATAAGGAGAGTGTAATCAGCCCTCAGTATCCACAGGAGCCAGGCCTGGAATCCTCACGGATGGTCATGACTATAAATGGCTCCCTTCTATCACACGAAGCATTCGGGTACAGCCTGTGCACGTTCTCATGAACATTTGCACTTGTCTCTAGATCCCTTATGATATGGCTGCTGTGCTGTACCATTTAGGAAGTGATAACAAGAAATAAAGTCTGTACACATGGAAGGCAGATGTGCTTTTTCCTCAGTGTTACTGATCTGTGGTTAGTTGACATCAGAGATACAGAGAACCAAGCATACTTATTTGAGTAGTAGACGAAAAGGTAAACAAACACTATCCTCATAAATAACAGAAAAGGTTGCCTGATGCACATAGCCGGTACAGTGGTCAGCTGTGATTAGAGATCACAGTTGAAGGGAGAGAGGACAGTCAGTCGTCTGTAAGCTCACACTTTCCCTGGGAGCCATGGTGGCCTGCCCAAGCCAGCCACCCTCTCAGCTGGTTCAGCAGTTCTCTGTTACCCAACTGTGGTGAGAGGCTGGGTGCTACTGCGGGTAAGGAACCCCAAACCCCACTTTCCAGGTGGATCACGCCCCTGTTTGCTGGGCCAGAAAGTGAGATCTTTTTGATCTCACTTCTCTCGACACCAGAACTATTTCCCTACAGAGCTGTAGAAAATCCTGCAGAAAGAGATGGATAGTTTTTATATGAGCCTGCTGTTTTCAGGTTGAGGAGCAGGACTTTAAATAGATCAATGTCTGCCCAGCTCCAAATAGTGAGTCAGAGATCACACCAAAATTTGATGTGAGATTTGAAGGTTTATCACAAGAGCTTTATTTTCCCCACCAAGGATAGGCATGTACTCAGCTACACTTATTGCTGTCTTAATATTTCTACATTCTTCTCATTTAAAACTTTAATGTTTGTTTTACGTGTGTAGGTGTTCTGCCTGTATCATGGCTGCATGCATGTGCAGTGGCCACGGAGCATTGGGTGCCCTGGACCTGGAGCTGCAGGTGGCTGGGAGCTGCGCGTGGGCGCGGACACTCAGTCCAGGTCCCCTGGAAGGACTGACAGCTCTCTGAGCAGCTGAGTCATCCCCGTCTCTCTGCTCATTCCTTTATGCATCCCCAAAGCTACCATAACTTAATTTTAATTGATATATTAACAAATTGGCTAAAAGCAATTGGCCAAGGTCATTTAAAAATACAGTTTCTAAAAGAATCACACACACACACACACACACACACACACACACACACACACACACTTTCTACTGGGTATGGTGGCACACACCCTTCTTTAACCCCAAACTCAGTGCATACCAGGGGTGAATCCCGATGAGTTTGAAGCCAATACAGTGAGTTTCAAGCTAGCCAGCGCTACACGTAAGATCCTGTCTCTGATAGTATATGTAACACTGTCTGTCTGCGTCTGTCACATACGTGACACTGGAGACAGCTCCTGCACAAACAGCTTGCCATTGCTGGAGACCTTGTGTGATTATCAAACACCTGTCTCCCTCTCTGCCTCTGCTCCTTTTGTATGATAACATATGTTTGTCGAATGAAAAGGCGACATTCATATCGCAGCTCAGCACTGATGTTCTTTTTAGCTCCTGGAACGGAAGTGTACAGCAGACGCTGGGTCTTATCCTCTGTATGGGAAGCATCTTCCGGAAGTCAGGTCGCTCAGTGTTTACTCATAATACCATAATTAAGAAGGCTCAACCTTTCCCTCTGCTTATGCATGCACGTGACTACAGACACAACTCTCTGTGTGGGAGAGTGTGCGTGTGTGACTGTGTGTGTGTGTGTATATGCAGACAGAGGCCAGAGGTCACTGTCTTCCTTACACTCCTGTCTGCCTTATTCTTGAGACAGAGGCTCTTGCTGTAACTGACTGACTGTAACTGGATGGGCTGACCACAGGCCCTGGGAATCCTGCCACCCCCACCCCCACCCTCACCCCAGAACAGCGTGAGCAGCGATTCCCAGTGTTTATGAGGATTCTGGGAGCTTGAACCCAGGCCCTCCCTGTGGCCCAGCCAGCACTTTACTGAGTGAGAATGAGCACTTTAGGACATAATTCACTCCTCCGCCATTGCTGGCGTGACACTCATCAGCCACCCGTCCTTTAGGCCAGCTGTGCTGTCTAAGGGAATGTTTCCCGACAGCGTTCGTCTTACAGAGAATACGAGTGTGAGGTCTCACTGATGCTGCATCGGAAGTGTAAATGCCCACAGATTACACTCTGCATCCGAGCTGACATTCGAGAGACTGCAAACCGCCGAGGAGGCTGAGCAGCAGATACATTTCCTGAGCTATATCTAAGTGTGTAGCTGTGAAAGCATTCTCCTTCAACAAAACACAAACTGCTCCCTGAACCGTCCTTGCTACTGAGGGCAACATTAGCCGGTGGCTTTGAGCTGCTCAGGAAGCCAGCAGAAAGCGTTTTTGGCTGGTAAGGACATGGCGTCTGCCCTCCCTGATGCAGGAAAATCAGCTCGCATCAGCTCCCCGTTGCTGGTTGAACTGAGGGGTGTGGGATGTAGCCTGGGGAGGAGGCTGGGCAGGAGGGTGCTGGGTCCGGGGGGCGCGGGGGACTCTTACTGATGGCTCTCCAGATCTGGCAGAAGAGCAGAGTGAAACAGATGAACGCCCAGTTCCACTCATGGTCCTTCCCCACGGTGGACACGCCCATAAAGATGAAGATCAGGGTCTCGCTGACACTGCTCAGCATCTTCATGAAGTACTTGATGGTCGTGTAGGACTTCTGGGACACATTCTCTTCCACGTACTTTTTCATTGTTACCGCACACGCCGTGATACTGCGGAAGGAGAAGAGGCTCAGAGGGAAACAGTGTTTGCCACGCCACAAAGGCCGCCTGCCAGCAGCAAGGCCATGCGGGCAGGAAGCCGTCTCTACCTAGAATCTATGCTTGCCTGGTCCCCTTCTCTGATTTGCTGCCAAGGAGGTATAAGAAAAAGTAAATGTGGTGTGGCACGGTTTTCATAACACACATGCACACACACACACACACACACACACAAGCACGCGCGCGCACACACACACACACAAGCACGCGCGTACACACACGCATGCGCGCACACACACACACACACGCGCACACACACACTGGCAAGTTATTTAAAACGTGTCAAGACCTCCCTTCCCTTACTGAGAGCATTTCAGCCCAACTCTGCCTAGAGGCTGCCTGACTCTGCCTTCACCCAGTTAACTCCACTTGGGTTCCGACATGCAGCAGGCTCTCTTAACAACCTCGCTGCCTCCGCCTCCTGAGCGCTGTCATGACACACCTACTCTACCCAACTCCCAACAGTGCTTCTTACAACAATGTGGTTCAACTATTCCAAGGCTATTCGGGAGCCATTTGCCTAGGACACAGTAAAGAAGGCCCCTTCTTGTCCTCGCAGCCGCGTGGTCGTTTTAAAGTGGGAACAAATAATGGGACCTAAAGTCCATATTCTCATATTGAATGGGTTTAAGGATTTCTATACAGTTAGATTTCTGTACAATTTCTGTGTAGTTAAAGTTTTCTGCCCAGATGTTGGATGTAAGGACAATGCTTGGAAGAAAACACTCGCAGACCTGATAGGCCAAACTGAGAAGTCTCATTTTAAGAAGAGCATTTCAAAGCTACGAGGATGTAAGGTTGGACACCTGAACAAGTGTCTTACTGCGGCCAAGAACTGGACATGCATGCTCACTCCGCCACCTGGCTTTGCTCTTTCCTGGTGGGGGGTGGGGTGTTGAAGGCGAATAACAACAGGCAGGCCAAGAATGGAAGTTTCTACTTTAAGATTATTATTATTATTATTTATTACTATTACTATTTCTATTGCTAGAGACAGGGTTTCCCTGGCTGTCCGGGAGCTCATCACGTAGACCAGGCCGGCCTTGAACCCACAGAGCTCCATCTGCATCTGCCTCCCAAGTGCTGGAAGCCTGCACAGCACACCTGGCTCCCATCTTAATTCTTCCAGGGAGGAACGGATCAGATGGCCCTTAAGCTTGATGTGTTCCCAGCTCTGCTTCACACCAGCTCTTCCTGAACATTTTAAACTGACATTCTGATTGCTAGACGCTCCTCAGGCAAATGTCGGAGAGAACATTTGTTTGGCCAAGGACCAGAATCAGCTTTCAGAACGTCAAGAAATCCTAAGCCCTGCAGTGTCTTGGGGACTCAAAGTAGGCCTTTCCTGGGTAATCATCCACACGTTCCCACGTGACCCACCAGTAGACTGTACTCACGCCAGGATGCCGGACAGGTAGAGTGTCTCTGCCACTAGGTAAGACAGGTAGCTGAACATGAAGACAATGAGCGGCTCGATCGCGGAGATGTTCTGAGTGAAACGTGTAATGAATGCAGAAATGAAGCCAAAAATGACCCCGAAAAACACTCCCCCGCACCCCACGATGACAAATCTGGCGCACCCAGCCAAAATGTCCACAGCTTCTATGTCCTCAAATTTGTGCATCTTGGTGAAGGCGATCAGGATGTTGTATAAGACCTGGAAATGTACAGATGAGAGAAACACGAAGGAGAAGTTAGAACACATTACGCCTGGGCTCTCTCATCTTTGCATTCGAGTAAAAAGAGCACGAGGGTAAAGGGCACAGAAACCCACACAGCTACCCAACCGTTAAACGCACTCCAAACTGCTTGGATGTGTCCAGACTCACTGAAGAAAGGGGAAGTGCTGGATTCCAACAACTGAGCACATGTCAAAGGTTCGAGGAGGCAGAGATGCCGATGGCCGCCGTTTGATTAGTCTGGATTGTGTGTGCATGTTCAGGTATCATCTCACCCCACACAAGAAGAAATCTACCATCAGAGGAAAGCGCTATAAAAAAGAATGAGGGCTCCTGTGTGCCGTTCTCTCTCCTGTGCTCCTGTTTCCGTCAATGTCTTGCCTCTCTGCTTTAGACACCTTTCCTAGTATGGGGGAGGGCAGAAGGAGCAGGGCAGGGGAAAGGCGTATCTTGAATTTTCTTGAGGACCCTCTGGGAGGACTCAGCCATGTGCCTAGGAGAACTTCCGGTGGAGCCTGCCCGAGCCACACGCCCTGAAAATAACTGGCCAGCAGCCTCAGCCAATGACGAGCTGTCGGCAAAAGGTCCAGCCTGGGCAGTGCTTGGTCTAACCCAAGCAGTACATTCTCTCCTTTTCTCCCTGAAGACCTTCTCGCAGTGCCACGGTCTCATTGCTTGTGCTTGTCTTTCAGACAGTGCTCATTAATTTAGCCAGCTCCCCGTGGGCAGCTCTAGCTTAGCTGACTCAGCCAACTTCTCTGCTACCCGTGGGGCAATCCACAGCTTCCCCAGTGACTTCGCAAGGTTTTGCACACTCCGAGGCTTCTCCAGGCCCGAGTGTCCTGCTTGCTGCTGCACTCACATCCTTCCTTACAAAGACGCCGAGGGATCCTAGCATGCTGCCCACGCTAGGCTCACACTCCACTGCTGTCGCCGGGTGGCCAGCACCTCAGGCTGCTGCCCCTGTGACAGTCAGCATGTTCTCCAGCTGGACCAAACCCTCCTCTCTTAAGTTGCTTCCTGTCAGGTATCTGGCCCCAGCACAAAGAAGAGTAACTAAGTCATAGGTACTAAGACTAACTAAGGTAACTAAGAGTAACTAAGACCTGTAATCCTCCTGCCTCTACCAAGCTACCCCCACTCTTCACTGTAACCCAACAGCTTTTGAGTCCTGCCATTGATGTCACCTGCAGGGCTTGCCGGAACGGCATGCTCCTTCTGCAGATGCTGACCGCCCAGCCATGTCTGCAGGCTGCACCAGCTGTTACTTCAGGGTGGACTTCCCCAGCCTGAGTTCTCCGCGTCTTTTCTAAGCACTGCCTCTGTTGATTCCCCACACAAAGAGCTTGCCGGTTAGTGATCATTCACCAGTGATCGGTTTTATAAATATATATATATATATATATATATATATATATATATATATATATATA
>NW_026585580.1:17424281-17460806 GCF_907164565.1 Psammomys obesus | reverse complement strand
ACACACACACACACACACACACACACACACACACACACACACACACACAAGCGTGCGCGCCAGTTCCATGTTACAGTGTTAAGGGGAAAGCTCTCCAGATAAACCTCCAATACTTTGGCTGACAGCACATTGGCAAAGGTAAAAGTTGGGGCCCGTGGGTGGGGTTGACCCCTCCGATGCCTCCAGTGAGCTGGAAGCGCTCTGGGAAGGACTTGCACCTGCCCACGTCACAGACTCCTGGGCTGACCAATCAAGAATTCAGTGCTCCATTTGCCCAAGATTACACCTTCATTTCTGTGCTCAGTAGAAGGTTGCTTATTCTTTTTTCTTTTTTGGTGTGGGTCTTCCTCTGGATTGTGGGGAAGAAGGGCTATCTATCCAACATCTACCATGTGCCAGATGTCCAGAAGTCCCATTCTGTGACTCCACAGTTACCCCTCAGGTTGGATTATTCCTTCTCATTTCACATATAAGGAAGCTGCCTTGAAATCCTTGCTCAAAAACAATGTATTTATAGGGCTCTATCCCCTCACACTCTGATACCTTAGGGTTTCTTGCAAGAACTGGTTAAAACACACATGGACATAGGGTGGAATCTCACATCTCAACGAACTCATCACAAGCCAGAAAGATCGTTACTGAAGTGCATTGATTTCAGCTCATCTAGCCCTAGCCCCAGCTCAATGTCTCGGCTCAGCGTCCCAGCTCAGCAGCACAGCACAGCTCAGCCTCCCGGCCCACCAGAGAACAAGGATAGTTTCCCCTCATGAACAGGGGGCCGACTTGGGAGGCAGCTCCGTGCCACTGCTCACTATTCAGAAACGTGACCAGGTCAGACTGCATCAGCCCCTCAAGCATCCAGGGGCGTTTCCCCCATGTGAACCCCTGGGGACTCTTTGCTCAGAACTAAGTGATGGGTCCCACAGTGTAGATGCCAAAGGAATCAGCTGGAATAGAAATCAAGAAGCCATCAGGAATCCTCTCAGAAAAGCAAGGACTGTGGGATAGATGAGGAAGAGGAGAGGCAATGAGCTCTAGATGGGGCTCTAGCACTAGCAACAAGAATGTGCATACACAGAGAATCCAGTCAGAGTGAAAGAGAGGCCATCAGTTTCTACTGATTTCTGCTGATGGCCTCCGCTGAAGGGAATGGGTGGCTGATAAAAGCAAGCAAGGAGAGGTTGCCCACTCTCTTCTCGACCTTGTGAGCTTAAGAATGTCTTTACGCCAATTCTACACCAAAAGGAGACACGAGCGAGTAGGGTTGCCTGAAGCCTGTGTGGCAACCACTAAGTTGGCCCATTTCTAGAAACAGAAGAGCAGCCGTGCTCAACTGAGCCCAGTGCGATCATTGAGAGGTGTGGATTTCTCCTCCCTGTTGCAGCTCAGGGTTGGAATTTCAAAAGGTAAAAGAAAATGGAAAGGGATGGAAGGAACAGAGCTGGGCACCCAGGGCTGTCTGCTCTGTAGCCTGAGGTATTTTAACTGCTAGTGTCTGATTTTCTTCATTTTTGAATGGAGGGTTTCTTTTCATGCTTCATAATAAGACCCACAGATTTGATGAAGTAGTAAATATGAAGCTGGTCACCTCGGGCCTTGCACTGAGTGGCTCCTTCTTGGCCTTCTTCTGGGCTCTCAACCATGATACTCCACTGCAGATCTCAGGGTGTTGTTCTAGCAACATTAGAAATATTTTATTTTTAAAAAGAGCTGTAGACAGTTCAGTCAGACAACATCATACCTTGGTGTGTGTGTCCTGATAAAATGATTATTGTAGATCTCTCTCTCTCTCTCTCTCTCTCTCTCTCTCTCTCTCTCTCCTCTCATGAGATCCACCCTCATCTCCACAGGTCTCCAGGACACAGTGCAGAGCAGTAATACATACTTCTCCAGCTCGTGCCTCTGTTCTGCTTGTGAGACACTGAAGGCACGTGCTAGTTACCAATGCCATAACATGAAAAATTAGAAGGAAGGAACACATGGGAAATCACAAGCTTAAACCCCAACCTGGCTGATTCACGGTGAATCAGATTCATGAATATTTCAACAGTTCTAGAAGTAAGCTCTGTCCTGCCATCTCCTGTAGCCCTCAGCCACAGGCCACCACTGGGTGACTTGGACCTTCTGCCAGGTTGTGACTGCTGCCCTTGGGCAGGCTTTTTGCTCAATGAAAGGGTGAGCTCAAAGCCCTCAGCTCAAAATACCATTGGACGACGGAAAATACCAGTTGCTTTCTAAATCCGGACCTGGGCTTCTCTGGTTTCACTTAGGCACCCGCACACACTCAATACTCACTGTTGTGTGGGCGACCAAAGATGAATGTGTGGGCAGCCTCCCCAGAGCCAGTGTGGCACAGACGTGCCCAGCACAGCTCACAACAGCAGATGCTGTGGCCACTCAGAAGTTATCATCTTAGTGTGAAATGGCCATTCTTTAGAAAGATCTACATGGAAGCAATTTAACCTTGGGAAAGTCAAGCAAATGTCACGGGCGATGGGGTCACCCCCGGAAGCCATGAGGACAGGCTGCTGGAGAATCCTCAGGGAAAGAGCTGGCCCTCTGTCAGCGGCAGCAGGGAAGAACTTGCTTTGGTCATGAATAAAGATGATTTCTCAGCGAGAATTTCTGCGTACCACGTGATTGTGCCCCTAATAAAGCAAACCTTGTTCTGGGCAAATTAATGAAGCCAGCCCTGTCTGCAGAAACAGAAGCTGATAAAACCTTTCCGGAAAAGCATGGTGGCTGAGGTCACCAAGTTCAATGCCATTCGTTACCTTGGCATTTGGAAAAAACTCAGAGGTGCCCAGACTGGCTACAAATTCCTCTTATCCCCACGGCTCCACCTCCAACAGCCAGCTCACTCTAAGGGAGAACTCCAGGCAGTGCTCCCACATTCCCTGCTGGTCGGTCAGTTTTCCTCCACACAGCTCAAGTACAGCTTTGAGGACCAGAGCGACTCCAGCCTTCTGCCTGGCGCATCAGCTCCTGACCTGCCCCCTTCAGTCTCTGGGCTCTTGCCGGCCCCTTCAGGCTCTGCTGGTGTGCTCCTTTCACTAGGGCAGGCCACATGGTTTGAGTGCTGCTTGATGTCCCCGCCCCCCAGGACTGTAATCACACTTCCTGATGACCTGCTGTTGGAGCCTTCCGTACCACTTCAGGTCTCAGTGGTTTG
This sequence comes from Psammomys obesus, assembly GCF_907164565.1. NCBI lineage: Eukaryota > Metazoa > Chordata > Mammalia > Rodentia > Muridae > Psammomys > Psammomys obesus. The sequence continues at coordinate 17,457,634 of NW_026585580.1, read as the reverse complement.
GTTTGGAGGAGAACGGGCCCCGTTGGGCCATATGTTTGAATACCTGGTCTCCAGTGAGTGGAACGGTCTGGGAAGGATTAAGGGGTGTGGCCTTGCTGCAGGAAGTGTGTCACTGTGGGTGGACTTTGGGATCTCAAAAGGCTTGTACCATTTCTAGGATGCTCTCTGTGTCCTTCTTGAGGAAGACGAGGTGAGTTCTCAGCCTCCTTCGTCTGCCACGGTGGACTCTAGCCCTCTGCAACCCCCAGCCCAACACGTTATCACGTGGCCTTGGTCACGGTGTTCTGTCACCGTGATAGAAAAGAAACCAAGGCACAGCTCATGCCTTTGCCCACCTTCACAACTCCAGAGTGGTAACTTCTCATCGACAGACAGTAGGGTAGATAGGAAGAGACTGAAACAGTCACATGTATCAAGTTTTAAGTCTATACGCTGCTTAACCTCACTTAGTTGCTCAAGTCACTGCTAACAAAATATTGTTTTAAAGTAGTCCCAGGGCCAGGAAGAAAAAAAAATCACATTTATTGCGACATTATTTGTAAAAACGACAGCACAAAAAGAAACCACGTAAATAGCCATCCATAAAGGAAACTCTAAAATAAATTATGTTAATACCAAAGAGAAATGTAAAGACTCTGAAGTGGCTACCGCTAAGGAGCCTGTGTGACACGGTCCCCCGGTATTTGTCACACCTGCCACAGTGCACGCTGACGGCTGTGCAGGAGGGTATGCGCACACCTGCATGCCAGGAAGACTGGGAGGGAAAGGGCGAATGGGTCAAAGGGCTTGCTCTTTGCATAAACAGGGAGCAGACAGTGGGAGCCTCCTGTTTCCAACTCGGAATTGTATACTATTCTCTTCGACAGTGAAGGTAATCTGGCTTTGCCTCCCTGCAGGAGCCTCAGCTTTAAGAATACAGTGCAGGAAAAGCACGTATAAACGCCTTATAGGCCCACAGCTTGCCAGTGCTGTGGTTTTCAGGGAAACTGATCAATGAGCCTAGCTTTCCCTGAATATCCAGCAGCCCAGGCTGTGGACACTTCCGGGACTTGCTGCTAAGTCTTGCTCTTTCTGGGCTGTTTATTGCCCCCAGGCTCACTATAGAACTGCTAAGCAGAGAGCCCTCATTGGTATTTTCTATGTGACGCGTGACTGAGTGCCACGCAAGCTGATTTATTTCTGGAATTGCTCCGTCGAGTCTCAATGACCAGACGAATGTTATTTATTTAACATTAACTAGGGCCTCGTGTGTGTGTGTGTGTGTGTGTGTGTGTGTGTGTGTGTGTGTGTGTACCCATATATACATATGTACATGTATTACAAACAAAAGTACTGTCATGGCCAACAGGTACACCCAGATGGCTACAAATAAGTTTCTCTGTGCTAAGTACAGAAAAAAGCCTTGAATTAAAAGGTAAATTGAATTGTGCATTTTCTGTTCCTGCTCTCTCTATAGAGCAGGTAGATACACAGAGCAGGTCCTTCAGAGAGTTACCAGAGTTTAGGCCACAGGTGTGGCACGGATGGCCAAGGTGGGCGCGGGCAGCCCAGCCTCGGTGGCCGCTCGGGAAAGGCTCTTCCCGGCCCCAGCCGCGCCCGTCCAGGGACAGATCGGGACTCACCACGCTGATGCCGTCGTTGAGCAGGGCCTCCCCGAAGATCATCATGTAGAGCGGCTCGTTCACGCGCGCCTCCTCGAACACCGCCAGCACGGCCACCGGGTCCACGGCCGAGATCAGGCTCCCGAAGAGCAGGCTCTGCAGCAGCGTGACGTCGCCCAGGCCGAAGGCCCCGACCTGGCAGACCAAGTACAGGGACAGCCCGATGCCGAAGGCGTTGACCAGCGCGCCCAGGCCTGCCCACCACAGGATGGAGCCGATGTTCTCAAAGAACGGCCGCGTGGGCATGAAGTAGCCGCTCTCCAGCACGATGGGCGGCAGGAGGTACAGGAAGTAGATGCTGGAGTCCATGACCGGAGGCGACTGGTGGTGGGTGCCGGAGATGACGCCGCCCACCAGCGCGCCCACCGCGAGGAGCAGGCAGCTCTCGGGCATGAGGTGGGGCAGCCTGCGGTACAGGTGGAACCCTGCGAACACAGAGCGCGGTCTCAGTGTGCCCCCGAGGGCCGTGTCCAAACTCGATTCTGCTGCTACCTCATAACTTTGGCTGCTGTTATGACTTCAGTGCAAGTGTTTGGGGGAGACAGAGGCTGGCCTTTTGGGATGGAGAAGGCATGGCCGGCATGCAGGGCGTCCCGTCAGACGCAGAGACTCGGGGTTTTCGGATAAGAGCATGCGTGTGCTAACATCGCTAGCACCAGTCGCGGCCTGCGGGCGCACCCTTCCCTGCTTGCTGCTTCTTACACCCGGGAAAAAGAGACGTGGAGGAAAAGTGTGCATCAGCAAAACCCAGCGAGGAGCTCAAGCAGTCTGACAGGCCACTAGATCTCTTTTTGTCCCACACTATCACAGAAGTAAAACGTCTTTATTCTCCCCCACCCCCAACACACACCTAACTAATGATGTTGCCAGCCAGGCCCACTAAGAAGGAATTAGGGTCATACTCTCATATAACACCCGTGTTGACTTTGCCAGTTATATAGTCAACCCAGATCTCTTCACTCCGTTTTCCTTATCTATCCCTAAAATCCATCCCTTCCTCCTCTTTTCTATACCCAGGGCCTCTGTAAGTCCTCACATTTCTCATGCTGTTGATTGCACTGCTCTCTTTAACTCCTGCTATACCTTGGATCTTAAACATCCTCTCAAAATCTGTTCTTCGGTTACTGTGCTACCCTGTGGGTGTGCTATCAGTAGACAGGTAAAGCCTCTACCGACAAGACCACTGTGTCTGTGAAGACCGTTGTGTCTGGGGAGTTGTTCCTGCCCATACAAGGCATGCCAGGATCAAGCCAGCCAACGTCCTAGTGTGGGCGGGTGAAGGGCAGGCCAGACCGGCACAAGGCATGTTTGGTTGTTGCCCTTGAAATTCTCCTCTCCACAACATGAAATAGCAGAGGTGGCGATGGTCCTGGCAGACACATCTCTCCATCACCAAGAGACGGTCTACCGAGCTTGGGCAACGGTCACTTGGGAAGATCATTAAGAAAAACTTAGAAGATGGTTTTGTGCCATATCATGGAGTACTTGACTTTCAAATTGATGTAGTTTTCTTCCCACAGATTACTGGGGAAGCAGTGGATGTCTCCTTGGAGAATTTTATATTTAGCTTTACAAAGAGAAGATACGGGTTTCCCTCGGAACTATTTTGAATGGATCCACTGTATACAGGCAGGCTGACGTGTGACTATTTCCAAAGGATGCCACTCAGTCACACTTCACTGGCGTTAAGGCCTGTTCAAGGTCATTTCAAGCCCTGGATTCTCATTTTTCTAATCATAACTTTCTCGGCCTCCTTCTTTTCTTCTCCACCTTTGTCTTTCAATTTGTGTTTATTTCAATCAAACTTAATTTCTAAGTTTGTCCCATGGACATTGAAGAGCCTGATGTGTTTTACCCGGCCTGTGTTTCACCACTCCGGCCTTGTTTCCTTGAACTGAAGTTCCCAAAATGGACCCAGCATCTACCTGCCTTAAGGCAAACTGGGCGTGGGGCCCTGCAGCAGGAACAGGCCATGTTGCAACGGGAAGTACAAGATGCTTTTTACACTTTAGAACATTTGTCCTCTTTCAGGAAGGACAGCAGAATCACAAAGTCAGTTTTTCTCAACTCTCACAGTATCAGTGCTTGAGAGGAAAATAGAAAGAATAAAGTCCCAGAAATGGAAGACTGCCCTCAATGCCACCCTTCCAGATGGTTCCAGTTCTTGTAATATTCCAAGAAACATGATGGAAATGAAAGATAACTCACAAAGTCAGAAGTGCCTTTAATTGTTTGTGTTCTATAATGTCTGTGTTTTTATAGTTAGGTATTTAAAAGGAATGGGGGACACTTTGATATCTTCCTGTCACAGGGCTGACTAGTGAGTCCTAAGTTAACCCCCTACCCTGGTTAAGCTAGATCCTTGAGGTCCAACTTGCTTGTTTCCAGACACTGCACAGGTTCTCAGCAAATGCACCTGACTAGGGGAGAAATAATGGTGATAATGGTGATAATAAGGCTTAAAATTGTGTTATTATTCAGAATCTATAACTTAATACTGCTGGGCATTCCTTAAGTGTTAAAGTTTAAAAATCACCATAGTTACCATAATCTTCACAACTATTACTATTTATCTTCCTATAGAATATTGGGCCCAATATTTGGCTCAGAATATGTATTTAATAAATATGCCTCTTTTCTTTTTCTGTTCCCATATATATATGGAGTACAGAATTATTGAGATTCCTGAAGACTAGCAACTATAAAAATCATTCTAGAATAAGTATTTTCCAACTGATGATCAACTTTAATAACTTTCCTTTCTGAATTCACATTGAGTTACATCGTCATGAAACTCAGCAGCATTTAGCCAAGAGCCCCTTAAGCAGCAGTCCCCCCCCAGTCTCTTCATACTTCTTGACAGTGAATTCTGAACATCCTCAGCACATTAGAGAACAAGCAAACACAAAGCAAGATGAACTGGCCCCTCCCCCACCTCTGCATGTCCTTCAGGAGATTAGGGCACTGCTTGTCAGCGACAGGTCTGTGTCCTAAGTACCCAGACCAACTTTGCCTCTCATCAAAAGGAGGGGTGGAGGGTTGTGGGAGAGAGCAGGGGAGACAAATCACACTCTCCAATACTTATAAATAGGCACAAAAGTATCACGGGAAAACACTTTGCACATTCTCATCATCCATCTGGCTAGTGACAGGCACCTGCCCCTGCTCGGAGCTGAGCACAGTTCTCAGAGAGCCGGCTCTACTCATACTCTCGCACACAAGGGAATGCACTTGTACAAGCTGACCATTTAGCAGGTTGTTGCTGAGGTATAAGAGTTGCCTGTGGTTATTTCAGCCCTTGATTCCAAAGAAGCATAAGCCTCTTGGAAAAAAATAGCTAGAACCATCAACAAATTACAGTTATGTGGCTAGAAATGAAGGAAGACTATTTTATAAAAGAGATGTTATTCAGTCTCTGGCATTTCCAGAACTCTGTATACTTTACATTTTTCCTATCATTTCAGACACCGAGCATGAGATTTTTACACGACAGAGAAGTGGTCATCTTCCTGAAATCTGGAGTCAAGACAATGCAGGGCCGAGAAGTATGCATTTAGACTTCCGACACAGTCCTGAGGCTTTAAACAGCCCTGGCTCTCTATTGCCACCAGGGAATGTAATTCTAGAGCCCTACAAGTAACAGTTAATGTACACTTAACTCATCACTCATCTATGAAGACATGCATACATGACACCTCAGGTAAGAGCAATCCCCCCAAACGTGCTTGATGACTCACCAATCTTCGCGAGGGATGCCAGCAGTATCCAGAGTGTGACTTCACAAGGAATTTGAACGTAGTCATAATCCAGCTCAAAAACAGATATCCTTGCATCCGGGTCTGAGCTGGAAGCAGCAAACTGAGCGTCGGGTGCCTGCTGGGTGGAATTTGAGGACTCGTTCACATACGATGATGCTTCCAAACATGTAGGGACCATCACCAGCGGCAACCAGTGCCAGGAACTAAAAGCCACAAGCATCGCAAGAGCTGTGCCTGTGGGCTTCTCATCACACACCTGGGTGTCGGTGTGTGCCATGCCTCTGATGCAGGGCGGGTCTGCATTCACATCACCTGACTGACAGGTAGTGTATGTGCAATCCGGAAGTCATTCCCAGCCGAGTCCTGTGAGGCTGCAGGTGCATCCTTTCAGGCCCTCTGAGAGCCAGCCATGTCCAGCCAGCTCAGCTTCTGGCTAGAGTGTGGGCTCTAAACTGAGGACCTTCATCCGCCTGTGACTCGAGGAGAAACCTATGAAGGGAAATCACTCTTCCTTCAACGCTCTTTCCCTGAAGCACTGAAGTCCTTTAATTAGGAAGGGAATCCTCTCTGCCCTCTTAGATCCCAGGAAGGAGCCACCTGTCCTGTCCCGGCTCCTCCTCACCTCCCGCTCTATCCTCACCTGTTTGGAACCAGGCAAAGCTGCAGGTAGCTCTTGACCCACACTTAATTATTTGCTTTGATCTGACTTTGGGAATGAAAAGCTCGCTCAGAAGGTTCCTGCCAGGCTACACACTGCCACCTAATGGGAGGCTGCAGGATAGCACCCTCTGGAGTTGGCGACAAGCTGTTGACCATGAGGTTAACATTCAAACCAAGGCAATTCTGGGGATGAAGAGCTGTTAATAACTGCCTTGGGCCGTGAGGATAAAACAGGACAGTCCTGGTGACCTTTCAGATGGTTTTCACAGACGGAGGAGGAGGAGGCAGAGGCAAGGACCAGGAAGATAGTGAACACTGGAGTTTCTGGCCAGTAGTACATGGAAGAAACAAGGATATCTGTAAACTTAACCAACAGTCTCCACAAAGGGGGAAAAATAAACAAGAAGTTGCATGAGTGTATCTGAAAACCCAGCTGTGAAAATGTTCCCAGGATCCTCAAACTCCATAGGCACCCATTTTATTATTGTGGTCTGTCTGTACCAAAAAGAAAGAAAAGAAAAAGTATCTGCATGGACTGTGAGATCCAGAATGGATTTTGTCAAAGATTCTTTATCTGGAAGTGGGTAATTGTATTCATTCCATGGAGGAGCAGATATGACAGTTGAATAAATAAATAAATAAATAAATAAATAAATAAATAAATAAATAAATAGAAAGAGGAGGAGAAGGAGGGTGTAGAGGGAAAGGAGAAGCAGCTTCAGAAATCCAGATTTTCCTACAGCTTTAATACGTATTCTCCTAAAGACAGCTGAAGCAAGGACGTCACAAACAGCAAGCAAGCTGTGGACAAGGCCACGGTGCACCTCTCTTGAGTCTTCCCTGCTGGCGCTCCTCTCCTGACAAGAGCACCTTGCAAAACCACTTCCTAACTTCATTTACAAATGGAAATTCTTTAAGGCAGAAGAAAGAAAGGAACCGAATGGAGGAAGACATAACACAGCCACAATGTGGACAGAAGGGTGGATTAGTTTTACAAACAGACCCTACATAGGCTCTGAGGTAACAAAGACTGATGGGAGGAGGGAGGGATGTCTTAGAGAAATGAAAGGGTCAGTCATCCAAGAAGATGCCCAACAGGGTGGAGCACACCTTGACATAGAATCCAACATCAGTGAGGATGACAGGGTGAGGGCCAAAGTCATACAGATCATTTAGGTGGACTGAGAGAGAGAATCGGCCCTTGATATGATAACCCCCACAGGCAGCAAGTTACTGCCCAGTCAGTCTTGGTCTGACTGTTTGCTGCTTCTGTTGGACGCCTCCACGTAGGCTCTACGCAGCACATTTAGGCAATGCAGAAAAGGGTACCCGGGTTGGTTTGAGAAAGTAAAATTCTTTCCATGTGCATACGATATAATCTTTTTTATGGAGAATCATTAATAATTGACTAAAAATCTGTTAGATCTACTTGAGGAGATTTGTTGCCAGGGCTGTGAGAACCAGATCCTGGGCCCTGGCAGCCCTGAGGAGCTCAGCTCAGACGCCTGTCCACTATTTCAATTAGACAAGCAATCATGAAGAGAGGGGAGAGGAGATTTGTTCCAGGCTGGGGAAAAGAACAGAGAGGTCCAGAGACCCCGCCCACCCACTACATCGTCTCCCCAGGTCCTGATATGATGTTTGATTTTAACAAAGGGCAAGAGGGCACATTACTGCCCAGTCTTATCAAGGTATTCTTTGCCCATAATTCAGCTGTCAGTTGTCGGGTCCCTCAGCACTCCAGGAAGGAGGCCTGACATATGAAATCTCTTTCCTGGAAATAAGCAATTCCTCTTCCTGGAAGCAGGCTTTAGCCTTTCTGGGGAAATTCCAATTACTGACATCCGAGGAAGCAGGAACCATTTTCTCTTAAGAACACCTTCACAGCTGTTCACAGTCATACTTTTTAGATGGCTTTAATTCTTTTAGTTATTTATTTTAGGGCACAGTTTAGAGTTCACGGCGTTGGCACATGCCTGACTCTAAGTGCTTCGTGTGAATAATCGTTAGAGACACGTGAACACAAGCCTGGACAAGCGTCACACTCAAAGGGACAGAAGAGCAGTGTGCACTGCCTGCTCCGCCTACCACCTTCACACACGTTTCAATTCAGGCATGTTGAGAAGGGTGATTTTTATTACACAACAGGTTCAAAACAGAAACGTAAACGTGACCTGGCCAGACGCTTGCTGCTGAGATGGTTTTCAGGGCCCAGGGGAGCAGAGTAGGTTTCCCCTCATGCTGTTTTAGAAAGCGTGAATTAAGAAGCAGCTGGTTAGACAGATTCTCCCTAGCGGGCAGCAAGATGAAGAGGTACTGTGTTCCTTGGTTAGCAAAATGACAGTAAAGTTTTCCTTAACCCCCTCGTCTCTCTATCTCCAATGGCTCAACAGCCACAGAAGGGCAGACATTTCTGGCTTTCCTGTTACGGTAGCCACCCGAACAGCGCAGCACAACACTGTCTAAACTGATAACATGACTGCTCCGTGGTTAAGGGGAAGGTTCTCACTGTAGACATGAAAGAGAGAAAGCAGAAAAAGACGTAGACTGAAGCTGGCCAGCAGACTGGATCTGGCCAGGAGAGAAGCAGGAGTGGAGCTGAGAAAGGGAGGGGATGGAGAGGGCTTAAAGAAAGGGAGATCAGGAGAGGGTGAGCACCCTGAGAAGCAGCGAAATTATAAGGAGAATGAATAGGTAGGGGAGAGAAGCCAGTGGGCTGCAGGGAGCACGGGGGAGGGGAAGAGGTGAGAAGAGCCAGGATGCCAGCCTGTGGAACAGGTGCTTGAGAGACTGAGGGAGCCGGAGGCTGGCCTGTGCTTTGATATGCCAAGAGGCACCACCGGTAGCCATTTGTCCAATCTGCCCTTTGGAATTTGGGGAACTGGAGCTGCCTTTGGACCTGATAAATAGCAAATGTGCTGAAAAGAGCCATAGCTGACCTGGGCCTGTCACACAGATGGCACAGTGTTAAGGATGATGGACACTCACTGGTGAGACAGCTTACGGCTGGAAGCCAGAAGGAACAGCTTCCAGGGCATCCTTGCCTGAGGCTGGGGATCCCGGAAGGGAAAACAGACTTCTGAGCTCCTCCGACTTGAGTGTCCCCACCTGGAGGCTAGGGGTGCAGGTGGAAGTAGCTAATCCCTTACGGACACAAATCCGTCCTGCTGCGAAGCTTTAGAGTTCGACCTTTACACTCCCGAGGTGGAAACAGCTTATATCCATTCCACAGTCAGCCAGTTTTGTCAATGATTTTACCGTTACCTCCTCCTAAAGGGCAAGGTTACAGCAGCCTTGATAGGGCTCTGTTGAGGCCCATTAAGGCAAAGCTATTTCCTCCTGATTAAAAGAATGGACTCTATCTCCAGTCTTGGTGAAAACCTAATACTTCAAACTCCTAGCCAAGGGACCACCCCTCATGTGAAGAAAGTGGGAATAATTACTTCCTAGTAAGATGAAGTACCTTTCCTTCCCAGAATCCCCACCCTGGGTGCACCCATTACAGACCTGCCTTGAAACTCTGTCTGCCTTCCAAAGTCTTGTTGGGTTTTCTGTTTTGTTTTATTTTGCTTTGCTTTTAACTTAGTTTTGAAGGTTTTGTTTTTGTTTCGTTGTTTCGTTTTGAGACAGGGTTTCTCTGTGTAACCCTGGCTGCCCTGGAACTCGCTCTGGCCTCAGCCTCCCCAGTGCTGGAATTAAAGGCTGCACCACCAGCACCTGCTGTGCCTCCCCAAGTCGCAACTCAGAAAGACCAAACTTTCTCTTTTTCTTCTTTTCTTTCTATTTCTTTGGATTTTAGTCAGAACCTACATCTACTTTCTCTGTATTTGAGACTTGCTTACTCTTTCTCTGAAGCTGCCTCCCTTCTTCCACGTGGCTGCTTGCTGAACTCTCATGTCTGACTCTAGAAACATGGTTGTCCTCCTTCCTCTTCCACCTCTCCTTCCCCTAGTAGAAGCTGAGACTGCCCGCCCTTTGGATATCAGAGTATTGAAACAATACTCCCCAAGAAATTAGAATTTCTTATAATAAGAGTAATCCAGGTGGCTCCGAATTCTGAAAGACAAAGCCAGTTCATCAAATGACAGTTGCCCAAATGCTTCACAATGAAACCAGGTGGGGCTCCAGACTAAAAGCAACGCAAAGCCTGAGGTGCACTCTCTCAAGAGTCACAAACTAAGTCCATATATTCTCAAGTCCATATATTCTCAAGTCCATATATTCTTCACTTCATCAAAGAAAGACATCAGTTGGTTGATGTCAGCTAAAGAGGGAGTATAAAGATTCCAGAATGAAGCGATTATGGAAGGTGCATGGAACCATTTGATTTTTTCCTCTTTGTTGTCAGACAGCTTCTGAGTGTCTGAAAAAAAAAATGTGTCTTTTATCTTAGCAATAGAAAGGGTAAATTTCCCCCTTTCTGCTTTTCTGTCTCTTTCTTTTGGATGTTGTGTCCCATAACAGGAAGGGAGTGTGGTGCGCTCATGAGAGCTCCTCACCGTGCTGTGGCTGGAGATGAGAGGTGTAAGCACTGTGCACAGCCCTTTCTTTCTTCCCTGTTCAGCCAGTCTGGAACCGTGGGATAAATCCATTCGCATTCAGGATGGGTCTTTTCTTCACTCCTCCTGTGAACCTCTCTGGAAACATCTTCACAGACGGAAGTGTGTCTGCCAGGTGGTTCTAAATCCACTTAAACTGACAGTGAGGCTTGACTGTTGCCTGAAGGAGATTTTAAAAGAAGCGTGCACAGAGCAGGTAAATAAAGTGTATTTGAGCCTCATGTCTGACAAAGCTTTGCAGCCGCCTGGTGCTCATGATCCAACAGTCGAGATGACTTTGTTGGTAGAAAAGGCTGCCCTGTTCTGACCCCGCTCAGAGCCAGTTGTAATCACTGTGGTCCTAGCCATAGGCTCGTGGAAACTGGTCCACACAAAGGGTCCGGTGGTGAAGAAGGAATGATCAGACTTCCCTGTCTGCTAGATACCTTATAATTTAGGTTACCATGTCCTGTCTGCCCTCCTGGGACTAATTGAAGGTGGTACACCCTGCGGGGAAATCTCAACCCTCCAGGGCTTCAGCTACACAGCGACAAGCAGTGATTTCGGTGGGGAGGAGTCTTCCTTTTTTATTTTCTTAACCTGTAGCCCCAGTGCTGACTTCTATTTCAGAGATACTCCTGAAGAAGAATGATTAGACCTCACATAATTGTCTTCACGATCATGTGAGGCATTAGAAAGGTGCAACCCTCCTAAAATAGCTTTCAGCACCATCAACACCACTTTCTGCCACAGTGTTTAGCTCTGTCAGAAAATATTTGTGTAGTGTGTCTGTCCCTAAAGCATCCTTTGTTTGAGCTCTTGTTTCCTCATCAAAGCTGAAATTTCTGTTCTTTTTTAGGAAGAAGGGAGACGGGGAAGGTCCACGATAGAGAACTAGCTGGCAATATCCTGAGAATGATTCTCTTTCCAAGTCCTCAGCTAGCAATTACACTGTGTGGTCTTGGATCAGCTTCTGCTATATTATCTCCCTAAATTGAAAGCCTGTACCCCAAGCTGGAGAGGAGTCAATAGCTTTGACCTTGCCTTCAGGACAAGAGAGTTGAACTCTGTCCTTTCAAAGTCGTGCCTCTACAGCTCAGAGAGACACAGCTCTGGTGAGGGATAGAGCCAACTCCAGAAACACCCCAACCTGAACAGAAGAGGATGTATCAAGGTGGGTGGAATGTACATGAATGTGAGCCTGCAAAGGAGGCTCCACCCATCACCAGACTAACACCATTTTCTTATAAGTCTAGTGTGACAATTCCCTATGGGAACTGGCTTTTATCTGTCTATCTATCTATCTATCTATCTATCTATCTATCTATCTATCTATCTATCTATCGTTTAATGAGACAGGGCTTCTCTGTGTAGTCCTGGCACTATCCTGGAACTAAATCAGTAGACCCAGCTGGCCTCGAACTTAGAGATCTGCCTGCCTCTCTTGTGTAGGGATTAAAGAGGTGCACCACCATGCCCAGCCTGGGACTTGGTATTTTTCGAGAAGGAGACACTTGAAGCTGTGTGACCTTAGACATGTCTTAAACCTCTCTCTAGTCTTGGTTGTATTTTTGATGGTGGTGGTGATGATAAAGTTGATGTCTTTGGTCTTAAAGATAGGCTTTAAAAAAGTAAGTAAAGTAAGTGGCAACAGAATATAGGAAGTCCATCATCCACAGTACAGCAAGGATATCATCATATTGATGGTCAAAATCTCCCATGTATGTAGAGGCTTTACTTCTCTTAGTATGTTGTTTGTCCTCAATGCAACTGACATTTATTGAAGTTAAAAAAGCTTTAACACGCAGCCTATCCCTTTACTCTGCCCGAGCACACTGCTACCGGTTACCCTCAGGCAGAGAACATGTCACAAGGACAGCAGAGCCCAGAGCAACAGGCGAGTTCACAAGTACTCTCGCCCCTCTTCCCAGGGTGGAGTCCTCCCTTCCCACCTCAGCCCCCCCTTCACCACACCCTCTGTGCGGGGGAAGGTCAAATAGTTCTCCTGCTGCTTCTGGGACGATTCGCGCTTTTCTTTCTTGCTCCCGTTCCCTGAGAGTGATGACAACATTAAAGTTCATGGAACACGGAGTTTCACTGAGGCGGTAGACAACAAACGCTAGCCTGTGGAAGAGGCTTTTCTTTGCCCAGAAGAACTGTTGTTTGGATAAATGCATTGATGGGCTAGTGGGATGCAGGGAAATGCTGTGGTCGTCATAGCCCACCTTCTGTAGATACATCAGAAGATCACTGCGTAATTCATAATGATTCATAATTCAAAGATTCGTTGGCTCCCAGGTCTGTGCACTGCAAATCCAGCATCAAGGGGCTGTCTTCTGGCGAGGACCTTCTTGTGGCATTACACCGCACATGTGGAAGACAGTTTATGGTGAGCCCGAGGGGCCAAGAAAAAGAAAGAGCAGGAGGAGATCAAATCCAGGTGAGTCTGTTTACTCCAGTGAGTCTGCTTTACGTCGCCTGTTTCCGTGCGGCATGCTGAAGTATCAGCTCCAGCTGTCATAATTTATATCTTATGTCTTAGTTTAGTTTATGTGGCTTAAACGCCAGAAATTTATTTTCTCCAGAAATCTCTTTTCTGCATATTTCTCACTCTCTTTTTCTGTGTGTCTCTGTCTCTCTTTCTCTCACACCCACAAACACACACACCAACTCTCATTTAACTAAGAAAGATGCTAAGTTATCAATACCATTTAGTGTGTTCTATTCCTTCAAGAAATGCCTATGCTCCTATTCACAAAAGGGAACACTACATTGATTCTAGCTCTAAAAGGAGGAGGAATAAAAGCTCCGGAGAGATGTTGGAAAGCTCGCCACCTGGAGTAAGAAGTCAATGTCCCGTGTGCAATGGTGGATTCTTCTCAAAGATCTTTAGTCATGCGGCACTCACTGCACAGCCCAGAGCTGCCCTGACACAGACCGAGGTCCAGAGCAAGAAAGACAGGGCAGGGATGCGGGAGAAAGAAGTCAGAAAAACATGGAGGGAGCTGGTCACCCTCTCCGCACAGCCTGAACTGCCTCAGCTTCCCTAGTCAAAGCTCTTGAGAGCGCCCGGTGGCAGTCTCCGAGGAGAGCATGCAGCATGTAAGGGACGGGAAGAGAGGTCTCTCTTTTGAGGGTCTGGACAGCTGCAGCAAGCCTGTGGCACACGGAGTTTGCTTCTCTTTCATTACAGTCCAGTGTGGGTGGGGACGCCCTTCTTCTCCGTGTGGCCCCCAAGTTCACAGTGTCAGAAGAGAAGTGTGTAAAGATTTGACTGCCCCATGTTGTCCTGGTCTAGAAATCGCATGCCACCTCTACCTACCTCCTAGGAAAAACAAAAAGAGTCATGTGGTTTGCTGAGGTTTTCATCCCGGAGACCCACGAGTGAAGGGTCTAACCTAGCACCAGGCCTCGTCACAAGGTGAGTCATGTTCATATTGGTCCCTTGAATTGAGGAGGGGAACCCTACCGCTGCTCATTCTTCCTACTTCCCAACCATGAAACAAGCAGCTTTTCTTCTCTTACGAAGTGACGCTTCACCACAGGGCCAATTTAAGGACTAAGCGTGGAAAGAGTCCTCTATGTCATCACAGAGCTGTCATCATAGAGTCCTCCATGTCCTCACAGAGCTGAAGTCAACAGATCCACGCGGCCCTCTGCAAGGGCACCTCCTGAGGGCATGCCAACTGGTCCTCAGTGGTCTAATGGCAGTCTACAAACTTCCTGGAAGGCCACTCAAAGAGAAAAGGCTTATTGCCTGGGAAGACTGACCTTTCACCCTCTAGCTTGAGTTCAAAGACCAGTCCACTGTGTGACCTTCAGGTTGACACCACTGACAAGCAGAGGTCAGTCAGGAGATCAGGAGCAACAGCTGGAAGGGCAGAATTCCAGTCCTTAGCTGGGCTGCACAGTTCCTGGCAGTCTTGGGGAGAGGGCCCCTTCCAAGTTGGCCTTCCTGTTTTCCCTCTGCCCTGAGGGGCTCCTTGGAGTTCTGCTGTTCATAATCAGTCTCTTGTAATGGGGAAGTGGCTATTTGTTTAGATTAAAACTTACTATTTTTAAGTTGCTGGGAGCCTTAGTTTGCCTTTTGTTGCCGCGATAAAACACCTTGAGCAAAAGCAGCTTGACAAGGAAAGGGTTTATTTCCAGAGTTCCACATCACAGTCCTTCGCTCAATGAGGACAGGATTGAAACTCAGAGGAACCTGGAATCAGGAGCTGACGTAGAGGCTGTGGAGAGGTGCTGCTTACTGGCTTGCTCCTCTTGGCTTGCTCTTCCTGCTTTCTTATAGCAGATGAGACCATCTGGCCAGAGGTGACAGCAGTGAGTAGATACCTCAGCCATCAGTGAAGGAACAGCCTCCCAGACCTGCCTACAGACCATTCAGATGGGGACACGTCCCAGCTGGAGCTCCCTCTTCCCAGTGGACTCCAGCCGTGTCAAGTTGTCAAAGAACTAAAACCAGGGCGCTGGGTGATGTCCGTCTCCTGGTTGGACAGAAGCTGTGACACCCTGGATGACAGGCAAGCAGGTGATTTCAGGTACTGGTGACTGTTAAAGCAGCTGCCACAAATATCTGTGTGTTGGGTTTTGGTGTGAACATAGTTTTTATTTCTCATGGAGTGGGACTTGGGGATGTGATCTAAGTAGATGTGCATGCATGTTTAGGATTGTTAGGCTTTGTAGAGAATTATCTTGTTCTCAGGATGTGACATCTGTTGGTATCTTGGTAACTTTTTCTCATGTGGGCATTTCAACTACGTGTTAATTAGAGTTCATGTATTTAATGTAGCCTCTTGCATTTCATCTATGTTTTTTTTTACCAATTTATTATAAAGGAAAGCCTGCATCAAAATCAAATTGTTTCATTAAAAATGATATTAATAAAATGCCTTTAAGTTATTGTTTAGACATTGAATATTTAATATCAGCGTTAATCTGTGTGGGTCTTCCTATCATTTCACGGCCATGCTTCTTCTTGTTTCCTCGTTTTTTTCTTCATCTTATTTTCTTTTTCCTACAGTAGTATTCTTTTATTTTGGTTTTGGAGGAAATTTTATTATTTAATCTTGTACAGTTTTGTTGCAGTGTGAACAGTCCACACTAGCTGCACCTAGACGGCCCATCTAGGGTGTGTGAGCAGTTTCTCCCTCTACACGCAGCGTGACGAAACCGATGTCCCGATGGGAGTGACACTGCATTCCCGCCTAGAAACGACTCCTCCTCCACCCTGGCCCCGGACCCGGCAACCACCACTCTAGCCTCTGCCCCTCGGAATCTGACCCTTTCAGAGTCTTCATGGAATTCAGTGTTTGTCTTCTCATAACTGGGTTTCCGTTTGTTTGGTTTACCTACTATGTCCTCCACATCCATCCACGTTGTGGCATAGTGCAGAAATTCCTTCTTCTGGGTTGAGTAGGATGGCGCCATCTGTCACGGCTTGGCCAGGTTTGTGTTTTTGCTGTTTTCTTTCAGGGGCAGCCCAACGGATGGAAGCACAGTACTGCGTTGCTTTCTCATTCTCCTTAGGGTGGGCGTTTCGCCTCCTCAAGTCAGACGTGCATGCCTCGCCGCTGGATACGGCCTGGCCGAGCTCCTGTGTGGCAGTGGAGTCTCTGTGCCCACACTGAAGACATTTTCAGAGCTATCATAATTGGTTTTTGCATGTACCTTTACATGTTCACATCTGTGTAGCACACACACGTGTCCAGGCATATGTGTATGTGTGTTCCGGTGTGTGTATGCTTGTGTATGTATGCACACGGGTATGAAGGTCCTGAGTTCTTGTTGGGAGTCTTCTGTGATGATCTCTGATTTGTATTTACTGAGGCAGGCTCTCTTTCGCTCTCTCTTTCTCTCTCTCTCTCTCTCTCTCTCTCTCTCTCTCTCTCTCTCTCTGAGTCTTCCTGGAGCCTGCTGATCCCAGCTAGGAGGACTACCGGCTCGTTTGGGGATCCTGTGTCTCCAGAGCGCTAGGCTTAGAGATGGCTGCCATATGTGCCCCAGCCTTTATATGGTCGCTGGGCATTCAAAGTCTGGTCACTTGGGGTCCCTGTTGCTGTGACAAAAACATCATGACCAAAAAGCAAGTTGTGAAGGAAAGGAATTATTGACTTACACTTCACATTCCATCTCTGAAGGAAGTCAGGACAGGAACTCACACAGGACAGGGACCTGGAGGCAGGAGCTGATGCAGAGGCCATGGAGGCTGGAGGCAGGAGCTGATGCAGAGGCCATGGAGGGTACTGCCTACTGGCTTACTCCCCATGCCTTGCTCAGCCTGCTTTCTTATAGAAGCCAGGACCACCAGCCCAGGGACGGCCCCACCTACAATGGGCTGGACCCTTCCCCATCAATCACTAATCAAGAAAATGCCCTACAGCCGGATGCTACCAAAGCATTTTCTCAGCTGAGGTTTCCTCCCTTTAGATAACTCTAGCTTGTATCAATTTGGCATGAAGCCATCCAGCACACCGGTCTTCTCCCATGTGTAACACACTTCCTGCTGGGATAGCTCTCTGCCCTCATGACTGTGAACTTTCTGAGCACTGGCCTTACTATGCTGTGCTGTGCAGCTTCACATCTTGTGCTGCTGTTTTGGCAGGAAGGTGGGAGGAAGGCCACAAACTTCAGCCAATCTGTGGCTGTGGTGTCACTGAGTTTGGGCACCCCTTCCAAACTCACCTTCCAACGGCCCTTCCATTGTTTATTTTCTGTTGTGGTTGTTTGTTTTTGAGACAGAGTCTCACTTTGTGGTCCTGGCTCTTCAAGAGCACACTATGTGGACCAAACTAGTCTTAAACTCTCAGAGATCCACCTGTCTCTACGTCTCCAGTGCTAGGATCAAAGGTGTGCACCATGGGCATTCCCGGCGACCTGCCTGGAAGTGCAGCTGTTTTATGACCAAATGCATCAGATTCAGCTTGCTGACAAGTCCAAGAGTTGTGAACAGCCTTGCAGCTTTGCTTTCTAATGCTTCTGTCTGCAGTATCTATAGTATTTTGTGGCTTCATGGGTCCCCTCTCCTTTTCTCGGTAGTTTTCTAGCCAGGATTGGGGTTTATTAACCTCACTCTCCAATGGACATTGCACACTGTAAAAGGACATAGAGAAAAAATATCGATAGGAGCTCACTATACTCTGTAGGAACCCAGCTCCTTAGACCTAAGGGCACAGTTCTCAGTCCTTGGAGAATAGGTTGCTGAGTATCTCTAGTGGCACGCTTTTCTTGAGGCTGCTGCTTCAAACCCTGCATTGTCTAAGGTCTGGGCAGTGACTCACGGAAGGGATAAGAAAACGAAGAGAAAGGACATGGAGGAAATTCTTCAAGCTTTAGCTGAAGCCTTTTGGTAAGCCCTCTCGCTGTCATGAACTGGGTTGCCTGTTCTTGATCACTTCCCCCTGGCTGAGTGCCCTTGCACTCAGAACAG
This sequence comes from Psammomys obesus, assembly GCF_907164565.1. NCBI lineage: Eukaryota > Metazoa > Chordata > Mammalia > Rodentia > Muridae > Psammomys > Psammomys obesus. The sequence continues at coordinate 17,439,588 of NW_026585580.1, read as the reverse complement.
GGAGTGCAACAGGGAGAACTCCCCCTTTCAGTGAACTAGGGGAATGGGATGGGGGAAGAGTGAGGGAGGGTGGGACCGGGAGGAGATGAGGGAGGGGACTATAATTGGGATATAAAATGTAATAAATTGTAAAAAATAAAAAATAAGAATAAATAAATAAATATAAATAAAATAAAAAGAGATAGGTTGACTCAGTCTAGATCAGTAGACAAAAAAAAAAAAAAATGGAGAGAGATTTTGATAAGCTCTGGATTCTTGTTTTCTTTAACCCGCTTGTTATTGTTTACTTTTCAAGGTCCTCAAGTGAATTTTTTTACCTTCTCAAAGCTTAGTGTTATTTATCATTGTTTATGAATGTACAGGAGAAGGAGAGTGCTCACAGATGCACATGAAATGGCAGGCAGGGTCGGAGGACAGCTTTGAGAACTTGCTGTCTTTCGCCTGTATGTGGGCTCAGGGGACTGACATTAAGTCACCAGGATGCCCTGAAAGTACTTTGCCTTCTGGATCAGCTCGCCGACCCTCAGTGACTGTTCTCTGCATGGCCCCAGGCTTTATGGCTGTGATGAGAAGGGTACTGTCTCGGCTAGGGTTTCAACTTCTGTGACAAAACACCAGGAATGGCTTTGAGTCTGTAGTCCAGCTTTAGGACCCTGACACCCAGGTTATCACCATATGAAAATAAGACATTCCAGGCTGGGGATTTGTCCCAAACAGTGGGAAGTTGCACAAAATACAAGTCCCGTTATGACTGATGAAGCTTCTCATTTATCTGTAAGACATGACTGTAACACCATCAGTGCTGGGTGGGGCTAGAACACAGCTGTAACCTTCGCTGGCCCTGGCAAACCTCGGGTTGACATATTCGCAGTTTCAGTGAATTGGGGAGGGAAGGGTTTATTGCAGCTTAAAATTCTCAGGTCCATTGTCCAGGCGAGAAGAGAGCTGGGAGAACAGAGGCAGGAAAGAGATCGGGGAACAGTATGGAAAGAATGAATCAGACCTAAGATTTCACAAAAAGCAAGTATAATGGGTAAAAATCTAAATATTAGGAAACTATGAGGGCTTGGAGGTTTAAGAGAGAGTAACTATTGCCCAGCATTGTGTTCTAGGTTAATTAAATAAACCCAGTCTCTGGGTGCTGATTTGGTTGCACAGCTGTTTAGGACTAACAGCATCGTAGTTACCAGAAGATACATCAATCGTAAATATTAATAGTCGCTTACAACAGAGTACCAGCCCGGAACCTGAAAGGCAGGCACTGAAGCAGAGCCATGAGGGTACTGTTTATTGGTGACCTACCCATGGCTTCTTCCGCCTGCCTCCTCATTGATGACTCCCACATTGGTCACCAGTCAAGAAAATGTACCACAGGCTTGCCCACAGGCCAATCTGGTGGGGGCATTCTCAGTCAAGTTTCCCTCTTCCAAAATGATGTAACGTTTATCAAGCCGGTAGCCGGGACTGTATGCATGTATTTCATCTTACTTGACACGTCAACCTGGGAGCAACATAAATGTCACGGAGAACCGTCTGGTGGACCACACTAGGTGCAAAAGGGTGTGTCCTGGAAGGGCAGCATCCAGACTCACATGGGGATGCTTTTCATGGGGAGATGAAGCGCAGTGACCATCCTATCTGTGCAACAAGCATAAAACAAGAGGCCAGAAACATGGCGCTTTTCTAGAAGGTGCAATCAGAAAACAGTGCTTTGCTCTCACTCTGCTGAGTCCAGCGGCTCAGCCACAGCCTCTCCTACATAGGAAATCTGTTTTGGCTAATATGCATGGGATGAATATTACTCATGTTTCATCCTAAATGAAAGTCTGCCGTCTTCACTAGACCTGGCTATGGGAAAGAGGACACTTTGTAAACACGCACTGGGTATTTCTGCTTTCATGTATGTACAAGTCTGAGACACTGTAAGGCCAAAGGCAGGACTCTGGAATCCTTGGAAGCTCAGACATCTTGGAACAAGATAAACCTGGCTGCACTGGCCAGAAGAGGTTTCTAAATCTGCCATCTCAGAGAGGCTAGCAGGAGACCCAGGAAACCTGGGCACAGCCAGGGCATAGCAGTTCCACAAGTGTGGTTCCTGGCCACTGCAGGACGCTTCCTCCAGGCCCAATTTATACCCTTCGGCTCCTCCTTACTTCTGAGCTTTCCAGCCAGGATGCTACTCAATGCCAAAACCATGGTCGTTCTTCTGATGTGGTTCTTCTGCAAGGAAGGTCAGAGGCGCTTTCACACAGGCAGCAAGTCGCCGGATGACTACGGCCGACCTGCTCCGCATGTGGGTCTCATTCGGTCCGTGGGTGTGACTCCTGACATGTGAATCGGTTCATAAGGGGGCTGTCCACCAGGAAAGGGGGCGCCCGAGGGTCATAAACATCCACACCAAATTAGAACCCTGTTTTAGCTGCAGACCAACTTATGAGAATCAAATCCAGCTAATCAAAACAATGGGCTGGCCCTTAAACCCGTCATGTTGTTATCAAGGAAGACTTCCACTAAGACCACTCAGTCAGGTGGCGCGCGCACAGGGCGCCACCCTCAGCAGGTAAGTGGGTCACACAGGTGAGGTATCCGCTCTATTCTTGCCGCCTATAAACTGAGGAGTTATAACTGATGCCCTGGACTCAGATGGACTGTCTCGGTCTCTCCACCTCGTATGTAACTGCTAATCCCTTCCTTGTCTCTCAGGTGGACTAATGATCTGGGCCTCATTAATCTCACCTTCCAGAGACATGTGGTGAGACTTTGAAAGGTCTCTGGTCGAGGAAGCAAGGAGAAGTTGCAATCGGCTCTATCCTGTTCCTAAATCCAAATCCTCTACAGACTCTATCAGCCAGCGGGAGGGCAGTGTCCTGCTACCCACACGGCAGAACTCGACTCAAATGTTTGGCCCTCCTAATGTGGAGCTTGCGTCTTTAGTCCAGAGCTAGGGGCTTGTGGTGTGACCTTCCCTCACTGTACTGAGCAGGGCAGAAAGCACAGCTCTCACGCAGCCCCTCAGTCAAATGGACTGTGGCCACAATTCTGCAGCGTGCTGCCAGGCTAAGACACAAGCCCACTAAGTGCATTTCTGAGTGTGGATATTTTCTGCCAACAACGGATTCCACTCACATTGTCCAACTGCAGGTCTAGAAACGCGCCCCTAGCTCATGCCTCCAGAGGGGTCATTTCCCACAAGGACCCAGGAGGCCCTGTCTGTTCTGCGCTGTTTGTCTCACCTTCCCTGTTTCCTCTCTGTAGAGCTGATGAATAAACATGCAGCAAAATTTCTTTACAGAAAAACATTACACAGAGTTTCAATCACTCATACCTAATAAAACAGAATCACATTTATCTGATTGCACACACACATACATTCTCACATATATCTGATAAATTCATACACACAGTACAAAGCAGGCACTCGGGCATGCTCGACAACGCATGGAGCTGATACTCTCTGGCAATGTGAGCTGAGTGCCTGCAGAGGTCTGGATACCCTCCCTCTGGTTCCAGGAACTCCGACCCCAAACCTCAGCTGCTGCTTCATCCAGCTGCCTGCCAAGCTGGCTGGGCACTGAGCAAAGGAGGAGCCAGCTTCCTACCAGCCGGGTCCAGGCAGCAGGCCCCACCCATCAGCACTTCTTCTGGTGGCTGGAGAGGAGGGGTTCCTGCGCTGGGCACTCCTCCCACTGGCTTCTGTCCTACCAGGTCCTTTCCGGGGGAGAACCCCCTCAGGATAGCTCTGAGCCTATTGAACACAAACCCACTGGAGTTCTTCACAGGCATATGGTAACACACTTGCATCCAGAACCTGGAACTAGCGTGGGCTGACTTCACGCCTTTCCATGTGACTGTGGGGAGAACCCGCAGGGCCTTCTTGACAAGCTCGGGTAGAGAGTCTGGCTCTTGGAAGGAAGAGAATTTAATTAAAATCAATTTCAGCGTCTGATCAACCAAGGCAAGGCTCACTGCTGCTTGTAGCTCAAAGATGCAGGGTCCGTTGACATAGCTGGGACTCAGGATGAATATTCCTCTTCGGCTTTTCTTGATGACACTCACAATGTCGTCTGCGTACACTAGAGGCAAATCGATCGACGACTTTCAACTGATATTATTAAAGCAACGTCCAGCCTCCCACACACGCCTGGCTCCTCCTGATCTAGAAGCTCTTGGGTGGGAAAAGAGATAAGGAGAAAGGTTCCTCCGCCCCTCTTACTGTCACCGCTCCAACACCCAGTGACCGTCCCTGGACTCTGCCTTAATAATCCACTGTCTAAACCACATAAGTCACATTGGAACATGACTGAGGGATATGGTATATCGACACACACGGAAGGTCACTAGGCCGTCTGAATCCTGGGTGCTTCCGTGGGTGACATCCAGCTGAGATGGCTGCTACACCCCATGCTGAGAATCTGAAGAGCAATGTTCTAGAAGCCAGCAAGGCCATCTGTTCCAGGTGAGAGTGATTATTTCCCAAGAAGCATCCGGGAAAGAGCCCCTTCTCCTGGATGGCTTTCCCAGCACCCTCTATTATTCATTATTCTCCTGAAAATGGATTTTTTTTTTTTTTGGAAGACAGAGCGTGTCTCTGGAACATGCTTTTCTGTGTTCTTGCCAAAGAGGATCTAAGCTCATAAAAAGCTAACATGCAGAAGCTGCATATGTCCGCCTATGCAGAAGCTGCAGAAGGGGCAACAGAAAAGCTCTGGCTTGCTCTCCGGGTTCTAGCGGGCTTCCGGGCAGGCCAGACCTACCTCCTCCAGGAGTCACATCTCTTTCAAGCAAACATAAGCTGTATCCATATCTGTTTTCCAGCACTTCTGGGAACAGGTTCAGGGCCAAGTGTTCCTCACTCACAGATCCGGTGCCCTCCCTCTCCGGAGAACTCCAGTGTGCATAGGATACAAAAGCATCAAATTCCTTCGTATCTGAGAAAAGGGAACAGGAAGCGTAACCAATGCTCTCTCTCTCTCTCTCTTTAACTATCATGGTATCTAGAGATGCTTGGAGCAAATGCTAAATGGGTATGAAATAAGATTTGGGACCATTACAAAGAAGAGTTAAAAACAAAACCAGCAGATGTGCCCATTTTAGAATCATACCACTACGTGGCGTGGCTTTGATTGTCCATATAAAACTGAATGGTTAATTTATGAAGCTTCCTGTGTCCTCTCTGGGGCTAGATCAAACAGCTGGGCCCATGACTAAATCCGTGGGCTCCGGAGGGCGTCTTTCTTTGCATCCGCCGTGTTTCTGGCTCATTACTTACACATCAAAGGGGAGCCTGCTCCATTAAAGTGTGATGATAACCAGAAAGCAAGTTCTGCTAAGGCCCGCACCCCATATCTGTCGGGGAGAGCTCGGTGTCCTTACAGCCCCACCCCACCAAGTGGCAGCTCAGTCAGAAGCGGGCACAGGTGCAGGGAGGTCCCATAAGACAACCCCAGAAGCCCGTCACCCAGCGCTGCCGTGGCCATTACAACCCTCCCATGTGTGGGGCTGCCGGCGAGGCCTGCTCGTGCTCACCATGCACGTCCGGTACACAGCACCGAACAGCACGCAACTGTGGGACTGGCCTGCGGTTGTCATTCCTGTAGAACATACGCCCACTCCTAAACACTGTTTGCCATCTGCGACACCATCAGCCGCCACACAGACCTGGCATCTAACAGGTCTCTTGGCTGGACTCGTGTTCTCTTCCACTTAAATTGAATGTTGGTTGTTTGACCTATCTAAACCTGGGAACATTGGGAGAACAGCTACAGGTACATACAGTCCACCTGTGTGTAGTGACAGAATTATATACACGCCCGTAAAGCTCACAGCCTAGTGTGTAGTACGCGACACCTTCTAGGCTTACACAAGCATGCTGTATTTTGTTTCTGCAAAGAAGAGCAGCCTCAGGTGCGTGCACCATAACACACGCTTGTCACGAGGTGGCTCGAGACAGAAGCTCTATCTGAATCTCTTGAGTGTAAGGTGAGGCCCCTGGAAGGCTGCCAAGCACACGTGTGGCCTGAGGCAACACAGAGCCGGGCTAGATCCCCCCCCCCCCCCCCAGCTCTCCCCTTGTGTTGAGAAGCTGCATTTACAGAAGCGCCTTAGGACGCCATGAGGGCATCGGGTGCAGCGGGTGGTGATGTCATCAGGCAGATCTGCGCATCCCACAGCCTCTGCCCACAGTGTGGCTACAGGTGGCCACAGTGTGGGCAGCACTCGTGCCCAGTGGGGCCCGAGGAGAGGCCCTTGGGATTGAGTTCCAACCACAAACAAGACGGGGTGCAGAGCCCCAGTGTCCTAGAGGCTGGTCTGGGAGGTGCTCAGTCGCCCAGATGGGAAAACGTGGGGCGGGGTCTGCAGGTAAGAGCTGCCGTGGTGAGATGACACACCACGGCTGCCTGGCTGCCTGGCTGCCTCTAGTCCTTTCGTAGTCTTGTAAAATCCCACGGCTCTCTATTACTTAGGACTGCACTTATAGACTGTGCTGACAGATGGCCTGCTTACGTCCTCCTGATACCATTTCTTCCTAAATTAACTTTAAATATTCACAATAAACTCGTTGGCTTTCATTTTGCAGAAAAATATCAGTTTGACCAGCAGAGGGCGCGAAGTCACTGTGCTTGGAAACTGCTGCAAGCAAACCACATGAAGAGAGGCCAGAGGACAAACTTGTCTGTTTCCCTGTCAACTGGCTCCTCTCCATAAGCTCTAGAATCTCAAGGTAAAAGCCGTATTAGTGAAAGAAACGGTGTCACCTTCAGCAGATTGCGTAGACATAAAATAAAAAGACTAATGAAGCAAGCCAAGAGTCTGAAAAACCATTGTCTTAAGGATTTCAAAGGGCGTTACCAATACTCTACAGATGAAGTGTGTGTGTGTTTCCTTCTGCTTTCTTAGCTTGGTTCTGGGTGATTCTTACTGTTTTCTGGTGTTGGGAATTGAATTCTTTCTCCCCTTTCTGGATGATGCCTGTGAAAGCCACTGGCCTCAGGAGCCTCCCAGTGAGCGTGTTTATCTGGCAGGAAGGGCTTCTGCCCCAAGCAGCAGTCATTCACCGAAACTGCGAATATGCTAACCTGAGGTTTGCTGGGGCCAGCAAAGGTTACAACCGTGTTCTAGCCCCACCCAGCCCTGATAGGGGTTATAATCATGACTTATGGATAAATTGGCAGAAGCTTCATCAGTTACAGAGGGACTTACTTGTATTTTGTACAATTTCCCACTTGTTTGGGACAAATTCCCTGCCTAGAATGTCTTATTTTCATGTGGCGATAACCCAGGTGATGGGTTTCCCAAAGCCAGTCTAGAGAGTCAAAGCCAAGGTACAGCCGCTCCTACCGGACTAATCTGAAGACTGTGGCTTCATCTCTCTTTGTCTAAGGAGCTGTGTCTAACAGGCAAGATACGTGCTCCAGTCCTCAAGGGACGACCTTCACACTGAATTCTATGCACTAAGTTACCAGTCTAAACACACTCCGGGTCTAACCTCAGTGAGCTCCCACGTCATCCTCTCTGCCGTCACAGCCCTGTTTTATGGCTGAGGAGACCAGGACATGAAGCCATCACTTGCTGCATTTTCTCAGGCTGATTAGCCGAGAGAAAAGTCCTACAAATCCCACAAAGGTGTCCTCTACAAGGTTCCTGTAAGTAGAATGAACCAGAGCTTTTCCTCCAGTCTTTCCTCCATGTAGAGCCAGAGCTGGGAGAAGTGAAACTGCAGGGATAAGCCGCCTGCCGGGCACTAGCTGCCTCTGACTTCCTCCCTCTGATGGAGCTCTCTGGCCCATGTGAGATCACACCGAACGATGTGAGGAAAGAAAGCCGGGAGGGAGGGAGAGGGAGAGGGAGGAGTGTGGGTCTTGTCTTGTGCAAAGTCAGAGAACAGCATGCTGGGTGATCGATCTTACCCCTCGGAGTGCCATCCTTGCTCCTGCAGATTCGACACAGCAGGACAATTTCAATCCAGTACCAGTAGAGCAAGGCAGCTGCCACCAGAACGCCAACCAGCACCACAGCCGTGCCGAGGAGGAGGGGCACGAACACGGCTGAAGGAAACAAGGACTGTGAGCGAGCACATCTGGGCCAGCACACCTGGGTCCGTAGCGAACGTCACTGCTGCCGCCTGCATCGGTCTCCAATCTGAGGACATCTTAGGAACTGTCTGTGATCGACGGTAGAAAGCCAGGCGGCATGGGAAGGCCCTGACGGGGCGGCCTGCAGCACTTAGCCCTTGTACTTATTTATACCCTGTGAATGTCTTCACAGCTCACCTGCACCTTTCCCATTGCCTGTTATCAACTAGCCCTGTGCGCTCTCATCCCTGCTGAACTCTAAGCGTCCCTGAGCCAGAAATCACTTGGCTCCATGGTCCATCTCATGAATAGCTACACTGAAAAGCCACCGTCATAGCACACTTGCATTGTCACCCTAAGTGACACTTAGGGTTGCTTGGTTGTGCTAGAGTCATCGTCTCACTGAGGAAGTGAGGACCGACCCCACAGTGGCTCCGGACACCGTACTAAGGATCAAACTGCTCCCGGTGGACAATTCTACTGGCTGTTTCCGTGTTTTCTGGAGGCCAGCTAGGGCAAACAGCAGAGCAGGTGAGGTCTGAACTCTGGGCCTGCCACAGTGCCTTGTGGGGCCGGAGGGTCCCGTGGGTGCCAGGCAGCGAGTGAGCTGATTCACTGCTGGGTGAGTGGATAAGTGAAAAGGGCAGATGAATGGGTGACGAGGTGAAGGCACCACATGAGTGGGCTGAGCAACCAGCTCTTTCATTACGAGTGGCCGGTTAAGAAGCCTAGGTCAAAGTCAGCTGTGTGACCACGGGCAAGGCTCTAAACCTAGCCCAGCCAACGCTTCAGCGTCTGGAGGGCATTCTCCACAAACCTCGATCGATGCTGTGCCCTGGGGAAATGCTCGCTCTCTGCCAGGAGAAGAGCGGTGGATCTGAAGAAGAGGGCTCTGGGCTCACCTCCGTCCTTCTTCCTCAGCTGCACACTCCGTGTTGTGTTCCCGATGGAGTTCTGGGCAAAGCAAACGAACTCTCTGCGGAGATCTCGCCATGTGACTTCTCTCAGGAAAGCGGTGGCTTCGATGACTTTGCTCTTGGCCGTGGAGTCGGTGCTGGAGAAGGAGGAAAACAGTCCACACCCATCAGTACCGTGACATTGGATGGCTTGGCTCGAAGCTCTACAAGCTTCCTTTCAACTGGTCAAGCTCTCTCCCATAAACTCTGGGTTTTATGAGCATCACAGGCAACGATAAATGAGCTCTAATTATCCTAAAATGTTGCCGCCTGCTCGTGTTCTTAGATGAGGCTCGACCCCAGTGGAAGCTGCTTCACCAATTCCCTTTTTGTCGGAATCTGTGTCATGGTGCCAAAGACTGGGTGTGGCAGGCACCACCCTCTCCCATTTGTTTTTTAACCCTTTCTGGTCTGAGGATTTGGCCTAGTAATAGAGTACATGCAAAGTACAGTGGAAATCCCTGGTGTCAAGACAGAAGAAGCGAGAGAGAGAGAGCACTTGGATGTGGCTCAGTGGGTAGGGTGACGGTCTAGTATGTGTGAGGTCAGGGTTAGAGCCACACGCAGAGGGCATGGTGACACAGGCCTGCAATTTCAGCCCTCAAGAACTTCATCCTCATCTACGGACAGTTTGAAGCCTGTCTGGAACACACGCGACCCTGTCCCCCAAAAAAGTTAATTTAATTTAAAATACTTTAACATGATCTAGGATGTCTTAAACCATTGAGCAAGCAGCACAGTAATAACACGGCAACATGGCCCAACATCACTAAGTGACACAGCCTCAGGGAAGCAGCGCTGTGTGTGTATGCCTCCAGCACTCACCACATGCTGAGTAGACCTAGTTCACGTTAGGGCCCATCAGACACGGTCTGCCTCCACGTCTTAAATTAATATGATAGATGAGAGATAGGAGATAAGAAACAGATAGATGATATATGGATGGATAGATAATGGATGGGTGGGTAGATAACGATAGATGATAGGTAGCTAGATAATAGATGGATAGATGGTAGATAGATGGTTGATAGATGATAGATAGATACCTAGTTTGAGTCTCCGTGACTAAAGTTCACGATCTTTTTCTTTCCTTACCTTTTGTTTTCAGATTCTAGGAGCTCCCACTCCCATGTAGACTCTTTGGCATACCACCTTATGACAGGCTTTAACTCTTTTTGGAAGCCAAACTGTACTTTGCAACGTAGAGTTAAAGACTTCCCTGAAAATGCAGAGGTCAAGAAAACAGGAAGAAGCATATCAGCACACTGATGTGACAGGGAAACGCCCAGAGGCTGCATCAGGATGCAGGCAGGTGTGAGTCGGGGTACCAGGATCAGCCAAGCATGTACACCCCACTAAGCTACCTACTTCCTGCTGTTTGTCCCGTGCAGCTAAGCTGTGCACCTCAAATGTGCAGCAATGTTCCTAACATGAGGAAATTCTCAGTCATGTCACTAGGGAACTCTGTGAGCAGCTTCACCTTCCACCAGTCTCTACATGAGGAGTGTGACACGGCCAGACCGTTTTACTAACTGAATGAATGTCGGAGGCTCCCAAGAATGGAAGTTCATGGTGGGAAAGAAGCCCACACACCTCACACTGAGCCTTCCGTGAGGCGGATTAACGGTCAGAGCCTCAATGAGGGTGGAAGGGTTGGAGTGCTCAGGTCCACAGTCTTGCTGCAATGCATCCTGGGCCTTCTTACCCTCCTGAGCCATCATTCCTTGCCTGCCCCCATGGCTGACTTAACGTCTTTACGATAGTTAGGATGTATTCGAGTTCTGAGAATGTATTCGTAGTTGAACAGACCACTGGCTTCTGCCAAAGCGCTGAAACTGTGGCTAACAGCTGAGCTGTCCCCTGAGGCTGCACACATGTATCTGATCTCTCCCCCAGTGCTTTCCAAACACGCGCTGAGGTACTAGTTTCTTTTTTCCATCACCACAAACTTTGTGAAACTGTTATCACATTGGAACATGAATTTTGCATAACCGAAATCTGTTCCCGGATCACAGTCACTCATTTCTGGCTCCAGGATAGACGGCCTGTTGCCACCTTTAGGATGAGCATGGCTCTTTCCCGTCAGCATTACCGCAGCCAGTACTTGAGGCACAGCAGATGGGCCTCGGGTGCTCTGGGACCACCCTCCCCCTCCTCCGCCCACTCCACGTAGACTGGCTTCGGGATGGATGGGTAGAAAATCTATGTGAAAGCTCATCCTCAGATCTTGATCCTTTCCCATTGGCAATGCTTTAAAATTCACTGGTTGTCCACAACTTGTATGTGTCTGTATGTTTTTCTTTCTTTCCTTCTTTTTTTTTGTTGTTTTGTCTTTTTTTTACTTTCTAATCTTTTATTTTTTATTATTAATTACACTTTATTCACTTTGTATCCCCCCATAAACCCTCCTCCCCTCCTAATCCCACCTTTCCTCCCCCTTCTTCATGCATGCCCCTCCCCAAGTCCACTGATAGGGGAGGTCCCCCTCTCCTTCCTTCTGATCTTAGTCTATCAGATCTCATCAGGAGTGGCTGCATTGTCATCTTCTGTGGCCTGGTAAGGCTGCTCCCCCCTCAGGGGGAGGTGATCAAAGAGCAGGCCAATCAGATTATGTCAGAGGCAGTCCCTCTTCCCATTACTATGGAACCCACTTGGACACTGAACTGCCATGGGCTACATCTGTGCAGGGGTTCAAGGTTATCTCCATGCATGGTACTTGGTTGGAGTATGAGTCTCTGGGAAGACCCCTGTGTTCAAATTTTCTGGTTCAGTTCAGTTGCTCTCCTAGTGGAGTTCCTGTCCTCTCCAGATGTTGCTATTTCCCACTTCTTACATAAGATTCCATGCACTCTGCCCAACAGTTGGCCCTAAGTCTCAGCATCTGCTTTGATAGTCTGCAGGGCAGAGCCTTTCAGAGGCCCTCTGTGGCAGGTTCCTAGGTTGTTTCCTGTTTTCTTCCTCTTCTGATGTCCATCCTCTTTGCCTTTCGGGATGGGCATTGAGCATTTTAGTCAGAGTCCTCCCTCTTGATTAGTTTCTTTAGATGTACAGATTTTAGTAGGTTTACCCTATATTATATGTATATATGAGTGAGTATACACCATGTGTGTCTTTCTGCTTCTGGGACAGCTCACTCAGGATGATCCTTTCCCGGTCCCACCATTTACCTGCAAATTTCATGATTTCCCTGTTTTTCATTGTTGAGTGATATTCCATTGTGTAGATGTACCACAATTTCTGTATCCATTTTTCAGTTGAGGGACATCTGGGCTGTTTCCAGCTTCTGGCTATTACAAATAAAGCTGCTACAAACATGGTTGAGCAAATGTCCTTATTGTGTACTTGAGCCTCTTTTGGATATATGTCTAGGAGTGGTATGGCTGGATCTTGAGGAAGCACTATTCCTATTTGTCTGAGGAAGCGCCAGATTGATTTCCAGAGTGGTTGTACAAGTTTACATTCCCACCCGCAGTGGAGAAGGGTTCCCCCTTCTCCACAACCTCTCTAGCATGTGTTGTCACTTGAGTTTTTTATCTTGGCCACTCTGATGGGTGTAAGGTGAAATCTCAGGGTTGTTTTGATTTGCATTTCCCTAATGGCTAATGACATTGAGCATTTCTTTAAGTGCTTCTCTGCCATTTGATATTCCTCTACAGAGAATTCTCTCTTTAGCTCTGTTCCCCATTTTTTAAGTGGATTACTTGGTTTGCTGCTTTTCAGCTTCTTTAGTTCTTTGTATATACTGGATATTAGTCCTCTGTCAGATAAAGGATTAGTGAAGATTCTTTCCCAATCTGTAGGCAGGCGTTTTGTTTTGATGACGGTGTCCTTTGCTTTACAGAAGCTTTTCAGTTTCATGAGGTCCCATTTATTGGTTGTTGATCATAGAGCCTGTGCTGTCGGTGTTCTGTTCAGGAAGTTGTCTCCTGTACCAATGAGTTCTAGGGTATTCCCCACTTTTTCTTCTAACCGATTTAATGTGTCTGGTTTTATGTTGAGGTCTTTGATCCCCTTGGACTTTAGTTTTGTGCAGGGTGATAAGTATGGATCTATTTGCATTTTTCTACATGTAGACATCCAGTTAGACCAGCACCATTTGTTGAAGATGCTATCTTTTTTCCATTGTATGGTTTTGGCTTCTAACACTAACCAAGCAAGTCAAAGACTTGTATGAAAAAAAATTTCAAGTCTCTGAAGAAAAAATTAGTAGAAGATATTAAAAGATGGAAAGATCTCCCATGCTCATGGCTTGGCAGGATTAACATAGTAAAAATGGCCATCTTACCAAAAGCAATCTACAGATTCAATGCAATTCCCATCAAATTACCAACACAATTCTTTACAGGCCTGGAAAGAAAAATTCTCAACTTCATATGGAATAACAAGAATCCCAGAACTGCTTAAACAATCCTCTACAATAAAACATCTTCTGGAGGTATCGCCATCCCTGATCTTAAGCTGTACTATAGAGCAACAGTTATAAAAACTGCATGGTACTGGCATAGAAACAGAATGGTGGAATGGTGGATCAATGGAACCGAACAGAGGACCCAGAAATAAACCCCACACACTTATGGACATCTGATTTTTTTTTTTTTTTTGAGGCAGGGTTTCTCTGTGTAGCCTGGGCTATCCTGGACTCGCTTAGTAGACCAGGTTTGCTCATGGAGATCCACCTGCCTCTTCCTCCCCTAGTGCTGGGATTACAGGCATATGCCACTATGCTCAATATGGCTGTATATTTTTTAAGGAATTGTTTTCGTCCCATCTCAAGTTTTTCCTCTTCACCACTATTTTTAGCCTCAGAATGTGCCACTACTGCCACCTACTGACCTTTTACTGTAAAGATAATTTGTTCAGATTTCTTTGTCTAAAAATTCATCATCATTTAAAATGGTAAATATTTTGACTAGGATCAGAAGGAAGGAGAAGAAGTCCTCCCCTATCAGTGGACTTGGGAAGGGGCATGCAGGCAGAGGGTGGAGGAAGAGAGGGATTGGGACAGGAGGAGGGAGGGAATCACGGGGAGGATACAAAGTGAGTAAAGTGTAATTAATAAAGAAAAATAAAATAAAATAAAATAAAAATATTGTGCTGAAACACCATCATTGGTTTTCAAATATAACAACTTCTGCTTGGCTGTGTGTAAAGTAATAAATGTCGTTGAACTTCACAAAATAAAAAGGAACCAGAAGAAAGTTAATTTCTCCTGTATCCAGAAGAAGGCACCATTTGGAATATGTTTGAGCAATAGTTGAAGTACTCTCCTGTAACTGTCTTTAAGGAGTAGTCCAAGGATTATATTCATAAGGGTTGATGCTAATTTGGTAAACTAAACACATAACCTGAATGGAAATGTATGCACATGTATCCAAGTATGTCTGCCCTTTCCTGAGAAGAACATAAAGCCAGTTCATCTTCTTTAATTAGCCAGGCTTAGAATATGTTTCCTCATGCTGTCTTAATGGAAGATCAGCATGTGACCCTGAGGGGAAAACCTAAGGACTGAGGCTTAGAAGGATCAAGAGGCCAAGAGAGGTGACAAAACTAGTCAGGGCCAAGTCAGTACTCTAACCTGAAAGTGTGACCACGGCTAATGTCCCGCTTGTTCCCTGAGGCACAGCGCCATCCATACACGCTGGTTACCCGGCGTCTTACCAAGCTCCACTTCCAGCGTGTCTGTGACGGGATCCAGGATGTCCGGCTTCAGGTTGATGTCCTTTTCTGAAAGATGGAAATGGAAGTCACTGCTGGTGCTGAGAAGTCGAGGGCCTGTGTGTGGAGGTTGGGACGTCACATCAGCACTGTTTAGGGCTGCGGTGCTTCCTCCTCTCTGTTTCCTTTCCCAGAACTCGTAAATCTGGGAGTTGGGATTTTGCACACAGAAAGCTGCTCCTTCAGGGCTCTGGTGATGGTTCAGTCAGAACGGTGTTGCTTGGAACACACGCACCTGAGTTTGGTCCGGGGAACCCACAAAATTAACCAGAAAAAGTGCATGTCGCACATGCTTGTGACTCTAGCATGGAAGTGCAGCCATGCAGAGACCAGCAGCTCAAGGGCAAGGCAGTGGGCAGTGGGCAGTGGGCAGTGGGCAGTGGGCAGTGGGCAGCGGGCAGCTCGTCTCAACCAATCTGATAGTGTACCTGAGACATAAAACCCAAGTTTGTATTCCAACCTACACACTCACACACACACACACACTCACACACACACACACACACACACTCACACACTCACACTCACACACACTCACACACACACACACACACACACACACAC
>NW_026585580.1:17423814-17424181 GCF_907164565.1 Psammomys obesus | reverse complement strand
CACACACACTCACACACACACACTCACACTCACACACACACACTCACACACACACACTCACACACACACACTCACACACACACACACACTCACACACACACACACACACACACACACACACACACACACACACACACACACACACACACACACACACACACACACACACACACACACACACACACACACACACACTCACACACACACACACACACTCACACACTCACACTCACACACACTCACACACACACACTCACACTCACACACACACACTCACACACACACACTCACACACACACACTCACACTCACACACACACTCACACACACACACACACTCACACACACACTCACACACACACTCACAC
>NW_026585580.1:17382281-17423414 GCF_907164565.1 Psammomys obesus | reverse complement strand
CACACACAGTCACACACACACACTCACACACACACACACTCACACACACTCACATTCACACACACACACACACACACACACACACACACACACACACCACTTGAACGTGCACGCACATCACACATGCACAGCTTTTATGAAATGCCCAGGACACCAGGCTCCAGATGCTAGGTAAACACTTCGTTCTTCAGGAGCCCATCTTTCCCGTGGTAAATGGTCCTCCAGGCCGGGCCTGCTCGTTGCAGGCTGTGTCTGCGTCTTGCTGCCGTTTGTCTGAGTCACCAGCCAGAAGGAAAAACCAACCCAAGGAACCAAGACTGAAAACTCCCCACCCAGCAGCTCCTCAGCCCTGGTTTAGCTTAGAATTACGCATTGGAGCAGCCAGCCTCTGACTGTAGTTTGCCCTTTTATCTTCCTGCCACAAAGTTTCAAACGCGCCTGCCTCCCTCCCTTTCTCTTGAAGACACCCTCTCTCCCGCCAAGCACAGTGGTGTCTTTTGGCAGAATCCTGACTCTCACTTCTCACCAGCCTCCTCCTCTGCCCCCTCAGGCTGTCAGTACCCACATCCCTCACCCGACCCTGCCCTGGGCAGGCAGTCTTGGTCTCCAAAGATATTCTGCTAGCACACATGAACTCCTCCCTCCCACTGGCACCCACCTGCCAGCGGGGGTCTGGTGAAGATCTCTCTTCCATTCTCTCTGCACATGGAAATACCTCAGGGGCTGAGTCTCAGGCCCCTCCTCACCCTTGGCCGTACTCACACTCTCACAGCCTTCACTGATCTTAACACACCCCTATTCACTGCAACATCACAACAGAAATCCTTCCAAACCAGCATTCGGTCCCCTCCTTAGACGTCCTTCTGCTCTTGGTTTTTCATGCCTGTTAAAGAGCGTTAGCATTTGCTCCCTTCCCTCTCAGAAAATGAGAATGTCTGCTTTTGTTTGCCAAATACACCAGGTTCTGCAGACTTGGAGACTATCCGCTCCGCCTCCTGGATATCTTCACTGTTCATCAAGCTTGCTGACTTCATCTACTGCCACCTTGGCTGGCATCAGCAGAAGGCAACTGAGCTCTGACCCTTGTCCTTGGCTTCTTCTCTTCAGGCCCTGAATTCTTCTGGAAACTTCTATGTATTTCTAGCATCCATCCCTTTCAGTCCACGCCCATTGTCACGACTGTCCTGGCAAGTGCCTGGATTAACCATGTCTTTCCTGCCTCCAAACTTACTCTCAAAAACATCATTTCCTCATGTTGGACAGAGTGACCTGCATTGCACACAAGCCTGTTCATGCACTGCAATGCTGAGTGTCCCCGATGGCCCTGTGGCTCGCGCACATCTGTCTTAGCACTAAGGAGGCTGAGGCAGGAGGTTACAAGTTTGAGGCCAGCCTCAGCTACATATGAACTGTAGGCTAACCTGGAATACACAAGGAGACATTTTCTCAAGAGAGGAAGCAAATGAGCAAACAAACAAAGCTCTCCACACAGAAACAAAGAAGACTGAAACAAAAACTCAAAACTATCTTAAAGGAACAAGTGGGCCCTTTTCTCAGAGCCCAACCCCAGCCGCCAGTTCTCTGGTCTTCCCTCCATCCTCTGCACCATGTCCACGGTGCTTCTGCCCCTGACCTCAGGGTGGACAGCACCGCTCACTCTGCCCTTCCCTGTGAAATGCCACCATTGCTCATTTCGCCAGTGTGGGGCCTGGCAGATCTTACACATGCTCTCTGCTCCTCCTTCTTTTTCCGCACCGAGTGGTGATTTCTGTCTCCCTGACCCATGACACAGTCATTTTCTAGAAGTCACAGAAAATGTGCTAAACCCTTAACCCACAGTGAACACTGAAGCTCGGTGCCTGCTCTGTGGGGATAGGGAGAAACTGTCACATGAGAGGGATAAAGCATGACAGACAAGACAGGAATGACTGGCGTAGATACACAGGGCCTCAGATGAAAGAGGAAAGTAAAGTCTCACTGAGAATTTAGGGACTCGTGGGTGTCTGTGAAAAAGATCATCTACACATCCCTTGTGGAGAAACTGGAGGCAGCACTGTCTGTGGGTGGGATTTCTCTCACACAATAAAGCCAGAGAAAGGCCCCGGGCCTCGAAATATGCCGGAACACCCCAACCAACCTTAGGGCATCACAACTGGACTGAACCTTGCAGCAAGAAAACCAGAAGTAAACTTCATTCATGTTTTCACTAAAACTGAGTCGACTACTCTGTTGTTCTTTGGAAGAAAGCCTGGATGACAAATTCTGTTATGTTTCGACCCCAGAAGCCAAGACTGGATAATTTACAACTATCATTTAGTTATGCTGTTCTTTGTCGATCTGGCAAAAATGACCCAAGAGAGGAGCCAGGAAAGACTCCATCCAAAAGGCAACAAATACGGCATGAAAACTTTGCTTTCCTCATTAGTCAGGGAAGAATAAATTGCAAGGGGAAAAACACTACTTGGTGTCAATCAGAAAGACTCATATTCCTCAAAACTAGTTAGTGATATTTAAAATTTGTTTGTCATTAATAAGGGGTGCCAAGTGGAAAGAAGCACCTTGGTGTAACAGTGTGTGTTTAGGATGCGGAAGGCGGTATTGTGTTTTAGCAGTGTGTGCAAACGCGTGGGAAGAGCACAAAAGCCTAAGTGTGAAGTATCCAGGCCAGCAGTTATCAACTGGTGGGTCGCAAGCCCTTTCATAGAGGTCACAAAGACCATCCCAAAACACAGGTATTTACGCCGTGATTCCTAACAGTAGCAAAATTACAGTTATTAAGTAGCAGCAAGGATGACTTTTATGGTTGGGGTCACCATAACATGAGGAACTGTGCCCCAGTGGGTTGCAGCATTAGGAAGGTCGAGAAGCACCGATCTAACTACGATCTTCGAATGCCTGTGGGAAAGCTATGGGGCACACAGGCCTCAAGCTGGAGCAGTGATGCTTCTTTTCTAAAAAAGCCCAAAAACAAAGACTAAGATAGTAAACATAAAAACAAACAAAACATTAACTCATCTTCAACAGGACCATGGATGTCACTTAGAGATTTGTGTGTGAAATATCTAATGCATGCTTAGGTTTATTGCAGAAAGAAACCAGAGAGAAAGGAATTGGAATCCCAGCTGAAGGGAGAATGAATACGACCCTGAGATGAGCCTCCTTGGGGCCGCACCTCATGGAAACACTGTTGTTTGCCATATGAACCCTTCGTCGATCGCCGGAGCGTGAAGGTCTCTCTTCGTCTCTGAAGGGAAATGAGCGCTTAACCAAGGAAAAGTGATTTTCACAGCAGTGAGCGTCCAGAAGAAGCCCCACTTACCGATGGTTTTCACTCGGACCACAGCTCGGACTGTCCAGGAGCTCAGATTATCTGACTGCACGTAATCACACACATACAGGCCCTCGTGAAAATCGTAGATAGCCTCCATCTCAATTGGATTTTCTTTATAATCACGCAGGAGTCTTCCATCCTAACTCAAAAGATAAGAAGTTAAACACCCCTCAGCCATCTCGTAGCTCTCTTATCACTATGCATCTCACGCAGAAAAGCGCCACAAGATTGAAGCAGGGGAAGGCGGGTCGGCTTGGGACAAGGGAATCCCACAAAAGGAAGACTCTGTGCTCCACACTCCAGTGTAAGGTGACCCGAGAGGCGGTTCCTAGCACAGGCACACTTCGGAGAAAAGAAAGCTGGGTCTGAGCAGCTCACAGAGAGCCACCGACTCAGTGTCCCCAAGCACATCGCGGGCCCAGAGCATTCTAGAACGCCCAGTGGACCCAGCAGGGTGCCCAACTTAATCTTAGCTAAACTGTGTGTGCATGTGCTTGAGAATGGCAATCTGTGCTCGTGTGTGTGTGTGTGTGTGTGTGTTTTGAGAAACTTGTGGGTTTTCAATAAAAGGGATATTCAAAATATTCTCACTAAGCAAATTTAATTTGAATGTAAGAATAAATTGTAAGCAAACTACACTAAGCAAATAAAGTGGACTATGTAATGATGACAGAGAATGCCTTAATACTAAGAAATCGTTATTGGATCTGAATGGAGAGTCAAACAAAAACCTTCCTACTTAGAAGCCACCGCTGACTTGGTCTTGGCTCCCCACAGGCTGACGGGCTCTCACTCTGGGCTGGAGCCTCTTTGTTCGTATGTGGGGGTTCATGCTCTCTGGGACCCCCGCATTTGTATGTCCCCCACTGCATTCCCCAGAGCCCAGGCTGCAGCTTCAGCATCAACAGGACTCAGCTTTGGGGAACAGAATCTCCAGTTGCTCTGGGCATGTCTGCTGCTTCCCACACCCAGAGCCTTGGAGGCCAGCAGCTGTTACCGGCACAGTAAGGATGCGATGGTGTGCATCCCTGTCTATGCTGTTGAAGGCCGTCTTGGTCCCTAGGTAGCTAGTAAATCCCGGCTGTGGAAAGGAATAAACACGAGTCCCTTCTCTAGGCAGACCCCGGTATCAAGCTTCTCTATGACACCGTGCACAGTGCGGGCAGGGAGGCTTGGCTCGCACAAAGGAGGGCTGCTTCCTGGAGTCTGCAGGGCTGTGAAGGATACCGAGGGACCAACTAAAGAGAAGTGTCCTTTAGGAAGACAATGAATGAAGCAAGAAAGGTTTTCAAGCAGGAGAGTCCTGGATAGGACATTTGAGAACAGTGACTAGCAGCTGGGTGTGAAGTTCAGAGTCTGTGGTAACGACCACTATAGGCACCGCCATGTCATTGACATTCTTTCGAGCCTAGTGGGGCTCAGTGAACATCTGTGGAAGGACTGGTTGCCCCTGCCCTAAGCCCTGCAGCCTCACTCCGTGTATGGTGTTTCTATGGCATGTGACCTTCCAGTTTCCCATGAGCACCAAGAGCAGAGCTCTTAAAATTCTAGTCTAAAGAACGGAGATTGGAGAATCGACAAGAGGGTAAGAATCTGTTCTCTACATTGGTTGCAAAATTCTCTCCCATATGCTTACACACCATTGTCGTTAGGTCCCACTCCCTCCAGAAGCCCCGCCTCCCACAGCAGGCCACGGCTGTGCCCTTCCCTCTTTCTCTTCTCTCATCTCTCCCAAAGAGCCCGGTAGCCCTGCTGCCTCCCTTGCCACCATCTCGCTCAGAAACCTTCAGTGGTCTCCTGTTGTCTTAGGAGACGGCCTCTCTCTTCAGACACTGCTGCCTGTGTTATCACTAGCTCCCTTCGTGTGACTCTCCCTTAAAGAGCAATTTCTCTCGCTGTGCCTCTCTCTTGAACACTCTCCCTGCCCCCCCCCAAGAGACCTCACTTGTCCAAAGGGGTCTCAGAGTCGGGACTTGCATGAATCTTATCTTTTTCATCTTACAAAGGAGAAGACAAATATTTTAGACTTAAAGGAAAACTAGCATGAACACGTCCACTAGAGTACTGAATATAGTTTTTCTGACTAAGAGTTTCACTGACTGCTTGAGGGATTTCCCTTCCACACGGGCCTTCTCACAGGTAGGAGCAGGAATTTCCCCTCCTCTAAGTGTCTGAGGCAGTTCCTGTGGCCCAAAAAAGAACTCCCCTGAGGTGGCAGAGAGCCTGAGAGGGCCACACTGGTCATAGACAGGATGAAAAGCCAGGGCAAGAGGCAGACACAGCTTAAATATTTTTCAAGGGATCACAAAGATCGGGAGCACCCCAGGAGTGAGGCTAAGAATGAGAAGAAAAGTCCAGAGACTTAGAGGACCCGGTAAGAGCATATAAAGACAGCACAGAGACCGTAGGTGTGCATCCTGAGAACCTGAAGGAGTGAACACAGAAGGCACTGTCACCAAGACCCTAGTCAACCCCTTAGAGGGGGACAGTGACCTAGCAGACCTCATCTTCACTTTACAGATGCTGATGGTGGCTTAGCATACGTCATCAAAGACTTCACAAAATAGAACTCAAAAGAAAGTTCAAAGAAAGGATGTGTGGGGGGGGAATAAAACTTACGGGGAAAGCAGCAGTCATCAGATTATTCAGTCACACACAAGCCTGGCAGGAGTGAGAGGCAGAGAGCTCTGCCCAAAGAACTGTGCTGTGCTCAGAGGCGAAGCAGAAGTGAAAAGGAGGAGCATCGCAGTGTGGTCTGTGTGGACTGTCAGGAATGCTGGCAAGAACAAGTAAAAACCTGGCAACGCTAAGACAGACATTTAGGGAGTATGTGAGGAGAAAAGCAAAACCAGTCTTAGCAAGAGGGCAACCGGTGTGATACTGTAATGTACCATCCTGAAGTGTAATTGGCTGCCAGGCAGCACAGCATTAGGGAACACACTGAAACTGTAGGGTTCTCTAGGAGTCTAAATCAGGCTACACTGGAGTTCCTATCTGGGCTTCCCCCACCTGCTCTGGGGGACTTCCTGGATCTACATTTTTAGCCCATTCTTCTTGATGGACTTCAAATGTTTCCTTGTCATTAGATCATCTTGTCTGGATTTGAGCATATCATATCTTTGCTCTCTATGACTGAATCGGTTTTTGCTTTCTACAGCTTGATAACTTAACGTGTTATGATTGTCTGTTTACTTGTCCTCTGTGAAAACTGCCTCTTCTTCCAGGAGAATGTCCCTTCCCTCCATTTTCCCATTGCTGGTTCTGAGCGTCAGAATGCACACTGGGAAAGTTCAAACAATTCAGCAGGGCCCCAGTGCCTCAGGAGCAACCCACAGTTTTCATTTCCACTCCCATAGAGTTTATGCCAGGAGGGAACTCTGCTTCTCTCACCCAGAGCAGTGGCTAATCCTTCGCTGAACAGACTACTTGCTCTCCAATTTCTGTTGCGATGCTAATCTTTCTTAGTGAGTACCATCACACAATCTCTTGCTCCCATCACCCAACAACTCTAACCTTATACTTCAGTCCAGTCCGGTAGTAATATTTATTTTAATATAATCTATAAAAAGTAATGAACCGGACATTTAAAATTATGAGTCCAACGTCAGTTTCCAGCGAAAGTACTTAGTAAATTATTAAACAGCTGGTTTGTGAGGACTTGGGGAGGAAGCAACGGCTAATATCAGACAGCTTGTATGCACTAACGACCATATAAAACTCACCTGATTTTCCTTGTATAACTGAAAGCCGCCCTGGAGTATGATTCTGAAAATACTTTCATGATCTCCCTGTTAAACACAAAGATCCTTCTGAGCTGAACGACAGGACGTGCGGTGTCTTTTCAGATAACCGAGGAGTACAGATACCTGAACAGGAGACCTTCGATAGACAAGGTGCAGCTAGAAGGGTCCTCCGGACCTCAGCTGGGAGCTGGAGCAGGTAAGCTTGGTCAGCAGAGCCCCTCCCCAACACAGTGTTGTTTTAATCTTACAGGATTTGCTTATGTGTTACAGGTCAGGGTCTCGTGTTTTTCAGGGACTCCTGTGTGTGACTGTGTGTGTGTCTGCATCTGAGTTTCTTGTGCTTTTTGTTGGCTCTTTTTTCTGCTTGTTTGTTTGTCCTATTCTGTTTTGATCATTTGGTTTGGCAGTTGCCTGTTTACATTCTAGTGACAGAGAAAGAAAGAGTGTGGATTTGGGTGGCTGGGAGGACATGGGAAAGAGGAAACTACAATTATAATATATTATATATATAAAAAATCTATATTCAATAAAATTAAAATGTTTAAGACAAGAATCACATGCCCATGTTTTAATCTATGAGCATCAAAATTCTGATGATACCTAGTACTCTGGATTATAGAATTACAGAACCATAATTCCAGTTTCTTCACACACAGAATGATGAGCTAAAACCAATGCATTAGAATCGAACAGGAATGAGTGGAAAGTTGGGAACATGGGTCACACACTCTCATCCCAGGAAGACAACTGACAATGCTCCTCAAGTTGTCTGGTTGTAGTGCTTACAGAAGGGGCTGGCCTTGCCCCAGAGTTGACCCACGTGGTTGGGCTATCACGGAGCTGAGGGAATGGCAGGAGAAGGATGAGCCCCACTTCAGTTCAGCATTGATGGCACCACAAGTGGATAACTGTGTTTAAAATTGCCCGGGGATGCTGAGGGGAGTGTTTGCAGTGAAAACAACCGGAGGGCCAATGGGTCAACCTGGGAAACAACTTCCAAAACTGTAATCTAAATAGTGATTTATCCTCCCTACTTAGAAACCGCCTTAACCCACGGGTCTGGCCAACTGCTCAGCAGCTCTCCATGGTAGGCAGCTCACAATGTGCCCAAAGACTCCAGTATCTGTGAGAGCTAAGCGAATGGAAAGAGAGAGGAGAAGTGGCAAAAGCACGTGCAAAGATTTCGTGGGACACAGCACTGTGACTCAACGTCAGCAGTGCAGCGAACCAACCTGGCCCAGGGTGGGGTTGTCTTAAAACACCAGTGGAGATTCTAGTTCACATTCTGGTCCTCCTAACAGGAGGCCACAGCAACAAAGAGATCTTGGTGTAGAGGTCATTTCTAAGGAAACTCTTCCACTGTCCTTTAGTGCGTCAAAGAATTGCTGAGCGTCAAAACATACTTATTATAACTTATTAAATTCAATTGCCTTTTACTTACAGAATCTGTTTACTTAAAGACTTTTTAAATTTTATTTTCAGAAACCAGAAAAGAAATGAAGAGAAAACACAGGTACTTTATTCTGAAGTTCCCACCATTAACTAATTAAGACCATGCAAGCACTCTGTGCTCAGCAGGCTCGGTTCTCGGCTAAGGATTGCTCCGTGCAGCCAGGAAAGTACCGGGAGCAGAGCCCTGCCTGGCACTGGCGGCAGAACAGTCTTCAAGCCAACCCTCCCTGTGGCTCGGGGCATTGAGGGGTACACCTGCCTGTGGAGCACAGCCACCACCTTTACTCACCACCTGCCTGTGGAGCACAGCCACCACCTTTATTCAGCTTCAGTGGCTGAGCTGCAGCCCAAAGACAGCACCAAACCTGCAGCCTGCCTTAGAGTCCTGCTCGACACGGATTTCAAACATTGCTTGCCATCCAGGAAGGGCAACTCAGCCATCACAGACATCCCAAAAGCCTAGCTTGCCTGACCACAGAGTTCAGCCAATTGTCTCAACAGACCATGGATAAGTTCACAGCTCCAGTCAACCCCAGAGGACGGGTGTTGTCCCAAGCCTTCCTGAGAATCCAATCCAAAGTCAAGTCCTCTGAAGTCACCTTAGCCCCAACCAGAATCCCAAGCTAGACTCTATCCTGAAGACCTGTCACCAGCTAAGACCACTTGCCAGGGCCAGGGTCCTCTCACACATGCAGCCAGCAACGCAAAGACATGAAGATTATGAGAAACCAGGGCACACAATGATGTAAAGGAAATGAATAAAGTCCCAATAATGGAGTTTGAAACATGGAGATCTATTTGCAGAAGGGTAGGCAAAAAAAAAAAAAAATTCCATGGCAACTTTCAGTCTGAAGAACTGCAAGATATCACAGATGGGAAAAACAGAATTTGAAAACAATTCCTAGGCAAAAATAAAATAAAATAAGAAGTTGGAAAAATAAAATAATTTTTAAATAAAAATCCATTAAAAAAAAAAAGAATATAATCACAAGCGAAACATCTTTAAGGTATTTGACAGTGGACTTGACCAGCAGAGGAAGAGCCAGGGAGAAGGGAACATCTGAAACCACCCAGAATAAGAGCAAAGAGAGTCAGCAATAACAGAAAGGCTGTGGGCCTCATGGAGTACCACGTTGAGAAGTTTCCAAGGAAGAGACGACAGTATCAAAGGACACGTACAGGGAAACATGTAATAGCTCCCCAAGCCTGGAGAAGAACAGTGCTCTGGACCGCTCATTAACTGCCCAAAGTGAAACCTAAGGAAAGATTACGGAAGTCAGCGAGAGCTGAAACACATCACATGAGAGGGTATATAAATATAATTCTCCTCAGCAGAAGTTCTGCAGGTCGGGAGGGAGGGACACGATGTATTCAGAAGTCACTACCTGCAGAGGTTGGAATGAGGATGGCCCCACAGGCTAACATACTTGAGCACTTGGTCCCCGGCTGGTGGAAGTGTTTGAGAAGGGTTGGGAGGTGTGGCCTTGGTGGAGGAGGGTGCAACATTTGGGGCTCTGCTGGATGAGCATCCATGTGTGCAAGCACTTGGAAAAGTCCAGCCCAGGGAAAACATGGGCTGTTTTCTCATATTTGTTTACCCGTTTCCCCAGCATTACTGTAAACTCTCTCCTGCACCCTTTTCTCCAGGACTCCCTCATTCCCACAGGCTTTGCACAAGTCGCTTGTCACCTGGGGACCTGCTGTGCTTTCCTCACCATCCTCCCTTCAGAAACTATTCTACTCTTACATTTCTTTCAGATCTTCTTCAAGACTTGCCTGTAGGGAGCTCCCTTCCTCAGCAATGCCCTTGTTCTCTGTGACAGCACAAATGAATTAACGTGTCCTGAACACGCAGAGGCCTGTTCACATCCTATCACTGTGATGAGACTCTCACATGTTGGGACCCCCCCCCCCCCATATTGATCAAAAGGGTGGCTCCAGCGATCTGAACAGCAAGGCGTACTCTGCATAAAGAAAAAAGCCACTTTGGAACCCAGGCCTTAGCACAGGCACAGAGCAGCCTGTATACAGCTCTGGACATGTGGCTGTCTGACTCATGTGTCTATAGAGCACCGTACAACGATGCCCCTAGGCAGTTTTAGGAAATGCATTCATACCTGGTACCAGGTCATCCTCGGGCGCTGCAGGTCACTCTGGCAGCTGAGGCTGGGGCAGTGAATGGAGCCAGTGCTACCAAGAAACAGGATTTGCTCCGCGTGTGCTTCGTCCCCACAGGACTCATTTCTCTGAGGCTTAACCTTTAAGACTGTCCTGATACAGCAAGCCGTATCCTGGGGGCTCCTAGGAGACAAAGGAGGCCCTGTTGGCACTTGTCTGGACCACAGGAAATCTGAGAATACTTTCAGAGCAGGATGCCTTTGGGACATACCTAATTCTGGGTCTGCAAATATATGATGAAGCACTGTTCTCCCGGGAGGCCACTGTATGCAGCACGCCTTTGTCCTGCACACGAGCGGAGCCTCTGCTGATCTCCTCCAGCGGCCCTCCCTGCTGAGGCTGCTTGTACCACTGGACGGCAGCTAGGTCCTCATGACCACTGCAGCGCGTGGGAGCAGGGCCTCCTGTGGGTGACGTTTGACTGACACGGGAGAAATCTTGCTTCCAAAGCTCTTGTAAGTCACAAAATAGGACAAGATCCTTCACACTTCCCATAGAATATATCCACAGAACGTTCCTGGTGGCACAAGCTGAGAATTACAGCAAACGGAACAACCCAGAGAAATGTGTTAGAAGGCAGGATTCTTGTTCATATTACAAATAGAGTCAGTACAACAAGGCTCTCCATTCTGTGTACTATGTCCACGCGGCTGATTTCCCAGGTTATCTGTCGCTTTAGACTCTGACCACAAGGCCCGTGGTGTTAACGTGTAAAACAAAGCCCTACCTGAATGATTAAACCCTGAGGTCCGGTCCCCCGCAACAAACCAAAGGAACACCCAGCCCAAACAAAGCATGATTCTCCTCTGCTCCTGTCATGGCTTCGGCGGTGCGGAGGGTCAAAGCTCTTCCTCTGGCACCCTCCTCATCTGTGAAAGAGGAAATGAAGAAATCAAAACCTGTGACCAAGCTTCAGGTCACACAGGAAACTGTGAAAGAGTACATCCGCCCAAACAGGCCTTTGGAAGCCCAGGCTCTGCGTGGGTGTCTTCAGTGGCATGAAGCAGCTTCCCCCTGTCATCTCTAGCCCATACAAAGGATGAGCACCTCACATCCTGGGTCCCCCATGACATGACATGGGGCCCTGGAGTAGCTTCTGACACCATCGCTCCACTTTTCCTTTTTATTACACTTCTAGGAGTACTTCAACTTTATTTCCTAAAGAGTTTGAATGTTATTTCTGTCCGCGTAATTATCTAAATCTGTTCAGTCATTAATCCTTTCCTGTGTTACCAAATGCAGTTTTTACTCGTTTTTACTTTCCTCTCCCTTTTCATAATGTTCTCATACCTTTTGTGCCTTGTTTTATATAACTCTCCTCCCTTTCTATTCACTCTTTCTTGCTCTCTTCCCTCTTTTCTTTCATTTGCTGCTTTGACTTTTACCTAAAATAATAATTGGCTTCACAGCATATTCTACATTGATATTGTACCATACTGTGTTCTATGGGTATCGGTGTAGTAGTTTGTTTTCACTGATTTTAAGTGTATTCTATACTTTGCTTTGCTTTGTGTTATTTTAATGGTTTGTTTACTCCTCCTTGTATGGTCCTGAGGAGGACCATACAAGTTCCCCTCAGGAGAACTTCAAATAAAAATGGAAGAAAGCTACAAAGCAAAACAAAAAAAAATTATAACAGAAAATCTCAGTAAACATGATTAAGTGAGGTAATGTTACACGCCCACGTGATGACAGCATGCCAACCCTAGGCCTACAGACAAGGACATGATGTCGTGCTGGGCAAGTCGCCCAAAGTCATCATGTAAAAATGATCAGTTACTGCAAGGGAGAAGCAAACAGGGCACTAAAAAGAAGCATGGGAATAAATTATGGATAAGAACGTGAACATTGAAAAAGAGGAAGTGGAAATTGGAACAACGTTAAGACAGAAAATCAAGAGTTTGGGGGGAGGACCACAGAAGTGGGAAACTCAGCAAAAACTCCTCCTGTAGACCAGAGGAGGCAGAGTATCAGAGGTGAGGGACCAGAAGATATGACACTTGGACATCAGTAGTGTAGAAATATACAAAAATAGGCAAAGTTCAATAATATACAGAAAATTACTCATTAACATTTGAGCAAAATGGTTGCCAATTACCACAAGGAAATGGACAGATAAGCCTAAGAAGTTTTGAAAACCCAGACAGACCAAAGAATGATGTCTCCAAAAAAAACACAGGCGTCAGGCTTCGGTGTTCACTGGGCGGTGGAGGAGCACGCCTTTAATCCCAGCACTCAGGAGGCAGAGGCAGGCAGATCTTTGTGAGTTCCACACCAGCTTGGTCTACAGAGAAGTTCCAGGACAGCTAAGACTATACAGGGAAACCCTGTCTCAAAAAAAAAAAAAAAAAAAAAAAAAACAAAACAAAACAAAAAAAAACAAACCATAGTTCAAACAGAAGAAACTATATCAAAAGCTACAAAAGACCAAATGCCAACTCAGAAAAAAAAAAAAAAATTCCCCTCATTGTGAACTCTGAAAGTACAGAATGATGTATCAGAAGCAGTGAAAAGAGGCAAATAGCAACAGAAATGACTGTTTTCAGTAACTCTATCTCAAAAATCAGTGAAGAAATAAAACAAACCCAAAACAAGAAAAATGAAAAGTAGTTCATGACAACTAAACCATTGTTGTTGAAGACATTAAGAGGAATTCCACACACGGGCAGAGAACAGAGAGTCCTGATAGTGAAAACACAGGGAAAAATAGACTTCATGAGAGAAACACATACACCAAAAATAATTAGGTACAGCTCAGTCAATTCCAACTCAGTAAACTAGCTAACGTCTAACATAAAAGGGAGAGAAAAACTATTAAATCAACAGGAAAACAATCAACAAAAGCCTAGGAGTCAAGAAATTCTTTTCAACAATAACCCTAAATACAAATGGTTTTAATTTTCTGATTAAACCATTTAAACTGGCAGAGCAGATAAAAGAGTAAGAGCCAATTATTTGTTGTCTACAATACACTCCTGTATTGGTTACTTTTCATTTTAATTGCTGTGATTAATGCAGCATAGAGAAGACTTTATGTGAGCTTACAGTCCCGGAGGGTTAGGGTTCACAGCAGCAGCATGAAACACAGAGACGGAGTGGAAGCTGGGGCTCACATCTTGCATAAGCACAAAGCAGAGGGCGTGAGCTGAGGATGGCAGAAATCCTTAAACTCCTCATTGCCATTCCTCCTCCAACAGAGCCTCATCTCCTAGCCCTACCCAAACAGTGCCATCAACTGAGGACCAAGCATTCAAATGACAGAGTCTACAGGGACATCTCAGTAAAGCCGCTCTACTGGCAAAGATAGACACAGACTGAGGGAAGAAGAACAAAAGTCAACATATCAGGCAAACTGAAGCCCAAAATAAACCGGAATAGTTATATGTCTACCAAAAGAGACCCCATGCCATAATGAGAAAAAGTTTTTAAAAGTTAGTACACATTAACAAGAAAGTGATTCATTAAGAAATAGAATTACTATGAATGTGCTGAACAACATTGGGTACCCAATTTCATTTTTAAAAGGTACTGCTGGACACAAACAGATTCACTCAGCTGCAAGAACAGAGAATGACTGGAACATCCCGTTTTCTTCAGTCCTGGATCATCCCGACGAAGCAGCAGCAAACAAACTTGGGCATTAACGTGCACCACAGCTCAAATGGGCTTCACAGACACATAAAATATTCCACATAGAAGCCTCAGAAAAGGGGATTCCCCCCTCCCCACAAACCCAGCACATTCAGTCTCATCAGGACCGAACACTTCCTCTTTCACAGTGTCCTGGCAAGGCAGCCAAGCCAGGGTGAAATGATGGAAAAGCATGCAAGAAACCTTGTCAGAGACAGCCCCAGTCCCCTTTCTGGGGGACACATTGAGGCTAAGTGCCCATTGAGCATATATGTGCAGAGAGCGGATATCCATCCATGCCTGGTCCTTGGTTGCTGCTTCAGTCTCCACAAGGCCCTCTGGGCCCATGTTAGCTGGGACTGTTGGTCTTCTTGTGGAGCTCCTGTCCCCTCCCAGTAGTTCTGTCCTTCCCCCACTCTTCTACAAGCCTCCCTGCACTCCACCCAATGTTTAAAAACTACACTGAGATACAAATTCATTAAAAATATTCCATGAAAAGTACCTGCTTAGCAATTCATTTCTCAAGTCATTTAAAAAATTACTTAAGGTTAGGAAATTTAGCAGAAGGATATTGTTTTCTTACCTTTGTTTCCTGTTCGTATAAACACACACAAAACAAGTTTTTATGTCAGTGACTGCCAACTTGTACATCTGAAAAAAAAAGTGTGAAAAACATCCATTTCAAAGGGTTCTACTCCTTTTTTTTTTTTTTTTTTTTTTTTTTTTTTTTTTTTTTTTTTTTTTTTACTCAGCAAGAGATTTACTTACAGAAGATGTCAGAATTATCCAAATTACACAGTCTGGAAATAACGAGTCACACGTGGACAGAAAAGGACAACCTCGGTATTTTGCAAAGGACCGTTGGCATTGGAAAAAGAGCATGGTCATAACACAGGGAAATCAAGTAAGCTACCTCTGTCCATGGAAGAAGAAGCCCTGAAATGAAGCTTTGAAAGCTGTTCTCTGGCCAGCCTCCTGACAAGAAAAGGTTTGTGGTTAGGTTTAGGTGAAATAGTGAGTAAGGCGGCTTTCTTTGCAGGAATTTCCGGTAAAGGATGGTGACACTCAGCACGATTTCTCAACAAAAGGGTTTCCCCCGCCCTTTTCTTCTTATAAAATGAGGACCACCGTCATTGCCTCTAATTTCAAACCTCAAGGCTTTCTTCTAGTGAACTTTAAAAATCTCCATCTCATCAATATCACTTATATGAAGCAACAATTTATTGACAAAAAGAGTGCAAACACAGCCCTAGAATGGTGGTTGTCTGGGGCTCGCTGTTTTCAGCCTAGTTAGGCTACTGATTATTCAGATGTCCACAGGTCAGAACACGGAGCGTGGGCGTAGCGTCCTTCCTCGAGGACCTCTGCTGACACAGTTGACACAGCAGCCACACCCGCAAGGCCTCTAGGGGCCAGACAGGATTTTTTTTTTTAATGTTTACTATCAGGTACAGCGTAAACAGGTGATGAAGTAAATTCTGTATGAGCTTTATTTTGTAGATTTGCTCTTCAAAGGATGTAAATATTTTTTCATACCAAGTGAACTTGTAAGAAACAACCACTAAAAGTAAAAATATGAAGAATTAACCTAATTATATTGAGTCAACAAAGCGCTATTAAAAATAACTTCAAATGACTTGAGAACGTTCTTTTATCTTGTAATAAAATATTCCTAAGGGGGAACACTGTTAAAAATATCAAATTGCTTTTAGTTAAAAAATATATTGTTAAATACAAGTATTAAAATTATTCTGAAGCTAGTATATATTATATATTATAAACATTGTAACATTAAAAATGAATAATGACATTAATATCATCAAGAACTGGAATTTTCTGCATGCAGAGAGCACCAATATAAAATTGGTGACTAAGTAAAACTTGCAGTGTTGACTAAAACTGTTCTTTCAGTGTTGACTTAAGATTCATCTCTCTGTCTCTCCTTTCTCCCTACTGACCCACCCTGACCCCGTGATCTTTTCTTGCTCTGTCTGCTTTAGGTAATCTCATACTCAGTAAATGTAAGGCTGTTCCTGGACTCTGAAGACAATCTCTCCCTGGCAGCGGACACAGCTTCATAAAGACGTGTCTAAGAAAAAAAGCTAGAGCAGCTTAAGGCCACAGTGTCTTCTCGTGCCAGTAAACCACACAGCAGAAAAAGGAAATGACTGCAACTCAGCAGCAGTACCGAAGGACTTACATGTCAACTTTACAATGGTCAAAGATGGACACTTGGAGTGTCAGCAGATTGCTGTTAGTGTGTGAAATGCTGTAGGAAACACCCGTGTCTTATGGCGTGTTACGGCACGCACAGGGATAGAGTAATATAAGAACACAGAGCAGCAATAGCCCAGGCCGCAGTGGAAGTCAGGCGGAGCATGGGAAAGCATCTATTTTCTGCATCGGATTGCAGATATTTGAGCATCTGATGCATGTTTCTCCTGCTATCTATGTGTGAACTGTTGTGTGATCGGCATTTGATAAATGAAGGTAAACAGCTGGGTGCCTTCTATTGCTCTTTTTAAAACCTAAGCGTCGATTCCTCTTGGCAGTGTTTTGCTTTGCTAACTTAATGATTTGAATGGAATGGTGCAACGGTGAGTCCAGAGAGGAACCACTTTGAAAGTGCGTGGTCTGCTTGGGCAGGGGGACAACCGTCACATGAAAATGTGCTCGCGTACGCTTGAAAACACGCAGCTTACGACATCCACGAGGAGGTGGCTGGGGCAGCTGCTCAGCGAACGTGGAACTTCTGCCAATTTTCCTGGTGATTCAACAGTGGTTGCTCTATAGCGAGGAGGCTGCCTGCCTGTTGATGCGCCCGGCAAGAGACTGAAGACCTGGAATGGCAAGGGTGGCTGCTCAGCTTTCAGACGGTGTACCCCGAGGGCGCCGGCGGGAGTCTGGGGGTGCATCTGCACTGCTAGTCAGTGTTGGTTAGTTACCCGATCGGAGGACAGACTCATCCAGCTCGCAGGTGCAGAGCGTCTTCCCGGTCGGTCTTCACACTCGTTTTAATAGGCCTAACCATGGCTCTCAAGCTCTGTTTGCTCTCTTCAGCATGAAAGCTCCCAGAACCCAGCAGTGGGGCCAAGAAAATAAGGTCTGTGCCTCTGTGTGGGGGCTTTCCTCCCGAGAATCATCAGAACAGAACGTCCTCAGGCGCATCTGAGGCCACCTGACGTCCCTGCGTGCCGTGAGGTGGGATCTGGTCATCGCTCCTCACGGGACAGTGGCTTACCTGGTGCGTGGTGGGCTTGCACGTGTGAGGGTTCACATGTGTGTAGAGGCGCGCGTCAGCATGTGTGTTCAGGGACACCTGTGCATGCATGTGTAGTTAACGTGTAGTTAACGTGTAGTTACCGTGTAGTTCTTCTTCCATCCCCCACTGGTTACATCGAGTCACGAGCTCTCGCGGAGCCCACAGCTCACCGACTGCTGGGATAGCCAGCCCACTCAGGTCTCCCTTGTCCCCGCCTCCCCGACGCTGTGATTTCAGGTGGCTGCCATGCCCACCTGGCGAGCACACACATCCTGGAGGCCTCTTTTGAGGGGCACCATGATCTACACTTACTACAGAGGTTAGTTGCTTTTCAGGCAGGGTCTGGAGGTCTAATCAGTCGTGGAGATGGCTGTGTGCGGTAGAGTACATATGGCCTTGGAGCACTTCCTCCGAGGGCGACCCTCTGGCCAAGATGACTTCTAGTCAGGCCATGGGTAAATCAGCATCGAGATGAAGTCTAAAGGCACGGATGACAGGTGACCGTCCAATGCCAGTGTCATACCCCACTCCGATTAACAACGACCGTTAGAGAACACACAGGGACTGAAGAATGTCAGTCCTTCAGTGGCTTCCTGTGCTGCTGGAAGTGCCCCGTCCAGCCCTCCTGTTCAGACTGACATTCAAAAACGCTGCCAAGGTGCCCTCAGAGATGGGTGCTGGCATCTGTGTCCAGAGTTCCTGGCTGCATGCATCTCCAGGCAAGGTCACCGGCTTTGTTGGCAGCCTCCATGTTTTGAATGGTTTGGGACTTACAGGTGAAAGAATCTGCCTGGATTGGCTTTTCTGTCTAAATAAGATTGCAGTTTTTACGGCTAAACAGTGATCTCTTCAGAAGTACGTTCCCTGGATCTCACTCCACAAAATGGGCTGTCTGTAGCTCACCATGTGGCCTGGCCTACCCTCAGACTTGCAGCAATCCTCCTGTCTGAGCTTCCCTGGATGTAAATGATCAGGCCTGGCTGGGTATCTTTCAAAGTAATGTGTTAGTGGAGAACTTAACATATAACACAGCTGTAGCTTCCATGTTTGATGAAGCAGAAAAGGTGAGGTGAAGCCCAAGGTATGTCCCAGATCTGCATCTGCTATTCCAGGATAGTCTCTGAGGAACCCAAGGCTCAGGTAACAATCCGTTACTGAGCACACACGCACAAGTTGTAGCAATTTATAAGTGAGGAGTGTGGTCTCTGAGTATGTATTTCACCCACAAGAGGCATTAGAAACCGATCTCCAAAACACATAGGTGTTGACCGAGGGCTCCCAGCCTGGGCTCTGATTGTTATCTCTGTGGCATGCCAGAGGCAGGGGAAGGGTCCCTGTCCTTCCCACAGAGCCCACACACCGTTTCCTGTCAGCTCTGTGGCCTGGTCCCTCGGAAGGCCCTCCTCCCCCAACCCCGCCCTGCGCTCGAGAGCTCTTGAAAATGTGGCTATCTCCAGCTTTGTTCTCCTCACACTTCAGGAGTCTCTGTCCGCTTCTGACAGCGTGTCAGCACCCGCCCTTCTCACACCTTGGCAGCATCGGTGGGCCACCTCTCTAGTCCCCCCCCCCCCGTGTATCCTGGGGATGTCATATACGGTGACACCTCACCCAGCGTGTGTTTTCCTCTCACTTTGTCTTTCTGCCCTGATCTGAATGGCTTAGAAGGCATCCAACCACCTCTAATCTGAGCTGTTCCCAAGCAGACAGCTTCATGCTTGTGAAGCCTGATTTGTGCATTTGTGGCATATGCCACCTTTCCAGACAAGTGTACAAAGGCACAAAGCCTTTAAAATCTTTACCTACAGCCTCATTTCCCAACACGCAATGCTGAAGAGGAAACACATGCTTCTGTGTTTCCTGGCCTCACAGAAGAGTCATGGTAATGCTCCTGGACATAACAGGTCTTAAATTCCATGGACTATGTAGGCCACCCCATGTCTTGATTTCAAAGTGACTGTAATTCTTATTTAATAAATACTTATAACAGAGCAATCGACATAGGTGAAGAGTTTCCTGTGTCCTTGAGAGAGGGCCATTCTGATAGTGTGGAATTGACTTCCCAGATTAAGCACATCAGAAATCTTAGAAGAGAAAGATACTCAAATATCTAAACAAATTCTACTGAGAGTAGTTGGTAGCATTGTGTAAAACTAATTTTTAAATATGCACATTAGTTAACTGGCATGTGAAAGCCCACTGTATCTAAGGTCCTGTATTTAGTGGCAGTATGTGGCCTCGGGAGAGAGGGGGTAGAATTCTGTCCTTACGCTGGGTGGAAGGAAAGTGTAAACCTTACACACTTATACTACATATTGTATTTAAATGTTTGTGAAAACCAAAGATTTGGCACCATGATCTGCATATGAGAAAGAACATAAAGCATTGTCTTTCTAGGATTGAATTCCCTTGTTCTTCCTTCCTGCAGGCCAGCTTTCATATTGACTGATGCTATGCAGCTGCTGTTGGAAAAAGAGAAAAAGGAAAAAAGAAACCTGTGTGCCGGAACACTGGCACATTCCGGCACGCCGGGCAGAGTCTGTCCGCTGGCGCACTAGAGGCGCACGCATGTGTGTGTGTGTGTGTGTATGTGTGTGTGTGTGTGTGTGTGTGTGTATGGAGTAGCCAGCCACTTCAGAATATACCGAAACCCCTCCACACAAGGGAACTCACGCCTGGAATCATCAACACGGTGAAAAGCCCACGGCTGGCGAGGGTGTAGGACCTGGCGGGGGACAATTACTGTTACTTTGCTGAATGTTTACATTGTGAAAACTCCTCAATGTCTATGTTCATGCCTATAGAGCTGGGCTGCCCTCAACCTTGAGCAAAGGTGCTTTTTCTTTTCTTCTCTGTTCCTTTCTTTCTTTCTTCAGTGGATGGCAGTCATGCAAAGACTCATAGCACATCAAAAAGTTCTGAGACCAAGCGACTGTGAGCGCTCAGCCCTAAATCAGACATCTCTGTTAACTCCTCTCTGCCCCCAGCCCCCCAGGCTCTGGGAACATGCCGGAAGAGGAAGCGGAAGAAGACCTGGGGGATGGAGTGGAGAGCTTCTGATATGACACAACCTTTACATTCTGAAGTCGCAGCAGCGCAAGACCAAAGCGGTGAAATTCCAGCGCGGATGGAGAATCCGCCATGATGCAACTGTCGGCAGCTGAGAGCTGCTGGGGAGACGGAATCTGTCTTCCTATGGGTGCATGTTCTAGCGGACGGCCCAGCCCAGCAGGTATGGGCAGCACTCACTGGACTTTGCGGGTTATTCTAAATACAAGGACAATAACTGAGCACGGAATGTGATGGAGACTAGGAGGAGGTGGAGGGGAAAGTGGACGTGGATATAATATCTCACCATCTACATGTATAAGATTCTCAAGGAATAAACTTCTCAAAAAGATACACACAGCAGAACTGGCAAAACTGAAAAATGATAGCTGTAGGAGGTCATGCTGCATTTCCCTTATCTCTTCAAAACAGGTGGGAATCTCTGTTGAGAATGAGAAAATACAGTCTTAAAATAAATGAAAATGACATCAAGAGACATTTCAAATCTAATGTACACATTTGAAGATTTAATGTAAAATATGTTTCATATGAAATAAACATCATGTGTCAAAGCATGAGTAATTAAAGAATTAAAGTAATTCTATTTATCAGAAACTCTCAAAGCAACATTTCTTCTGATTCTGTATTTTCACACATAGGACATAAAACATTTGCTGAGCTCTCCTTCTTTTAAAAGCCAGTCAAACAGCACATGAAGTCATGAGTGAAAAATAGTACCTGAGACTCCCCATTCTTCTTCTTTTTCTTTCTTTTTTTTTTTATTCTTCTCTAAATCTCCTATATCTGCTGCAGCTAGTCTCTGCTCTGCTCTAGACTTTCCAGGAACATTTTTGCTACAACTAAGCAAGCTTGCAGACTTGCTGGGCTTCTCCGAATCTTCTTTCCTTTGCCAGGTCAGCATTCACACACATGCGTGCGCACACAAGCAACTCCCACAGGAAGCCCTTGTTTTGAACCATGGAGAAGGCCCAGGGTGACAGCTCCTGTGAGAGAGACGAAAGTGCCTTCCGGTGCCCAGAGTTGTATATCCCAACAGAGAGTGGGGTGTGTGTGTGTGTGTGTGTGTGTGTGTGTCCCTCTGTTTGTGTTCTTCTCTCAATTTGCTGCTCAGATCAAAGCTGCTTGTCTCCTCTGACCTGCTTTCCTGCCTGATCTCTGGCTCCCGTTGACTCCACTGTTAAACCACAGAGGCCAGCATGAACCAGGGGCATTGCCACCATCACCAGAGAGCCTCATTTACAGAGCAGTCTGGTTCCCTTGTCAAGGAGGCATACCTACTTTATGATTTCCTCATCTGATTTTAAAGATGAGGAAACTGAGGCATGAGAAACTGGATAAAATCACAGAGCTTAGCAAAGAAGCAGAAAACCCAAGGTTGTCACTCAAATGTGACTGCTCAGACCACACCCTCAGCCATCATGCGGAACGGCCTACAGGCCAAGGCCATTCAGAACAGCCAATAAAATTAATAAGCAATTACTGCTGTTTGTTGCACTTCAGTAGCTAATATGATCCTAAATATAAATATTTACATAAAGCCAACAGAAGCTTTGGACCACTGAAACTGACAGGCTCACGGAGTCCTCTGAATTTACATTTTTGTCTGTCACGCATGACTCAAAGGTGTTCAGGGTTTCCCTTCTATGAAGAGGTCTAAGGAATAAGCAAAGTCTGCCTCTGTCGACTGAGTTTCCAAGAACTATCTTTCAGCACTAAGCTCATCCTGAAGCCAGGTCCCTGGATCTTCCTCTCACCTGGCTTCCCTTCTCTTCAGACAGCAACCCCACTCTCTCCCACTTCCCCAGCCTGGTGAAGGAGAGCTGTGGTGAAGACTGGCTGGTAGAAAGAGCCTCTTTGAGCACCTAAGACCCTCCCACTGGGATCCCCCGCTAGTTGGAAACTCCTGAAGAGACACCTTGCTCTGGTCGTGAATCAGTTTGCACGTGGAGGTCCACCCTTGCTGAATGGGCCAGTGTGCAGATAGCTCTAGGCCAAAGGTCCTCAACCTTCCTAGTGCTGCACCCTATGAATACAATTCCCCGAGTTGTGGTGACACCCAAACATAAAACTATTTTCATTGCTACTTCATAACTGCAACGCTGCTACTCTTCTGAATCGTAATGTACATATTTTTCTAGATAGCAGTTTGGCAAAGGGGGACCCACCCACAGGCTGAGGACCACTGATGTGGGGAGAAAATAATCACAAACTGCTTTCTGCTGAAGCTCAGGCTCTTCCTAGAACTCGGGGTCATGGATCAAGGTTTTGTTTCATCTCTGATGACCCGATGGCAAATCTCATTCTGGGAGAGATGCTAACAGAATTCAGTCTTTCGAATGACCGCCCTGTTGGGAATAACCACACACACAGGTATCTAGAAGGGTGCCAGTTCCTTCGACATTGAGCTTTTCAGGAGCTCAGAGTGCTGAAAGCACAGGCATTGCCTCTGACTCTTCTCTCCACGGCCTGCTGGCTTTTGCAGGCATCAGGTAGAGAAGATTCTTCCAGAAGCGGGAGTTATGTGAGAGTGACTTGTCCGCCTTCCAGGTCAGAACTCTGGAGGACTTCAGGAGTTTCAGCGACGGGGGCAGAAAGGAGCCACTACTCGCCGGAGTGAACTCAATGAGGATTATTTTAATCTTCCTTTCCACCAGTGCTTTGTGGAGGCCACTCTCGAGTTCCAACCGGCTTTCATTGGTCAGGTAGCTCTTGCTTAGGACAATGATTAGCCTGCGGCTTTTCTCGATCAGCGAATGGATCTCATCAACGATGGCTGGAAAGACAAGATGTGTGTCAGGTCAGAGAGCTGAGGGCGGACACAGGAGAAAGAAGACTGCATGTATTGTGGGTGTAAACATGCTTTTGTTTTGGTCCCAGGTGTGGGATGTGGCACTGACTCAGATTGTTCACAGCAGGAAACTATTTGCCTCCTGCGGGCTCTGAGAGGAGCTCTTTGCCAGCTGCAGATAGATTCTGAGGACTCTAGAGAGAGAGTAAATGCCAGAGCCCAGAGAGTTGAGAAGAGAAAGAGCAAGGCCGCTGCTTCCCCTTTGCTGCTCCTGTGGCTGTTGTGAGACAAGAACCTGGAGATCTCCTGACATGAGGATTGGCCTGGCTCCAAAGAACCCAAAGACACTGGCCAGCAGGAAGCAGCTAAGAAAGAACTGTGCCCCCTCCCACTAACCCTTTCCTACCTGGTGTTGGGATGTTGGAAGAGACTAGAGTGGAGTAGGGAGAAAGATCTAAGAAACGTAAATAAAAGAGTTTTTTTAAAAAAGTACGCCAACATGCATGTTCCTGTTTTACAGTATTTTAACCTTTGGCCGAACTAACAAGGTTTTCTTTAAAAATAAAACAGTTTCATTTGTTTTAGACATCTAGCAAAATAATCATCTAAATAAGCACAGTCCTGGGCACTCACCTAGCACTTGTGCCTTTCAAGTCTGTAAAGGAATATTAATTCATCTCCCCATGGCTGCAACCTCACGGGAAGCTATTCTCACCGCCATTTCGCTAACGTCTAGAGTGATGAAGAACTCGCCTGCAGCCCCACAGCTGGTGAGTGATGGGCAGGCAGACTTGACACACGAAGCACATTTTTCCAGTCACTACTAGTTTGTTCTTCATCTCTGTGGGGAGGTTAAAGATTTAAAACAATAACCTAAGCTAACCATATGTGGCTGGGGAATCGTGGACGTGGTTAGCCATACATGCCCAGCTCTGCTCTAGGCCCCAGAGCGGTCAACCAAGCCTAATGACAATCCGGCATACCAAAAAGAAAACCTTTTTTCTTTTCTTAGCTTAGGAGAAATGAAAGGAAATGTAACAAAATGGTGGTGAAACTGTGATGTACTTTCTAGATGCCAAGTTCACCAGCATGGCCTGCTCCTCACACGCACCTCGTGATTCACTACTAGTTTGCACGCTATTTACAATTCTCACTTAACAGCATTTTCCCTTTCCAATTTGTAGTGTGAGGGGAACGCAAAGCTATTTCTTATTTACTGGCATATTTTCTTCCTGGCCTAACTTAATACAGGTACAGCACATAATAAATATGGGATGGATGAATGAATGGTGGTAAAAACATTTGTGTTTTTCATTCCTTTTCCTTCTCCTCCTCTTTCCCCTCCTTCCCTTCCTTCTCCTTCTCCTACTTCTTCTATTCTTTCTCTTCCTCCTTCTCTTCCCCTTTGTTCTCCTCCTCCTCTTTCTTCTCCTTCTCTTCTTTTCCCTCCTTCTCCTACTTCTTTTCTTCCTCCTCTTCTTTCCCTTCCTTCTCCTACTTCTTTTCTTCTTCTTCCTCCTCCTCCTCCTCCTTTTCTTTCCCCTTCTCCCCCTTCTCCTACTTCTCCTCTTCCTCCTCGCTCTCATTAGTTAGTTTTTAGCATATGTGCCAAGCATCATGTGTGCACACAAAAATCAGAGATCAGCATTGGGTGCCTCCCTCAGGTGCCTTCCACTCTGTTTACTGAGGCCTCAGAAAGAAACACCTGTGCCTTTCCTGGGTGTGAGACCTGTGATGCAGCATGAGAAGAGTCCATGGGGAAAGGCTGGAGCTATTTTCTCAATATCTATTACGATGTGATAATGAGAATTTGGTTAATCAGACTGACCTGGTTAGCTAATTACTACCCGTCAACTGGCCTGCCTTCTGTTGCCTTAAAGGAATGTGGCCATTTGTACCTTTTTAAGGTAAAAGGATGATCAGTCATCTCATTTCTGTACATCTAAAGAAACTAATCGAGAGAGGACCCTGACTAAAATGCTCAATCCCCATCCCGAAAGGCAAAGAGGATGGACACCAGAAGAAGAAGAAAACAGGAAACAACCTAGGAACCTGCCACAGAGGGCCTCTGAAAGGC
Organism: Psammomys obesus; assembly: GCF_907164565.1. NCBI lineage: Eukaryota > Metazoa > Chordata > Mammalia > Rodentia > Muridae > Psammomys > Psammomys obesus. The sequence goes on along the minus strand of NW_026585580.1, from coordinate 17,397,887 downwards.
TCTGCCCTGCAGACTATCAAAGCAGATGCTGAGACTTATGGCCAATTGTTGGGCAGAGTGCATGGAATCTTATGTCAGAAGTGGGAAATAGTAAGAGCTGGAGAGGACAGGAGCTCCACAAGGAGAGCAACAAAACCAGAAAATTTGAGCACAGGGGTCTATCCAGAGACTCATACTCCAACCAAGTATCATGCATGGAGATAACCTAGAACCCCTGCACAGATGTAGCCCATGGCAGTTCAGTGTCCAAGTGGGTTCCATAGTAATGGGAAGAGGGACTGCCTCTGACATAATCTGATTGGCCTGCTCTTTGATCACCTCCCCCTGAGGGGGGAGCAGCCTTACCAGGCCACAGAAGATGACAATGCAGCTGCTCCTGATGAGATCTGATAGACTAAGATCAGAAGGAAGGAGAGGGGGACCTCCCCAATCAGTGGAATTGGGAAGGGGCATCCATGAAGAAGGGGAAGGGAGGGTGGGATTGGGAGGGGAGGAGGGAGGAGCTTATGGGGGGATACAAAGTGAATAAAGTGTAATTAATAAAAGTTGAAAAAACGTTAAAAATAAAATGTGCAGAAAAAAAAAATCTCCATTCACTCTCGGTCCAGGATTTCCTTTCTTACCTTTGCCAGGCACCACATCTCTTTCATATATGCACAACTTATACCCAAATTGTTTCTCCAGGACCCTGGGTAATGTCTCCACAGCAAAAGCATATTCTTCTCCATTCTCAGGATGACACTCTTTCAGGTAAGACACAAACGCATCGTACATTTTACCATCTAGGAGATAAGATGGACTCTTTTAATTCATGATTGTGGAAAACTGCAAGTAAAAATTTGTGTGAAAGTCATATATAAAACAAATAAAATTTTTGATTGTCAAATCTTAGAGGCATGTAAAGCAACTGATTATCTAAACATCTTTTTAAAGCTTCTGTTTTAAGAGTAGAGAGAGAGAGAGAGGATAACTATCAGGACATTAAGGCAGACAAAGACAATGAAATGCTAGAGAGCACAGAAGACCCTCATTCCAGGACTGTGAATTAAGTGACACCTTAGCTCATTCACTTCACTCAACTCTACCACAGAACCACCCAGGTTTTATTCTCCAAAGGCCTTTAAAGTGAGGGCAAAGCAAAGTAAAATAAAGGAACTGAGACTGTACCCTGAGAGTGGAAGAAATAACAAGGCTGCTTAGCACAGGAGCTGGCAACAACAGAAAAGAGAGCCAGGAATTTCGAGGAGAGCGTTGAGAAGTATGCGGGGGTGGGGGTCAGAGGTTGTGATTATAATCTAACACACACACACACACACACACATGCGTGCACACACACACACACAGCCTAGGGTCTAACACAAACACACACAGACACACACACACACAACTCATTCTGCCCGCTGGATAACTAAATGTGTGTGTGATTCTCCTCTCATTTTCATGCACTCTATTGATGAGACAGAAAGAAACGCATTAGCAGATGACAAATCCTGTGACACAGACAAAGATGAGTAAAACAGCTTGGCCACCGAAAGGGGAGGGACATAAACAAGGGAAGTTTTGGCTAACATCCTCAACGATGTTAAGGTGTAGATGGACAAGCAGGAGTGTGGTGAAATAGTTTATCTTGATCACGCAGAAATCAAGTCGATGGCCAGGCGGTTACATCTCTACTGACTGGACTGAAAGGTAAACATGTCCAGGTGTTTTCTTAAAATAAGATGGGCAGGAACAACTCTGGGTCTGCCCTTCTTACATGTCATGTCGTTTATATGCAATGACCCAGCCCTATTTCTTCACATTCAAGTTCACAAAACAGTGCTTTCTCTATATGGCAAAAGCTTGCTCGGTTCTTCTTATAGTATTCTGCTCCATCAATTTGTTGGGAGCTGTTGCTGACATAAAGCAATTGTTTCGGTAGAATTACATGTATGAGAAAATTTTGATAAAGGTTATAGACTCGTATGCCAATCAAAGGTAGGAGAAAATGTAGGTGAAAATAAAACTAGTTAGTAATTTAATCAGCAACTGCTGCCTCTGAGTGATTCTTTTAGATTGCTGTGAACTATAGCTATTGTCTTGGCAATGAATTATAGTGCTTTTGTGAATGTTTTTATCAAGCCAGTGCAAAAATAGGCACCAAGAGGTAAATCAAGTAAAGGATCACAGTTGTTTCATAATCAAGATATAACTGATCATGAGAAACAAGGAAGGCAATCCCCTATGTATCTACAGTTCATGTAACATGCTTTTGTTCTTACTCAGGAAAAACTAGTTCCCAACTATTAATTGATTTCAAATTTCCTATGCCAAATAATTCTCTTCTATGATATTAATCAGGTAGTTTACATTAAGATTTATTTTTAAATGTGGATAGTGAGAGGGTTAATAGAAAATACTGATTTCCCCCTATCCTAGCACTCATCAACTGCAAGCAGCTTCCTGGCTCAGGGTGGGACTTTGGTCCACTTCTTCTCTTCAGTGATGCGGTTTTGCCTGGTCTGAACCTGTGCAGTTCTTGCGCTGGCGCAGACTCTGTGGGTTCATGTGTGGCTCAGGCCTGCTGTGTCTGGAAGCCACTGGTGAGTAAAGACAATTTTTGATCCCTAATCAATGAAACTATCATTATATAAATGGTCATTTAAATGGTCACTTAGAATAATAATGTCAGCTGGACCAGCGTTTCCCCAGCTGTTTGTATCAGTCGACTGTGTTGTAATAGTTGTTGGCAGTTGGTTCTTTTCATCTCTTTCCTTTAGAGAACAACACGGAGCACACTCTTGGCCACTGGAGTGCTGCACCTGCTACAAAAGTCTTCTTGCCTGGACATATCTGCATGGCTGACCTTCCCACAGACCGCACCTCTTCATGGATTCACTCTGTGCTGCTTAGAGCATGTTCCTGAATGTTCCTGTGCACTGCCATGACAGCAGTTATGAGTTTTGAAAAGTATTGGGGCTGGACAGATGGCTGAGTGACTGTGAGTTCCTGCTGCTTCTGCTGAAAGTCTGGGCTCAGGTCAGCACTCACATGGTAATTTCTAACCACCTGTAGCCTCAGTGCCAGGCTGATGCCCTCTTCCATCTTCTGCAGGCTTCTGCATACATGTGGTGCACACGCATGCACCCAGGCACACACATACAAAATAAAGTCAATGAATTTAAACAATCTTAAAAAAAAAAAAAACAACAACAAAAGGATGTGTAAGATGGGTCTAACAAAATTGACAAAGGAAAATATTATGGAAAATCAAAAGGAGAAAAATTATTTGATGCCTATTTAAATACAGATATTTGTCTTTCTGAGCAGAGACCATGGAGAAAATACCATATACAGACTTTCAACTTCGGTGCCTCATATCTTTTCAAAGCAAGATCACACATACGTAGGCTAAGAGCCATATTCTCTGAGCATGCTAACTGTTAATATTAAAAGTTGTAAATGAAAAGATGATGTAATTCTATAATCTAAAAAACAGAAATAAATTGAAAAAATCTCAAAGGAGTGGATATAAGAATTACTTTTTACCATGAGGTTAAGGGGTCCTTGGTTCTTATAGCCCCAAAATCGGATACCAAAACTTAAGATGTATTTGGGTCTTTCACATAGCCTCACCACAACAAGCAAAGACAAATGACAACATGGGACATTTACCTTTACAATTCAGAATCTAGGCTTACTCCACCTAAGATATAAATAGTGTCTGGGAAGGAGAAGGGGAAGGGGAAGGGGAAGGAGGAGGAGGACGAGGAGAAGAAGGAGAAGGAGAAGGAGAAGGAGAAGGAGAAAGAGAAGGAGAAGGAGAAGGAGAAGGAAGGAGAAGGAGAAGAAGCCTAGTGACAGAATGGGCCAAGAGTGAATATGCTGAAAACAGAGACACAAATGTTAAATAAATGATTGCATTTTTAACATCATTAAATGAAATACAAATTAAATGGCCTCAAGTCCCCATCTATTAAGCTGGCAGAAATGCAAGGAGGGGGGCTATGAGGGAAACCCGAAACCTTTGTGTAGTGTGTCATGCGGCAGTGTGCAAGGCAGGCAAAAGGACAGCAGCTATCAAAGCCTCAGCTCATTACAGAGATTGCACTGTGGAGAGTCCCTGTGGTGATACAGCACAAGCAGGAAGCAATGATGGGTGACTTCATTCACGAAACATCTCTGTAATAGCAAAGGAAGCACGAACCTGAACACACATCGGAAGAGGAGTAAACCCAGCAACACAGGAGTCACTGGGGGTGGCCACTCTGAGGGCCACACCAGGGAACCCAGCACCTGGAGATGGAGGCACGGGGAGGCAGCATTAAAGTCAGGCCAGTCTGGGCAGCATGAGACAGGCAGGCAGGCAGGACCTGAGCCATCCTGACAGATGAGGGATTTCTTTAGTGACATGAGCAGATCCACAAGAAATCATAAAGAAAAACTGGAAATAGTGAAGTAGGTGCTTCTTAAAGGCAGCATGAGGAAAGAATCCACATGAATAACTTATGGGATGTAACGGGCAGTGGGGACATCGTGGGAATGACAGACATGGCAAGGCAGAGAAGGTCTCCTGGTGTATATTTACAAATTTTGAATTTGACCTCTATGAAGTTTTTTTTTCCTGTAAAAACTCAACACATACACACACAAAAACAACAGATTAAGGTTAACATTTAAGGAACATAATAATCTTGAAATCTTAAGATTTTTAGTTGCTTTTGAAAACATTGAGACACAGGAAAAATAGACACAATAGCAGCTAACAGCAGATGGGTGTAAAAGACCAAAACCGAGATTGTTTAGTTCATACCCCACAGTTCTTCCAGGGATGCCATTTGGCCTCCTTTTCCCAGTTAGAATAACAAACCAGGATGACAGAAAACTCAATGGAAACAAACTTTATTGAGTGTGTATGGTATGCGTGTAAACACAACCAGACTGACAGCATGGGACATTTAGGAGGAGACAGTGAACAACCATGAAACATCGAAGGAAACACATTTAGAAAGTCACAAACAAGTACAAGACTGCAGAGCATGCGTCACAGTGTAACACAAGCAGAGCAACCCGACTCCACACTGGGGACCCGGCTCTCTGGGGACTGTGAGCAGCGCAGCCAAACCACAGTGACGGCCAATGCTCCTTCCATTGGGTGTAGCATGAAAACATGGCCTGGGACGTCCCTGTCACAGCATGTTACCTGTTAGGGTTTCATCTCTGTCCAGTAAGCGTCTATAGAAGAGAACCAAATCAACTTTGTAGATGACACACAAAACCACCACAGAAACTGCTGCCACGGAGATGAAAACTGCCACAATTATTCCCCTCGTGAAAACGTGGCCTGGGATATCAGCCATTTCTACAGAAAAAAAAAAAAAATAGAGCAAAAGGAAATCATGAATCAAGAAATGTGGCCATTGCTTTCCACCATCAATCACATTGCTGTGTTGTCAGCTTTTGGCCTTCACTCTGATTCAGTTATTTGCCCATTTTCCACTAGCTCCCCACTCTCTGGCTGGAGTCTGCAGTCTTCCCACTCCCAACTTAGAGATGTGTGCAAGGATATCCATAGACATGAAGTAAGAACGTGGCCACTCAGGCGCTCTGTCTCTGTGGGAGCTTTCTGAAGGACAGGACACAAGGATCCCAACGAGGGTCAAAGTTAGTGCCCTGAGCCAACAGCACACTACCTTCAGCGGGCGCACTGGGTGGGGAAAATCTGGGTTTCTAGTCTGGCTCCATCAATTAGTTTGTGTTTTAGGAAAAATCCTTGAGGCTCCCAATTCCTAGTATCTTCATGTGCAAAGTAAAAACAATAAATGAACCTCTTGCTTCATTTACGGTTGCTGATGAACAAGACTCTACAGAGCACTCAACAGTGCCCAGCACACAGCACTCGGGTTTTAGCAAAAATGTAGACAATCTACCCTTCAGAAAAAGAGACATAGCTCTCAGATTGATTCAGTGTGCATTCGTCACAAACACGAAGGGGCACAGAAGGGTACAAAGAGTGAAATGTTCTTAGCAGCCATCCAAGGAGGTGGTGATGGCCAGCCAGTGTCAAACTTTCTTGGGGTGGGGGGACTGGAGACATGGAGGTGAAAAGAACTTGGTGCTCTTGCAGAGGACCTGGGTTTGGTTTCCAGCTACACAGAGGCTCACAACCATGAGGAACTCCAGTTTCAGGGGGAGTCTTGCACCCTCTCGTGGCTCCTGTGCCTACCAGGCTCACCTGTTTACCATACCACACACATGAAAACAGATGAGTCTTTTGTGGCCCCCAAATTTTTATTTAACTGAGGTTATATGTTAATCACATTTTATTTCCACATCAGACCAACATTTTGCTCATTTACAATATACCCATTCTTACATTGATACTAATTTTGTAAGTTTACACAATGCTGCAGTGACTATCCACATAGACACTGCCTTTCCTCTTTTCTTTTGCTTGTTTTCCAAGGAGAGACACCAATGGTGTGGCAATTTCCACATGAGGCAGGATAAACCTGGCTCAAGCTTTGTCCCTCTTGTGTCACACACTTTTAAGAGATAATCGTTCCGGTAAAATCACTTATTCCATTAAATAATTGATTATATCTATCTAATAAACAGACTCTCAGAAGCCATGCCCAGGGGGTCCTCCATCTTTGAGAGATAGCTAGGAATCCCTGAGACAGGAAGATCCTATTCCCCAGGTGACATCTGTGAACTGAGAGGAGCAATGTGAGGCGGAAGCTCTGAGGATGCAAGCAGGAATTGAGCTAGTGTTGAGCGGTGCCCAGGAATACAAACGTCGTATCACACAACAAGCAGCAGGTTGGAGTGCCTCTGCTTCGTGGATGCACCGGACTCACAATTCCTGTGGAGGGGACCGAGGAGGCTGCTCCCATGGGACAGAAGACCCCTAAGTGGGAGATTTTGTCGCCTTGCTCTGTGACCCTGGATGGGTTCCCCCCCCTTGGAAAGCTGAGCTCACACAAAGAGAGAGACAGCACAGAGACTGTCAAGAAGAGCAATGAGCTTCATACCTTTTCTCACCAGGATGAAGCTTTTGGTGTCTGTGGCTTCATCGTTGGTCACGGTGCAATTGTACAGAACATTGAGATTCTTTTCAGTAATCCTCTGAATCCTCAGAGTTTTTAAAGCATGCAGTTTGCCTTCAGAAGTCCTGCAATGTAAGACGAATATTCAGCAACAGGCTTAGTCCATGACCGGCAAGCGTACTCAGGAGATGAGGATTTATTTATAGGCCTACAATACTAAAAGGAAGCGTCAGCTATGTCTTCCATCTCTGGTGTGAATTAAGCTTAGCCTCCCTACTCCTCCAAGGAGCAACAGAACTCAGGGAAAGGCACACCTCTCTCATTTTTTCCGTTTTCTTCTCCCAATTACTTGGAATTCATCCCACACCGTCATCCCTATTAACTATGGCCAGCCAGTTTTGTGTTCTTCATCTTTCCTTGCTATAAGTGAATCCTGGGCAGCCAGAGGCTATAAAGAAAAGACTTTGTTTACCCTGTGGTCAAAAGGCATGACATGGCCTCTAGCAGGGCCCTGAACTACAGCGTATCATGGCAGCAGCTCCTGTGTACTTATGGATGCTTCTCTTCCATGCCATAAGGCATCAGAATTCAATCTCAGGGACTAGACTATTGTGGTGCTTTGAATGAGAATGCCCACAGGCTCATAGATTTGAACAACTGGTCATGGAGAGTGGCACCATTTGAAAGGATTAGGAGGCGTGGCCTTGTGGGAAGAAGTCTGCCATTGAGAGTGTGCTTTTGGGTTTCAAAGAGCCCTTTCCAACCCCAGAGGCTCTCTCTCTCTTCCTGCTGCCTGCAGGTCCAGATGTAGAACTCTCAGCTGTTTCTGCCTGTGTGCCTAGAGCTCCCTGCCAAGAGGATAATGGGCTAAACTCTGAAACTCCAAGCAAGCCTCCATTAAATGCTTAAAAAAGCATGAGTTGCCATGGCCATGGTGCCTCTTTGCAGCGACAGAGCTCTCCAGCGTAGTCAAACTACGCTTTACAGACTCCGCCTCTCAGTGAGAGGGTCGATTTCTTCTTCTACTCCGGAGACAGTCAGAAGACACTGGGGGTCAGACTCCTGCAGGAGCACAGGAGATGGCAAATCAAACCCCAAACGCATCAACTGTGTATCACTACGTGGTTGAGAGAATGAACTGCTCTTGCAGAAGACCTGAGTTTGATCACTGATGCCACTTTTACTGTTGTGGCCCATTAATAAAAATACAGCACTTGACATAGTTTTCAGAATCCAAGAAACTATGCTGCTTGCTCTTTCATAAGGAGCTTGGGGACTTCCGCACCCCAGACTCTCACTGGTACCTTTATAAAGTGATGCTAAAAGTCCTCACTAACATTCTCGGGAACCTTCTTTCTTCAAACTCAGGCGGGCACGGCAAATTTCTGCATGGTTTGTCACCTTGGAACACGGTAACGACAACGAGAAGCCACCTGAAGCGACAGCTAAAGCTAACACAAACATCCCGCCAGGCAGCCGGGGGCCCGGCCTCCCTGCTCCTGTGTGCTGTGTGTTTTCACAGCACGCATCGCTTACACGTGCCCTCTGCGTACCAAGTCGTCTTGTTCTCATCTTCTTGCACATTAGGGTCTGATCTGTCTTCTTTCCCGAGGCTCCAATAAAGCTGATCATTTTCATTCAGTAAAGCAATGCAGCTAAGTTCCACACCTTTTCCTAGGGAGAAGTTGACAGTCTCAGTCGTGAATTTAGAAACCCAGGGGAATCTTCAAACACAACCAGTGTGTGAGAACTGAATGTGAAATAGCACCACATCCAGTAAAAAAAATGAAAGAGTTGTTTCATTTTAAATTTTAAAAATTACAATTAAGGAGAAGAATTACATAGCAATGACTAGTCATCACCAAGTAATGAACTGACTTCTATTTAAATATTCACTTTTAAATCAATTATTAAAATTTATGGGGTCAGTGCACTTTTTCAATCTTCAAGATAGTGGACAGTGGCAAGCCAGTGTCTCTCTTAAACTACAATAAAAACAAAAGGACATATCATACAAACTAATTACTTAAAAAAAAAAAAACAAAGCATCACAGCACAGAGAGAAAGAACAAGGGAGGGTGAAATTAAAGTGCAGGAAGGAAAGATCTCTTCCAAGGGAGTAAACAGTAAGTCAACGGCCATCTTATTTGTAAGGCACATCTTGAAGTTGAAGTGAGCAAGAGTCTCATAAAGCAGAGTCCAGAACTGTGGAGTTTGTGGGCAGCTGCGCAGATCACAGGAACGTCAGCAAGAGCTTGCACAGCACAAGGCTGCAGAGACACGGCTATGTCTCCTGTGGGCTCATGGTCCATAGAAAAGCAAGTGTTGCTCTGCCAGCATGTCCTAAACTTTCCATTCACAACTCTTTTACAGCCAACAACTACGAGTGCACTTGAGTATATGGGTCTACTAAGCAGGTATACAAAGTGAGCATGATGGAGAAGAAGACATGAGAAAAATTATTTTAAAGCAACTCCTTGTTATATTTTACTATTTTCATTAAAGACAAACAAACTTGCATGCTAATGAGATGGTGTGCTTGTTTGTATGTAGAGAATTAAATATTGGCTGAATGGTTTGGTAATTCATGACATGGAACATCTTCACTGTTATTTAGAAATGTTCAAAATTTTGATTTTATAATCATCAAAGCTGAGGCCACTTTACATAAATATATAACACAAAATGGCAGAAATATACTTAGGGTCATTTCAGAAATTCTATCCTAATCCCAACCCAAAATTCCTCCAATATATTTTTTTATAAAATTCAAGTCTGCAACTCACACAGTCAGTTTCAAAATGAAACACTCTAACACAATACAGCCCAAGGGTTCCCTCACTTGAAACAAGCCAAGGAATGGCAGGAGGGAAGCACTAAAGGCTTTTTGTTTTCAGTAAGTTATGCTTCTATAAGACCAGAAACTTTTATATGCACAGTAAAATAGACCGAACCTCCTAACACATACACAAGTCTTGAACACGGGAAGCAGGGGTGCCCTGGGCAGAGCACACGTGTGTGTACAGAACTGAGGATGCAGTGACGTCATACAAGACAATTCTAGTGATTGCTCCTGGAAGCGTCTTTGTTTCTTTGAAAGCTTCTTTGTGTTTTTGATTTGGATTTTCTGTCATTGTGTATCCAGAAAGCCTCTACTTTTGCCATTTTTTTCATGGCCCCCACATCCATTTTATGCAATGCTCATGTCGTCTCAACTCGCACTTTAAGAAGCTGTGTCCCAGCGGCAAAGGTCTGCAACCAGCATGCCTGAGGTATGCTCTCCAACCAGCTATTTAAATGCAAGGCAGATTGGGTGTAGCACCTCTGTTTGCCCGGTTCCGAGCAGCCTGAAATAATTAGACTTGCTCGGCCTGAGTGTCAGTTATTCAGTCCGTGCCGTGGAGACACTATCCCTCTACCTTGGTTGGGAAAATGTATCTCAAAATTCTCAAATCAGTTAGTTTAATATCTGGTTTAACATATGTAAATTTATTCCATTCCTTCTGAGCTTTTATTTTTTAAATTATGCACCCTGGTTCTTAAGATCTGCAACTCTCAACCTGTGGGCTGCGACTCCTTTGGGGGTTGAATGACCCTTTCACAGGGGTCACATGTCAGGTGCCCTGCATATCAGATATCCACGTTTGATTCATAACAGTAGTAAATTCCAGTTATGAAGCAGCAATGAAGCACTTTTATGGTTGGGGTCACCACAGCATGAGGGCCTGCATTAAAGGGTCACAGCTTCAGGAAGGTTGAGAAGTGCAGCTCTAGACGAGCCCAGAAAGTACAGCAATTCCATCCATGGCCAGATATTCAGACTACAGGGTCAGTTTGCATCAAATCTCCAAAGCGTTATCACCAAACTTTCATGTTTTGAAAGGTCAATAGAGAAAATTGGAAGAAAAAAAATGTATCTGTCTACAATACATAGACAGTCGCACCGACTTTTGAACAGAAGTGCCATTGAACTGGCCTCAAAGTGCAACTGTCAGAAAACAGCTTGCTTTCCATGGTCTTGTATTCTTCAACAAATAGATGAGTTGTATCAATCAGCAGCGACCCACATTTAGTCTTTGAAAGCTCAATACTGGCCCCATTTATACATTTAGAAAACACACACTGTAAAACATACCTAGCTCTGCTCCAACAATGTCCAACTTCGGCCCCAGAATAGCTGGGATTATTTTATTGTTTCCTAGAAGAACAGCAAAACAAACAAGAAGAACATTAAAACTGCCTTGAGCTTATCTTGGACACACATAATGTTGTAACATGGTCATTCTGTATAACAAAAGTTTCCAACATAGTACCTCTGGATTATCCATGATTATAGGTTCTGCAGTTTAAATTAGTGTAAGCCAAGTGTGGTCCAAAAACATAAAAGTGAAAAAAACTTAAATAATTAACTTGTAATTTTTAAGTTGGATGCCTTTCTAAGTTTCCCATTCCATCCAAACCAGAACCTGAATTATTCTCTTGCTCAGTGTACTTACAGCCCTGATTAAATAGGATGGTATCATGGTGCTTATATGCAAATAACCCCCATTCTATTTAATCAGGGCCACAGAGCACAAAAGTCGTGACAGACAATTTTGTTTGGGCATATTGTTTTATTTTATTATTAATTATTGATATTAATCTGTTGTGCCTAATTCATAAACTAAATTTCACCACGGGCACAAGCATACACAGAAACACAGCATTGTCCCACGTGGCTCCTCCCCTGGCGTCAGGCACCAACTAGGTCTTGCTTTTGTCTGTGGATAACTGCGATCCTTGCATATCTTTACTTCTGTCGTGATTTTATTAACTTTTTATTAATCCAGCTCACGTTATCGAAGCTTCGTTTCTGTTAGTAGTGTGTTCACAGAGCTAAAAGCTTCATCCATCTAGTATCCTCTCAAATATTGGCTTCTGCCTCATAAACCTGAAGTTGGAGAACTATCTCATCCAGGGAGACTACTGCCACACCCTGAGAGGACCAAATGTCTAGACGGAGATGATGGGCAGCCCTGGGGAAGCACCTTCCCAGGCTACATCACACCCCTTCTCCATCTGCCCTCTTCATTTTCCCACTGATGGATTTAACAGAATACATGAAGACTAGGAGAGCCATGTAAATCACCTCTCCTAGACACCAGTCCTACCCTTGAGGGTGTGGAGTCTCCATCTCTGACCATGTCCTTGAGGAGGATGCGGAGTCTCCATCCCTAACCAGCATCCCTAGCCATGCCCTGGATGAGGAGGCGGCTCAGGGGGCTGGAATGGTTGATGTACTAGGACAGGACCTGAGTTTGAATCCCCCAAACCCATGTAACAACCTAAGCCTGACTGCATGGGCCTGTAACCCCAGCACTCGGCGGAAGAGACAGGCAGATCTTGGAAGCTCCCTGGCCAGCTAGTCTAGCCATTTGAATCAGTTCCGGTTTAGTGAGAGACCTGTCTCTCAGCCGTGGGCAGAGTGACAGAGAAGGACATCCAATGTCCTGAGCCGCACAGCCCATTGTAGACACATTCACAGGTGGTCCCTTGGTCTAGGATGTCCCAGAACTGATAGCCAAATAAACTTCTCTGGTTTATAATTGGCTCAGTCCATGGCACTCAGTTCTAGCAGAAGAAGATGGACAAAAAAAAAAAAAATGGTATGTGTGATTGCTCAAGCACTTGGAGAAAGAGATGCTATCTTGAATCATCCAAGTGGGCTGTGAGTCCTCATAAGAAAGTCAGAAAGGCCAGACCCAGGAAGATGCATATATGCATTTATGCATATTATATACAATGATGGAAGTGTATATGTGTGTCAGGAGGTGGGCAAGGAAGTAGAGGAGGGAAGAGAAAAGGAGAAGAAGGAAAAAAGAAAAGACTGGCATATAGCGTGCTCTACTTTGAAGACAGTGTGATAGAGATAGCCTCTGGACACTGGCAAATGGCATATCTTTTTCTCCATAATCTCTGAAACCATACAATGCTGCTGAAACCTCGGCTTTGGCCTAGTGAACTTATTCAGACACGTGACCTCCAGGACTCTAGGCTGAGGTGCGTACATCGCTGAGGACACGTCTCTGCAACCGCACACACGGGCAGTTATGTAAGCCTAAGGTGCGGGGCTGAGGAAAGATGTCACTAGAACTGATGTGGGCTGTGGATTTGGTTAAATGTGTCATCCACACAGGTTTCTAGCTTACCGGATGGTCAGACTATGGTCATGGTCATACCACATGATTGTAAACAACCAGAGGAACTTTCACACAGGAAGGGAGCCGACAGTCTGCGAAGTTTTTGAAAGCAGAGGAAAAGCAGCTGAAGAAGGAAAAATGGATGCTGGGAAAAATATCAAGAATGTTCCACACTCAGATGTCGAAATCTGTACTCAGCTGTGCTGTGCTTTGACAGTTTCCCGTGAGTTCCCGGGAGGTGCTGGATGGCGGGTTCTTGGCTGTAACCTGAAATGTATCTCTGCAGGGCTCTGCAGTTAAATCACCTCTCAGGGCACCGTCACCATAGAGTCCCATGTCTTTGTCCTCTGCACTCATGGCAAATCAGGTGACCTGCAAAGCCCTCCTTCTGACTAACAGACCGTGCCCTAGCTCGGTCACTGTGCCCGCCTTTCTCCCTGTGTGCTCTGCCCCTTCACAGTACAGTCCCTCCAAGATCCAGATCGGGCACAGTCTTCAGTGCGTGTCTTCCTTTCAAGCAAACGCCCTGGCAACCCGTTTCACACTGCTACAGCCTTGGTGCCCAGAGTCCCTCCAGAGCAGGATAAAATTCCCTGAGTGCAGTGTACGTTTCTCTTTAGTGCCTCTTTGTGTCCCAATCCTGAGCACAGCTTACTGAACACAGTCACCATAAATATTTGTGACCACAGCAAATATTTGTTACGTGAAAATGGAAGCTTAACAAGCTTCTGGAGTTTACCCAAATTCCAAACAGGAACAAGCTGGTTCATGAGAGGTTCACCCATGGAAAGTTTCATTTGCTGCTAAGAAAACTGTGTTTTTAGCCAGTTTTATGGGAAGCCAAGTCGAAGCTTCGAAACCTTGAAGCAGTGCCTTCTCAAATACAAGGAGGTACCCGTCCCTCCTCCCCCAGGAGGCTTCCCAGTTAAAAGAGTCCCAAGTTTGCTTCCTTCAAACGCTTCCTCTCACCTTTAATAACTGTGATGTTGACGGTCTTGGTGATGTTGTACTGCTTCCCATTGTGGTGGACAGAAAACACGCAGGAGTAATAACCCTCGTCTCCAAACTCCGCATTCTTCAGGATCTTTTGGGTTTTGAATATTTCTTTACAGTTCTGTTTTGTTGTTGTTGTTGTTTTTGTCGTTTTAAGGCAAGTTAAAATACGTTGTCAATAAAAGTGGAATTGTTGAAATTATCCCCATTTCTAAAGCTTAAGGTACCTAGAGCTGAAGGGAAACAGAATGGACCAACATCTGCGTGCCAGCCATTTGCCCTCGCTGCTGGTAGAGCGGCGGAGCGCCCTGCTGTCCTTGCCACTAAGAAGACGGGCCTTACCAGCACTGTCGTCGTTTGTCTTCATCTATTGCTCACGCACATACACACAGAGAGAAGGACAAGCAGAAGCAGAGACAGAATATTTGAATGACCAAAACGTCCCTGCTCAGGGGAAGCCTGTGTATGAAACACTATACTGCATAACACCTTGTGTCCAAGCCTGCGTCTGAGAGGAAGGGCCGCGGGAACGTGGACAGAAAGACTCAGAGGACTGAGCAGAATTGCCCACTCTGGATTCTTGATGGCACAGATGGCCAGATCCACAGGCATACTTCAGTCTCTCTTTCTCTATGGCATAGTAATCAATAATAACAATAGTGAAGCCAGTGTGTACAAGCCAGCCCCCAGTCACCCACGGGTAGGCGCTGGCAGGTGCAGGACTGTGGGAAGAAGGAGGGCTGAGCCAGCAGCTTTGACCCATGACTCTGTAACCGCCACGTTCCTCACAAGAAGGACCTCATGTCTGCAGACCTGGCCTCATGCTCTTGCAGCTTGCAGCCTCTGGAGGTAGGCCCAGGAAGTTGCTCAAATGTCTAGCAAAATGCCCGTGTATACCTCATATGGGCAAATGCCTCTGAGTATAAGTAGACTTTTTAAACCCAAGCAGACTCTTCCCAACTTATACACAATGCCAGGTCTTCTTTCTTAGTTCCCATCAGACCTTTGCAGGTTCAGCTGCCTTCCCCACTCCTCTCAAGAAGCTCATGGGCAGCCTGCAGTCTGAGCATGCCTGGCCTTGTGGACAGCTGTTCAGCCATAAACAGACCCACGCATCTTCTGAATTTCAGTATCTGTGTACTGGAGCTTCCTAAAACCCAGCAACCAAGAGTCCCTAATTTACATGTTCTGTGAAATGTGTATATTTAACAGAAGAAGAAGCAGGTCAGTTCAAGGCTGAGTCATATGTTTAGAAAACATTTCAGATAAGACACTCCCTTGGAAACTCACACATAAACACGGTTACAGTAAGAACTACAAGCACACTTCAATGTGTTTTTAAGGGAGGGGAGGGGAGGGGAGGAGAGGAGAGGAGAGGAGAGGAGAGGAGAGGAGAGGAGAGGAGA
>NW_026585580.1:17372310-17382271 GCF_907164565.1 Psammomys obesus | reverse complement strand
GGAGAGGAGAGGAGAGGAGAGGAGAGGAGAGGAGAGGAGAGGAGAGGGGAGGGGAGGGGAGGGGAGGGGAGGGGAGGGGAGGGGAGGAGAGGAGAGACCAAGGAGGAAGACCTCTGCCATGCAGGGCGTCTCCAGGCTGCACACACCTCGTCCTTCACGGCAACCATCGGAACCCCTTCCTCACACAGGCACGTAAGCCTGGGGAGGGACCACGGTCGTGTTTGATGAGGTCCCACAGTCTCCATAGCCTTCCTGTGGAGTGCTCTCTCTCCTACGGACCCTTAGGTGGAAACATTTGCAGTATGTTACCTTATACAGTGACGTGCGGTTGATCTGCTCACTGTAGTTGGGGTTTTCACAAGGTATATACAAAGATTTCCCGATTTCCACTTCTCTACTCCTCACCAGCTTTTCAGAAAAGCAGCTGTGTGCGTTTCTCTTGGTGACATTTAAGGTCCAAGTCTGATTATCATTTCTAAAAAAAAAAAAAAAATGATATAGAGGGATTTTATGATTACTAAAGGGATTTTGCAATTACTTCCATCTTCCCAATTTCCCTGATTTCTATATGAAAAGAGTTATTCAATGATGTGTAAACTTTTCTCTGGTACCCCTTAGGTCAGAGCAGGTTTACAACTGTCATGGGGTGAAAGATCACACTCCAGAGCAGTCTAAGTGTGTATGCGCTCACACACGCCCACACATAGCACATACACACTCACTCACACATACACACCTACATACCAGATATGGTACACACAGCCAGCCATACGGCATGGAGAGCAGAGCAACAAATGTTTCAATGCTGTCTTTGGTGCTGGGTAAGTTCAGATTCGCAGACCAGGGTAGGAGGATGGCCTTAGTTTCAAGAGATCTTCACACAAGTGACGACCGCTTCACTCTCTTGTGACCATCTCATTGTAGATGTAAAAAGACCTGGGAAAGCCCAGGTGTACACACATTTTTTTTCCCTGACACAGGACAATTTAACATGTCTGCTGCTTTTAGGATATGGACAAACACGTCACATGCGTGGTGTGAGCAAACACGCAATTAAAAATGTTTTTACTTGGGAGACAAGATGGCGGCGCCAGGAGAACACTGGGTCTGAGGAGCAGGACAACATTTTCTGGACAGCCAGCGACCAAGAGACTGAACTCTGGGCCCTAAAACAACAGTGATTGTGTTTCCCAGATGAGAGGAAACCCCCACGGTGTGGGAATCAGTCGGGTCCATGCTCATGTCACCCAGCCAGAACCCAGAAGAGATCCAGGGTCTCACAGGCACTAGGTCGCTGGACCAGAGCCACACGCTTGCCTGTCCTGATCACCTTCCCAGGCTGATCAGTGGGCACAAAAAAACACAAGAGACTGGGAGTTCCTGTCAGGAGAAAACCCCACAGGGAAGGAAGGAAACGGTACTGAATTGGGTCACCCAGTCTTTCCCTGGAAAATGTCTCGCAGACCAGCGGGTCAGAGCCACCATCATTGAACTGAGATCAAGCCACAAGCACAGACAGAGCTGTGCGCCCAGCTCTCTGGCACAGACAGAGCTGTGTGCCCCAGGGCACCAGAGACTGGGAGTCACTGTCGTGAGAAATCCTCACAGGGAATGAAGCAAAGGGGATGGACTTAGGCCACCCAGTATATCACTGGAAAAGGCCCCGCAGACCAGCCCAACCCAGGGACCTGCTGGGCACCAGATAGTCTGCTGTTATCAGGAGAGCGGTACCCACCCACCACAGATTACCTCTTCAGTATTGGGGCACAGAGACCCAACCTCAGACCTACAAAAGCCAAGACTCCCCGAGATCAATCCCCAGATACTGCTCCAAGGGGCAACCAGTTATCCCTAACAAAACTGACCAAACCATGGGACACACAGGTTACAGCAGCAGATCACTAAATTCACAGCAAGAAACCCAGAAGCAGGGCAGCTGTCTTCATGACTTCTCTGGGTGAGAGGAGAGCCCTCTGGACTAACAAGGACCACAGTTGCCACTCAGGTCTCTATGCCTGAGGTGAGCAGCGGCAACTCCTGAAAAACACCGGCCATCCAGTGACTATACCCAAAAATCTGAGAAGGCTTCCTTCAGGAAAAACCATCTTCCTGCCAAGGGGATTCTCTCCACCACAGGATTCCAGGAACCACCAGAAACTAACCCCAAACACCTAAGATAGCCCAATGGGTAGAGGCCAGCATAAAAGCTCAACCAACAAAAGCCAGAGCAATATGGCATCTCCAGAACCCAGTTATCCAGGAGCAAGCAGCCCTGGACACCCCAGCATAATTGAAATTCAAGAAGATGACCTAACATCTATGCTCATGAAGAGGATAACAGAGGAAACAAATAAAATGCATAAAGACCTAGAGGAAGATAAACTCAAACAGATTACAGACATCTTTAAAGAAATAGAGGAAGATAAAAACAAACAGATTATGGCCATCCATAAAGAAATACAGGAAGTTGCAGCCAAACAGTTTGTGGCCTTTAGAGGAAATGCTTAAATCACTGAAAGAAATAAAAGAAACAGAGGATTGTTCAAACAAACAGCTGAAGGAATTGATGGAAAAACAAGAAAATACAGTCAGACAGGTGAAGGAAATCAACAAAATGGCTCAAGATCTGAAGATAGAATTGGAAAAATTAAAGAAAACACAAATGGAGGAAATTGTGGCGAGAAAGAATTTAGGGAAGAAAACAGGAACTACAGAGGTTAGCATAACCAATAGACTACAAGAGATGGGAGAAATAATCTCAGGTGTGGATGATACAATGGAAGAAATAGATGTATCTGTCAAAGAAAATGTTAAATCTAAAAAATTCCTGACACAGACCATCCAAGAAATTCAAAACAACATAAAAAGACAAAACCTAAGAATAATAGGAATAGAGGAAAAAGAAGATTCCCTGCTCCAAGGCCCAGAAAATATTTTCAACAAAATCATGGAAGAAAATTTCCCCAACTTAAAGGAAAAGCCAATAAGAATACAAGAGTCCTACAGAACACCCAATAAATTAGACCAGAAAAGAAAATCCTCCCACCACATAATAATCAAAACAGTAAGTACACAGAACAAAGAAAAAAATACTAAAAGCTGCAAGGGAAAAAGGCCAAGTAACATATAATGGCAAACACATTAGAATCACACCTGACTTTTCAACAGAGACTATGAAAGCCAGAAGGGCCTGGACAGATATCATGCAGACCCTAAGAGAACACAGATGTCAGCCCAGACTACTATACCCAGCAAAAATCTCAGTCCTCATAGAGGGGGGAAACAAGATATTCAATGACAAAAACAAATTTCAACAATACCTACACAAAAATCCAGTGTTACAGAAGACACTAGAAGGGAAATACAACCAAGAAAACTAGCTACTTTCAAGAAAACACAGGAAATAATTAACCTCACTACAGTAAAACAAAAAGCAACCAAGCACACAACCTTATGACCACAGCCAACATCAAAATCAAAGGATCTAACAGCCACTGGTCATTAAGCTCTCTCAACATCAATGGACTCAATTCTTCAATAAAAAGACACAGACTAACAGAATGGATGCGTAAACAAAACCCAGCAATCTGTTGCATACAAGAAACACACCTAAGTCACAAAGATAGACATCACTTGAGGGTAAAGAGTTGGAAGACGGCTTTCCAAGCAAATGGACCCAAGAAGCAAGCAGGAGTAGCCATTCTTTTTTTTCTTTATTAATTACAGTTTATTCACTTTGCATCCCCCTGTGGTTCCCTCTCTCCTCCCATCCCAATTCCTCCCTTCCTCCACCCTCTGCATGCATGCCCCTCCCCAAGTCCACTGATAGAGAAGGACTTCTTTTCTTTCCTTCTGATCCTAGTCAATTAGGTCTCATCAGGAGTGGCTGCATTGTCTTTTTCTGTGGCCTGGTAATAGAAGTAGCCATTCTAATAGCTGATAAAATAGACTTTCAACCAAAATTAATAAAAAGAGATGGGAAAGGACACTTCATACTCATCAAGGGAAAATTCCACCAGGAAGACATCACAATCCTGAACATCTATGCCCCAAATACAAGGGCACCCACATTTGTAAAAGAAACATTGATAAAACTTAAACCACACATAGGTCCCCACACATTAATAATGGGAGACTTCAACACCTCAATCTCAACAGAGGACATGTCAACAAAACAGAAATTAAATGAAGAAACAATGTCTCTGACAGAGGTCATGAATCAAATAGACCTAACAGACATTTACAGAACCTTACACCCAAACAAAAAAGAATTTACCTTCTTCTCAGCACCTCATGGAACCTTCTCCAAAATAGACCATATAGTTGGTCACAAAGCAAGCCTCAACAGATAGAAGAAGATTGAAATAATCCCTTGTATCCTGTCTGATCACCATGGAATAAAGCTGGACCTCAACAACAACAGAAATAGCAAAAAGCCTACACACACATGGAAATTGAACAACTTGATAGTAAATAACAGCTGGGTCAGGGAAAAAATAAAGAAAGAAATTAAAGTCTTCCTAGAACTCAATGAAAATGAAGACACAACATACCCAAACTTGTGGGACACAATGAAAGCAGTGCTAAGAGGAAAGTTCATAGCACTAAGTGCCTTCAAGAAGAAATTTGAGACAGCTCATTCAAGCAACTTAATGGCCCACTTAAAAACCCTAGAAAAAGAAGAAGTAGACACACCAAAAAGGAGTAGACGGCTGGAAATAATCAAACTCAGGGCTGAAATCAATCAATTAAAAACAAATAAAATAATTCAAAGAATCAATGAAACCAAGAGCTGGTTCTTTGAGAAAATCAACAAGATCGACAAACCCTTAGCCAAGCTAACTAAAAGGCAGAGAGACACCATCCAAATCAACAAAATCAGAAATGAAAAGAGGGACATAACTACAGACACTGAGGAAATCCAAACAATCATTAGGACTTACTTCAAAAGTCTATATGCCACAAAATTTGAAAATCTAAATGAAATGGACAATTTTCTTGATCGATTCTACTTACCAAAGCTGAATCAGGACCAGGTAAATCAATTAAATAGTCCTATGTCCCCCAAGAAAATAGAAACAGTCATCGAAAGTCTCCCATCCAAAAAAAGCCCAGGACCAGATGGTTTCAGCGCAGAATTCTACCAGACCATCAAAGAACAGCTAACTCCACTTCTCTTCAAACTATTCCACAAAATAGAAACAGAAGGAACATTACCAAACTCATTCTATGAAGC
This sequence comes from Psammomys obesus, assembly GCF_907164565.1. Classification (NCBI taxonomy): domain Eukaryota; kingdom Metazoa; phylum Chordata; class Mammalia; order Rodentia; family Muridae; genus Psammomys; species Psammomys obesus. Next base: position 17,377,035 of record NW_026585580.1, on the reverse strand, counting down.
CACAGTCACCTTGGTTCCTAAACCTCACAAAGACCCAACAAAGAAAGAGAATTTCAGGCCAATCTCCCTTATGAACATTGATGCAAAAATACTCAACAAAATCCTTGCAAACTGAATCCAAGAACACATCAAAGATATTATCCACTATGACCAAGTAGGCTTCATCCCAGGTATGCAGGGGTGGTTACGGAAATCCATCAATGTGATCCACCATATTAACAAAGTGAAAGAAAAAAAAAAAAACAACATGATAATCTCTCTAGATGCTAAAAAAGCATTTGACAAAATCCAACATCCATTCATGTTTAAAGTATTGGAGAGATCAGGGATACAAGGCACATATCTAAACATAGTAAAGGCGATATACAGCAAGCCTATAGCCAACATCAAACTGAACGGAGAGAAACTTAAAGCAATTCCACTGAAATCAGGGACAAGACAAGGTTACCCACTCTCTCCATATCTCTTCAACATAGTTCTGGAAGTCCTTTCTAGGGCAATAAGACAGTTGAAGGATATCAAGGGGATACAAATTGGAAAAGAAGAAGTCAAAGTATCATTATTTTCAGATGATATGATAGTATATGTGAGTGACCTCCAAAATTCTACCAGGGAACTCCTATTGCTGATAAACACCTTCAGCAAAGTGGCCGGATACAAAATTAACTGAAAAAAAAAAAAAATCAGTAGCCCTCCTGTATACGAAAGACAAAAGGGCGGAGAAAGAAATTAGGGAAATAACACCCTTCATAATAGCCACAAATGACATAAAGTACCTTGGTTTAACCCAACCAAGCAAGTCAAAGACTTGTATGAAAAAAAAATTTCAAGTCTCTGAAGAAAGAATTAGAAGATATTAGAAGATGGAAAAATCTCCCATGCTCATGGCTTGGCAAGATTAACATAGTGAAAATGGCCATCTTACCAAAAGCAATCTACAGATCCAATGCAATTCCCATCAAATTTACAGACCTGGAAAGAAAAATTCTCAACTTCATATGGTATAACAAGAAACCCAGAATTGCTAAAACAATCCTCTACAATAAAAGATCTTCTGGAGGTATCTCCATCCCTGATCTTAAGCTGTACTATAGAGCAACAGTTATAAAAACTGCATGGTACTGGCATAGAGACAGAATGGTGGATCAATGGAACTGAACAGAAGACCCAGAAATAAACCCACACACTTATGGACACCTGATCTTTGACAAAGATACCAAAACCATACAATGGAGAAAAGATAGCATCTTCAACAAATGGTGCTGGTCTAACTGGATGTCTACATGTAGAAAAATGCAAATAGATCCATACATATCACCCTTCACAAAACTAAAGTCCAAGTGGATCAAAGATCTCAACATAAAACCAGACACATTAAATCGGTTAGAAGAAAAAGTGGAGAATACCCTAGAACTCATTGGCACAGGAGACAACTTCCTGAACAGAATACCAACAGCACAGGCTCTAAGATCAACAATCAATAAATGGGACCTCATGAAACTGAAAAGCTTCTGTGAAGCAAAGGACACCGTCATCAAAACAAAACAAATGCCTACAGATTGGGAAAGAATCTTCACTAACCCTTTATCTGACAGAGGGCTAATATCCAGTATATATAAAGAACTAAAGAAGCTGAAAAGCAGCAAACCAAGTAATCCAATTAAAAAATGGGGAACAGAACTAAACAGATAATTCTCAATAGAGGAATACTGAATGGCAGAGAAACACTTAAAGAAAGTTCAACCTCATTAGCCATTAGGGAAATGCAAATCAAAACGACCCTGAGATTTCACCTTATACCCATCAGAATGGCTAAGATGAAAATCTCAAGTGACAACACATGCTGGAAAGGTTATGGAGAAAGGGGAACCCTCCTCCACTGCTGGTGGGAATGTAAACTTGTACAACCACTCTGGAAATCAATCTGGCGCTTTCTCAGACAACTAGGAATAGTGCTTCCTCAAGATCCAGCTATACCACTCCTAGGCATATATCCAAAAGAGGCTCAAGTACACAACAAGGACACGCCTGCTTCCAAACGGGAGGAAGTTCACCTAACTTGAAGCCATGGCCAAAGCATCTTCACTATCATCAGGCCGTGGGTATGACTCTTATGACACACAACCTTCTAGCATGCTTGAGGGGCTCTCTCTGAACTCTCTTTGAACCCTGAGATGTTCCTGCTCCCCCCCCCCGTGTCTCCATGCTGCTCTCTTATTCCCTCATAGTGATGGTCCTTCTTTCAGCTGTGCTATCGTCCTCCAAGTCAGGAGAAGGGACAGCAAACACCCTCTGTCTCTGTCTTCTCCCCAGGGTGACCACGGCCGCTTCTTTCTACCGCGTCCAGAACGCCCAGGTCTTCAAGCCACGTCTATGCAACCAAGACAGTGAGGACTAGGGTTGTTTCTCTTATCCGTTCATCTTTAACTTTCTCTAGAAAGATCCAGTTGTAACCTATTTATTATTATCTGTCTTAAAAATGTCACATAAACTGCTCTGTTAAAAAAAAAAACAAAAAAAAAAAAACAGCTCTGCAAATTACTCCTGACACTCAGAAGTTTCTGTGTCTAATGAACAACTATGACCTCATTTTGTGAAAAACCACAGGAGCGAAAAAGTGGCTTTGCTGTGAAATCTCACTTCTCTCTCCAAGGCATACTGATAATGATCAGGGCTCACTCTAGAGTGAAGAGACATTTCTAAACGAAATCTGCCACACCTCCCAGCACAGTGCCGCCACCCAGGGAGTTAGAACTGAGAGACTTCTTACAGGGAATGTTTACCCACGCGTGTGTGCGAGTGCCCCTGTGTGCATACATATGTACACGCGTGCTCCCTCTCTCACTGTGGCTATTAGTTTGTGCCTGGGTAGCAACTATAGCTTTCCCCCAGGAACCCTGCCTCTTGTTCCCCAAGAAACTCTGAAAACTAGGCTAGGGTGTGTTCCCATCAATCTTCCCCTTTCTCTGAAGCCTGAACAGGCCAACTGGGCGGCTGCCCCTACTGTTCCTTCCTCAAGTGCCCTCACATTCTGAAACCCTCGCTACTAAACCTTGAAACCCACCTGAATTTCATCTCCACTTGTCCTTAACAAGGGCCCCTAAAAGCAATTCTCACTAATCATTTATTAAAATCACTGAAATAATAAATAGAGTGATTGGCTTAATTTTTCTGCAATGAAATATTTGTTTCCTGTTGGGGAGTGAGCAGGGGGAAGAAGCGTGAACTATTTGAGCTTACAAATGTATATTTGAGTTGTTGAGCCAAGCCCAAGCCTCCCAGGAAATACGTTAAACACAGAGTCACTCACCCCACTCGGGAAGAGTATGTTCCCTCATCATCCAGCTCAACTGGCCAGAATTCCAAAACATTACTGTGAAGAGTAATCCTGGACGAGTTTTCAGCGGTCAGCTCCTCATATCCACGAGGGCCACTGTCTTTGAACCACCGGATGCTGGCTGCTTCATTCTTGTGCACAGAGGCAGAGGTGTCACAGGGCTTCAGATAAAAAGGCTCTCCCTCGACCACGTGGATTTGAGAGCGGAGAATGCAATTTTCTACAGCAGATCGATTAAGAAGAGGGAGAAGCAACAGGACAAAGGTGACTTTTCACCCCTTCAGCATAAAACATAAGGTCAGAAAGAAAGCTACATGAAATCACAGCATCTTGTCCTGTGCTGGCCTTTGTCTGAAGAGACGGCATACCTGAGATAAGACACTTTCAGAACCAGGATGGAGATAAAGCTGAGGGCTCCTGCTAAGCAGAAAGCTGAGGGGCTTAAGCAGCCCTCACTTGAGACATTGTGGCATCCTTGTTACAACTGGTGCTTCACAACCTACTGTTATGAGAAGACACAGAAGTCACAGGGTCACCTGCCTGAAAATGTCAGCACTGTGGAATCTCCGTCCTCATTTGTATCTGTTGGTATAATGTTCTTCTGGAATGTATACAATTTACCCTTGCTCATTCACATTCTGATTTCTCTACCTCACTGTCTGGTTTCAATCTGGACATTGCATTGTGATGCTTATTCGAAGCATCACCTGCCTCAAGTTTGTGTAAACATGCCACCATTTGTTCTCTGTATTGTCAATAAAACAACCAGCCAATGCTGGGCAATGGAGAGAATAGGGTAGGACATCCTGGTCTAGAGGGGAGGAGAAAGAAGCGAGTGGGAGGCATTGGGAAGGGAGATCAGCAGGAGAGGACTTGGAACCAGGAGGAGAGATGAACCGGACCTAAGATGTGACTAAAAGCCAGTATAATGTAGGAAATCTGAATGGGAGGAAGCTCTGTGGGCTTGAAGGTATAGGATGGAATAACTATTGCCCAGCATTGCACTCTAGGTTAATAAAATAAACCCTAGTCTCTGTGTGGTGATTTGGGTTTACAGCTGGCTTAAAAATAACCACTGTTTAACTAAAAGATAAATCAATAATAAATGTTAATATTCAACAACATATATCACAACAAGCCTCATGTCCTTTGTGCCCAGCAAGTCAGTCTACTTAATTCTGGGAAGTTTGGAAGAAATAACAGAGTTCTTGGGTAGCTGGCATGTTTGCATGTAACTAAGCCAGAAATGATTAGTGTAGAGCACTCCCCATACAGGCTCCCTTTCTCTCCCTGTCTCTCTACTTCTCAGCCCAGATTCTTTGGTTTGGGAAATTTATTTATTATCTATCTATCTATCTATCTATCTATCTATCTATCTATCTATCTAT
>NW_026585580.1:17295170-17372300 GCF_907164565.1 Psammomys obesus | reverse complement strand
TATCTATCTATCTATCTATCTATCTATCTATCTATCTATCTATCTATCTATTTAATCTACAAAGAGTGGACTTCTGTTCTAAATTGGAGTTCATGAATAATTTTCAACCCTGTGCCTTCTGACTCTAAAATGCCCTTAATCCAATTTAGAAAATTGCAGTCTCTTAAGTAAATGCACTATTTCCTTAAGACCATATACAGAAAGTTGTCTGTGTAGTTTGGTGTGTTTCTCAGAACAGCTTCTGGCTTTAGCTTAATGTTAACCACAGCAGGAGGAGGAAGTGGCTCAAGTGGCAGGTCTACTTCCATACCGAAGAGGGACACAGCATCAGACTCTTGCTGGCGGCTGTAGGAAAATCTATTGTACATTTCAATACACCAACACAGTTGCTCCTTGACAGTCAAAACAAGAATCTTAGCACCCCAGTAACTTTCCTGGCCTCGGGGACACAGGGTTACAGACCGGACACGCCTCCTTCCGAGTTTTGATCTTTCTGAGCATCAAGTCTATGATGGCTGTTCGTTTTCCTGTGTGTGGCAGTGGTGTGTTCTTTCCTCGTCGGCCATGCTGTTGTCTGAATGTTCACTGCGTATGTACTGGACACTTGGATTATTGTAAAAGAATCTATTGAACATTTGAAGTTATTCTAGGTTTCCAAGTGTTGATTCATTTAAGGATCAAGCCTGCTATAAACATGAGTACTTGTGCTCTGATTGATAAATGCATGAATTCCTTTGGGGAGTCGGCCTCAGTTTAAAAACAAAGTAATGGTCAGTCAGGAGTTGGAAATGTATAATCATGAGGAGCCTCACGTCTTAAGACACCTTTTCTTTCATTTAGGATTAGTCAGACTTTGTTGATTAATATGATGCTCTTGGTTATATAAATGAGCAGAGGTTAGGGTGCATGGAGTGGGTGAGCAGTCAGCCTATTTCTTCCGTGGATAAAGTCAGCTTTAAGCTGTTCTCTACTCAGCTGTGAGCAGCCAGTGCCAACAAGTTAAATGAAGTCCACGTATAGAATATTGCTACCTATGGCTACAATTCCTGTTCACGAAAGGCATTCTCTCACCCGTAGAGAAACAGGGAGCTAGAACCCAAGCCCCAGGCCCAACAGGCTGTAGAGCTGGTTTTATTCCAAGACTGTGTTTCCTGGCAATTCAGAACAGGTGACTGATGTTTCTCTGTGGAGCATGGGACATATGGAAGACATCTTCCTGTGCTTGCTATTTTGCTCAGCACTTCCTGACAAATCATCTCCTCCTGAGAAGAATGAACAGCCTTCAGGATCTGGGCATCACTGCATTGTCTGCTGGGTGGAGTTCCAACAAGGCATGGATCCATGAAAGCATTACTGTTACAGGAATGCCCTACTCTGTTTTCCTTTCACAGTAATTCTCAAAGAGAGGGTGGGATATGGGCCTAGGTGCTCCCATTTGGGAGTAACATTCTGAAGTAAATTAAATGACATCTCCCTTTCTCTTCCAAGTGCTGTGCAAATGTTCCTCAGTCATGGAACTTCTCTCCAAAGAATAGAACCTTCAAATCCTTCTCCGTGAGGAGTCCACCAAACAGCTCCTGAATTACAGTTGGTGTTTGACCTGTTCTGAGGCTTTAGCGTCTAATCCAGCCTTTCTCTTTCTTATATTTTCTAGCAGCTGGGTAATTTCTAAGATTTGGAAAGGATTTTCTGTTTAATTTCTTTTGAATATCCTTTTAGAACTGAATGAAATCTTGCTATCCTCTCAGGAAAGAGAAATTGTGTAAAATTGTCTAAAACCAGTAAAAAAAAAAAAAAGACAATTGTTTTCTTCCTCTCCTTCAAATCAAATGAAGCAGCTGTCTTCTGAGGTGTAATTTATCTATCTCTCCTTGCCTCTCCATGTGGTGCTCTGCACACCCTTTCTTGGTCCATTCCTGCCACTCTTCCATTCCCTACCCCAGGAACAGCAAGGATTTCTCAATCTTCTGAAGTAAAATTTGAAGTCATTAAAAATTAAATAAATTAGGCATCTTCAGAAACTGCATTAGCTATAAAGATAAAAAAATACTCCAGAATTTCCCTCCAGCTTTCTAATGAAGTCTCTTTCTGAATGTTTATAACCCACTTACTTGAGGCACTTTGAACAATAAGAACCCAAAGTGTCAAGAAAAATCCTTCTCGATGCATGTTTAGGCTTCTGCTTCAGACGGTCTCTCTAGACAAAGAATAATAGAAGGTTAAGCTTATGCCCTCAAACAAACGGATCCCATCCTACGAAGGAAGCTTGAAAACACTCCTGGCACATAAACCAAAGCAGACTAGCAATGTTTCATATCTCTTGAAATGGTCCCCAATTCACCAAACTTTTAACCACAAAAAATTGAATAAATTTCAAGGCAACGATTTTAGCTCCCACAAAACATAAATATTTAACACTTTTTTTTTAATACAGTAGGCCTGATGTCTCTCAACCTGATGTACTATTTCTCGCCTTCAGGGTCAAAGTTAAAATCTAGAAAAATGTGTGATCCTACAGATGAAACCATCCATGTCCCATTGAGGTCTGAGCAGCAGCACCACTTGTTCAAAAGTGTGTGAGAGAGAGACAGAGAGAGACAGGACGGGGGTTGGTGGGGGAAGAAAGCTTACTTTGACTCACCGTTTCACAGTTTCAGAGATTTCAGGGAAGTCTCAAAAGTCTGAGAACCGTGTTGTCCTGCTGGTCAGCAGAGCTTGCGCAGCGCCGGGAGCACAGAGCTAGTGTCACTGAGGACGTGTGTGCCCGGAACGTGAGTGGGCACTGGCTCCCCAGCGTGCTCACTGGAAAAGGCAGAAAGTAGTGGGTCCCAGTAACTACTGTCCTCCTTACACTGACTGTGACCCCAGCTCATGGAGCTTTCTGCACTGAACTTTGAACTCAGAGCAGCACAACCTTTACTTTTCTAGTGATGAGCAACAAGAGCAGAATGGAAGAAGGCTCCTCGCAGGTCGAGCCACGCATCAAGTGTAAATATTTCACAAATAATCTCCTGTTTCCTGCTTCCACCCACTGCCTCTAAAGACACAATTCACACAGGACACAGCGGGACACAGACAAAATGATTTCTTTCAGAGGAACACAAAGCTGACTAGAGTCTCAGACTGATAAAGGTCAGGGAGCTGTGGACATTGGACAAATAAAGTAGCTCAAAGATTGCTGGCGCGTTGCCAAAACACAGAGAGTTGGGTGGCCTCCACCAGAATCACTGAGGGAGCAGAGTTTCAAATGCTGATGAATAATGACTTCTGGGCGCCTGGCTGCCTTGAAAGCTAGAGCAATACCCCAACTGCCACCCGCCTCCTGTCCTAACTTGTCAGCCACAGGAGAAGGTTCTCATAAGGAAGCCACCCAAACCACCTACCCGCTTGCAAGAGACGTTACTGAACAGCGTAAAAGCAAAAAGCGTATTTGTTCATGGAAAGTACCAACCATTCCGAGTCAAATTAGAACAGCGCACCTTGAAAGCCCCAGGCGCCACTCTCACAGCTTTCATTACTGCCTCATCTTTCTGTCTTGGGCACAATGAGAAGCGAAGTGCCTGTGCCTTTTCTCCAGTGGAGGCTGTCACAGGCTTGCAAACGGCACCACATGTCCCTTCTTTCTTTTTTCATTTTAAGCTCTAACGAGAAATGAAATTATACAGTTATCCAGATTCTGGCAAGATGCACGTTTTAGTGTGCGGCATCTTTAGATCTCAGCACACAGAATAATACGTGCACACACACAGCGTGTGAGTGGAGGTGAGTGTGGTGCTTTAAGCGTCTGTTGTGCTTCTTAAGCTGTATGTGTAAATTTAAGAACTTGGTGTTTTATTAAGGATCAAATGCCCTTGCAGATGCAGAGCTCCTGTGAGCAGTGGCACTGTGCCCTACCACAGGCCAGCTGGGAAGCGGTGCCAACTAGGAAGCGGTGCCAGCTAGGAAGCGGTGCCAGCTAGGAAGCGGTGCCAGCTAGGAGGCGGTGAGAAGGCAGATGGAGGACAGCGGCATTGCATTTCCTGCGCGCGGGAATTTTAAGAATTGCAGTGTTTTGTTACTGTTGAGTTTTTGTTTTATTTTGTTTTGCTTTGCTTATCTGTAATCTTGAAGTGACTTTCTTTTATATATTTTTTTTAATTTTTAAAGTAATGTTTGCCCAATGTAGAATATTTTGAAAAAGAAGAAAATATTCTTAACATGTACAATATTTTCCTATTCTTCTCGTACTTTTCGTATACAATTTCAGGAATGAAATGATGTCTAATTAGTTTCCTATCTTGTATTTCCTCTTGATATTGTTCCCTGAAGGTTTTCCTACATTACACTTTTCTTTGTTCTTGCTATTTTAATTACTGCCTCGGATTCTTTCATGGGCATGACTGTCTTACAAGATGACTTATGTTATGCAAAACACAAGATTGTCTTCACTCTTGAGACAGCGGGTCTCGGTTTTACAGAGCACAAGCCCAGGCACCAGGCTGGCTACATCTTCCTTCTTTCCTTTCCCAGCTTAGCAAGCAGAGCAAGCCTGGCTGTGCTCCCTTCCTTCATGCTTAGCAGGGAAGAACAGTTCCCCCTCCCTGAGCTGAGAGGGAGGCTGGACATGTTCCTACCAACACATCTAGAGAACAGCAAGCGCCACCTAAGTGTTGGCTATTGCCATCGTTTTCAGCTCTTATAATCGTATCAGTGTTGTGATAAGGTGGGTCAGTGAAGGAGCCAAGGGAGTAAAGAATGCATGCAGCTGGACCACATTCCAAAACAGCAGCTTCAACCTCCCTCAGCAGCCCGACTCTTCCCGCCACCCCCAGCACAGCACGCCCCGCCTCAGATCTAACCAGGCCGCCTGACTGGAGCAGGGCCTCTTCTTTATTTGAAGCAGAGCGAACTTTCTATTATAAAGGAGGCAGATAGTCCCAGAAAACGAGCTGTTTCATTTCATGATTACAACCCTTTAAATAGCGAATGATTCTTTCCTAGTTCTACAATGTCCAGAATCTTATCCAGTTTGTTAGGGTTACTTTTAAGTTTTCTTCTGCCGTGTTAACACACAGAAATGTTTTATGTTGGTGCACTCAAGCCAATACTCTTTTGTATGTGTTCCCATTTTTTGTTTGTTTGTTTCTTGTTTGTTTTTGCTTTTGTTGCTGGGTTTTTGTTTTTTGTTTGTTTATTTGTTTGTCTCTTGTTTTGTTTTGTTTTGTTTTGTTTTTGAGATGTGGTTTCTCTGTGTAGCCCTGGCTGTCCTGGTAGACCAGACTGGCCTCAAACGCAGAGATCTGCCTGCCTTTGCCTCTGGGCTTACAGGCATGGGCCCCTGCTCCTGGCCCATGTTTTTAAATGTAGATCAGTCCTTTTTCTCCCTTGAAGCTAATATAGATGCTTAGCTATATTTTCCTCACTTTTCTGAGAAGTGGCTCATATTTTCCTCATAAAAGTGAGACTTCTTTTTTTTTTTATTTTACATTTGGCTTGTTTTTAAACTTACTTCTTGGTTTTAAACCAAGAAAAGCATTTACTTTTGGTTGCCATGAAAATAGGACCTAATTAAAGTTCCACTTCTAAAATAACGATGGACTATTTCTCTGTCTGGTCAAACAGCCCCACCTTTCCTTTGAAGTTTGTTGATGGCCACTTGCAATGCACAGGCTCTCCTAAGCATCTGCGGAGAATCTAGCACAAGGGCAAAGTGTGTGGGCACAAACGCACCCACCTCCCCTCTGTTCTCACTTTGCTCATCTATCTGTAGCAGTTGCTACTGATGAGCAAGGCCACTTTTGTCTGCTCGTTGATTTATTTGCAGAATTGGTAACGAAACACATCCACAGACTACACAGACGGGAGTCCCGAGTGATCACCCGACTCTTCGCACACCTAAACCATCTTCTGCTGTTCCAACCCTGGCGTCTTCAGACGTTTGTTCTGACAATTGTGATGCCCGGTAAATCCAACACGGGGCCTTTAAAAAGATAAGGAAGGCTGGACTCCACACAGCCGTCGGGGGCTCGTCCGAGCCCTCCACTGACTGCAGTGTGCAAACAGAAGGAATGCCACCAGCCTACAGGACTTGCCTGTGTGCTCAGAAAAATAAATTTCCTATTAGATATATCCACCTCAAGGTTAACGTATTAAGTATGAAATTAACACATGTTCAAGCATGTATCTGGGTGCCCAGGAAACAGAGAACGGTTACCAACTTAATTACCCAATGATACCAAAGTTTCTCTAGATTGAAGTTCTCTTCCATAAAGTTATGTGACCAGGCAGGCGGCAGAGGGTGAAGAGTAGAGGCAAGGTAACCCCGTATCTTGTCCCCCAAGACCAGGATGCACTTCCACAGCGCCCTTTCAGCGTGTCAGCGTGGTCATGTCCTGAGTGCCTGACTCTGACCCTTTCTGGTCCTCCCCATGAGGAAACTGACCTTGTTCTAGCAAAAACAGTTCATCCAAGGGCAAGCCCCTCCTAGCTTTCCAGGGGACCAGGGACCAGAAGCCCGGGAAGCAGCCACGCTCGGGGCAGGAGTTTCCCTGGCTCACAGGTAAACACGTCACCTCCACGGTCAGCCATTCATCAGCAGAGCACAGCCGAGCTGTCCCTAACAGCCTGCCCTGACGGGAGCTAACACAGGAGTTTCTTCCCGTGCCGAGAACTGAAGGCAGGAACCCAACACTGAGCCGGGCTAGCCGTGATTTTTATTTTTTAAAAACACACAATCCTTTCTCTATCTCTCTAACGAGAAGCGTTTTATTTCACCTTCAAAGAGGTGAAACAGTCAGGTGTGACTGGCAAAAGTGACCTTGAATGCATCCATGAGCTTCTGCTGTAAGACAAAGGTGTGGAAATCTGACTTTCCACCGCCGCCTCGAAAGGCTTGTCATAGAAATACCTGCCGCTATTATCTCCACGCTTTCCCCAAGTGTGCCTGCAAAAGTGTGAACACACACGCTCCCCACCCTCCTCTCCTCCAGGGAGCCAGAGTCCCTGCAGTGTGACTCAATCTTTGGCTTCCCCGGATGCTTGTCAATCTAAGCCAACCCCACAGCACTTCCACCCTCCTGGACCAGCCTCTGCTTCCTGCCGAGGTCCCTGGGAGAAGGCTCCCTGGAGGTGAGCACACTATCCCCAAAGCGTGGGTAAATCCAACACACACACACACACACACACACACACACGTCATTAACTGCTGTGATAACTGATTCCACCTGCTAGGGCTTCTCACTTCTGGAAGCCCCTTGATTGAACACAGGATTTTGGAATCAGGAAACTGTAACGTGAATCTCCAATCTATCACCAGATGGATGTTCTTGATAAAGTCCTGAAATTTTCTCTCCCCCCCCCCCCCCCCCGCCCATTGAGCTGGGTGACATTGCCTATTTCATTTGGTTCCTGCTGCCATTAAGCAACCGGAACACAGCGAAAGGAAGCCTTTGCACACTGTCAGCAGAGGTGAGCAATGAGTACAGCGACTGCTGCTGCATTTCAGCCTTTCACACCTCTGTACAGAGAACAGATAAATGTGTAGTCTCACTACTTACACACACGCACGCACGCGCACACACCCTCATCCCTGGCCTTGCCCCTGGGAGTGAGAGGCCAGCCCCTTCCTCCCGCTCCAGGCAGCAGCACACAGTGGAGAAAGGGCGGCAGAGCCTGCCCTTACCTTTAGAGAGGTCCCCAGGGCCGAGCAGCAGTGGTTTCTCCTTCCCTTACATCTGTGAGGCAGAATTCACACCGCAGGTGAGTGACTCCACCCTGCTCACAGCTGTGAAACCAGAAAGGGAAGGAAGGTACAGTGGGTGGCCCAGGAAGGTGACTAGAGAGACCAGGCAATGAGGAGGGCTACGGAAAAAAAAAAAAAAAAAAAAAAAAAAAAAGCCAAGGGTGCGGGGGTGGCAGGGTGGGGAGAGGAAGAGCAGAAAGTATGAAGAAAGGAAACGTGGGCTGCAGGTGAGCACGCCCCGGGTGCCCGGGCTCTCTCAAAAGCAGACCGCCCCGCCCAGGAGCGCGCAGGGTTTGGGGTCTGGGATGCCCTGAGCTCCTGCTGGTTTCTCAGCTCGCCCCAGCTCAGCTCCCCTGCTGCAGCCCTGGGAAAGCCCGAGTTGCTACCCTGCCTCCGCGCTGCTCCAGACCTCCGCCTCCCCGGAGGACTGCCTACCAGCCCGGGCACGGGTGAAGAGCCTGCGGGCACAGCACCCGGCACCCTTCAGGCAGAGGGCGCTGCAAACTCAGGGCTCCTGTCCCTAGGGAGGGCGAGGGCTGCAGAAAAGAGGGAAAGGACGGCCTTAAGACAGCCAGCCCCTCAGAGTCAGCGGAGTCCAGGAGGCTCAGCGTCCCGGCCCGGTGGACGTTCACAACTGGGAAGTAATGGTGAGATTTTAAATTGTTCAAAAGAAGGGGAGGCCAAACAGGACTTCTAGATTGTGATAATGAGCTAGAACTCTTTCCAAGCGTACGTGAAGAGAACGCTCATGGAGTTGATGGCACAGTTCCTTTTGCCCAGTCAAGAATAATTTGCCATATAATAACAAACAGGAAAAACATCGTATTTCTGGGACAGATGGGAAACAAGGGCTTAATAGCCATCAGCACTCACACCACAACAACACACAAACTGGACAGCAGACAGGCTCCTTCCCTTCCCAATAATGACAGACGTCTACACACAGCACGAAGACACGCCTGTTTTCCTGTGGCCAGATCAGGTCAGCTCTCGCCTGAACAAGCGCCTTGAGGAAGTGAAAATGTAAAACAAACAAAACAAAAGCCATAAGGCAGGATAAGGAGAAAGTCCACCGAAGATATTGTTAGGTGGATCATCCTTTGAATCTTTAAAACCAATAAAATAAAAATAAATAAATAAAATTACTACCCTGAATTTAGCAAAAATAGTTCACCACAGAAAAATCATTTTTTCTCTTCCTTCTTTCTTTCCTTTTTTTCTTTCTTTCCTTCTTTTTGTTTTTTTTTTTTGTTTTGTTTTGTTTTGTTTTTTTGTTTTTCAAGACAGGGTTCCTCTGTGTAGGTTTGGCTGTCCTGAAACTCACTTTGTAGACCAGGCTGGCCTTGAACGCACAGAGATCCACCTGCCTCTGTCTCCCGAGTGCTGGAATCAAAGGCTCGTGCCACTGACCACCACCCAGCTCAATTATAGATTTCTGCATTAGTGCTAGAACTGAGGTAGGAAATCTGATAAGGAAGCCAAGTATAACAGGATGAAACAAAATATATATGAAAATGCAAAAAGTTTAGAATTGCCAGAATAATCCTGAAATGAAACAGATAGTAACTTTCTTAGGTAATTTTAGGTAGGTGGAGCAACAGGAATACAGGGACGAAACAGGAGAGAATTTTAGTTTTAGCGGTCTTCATTAAGGTGAGTCACAGGATAAATGAACAGATTCGCCTGGCTCACAATGAGTTTCATATTACAAATATTAGTATTTATTGAATTCTTTCTGAAATCCAAGTACTTCTGTTTTCTGTTAGCACAGGAATCCAGCATGGTATTATGTTTCACGCGACCTAAGAGAAACTACTGTTTGAGGGCACTGGGGAACTGACAGTCCCGGGGCTAGCTACCCAAAGCAAGCCTGCTTCCCGACTGCACGTCCTGGGATGCAGACAGTTCTACACAGCGTGCTTTCAGCAGTTCATAAAAGCAGATGCTGTTAGAGCAATCTTCAGAGGGCAGGTGGATGAGCAAACCATCCAGTACAGCACAGATGTGCAGGCAAACTTCAGTTCCAAATCATCTTCAGCTAAACCTCAGCCTTTAAACTGAACTTGAGCAAACGTTCGCCTGGCCATCCGACTTACAGACAGAGCACGCCGTCCCTTGAAGGGTGGGCTACTCTAGGCCCTTTTCACCTGCATCTGGATAGGAAACCTCTGCAGCCAGAGCTCTGAAGTGTATGTTGACCGTGAGTTCAAGATTGCTCCCCTTTCTAGAGTCTCTCTGCTTTCATTGTCATTTCAGTGTGGAATCCTGTCAACTAAGGCGGGACTCGTGTCTGTCAGCAAGATCAAAGTTCGAGGCACCAGGAAGACACTTGCCGCATCTCTGGGCCCGTTCCCTGGGCACCTGTGACCCCAAGTTTGTGCGCTGTCCCGAAGGAGGCTGTTTGGGGGCCTTTGGCTACAGATTAGCTCTGTTCTGTCCACACTCCCCAGACATTTCATAGAAGTATCACAAAGAGTAAGTTGTCCCACAGCAACAGACACAGTTCTGCGTAGGTAGAGGAGCTGGCATGGCAAGGCAGACTTGCTTCAGCTGGAGTCGGCAGCACACGCCGAGGTGGGACATTCTGAACATTTGTAAAGGTTAAATCTGTGACAGGCCGCAGATTTCCACAGCGGGAAAAAGGGAAAATGCAAAATCCATACAGTACGGTCTCGGATAAGTTGTAATTATAACTTACCAAAATTAACCTTAGGATGACAGAGTTGTGGCTTTTATTATATTTTCTTTCATTTTTATTATTTGTATATTTTATTGTATTTTATTTTATACTTCATGTTTTCTAATATACCTTTATTACTTTTATTGTGAGAAGATATTTCTAAGGAGAATTAAAAAATATAAAGACATTTAGAACTGAAGAACGCTTGATTGCAATGGCAATTTCTATAACTTATTCTAACGAACTTGGCAATATTGACATGGCAGTACTGGGTAAAGGCCCGATAAAAAGAAGAAAGGGATTCTGGCATGCTGGGAATGTGCTTTGCACTGGTGTTCGACCTCTGGAGGACAAGCCAGGGCGCCTTGTTAGCGGGGAGCTTGACGTCTCAAGCCTTCACCCTTCCACCCTCCCACGCCTGCTGCTGGGACACACCAGGTTCCAGCCAGCCGGGTCTGAGACTCAGAAGCGTCTCAGGTCCAACGCCTTGCCAGCCAAAGGCGCCCCGACGGCTGCCGTCTTGGGGGGCCTGCTCGGCACTGGCATTTGGTACCGCACGTGCTTCCAGAATTTGGAGCTCAGAGACTTGTGGGCCACGTGGTCCTCCCTCCACTTGATGGTGCCCTGTGTCTTCACAAGGTGCTGGAGAGAACTCTGGAGGCCCTCCACCTGCAGGCGGCTCGCCTCGCCCGGAGGCGCCATCTCAATCAGGATGGCCTTGGACTCGTTCTGGATGAGGGCACTGTGCAGCGCAACCTCCTGCTCGTAGGCAAACTCCTTGCTGTGCATCATGAGAGGCGCCAGGACGAACACGTGCCGCCTGCTCTTCCGGACGCTGCTTTCCACGGCCGTGGCTGCGTCTGTGGGCGAGAGTTCAGAGTTGGAATCCTGGCTGTTCCGGACATTAAAATAAAAGCCTCTTATTGCTGCAATCTGGCCACCGGCATGTTTAAAGGGTTAACATTTTAACTCATACACCGAAGAGTGCAAACTCAGCAAGCCTTGATCCTCTCAACTGACGAGTGTTACTGGAGAGGTCCCGGGCCACTTCACACACCCACAGTGATCTCTGTTTGGAGGGCCGATTTGACCCATGCTTTAAAAGAAGATCCTGAGAAAAGTCAGATATCCGTTCCAAGTCGGCCTTTGTGCCTTTGCCCAGGCCAAGATGATACAGTTAGCTCTGAGTGGACTCAGAAAAAAAATCTGTGTCCCCCCAGCGCTCACTGCGGAGGGTAAAAGCACACGAAAGATAGGAAGCCGCGGGCAACTCAAGATCTCCCAAGAGAGCAGTGAAAGATTCTGATCAGCCAGAACGAGAAAGCCATGAGAATCGGGGTCAGGCGGAGCCGCGTGTTCCCTGAGGCTTTCCTTCCTGGGTGGAGGGACTTCGGGAGAGGTGGAGGTCAGCCAGCCAGAACACAAGCACAGTAAACAGGCCAGATACCAAGTTCCCCTAAGGCTAGAGCCGTTCTGTTGGCAGCTTTGATGTTACTGGGTGGAGGAAGACCAGAGTTCGTGCATTGAGGGAGGGAAGATGGGAACCATCCTGAAGGGAGCACCACCACCTGACAAAGAGGATTCGAGCCCAATTCGAGCCCAGAGAGCATCTAAGCAAATGAGTGTGGCTGATATGCAAGTGTTAGTAGACATGAGCTGGATGAAGGAGGGAAGGAGAGATGGAGGTCTGGCAGCTAGGAACATCCCCATAGACAAACGGAGATCCTACAGACCCTTGAACAGATTTGAGACACAGAAAGATACTTGTGA
Organism: Psammomys obesus; assembly: GCF_907164565.1. Classification (NCBI taxonomy): domain Eukaryota; kingdom Metazoa; phylum Chordata; class Mammalia; order Rodentia; family Muridae; genus Psammomys; species Psammomys obesus. The sequence continues at coordinate 17,360,130 of NW_026585580.1, read as the reverse complement.
CCCTTGCCTGCTATTCTCTACCCCTGCAGCAGTCAGTGGGAGAGCTGGAAACAGGGAGGGAGGAGCCCAGGAAGATTAAGAGTGTACCTCTCTAGTGTGCGTCTTCAGGCCTTTTACGACAGTGTCAGCATTGAGCAGAGATTTGAAAAGAACCAGATTGCCCCCTGCCCATGCCTGTCACCTGGTACGTAAATCCCTCTCATCAGGTAGAAATGCCAACTGAAAAAGTTAAAGCAAATCTGGGCTGGAGAGATGGCTCAGAGGTTAAGAGCACTGTCTGCTCTTCCAGAGGTCCTGAGTTCAATTCCCAGCACCCACACCCTGGCTTACAACCATCTACACTGGGATCTGATGCCCTCTTCTGGCATGCAGGTGCACATGCAAATAGAGCACACACATGTAAAAAAATAAACAAATCTTTAAAAAAGTGTGAAAGCAAATCTGAGTGTATTCTGTCCCCATTCTCATTCTAAACCCTTGCTGACTTCTGAGGAATAGAGAAAGAGAGAGAGAGAGAGAGAGAGAGAGAGAGAGAGAGTTGACAGGGAAAGTGAAATAAAAACTGTTGTCCTAAATGTATGGAGGGCAAAAAAAAAAAAGTGCTGACATGGCTGAACTTGTGATAAAACTGTCAAAAGTACAAGATGAACTGAGAATACTAAGAAACAGAAGCCGCTGTTCCACTCCCCTGAGAATACACATTTGCAGACTGTCTCATCAATGTGAGGAAAATCAGTAGGACTTTCCTCAGGTATTTCAAATACCTTTGCTGTAGGCTCTCTGGATATCAGAATCAAATTTTTTTTTTTTTTTTTTTTTGGTTTTCCGTTAGGTCTCCTGGAGATTGAGACTTTTCAGGGATGGCCCTGCCCAACCGCAAAGGATCATGATCTTCTCCCCATTCCCCAGCTCTCAAGACTCCAACCCCTCCCCCCCTCCCTTGGCCAACTCTATCAAACCCATGTCGGGCAGAAACACGGGTGGAGACAGTTACAGAAAACCACAACTGGTCAGAACACAGAGAGCAAGCAAGTGTGGGTGGCAAGCCACAGCCGGTAATCTACTCGCCCAACTCCTCCACCTGAGGCTCAGGGACACCTGGGAAGAGAGGGTGGAGAGACTGTAGAGCCAGAGGCCCAGCTCGGCTGCTGGGAGCATCTGTCTCTAAGAAACCACAGGCAAGCTTCCCCCATGAGGCTTTAGCAATACAGCTACCTAAAAAGGCTGAACAGAAGCCAGGCCAACTAGATATGCTACTGCGGAAGGCAAAACCTCACCTGCAGGCAACTGAGGGATGTCAGGAGAAGGGTCGCTTGGGGTGAGCCATCTAACTGGTCACACAGCACCAGTCAACCCCCAAACCATATACATACAAGGAACACTAAATGGGATGAGCAGGCTGGGGTACTATGTTATGGTGTGTGTGTGTCTGTGTGTGCATGTACAATAATAAAAAAGGGAAAGATATGGTTTAAGGAGCAAGGGGGAGGAGCTGGAAGGAGGGAGGAAACGTGGGAAATGAGGTAATGTTTAATTTTTTAAAGTTTCAGAGTTGTTCTGGAAGAATGCAAAGGAAACAAAGTTGAGGTGATGGCAGCTAGTCACAGGCGAAGCCCCTGACCTGCCATGTTCTGTCACACTGCTGTGAACGGCTCATTGTTAGGACAACCAGGGGCTGAGAAGCACAAGTACGTGATGAGCAGCTCTCCAGGAACGGTCTGAAAGCTGGCCATGGGCCAGCAAGGCGAAGCTGCTGCCACCAGGCCTGGGGGCCTGGACTGGATCCCCAAGAGCCACGTGATAGAAAAAGAGAACTCTGACTGTCAGACGCATGCATAGCATACACAAAATAGGTGTAAGTTAGGAATGTCTCTGGTTTTAGTAAAGCATGCTGGTGCCGGCGGTCATTTCACCATGTGTTAAAGCCAGCCTGCACCACCTGGTGCGTTCCAGGCCAGACAGGGGACCAGGAAAGACTCGGTCTCAAAATAGTCAATCAACCAGTAGCAGATCTCTGGTCTTGAGTCTGAAATGACACTCAATTATTTTTGTTAATGCATATGTTTGACATAAAGTAAATATTCTAAGCTAATATCCCTATTACAACTCATGTTATGAAAATCATAATATCACAACTCATACCATGAAATCACTACACTCTCCAAAACAGAGTGCTAAAATTTAAAATGCAGCATAGGACATGTGTGTTTATAGTTCACCTGATAAATTAGAATGCTAATGTGTAGTGAGAATTTTGGGTTTTTTTTTTTTAAAACCCAGTTCTGTTATGCAAACACGGTTCTGTTTTACTCCCAGGTGTGAGACATGGGGCTGCCTCAGTTTACCCACAGCAGCTGACTATGAATGTCTCCTGCTCCAGGAGGGGCGTGGCCTTTCCCAGCTGCAGATAGCTTACAGTTGGGGCTCTGGGTTAGTGTAATTGGGAGAGCCCCAAGAAGGCCTGAGGCAGCTGCTGCTTCTGCTGCTGCTGCTGTTCCTGCTGCTGCTGCTGCTCCTGCTGCTGCTCCCCTCCTCCTCCTGCTGCTGCTGCTGCTGCTGCTTCTGCTCCTGCTGCTGCTGCTGCTGCTCCTGCTCCTGCTGCTGCTGCTGTTCCTGCTGCTGCTGCTGCTGCTGCTCCTGCTCCTGCTCCTGCTGCTGCTGCTGCTCCTCTCTTGCTGCTCCTGCTGCTATTGCTTACTGTTGCGTTTGCTGGTTTGCTAGTTTGCTGGATATTCTGATGACAAAATTTGGACCTGCCCCTAGAAACCCAAAGCTCCTAATAGGCAGGAGTAGTCTAAAGAGATCTTGGCCCCTGCCCCTCCCTAACCTTTTTCTCTTCTGCATGGTGTTGGGGTGTGGGAAGGAATTAGAGTGGAATAAAGGTTGGAAGGGTGATAGCTGTAAGAACTCACTAAAATAACTAAACAAATACGCCGACACTGATGCAGGCATATAACTCTCACTACACAGTCCCTGTACTTACAGTCTTTTACATTTTAAATAAATGTCAATCTCTGTCTCATGTGTTAGACCTCACAGTGACATTTTGTAACATAGTGTGTTTCTGTGCCCCCCGCCCCCCACTCACGCCCCGGCTTCTCACGGTTTCACACTCTGTGTGGTCTTTCCTCCACGCCATCGCCCACATTCCCTGACATAACCCGTCTGGTCTCCTGTGGAGACGCTCCCTGCTCCTTCACCTTGTCCGGGCAGCACGTCTCTCCCGTAAATGCATAACTTATAGCCGCATTTCTTCTCGAGAACGTCGGGCAGAGTGTGATGAACAAAGCGGTCCACGGAGCTGCTCCCTGCTGCACTGCCCCGGAAGACCCGTGGGTAGATGACGTAGCCATCATAGAGCTTGCCGTCTGGAAGGAATCAGGTAGTACCACTTCACTTGCCAGTCCTCAAGAGATACCGACAGCCCACAGCTATGAAATGTGACCAGGAAACCGAACATTGGTTGGTTGGTTTACCTCTTAGCGTGAGTGACAGAGTCTGAACACTTCAGCTTTGTCTACAAGCTCTTCGTGTTCGTCATCATGGAGGCGCCTTCCACACCTCCTGCCCGTTACACTCTTCCCGTGCAGCCTTCCTCAGTCAGCCACACAGCACAGCTTCGGAAGACCTCCAAATGAATCCCGAAGCCGGGAATAGTACTGCCCCCTCGATTCTACATTGTCTCCTACATACACACAAACACACACACACACTCATACACACACACACACACATCTTCACACACACACACTCACACATACACTCAAAGGACTAGTTTAGAAGCATGGCACAATAAGAGTTTAACAACCATAACTAGTAATAAAGATGGAACTACAGTCGATAAAAAATTGACAGCATCACCACTTTAGCACTTTGTGGCCATAATCTCAAAGGGAAACAACTGTTGCTCTAACACACACTAACACGCACACACAGTAAACCTGTAATTAACACAGTAACTGACTCCCGGAAGCATATACAACATGCTTACACTGAACAAACACACGAATCATGTCCAATCGCCCATCTCAGACTCTTAAAGCTCATTTGTTTCTTTTAGCACTTCCTTAATCTTTTCACACTTCAGCTGACCTTAGGAACTGAAAACCCCAGAAAGCAAGCTCAGGGATGAACAGGAACCACAGCACTTCTTCGGAAAAAGTGCGTGTGCTAAAGGCTCACAGCAGCAGGGAAGCAGAATTTCTTCAGGAGTCTGAATTTCCCCCAGTCAAACCAGCGCCGGCTGACTGATTGCTTCATACGCAGATACCTAGCCTGTTTGCTTTCAGGTGCAGGCTCCAAAGGTCCCCCATCGCCGGAGACCTCTTCCATGTGTAAAGTTTGTACACGTGTGTTCTTAGGGACAAGAATTCGGGGAAAGTTAGCACGTGTTCCGTACCCTCCTTCAGCTGCTCAGAGCAGGATTGTATTGTTGTCCTTTTGTAAAGTTGGATCAAAGCACATCTTCCAAGACATCGAAACCCTGTGGGCCTCAGGCCCAGCCTGTTATGGGGACCCACTAGGAACAGCAGCCCCACCAAGGAGCGTGTGTGTGATGAATGTCTGAAGGGCCAGAGCACAGGGAATGGCAGCAGCATGGACAGCCAACCGCGCAGACTCCAAAATCTCCATGATGAGTTTGCATAGAAAATGGAAATCTGGTTCAGCAGCATGACGTCAGTAGACAAATAACCAGCAGTCACCGGGACTTCTCATGAAAGGAACCCTGAACAGGACACTCACCATTCTGAGTTTTGTATGGTGTCACCATGTCTCTCCAGAAGAGCACAGCATCAATCCAGAACACTTTTAAGACTATCGCCAAGACATTGACAAGCATTAGCAACACACTGCATCCTGCAACTATGTAGTAGGTGCTTTGGTGGTCAACTAGGAGGAGATGGGGAGAGAAGAAAAACTATTGTTAATACCAGCGAAATAAGGCAGAATGGATGGCCGCGTGGATGCTGACATCCCCAGAAACCACAGCTACGCTCACCCAGTAGACCAACATCGAATTCTCAAAATCAACAAATAAGTTTGATTGGCCCCTACTCTGTACAAGTCTTGAGATTTGGTAGCACAGAATGTTGCTAAAGGAGCAGGAGACACACAGACACATGTGAACCTGGACAGGAGGTGAAAGGGACTTGAGCTGGCAGAGGCATCTTGGATGGAGATGGCTCTATGCTTATGTAAGGAAGGCTTCCTATAGACAGCATCACCAGAGGATGAGGGGGACGCAGGAAGAGCCAGAAAAGGCAACACCCCCTGTGCAGAGCGGAAGACGCGGCCATGTGCAGAGGTGGAGGTGTGTTCTGAGAACTATGGTAACTCCGTCTGGGGAGTAGGCGGAAGACGAGGCCAGGGCCATGCGTGGTGTGTCCTCACGCTGGGAGGGTGTGAAAGATGATTACTGTGACGGTCCTGGAAGGCTTGTTTTTATTGGATGGGATGGAATGTTCAACGAATATAATAGGATGAGAATTTGGGGAGACGATAAGGCTTGGAACCCATGAAATAAGATGGGTGGGATTGGCAAGGTCAGAATTTGTTGTCCACACTAGTGAGCATTAGTCAATAGGTCAGGAGGTTTATTGCATCTGAGGGGGAGGGGCATAGAAAAGACCCCCATTGCAGGCCACTGAATATGTGTGCTGGAGAAGTCAAATTGCTGAGTTCTTAGTGCCGGTGCCTGCTGCTGGTGCCTGCTGCTGTTCAGCTATCTCTGAACTTAGTCCCACGTTCCTTATTTCACAAAGCACATGAGCAACATGGCTTCCAACTTTAGGCACTTGTAAGCCACGTCTACAGGTTGAACACGGGAACCGCCACCACTTACGGTGCTCTCGGCAGTTTTAAGTTTACGGTCCTTGTAGACTTATTGAAAGTGGGGCTGCTTACACGTGACCATGAGGAGACTTTCCAGTCTATTTGTAAGTCCCACGCATTGGGGGACTTACATGAAGTCCCCCTATAGGACTTGGTCTAGGACCTCCAAAACCTGGCATGAAACTCTCTGCTAGTGACATGTTCCTCTACATTCCTTGATAGTTCACCATCTCTGTGAACCAAGGAGAAGGAACTCGAGAAAAATCTGGTGCCCCAGAGAAGAAGAAAGAGCTCTCCGATGGCCAGCACTTGCTGTCTTCACTTCCTTAGGTTTAAGTAAGAACTTCCCTAGGAACTCACTCAGAAGCCTTGTCTACACGTCCAGCTGTTTGTGGGCTAGGACGGTATAGGTGGTATAGACGGTGTAGATGGAGTACTTAGAGGAACTGCTGTGGTGAAGTTCCTGTGAGGCCAGACCTGGATCAAGATGTCCCTGAAAAGCTGATGTTCAGCATCTTCCTAATTGCTCATGGTTTTGTTAAACATAAGTGATTTTCACATCAACAACTAGACACAAATGACACAAATGTCATTGTTTATACACAGGAAGCTGTCATCTGTGTCGCATCCTGGGTCTAGAATCACAGCTCTTGGCAAGCCCTTAGCTCACCCTGCCTCACGTCCTCACTTGTAAGTGAAATTAGCAGACAATGTGGGTGTGCCAGTGAGAGGATAAATGGGAAATTCTAAGGAAGGGAATTAGATCTAGCCTGAACATGAAAGCAACGAATATGTGTGTGCACTGTGGTTACCACAGATACAAAATTTGTACCTAACAGTGTTTAGGAATGTGCAGAGGGAGGCTTTTTAAGGTTTTGTTATATAAATTTAAGAAATATCAGAATTTCATAAACAAAAGAATTCATTATGATAATTCAACAACAAATGACAGTTTTTATTGAATATGCTGAGTGGTTGCAACAGTATAAACACATTGAATAATAACAGGTGAATTGAAAATAAACTAAAAGGTACAAAATCACACACCGACAAAACAAATATAAAATCCCATATGACACAAATAAAATTCCAATACAAACATGACTAGAGGATATTCACAAATCCAGACAGAAGATTCTAGCACAGGAGGGGACTAAAGACAAAGGTCACGATAGGTAAGAGTAGGGGTGTGGCTTCCCTTTTCTGGTAGGGTGCTCAGGGAGCACCATCATGCTATGACACAGTGCTGTGGTCTACAGCCATCCTGAGTGACACGGTTACCAGGCGCAGACGCCTGAGACCTTGCTGAACACAGCAGCACTGAAAGTCGCGTATGAGTCACAGCTCTGGTCACCTATGAGTCACGGCTCTGCTATATAAAACATTTACAAGTCAGAGGCCAAAATCAAAGCCAAAGCCAGAAGCTCCGGGCGGGATGAGGTGACACCTAGCGTTAATCCCAGCACCTGGCAACCAAGGCAGATAGAACTCTGTGAGTCCAAAGCCAGACTGGTCTCTAGAGTGAAAACAAAGACAAGAAAAACCCCAAGTGCCATGTCCAGCGGAGAGACAACATGACTGTCAAGTCAGTGCCTCACCTGTCTTTCTACTCAGTGTATTCTCTCAAGCTAGTGCCCGCATATTGCTGGGGCCTCAGAGTCGGCACCTCCCTCCCACACCCTCTCCATGTTTGAAAGAAACTATTCTTTTACATTAGTTGTATTGCCATTGAGGGAGTGGTCAGACCATAAGAGAGGGATAAGGGTAAGACTATGTTCTCTCCACTCTTAAAATGGGATCAAGTCAGGCATCTACCTATCTGGATGACCGCACCTGTGAACTCAGAGACGAGTGAGGAAATTAGTGACTGCTCAGGATGAAGTTCCTAAGTTTTCCACGGCAGGATTACGCGAAGAAGCGCAACATGTTCCTCGCTGCTTTGAACCCGGGCTAAGCACCAGGGTCTGTGACTGAGGAAGCCGCTGCAGGCGAACAGGAGCCAAGAGGGAAGGGAAGGGGAAAGGAAGGGAGAGCATGTGAAGGAAGCTGGAGAGAGGGGGAGGAGTGTGGGGAGAACAAGCAGGAGGGCAGGAGGACACAGAGTCAGAGTCCTCGAGGAAGGCAGAAACATTCTGGGGACACCAGATTTAAGGAGCGTCCTCATGAGACCCGCCAACCGGTCCCACGATCACGATAGATCCCCCACAAACTGCGACACAGTCCTCTGAGAAAACGGCTGAAGTTTACAGTTGATTCAGCCAGTTCAGGGCTGAAGCTGAGGGACAATCCTTACTTGGCTCTTTTCTTCTCAGGCTTATGGGGTGCCTTATCCCGCCGTGAAAGTTCAGGGCCACACACTCATATTCCAGGGAGAAGTCCTTGTCTCTCACACTGGTTATCCTTAACACCGAGGTTAAACAAGCCAGGCCATTGCTGGAACTGAGAGAGCAACACGTTACAATGTCTGATAATGTTTTGCTGCCAGCGCCAGCCATGAGGAGGGAGAAAGGAATGTTTCAACTTCAAGATAGAAATAGCTGGGCATGGGGATTTGTGCCTCTAATTCCATCATTCAAAAAGGAGGAGGAGATCTGTGAATTTGAGGCCAGGCTGTTCTACACAGTGAGTTCCAGGACAGGCAGGGCTACAAAGTAAGACCTTGTCTCGATAGAGAGAGAGAGAGAGATGATAGATAGATAGATAGATAGATAGATAGATAGATAGATAGATAGATAGATAGATAACAGATACAGATATAGATAGATGATAGATATTAGATAGATAAATAGATAATGATAAACAGATAATAAATGACAAATATGTACATAGATGATGGATAAATATTAGATATATTAGATAAATAGGTAATGATAGATAATACATGATAAATACATAGATGACAGATAGATAGATGATAAATGACATACCTATGATTTTGCCCTTCCTCTTCTTGAATTCTTGCATCACTAAAATTTTTAATGTTCCTTTTGTTAATCTGCCACCGGACAACAGCCAAGGACTGAAGGCCTTTGCCAAAGCAAGCTGAGCAGGTGATGTTCACCGCTTTGCCTAGACGAGAAGTGAAGAAATTCACTAGGAAAATTAATTCTGCAAGTAGCACCTAGTTTCACTCAGCCACCCTGCAGCTCTGCCCATGTCCTTCCTCGTCTTCTTCCTGTGCCTTCATTGCTCTCCACCTCCATTTCCTCAGTGTCTCCATTTCCCTCATAGCCCCACCAGCCTCTCACCTCAAGGAACACAGAGCTTGCTCTAGCCTCACATAACCATGTAGAAGTTGCTGCTATTTGAAAGATGAGCTTCTTTTCACTGCCTCTTTCTCTTCCTACAGAATTCCGCTTTCTGTCCACAAGCTACCTCTGGAGATGAAATGGCTTTACCACGGCTAACTATTGTCCCAGATGTAAACATTCACAAAGGGTGCTCTCTGACGCCCCGCCCTTCAACTCCAGGTGTCCTTCCAAAAGTGAAGACGTCAGAGCTGGTTTCAGACTCAGTTACACATTCAACCTTCCCTTCCTGAACCCCGAGCTCCCACCAGGAGCCTGCCTAAAAGTGAGGTGCGTAAGAGGCCCAAAGTCCCAAGAGCCCTGGAATGGCAAGCCCCGGAACGTGGAGAGAGAACAGCAGCCACCACAGTGCAGGTGGAAGTGGCTGTGGCCAAGGCTCTTGTCCTACTGGTACAGTTAGATACTGCTCTTCGGCAAGGAAGAGGGCGGCAGGAAGGATTACACACAGGAAGTTATACGTGATCTTGCTTCCCAGAAACGGGGAACAACAGTGTGGGCAGCATAGGAACGAGTGCAAAGCACACCGCTCGCCAGAGAGTGACAGGCCGAGGCCGGAGTGTGGTTTTACTTTCAGAAGCGCAATGAGAGAGGCATGGCTCGTCATGGTGTTTCCAAAACCGAGCTCTTCACTGTACCCCGCTTCTAACAGACGGCCACAGAGAAGAGACATGGAGATTCATAAACCCGTATTCTCACTCGTTTGCGATCTCTCATCTGTGACCCTGGGTGAGCCTTTGAGCATCTCTGAGCCTATGTTCCTCAAAAGTAAAGCGAGGGCATCAGCCCCCGGGAGGAGCGCTGATAACCACAGATGCCCATGTGAGAGGGCCATCAGCTCCAGGGCTCAGTTCAGGCACAGGGCTGCACTGCTGTCACCTCACGTTTCCTCTACTAATTACATGATCCTTCGATAAAATAAAATAAGACAGATCCAAAATCCTGAGAAACGTTTCTCAGGTCAGCATGGAGTTGTTTAAAATCTCTCACCTATTTCTGCATCCACTGTTGTGTTCTTTGGCGGGGTTGTAATTACTGGAAACATAGAAAAGCCTTTTTCTTAAAATTAGAAACAAAAAAAAAAAATAGCGTGTAAGTATTAAGTGTTGGTTGGCCATCAATATAAGGCTAGTCTTTTCGTATTTCTATTTTATTTCACAGCATCGTGTCAACTTTTTAAAAAATAACCTTTGGCAATGCACACACACACACACACAACTGTTTTCTATAATTACTATGATGCTTTTTGATATCTTCTATTTTTTCTCACACATTAAGACAAATACGGTTCTAACTCACTAAGTGTGTGAGGTAACAATTATTTGAAACCATGATTCTGTAGAATAAGCATGAAAGTACAGAGAAGAGGGTGTCAATAGACTCATGAATATTGAAATCGTAGACTCTGCAATATTGACATCCTATCTGAAAAAAGTTCTTTTCTAAAGAGATGACCTGCTTCGAAGACACTGATGATGACGTCAAGCACTGTAAAGCAGGGCTGGGAACCACTCAGCGGTCTGCATGAAGGCCGCTGTGCCCCGCCACACTCGGGTCTCTTTATCTGTGGCTTCTACATCGACGGGCTCCAGCAGCTACATACGGTCAGGGGGTGTTTCTTTGCTAAATGTGCTGACTTTGTCCTTGTCATGATTCCCTCAGAAGCAGTACACCTGTTTATGGAGTGATTGGTTACCACAGGTGATCTGGAGATGAGGTGGAGTTTAAGGGACTGAGAGAAGATATGAAACTGAGCTATACCAACACTCTGGACATCAATCAAAACCCCGACCTTTGAGCACTTCCCCAGGTGGGAGCGACAGCCTTGCCAGGCCACAGAGGAAGAGGATGCAGGAAGTCCTGATGGGACTTGATAGGCTGGGGTCAGACCATAGAGGAGGAGGGTTTCCTCTTGTGGACTAGGGGTGGGAGATAGGGGGAAAGAAGGAGGAAGGATGGGACCAGGAAGAGATGAGGGAGGGGCTGCAATCGGGATATAAAGTGAATAAATTATATATATTCAGACTGGGCTGTCCTTGAAATTAATCCTCCAAAAAAAAAAAAAACCCCAAAGAAACCAAGAATAGTGATGGCTTTGGTTCAATAACACAATATTTCTCCCTGGAATTCTTAAACCTTCTGCTGCATTAGCAGCTTCCTTCTGTATTCAGAGTATGCGGAAGTTAAAAGGAAGCAGAAGGGAACAGGACATGGGTAGAGGGAGGAAATGCAAGCTAACCTTCCACTGTGAAGGACCTCGTTGCGGACACATTGTAGCTGGTTCCGTTCTCCGTGTGCGTGAATTTGCACGTGTAGTCACCTTCATCATCGCTCCTCACGTCGTCGATGAACAAGTATGACAGGTGCGCCCTGAACCTGGGCTCTCCAAGAGCTTTGCAGTTCTGCAGCAGCAACAAAGACACCCATTTCTCTTCCCCTGACTTCCCCCCCTTTCAGCTACAGCCCTGCAGGTTTCACCAGACACTCCCCGAATTTCAACCCTTTACCTTAAACCACTGCACGGGTGCTGTCAGGTTATAGAGCTCCGTCGTTGGACAGGTTATCTTGGAATTCCTTACTGACCCATGGACTGTCGAGTACATCATATAGTCGGGAAGGCTGCAGCCCGGCGGCTGTTTATATATGGTGACATTCACATACCCAGTCATATTCACTTTGGGACTGTTAAAAAAAAGCCATGCGCTTGAGGAGAGATGCTTATGACCACGAGATCGCCTAATCCAACTCTATCCCTCGCACAATGTTGCTTTTGCAAAAAAAGGGTGCATAACGGTTCTTTTCTAAGTGTGAAATAATCATTAACATCTCAAGATTTAAAGATTTCTTCACCCTTGAGATGAAGCAGAGCTCCGAAAATGGCCTCACACATCTCCGCTCCTGCAATGTTGGGACCCTAACTCAAGTGTACGTTAGGGTTTGCGGAGAGCTCTTCATGGATTACGACATTTACTCTTACAGTGATGTTTCTGGGATCATAATGACACCACTGCATGAACTTACAGGGGAGGCACCAAGACACAGACAAGTAGCTTGATGGTACCACACACCTAACTAGGAGAAGGGCAAGGGCTGGAAACTGTGGTCACCAAACCTAGCACCAAACAGTACCCCGGCTTATCTGACACTGTGGGCACCAGAGATGGTGTGAAATCTGGGCCCACGGCAACTACAGCTCAGACCGAGAGATTTACAGACACAGACCCCACGCCTCTGCCATCTTCCTCTTTGTCTGACATCTACACCTTCAACACAGACCTTTGTGACGCTAAATGTCTGGGCTTCCATTTGGTATACTAGTTTGATCTTACTCCCAGACAGCAGTGAGCAGTTCCTCACTGTTCTGTGGGTCAGCAGAAAGGTTGTGTGTTTTCCTAATCAGGCTGCCAGTTATATATTTAATAGCACATCACCTCTCGGGCTGCTGGTCTTCTCAGCTGCACTTTCTTGTTCAGACCACTTTAGAAAGTTAGCCATTCCACTGAGGGTAGAGCAGAGAAGACAGGGATAGGAAGAGGAGCAGGCATGAGGTTTGTGATGGTTTCCTGAGCATACCTTCTGATAATGCAAGAGTAAACCCCAGAGTCACCCACTCTGGCTGGGAGAAAGTTCAGACGGTCTTTTGAGACAAAGATCCGACTTCTTCTTTGAGTAGGAATACGTTCGTTTGTATCTGAGTAGTACCATTCCACGGGGGAGCCTCTTTTCTGGGGGCAGCTCACAATTAAAGCCTCATCTTCTAGGCCCCAGGACAGTTTGCCTGCAAATAAAAAGTGTGAGCATGATCCTGAGCTGACTGTGAGGGAAGACCACAGTTCTTTTACATAACTTCCTGTTGCTGTTCAGGGTTTGATTTTTTAAAACGTATCATGGATTGCAATGGTTTGAGAAAGAATAAGCCAACAATTGAAGCCTTTACTAACTGTGCCGCGTGGTGTAACAGAATAAACAATCAACTTGAGCTAACGTCTCCCTTCGCTTCTAGGGAAAAGTATCTATATTTGCCTAAACACATTGTCAGTCAATAATGCTTGTAACATCTCCCCCATGCAGGGACAGTGCTGCAGCCTGATTACCATCACTCAAAAGACATGACCTGCTCACTCTAGGGAATTCCTTCTGAGAAATTTACTGTAAAGATGAACGAAGAGGAAATAACTTCCTAGCACACAATTCAGCCCCAAACAACTGGCAGCAAGCAGCTTAAATGGGGCAAAATATTCCCAGAACTACGTAAGTTAAAAAATCATACCACTGGTCTGAGAATCAATACTTACTGCCCTTTGTTACCATGAAGCACATGGGAACTGTCAGGATTGCCAGAGCCCAGAGCCCCATTCTCTGTTGATCAGTTGATTGCTGAGGTCTCTGTGACGGATCAGTGACACGGGGTGGAAATGAAGTGTGCACTAGGGGGCTGAGGAGTGTTGTCTGACTTAAGGTCCAGAAGAGAAACCGATGTAGCTATTGGAAAATAAACCATGTAGAACCATAAGTAAAATACTCATCTTGTCCAGATTCTTAACTCGCTGAAGACCACAAAGGACAATCGACATGTCTGTACTCAGTTCACAGCTTCATGGTAACGGGCTTCAGGTATTCAGTGCTGCATTCATCCCCCTGAACTGGACCCACACAGCAGTCTTCACAATGACAGGATTTTTTTCACAATTATATCTTACCAGTCGATTGAGAATTTTCCAAAGAAGCTAAATTAAGAGGAAAGAAAATATTTTCACATTTGAAAAAATTAGAACCGTAACATCGAGTAGATGCTGGAAAACACGATGTCATGCAAAAAGCACAGCCATGTAGCAGACAGGAGGCAGCACACACACGTCTGCTGTTTTACACTCCAGCACACGCAGATCGCCACCACGGTAGAACTAAGGAAGGAAAACTTTGAACTAAAACGTCAGCCAAGAGGACACCCAAGACTGCTCCGCCAACTTTCAAAGAACTGTCGCTGCTGAGGCTTGTTCTCCAGAGCCAAAGAAGTTTGCCAAGGTCTGAGAACAACAAATAAACCCCCTTTAAAAAAAGAATCAATTATTGTAGCTTTTTCCTTCAACCCTCAGGGGAGGGATACAGAAATCCCACAGGTGGGAATAAATATGAAAATCTTAGTAGTTTCAAGAGAGCACATTTCTTTGAATTGAGGGTACTTTTTCTTCTACGGACTTCAAGTACTTATTGATTCTTACCCCAGGTGAAGGGCTGGAGAGAAAAAGCACAGGACAGTGAGACTGTTTCCAGCCCCTGAAGGTCCTTTGCCGGTTTCTGTGTTTCTGTAGACAGCCCATGTGGACACGCTCCCGCTTTCATTTTAAACAGGCAGGCGTCTTGTAATCTCTGACCCCACCCACCATGAAAATTGAGTTTTAGCCAAAATCCATGACTTGTTCCAAAAGGCTGCTGTGTCACTTACTAAGAATTCCTGAGCTTACCACATAAATATTTAACCATAAGGACAACGTTTATGATCAATTTCAGGAGAATTGATTAAATCACACCCCCTCCCCGTGTTTGCAGGGCTGTTCCTGCTGAGACAAACAACGCTGTTTATCTCCTCAATGTCATAATTCCCAGTTCCAAAGGAAACACACACACACACACACACCAGGCTGGCTTCAGCTACCCCCTGACATGACCTCTGGCCGACACTGGCCAGTGGGAGCACAGTCAGTGTTTGCAGTGTAGGGAGTTTCATACATCGTAATAGTGGGAGGGTGGGGGAGGAGAATGAGCCCTGCAGGAGGCCTTTAAGCTTGGTGGGTGCTTAGAAACATCCTGCAATGGAGACACTGCCCAGGCCAAAGCATAGTCCAGCACCTCAGATTCAGTTGATGACTCTCAGCTGGGATGAAAGTAACCGAGCTTTTTCAAAGAAGCCTTCATCTTTTGGGGGCTTCACATAAAGCAGATATTAATGGTCGAGGTTGGTTTTTACTGCACAGCATTGTCATGACTCTATCATGGGGTTTGATGTCTTCACACGAAGGGAGGATTGCAGGACCACCCCCAGACCAGCACCAGTAGAAAAAGAACTGGGATCTTTACACAGAATCTCTCTTGCCTTATGCAGCAGTGGGTAGCTCACCCATACCTGCTCTTCCTCCCCAGCGTCCACCACTGCCACAGTGTCCATCACTGCACAAGTGATGACCCGGACGTCCAGACAGGGTGCACACAACAGGACACTAAGACTAGTAGAACCCAAGCAGGCTGGCTGAGAAGACTAGCTACCAAATCACACTCGGCCAGGGGCAGAAAGCCACGCGTGGAGGTGCTGCTAGCTAAGAATGCGGCGTGAGCCGTCCCCCATCGCACCTTGTAGAGGTGTTCTAGAACTGCTCTGACCTCCCTTCTCTGTCCAAGGCTTTGTCGGCTTGTGGGCAGTGGTGACCGTCTATAAGGCAGAAACACCAAGCCCTTGTTGGCTGGGAGATTGACCCTGAGCTGCTTCTTGCTACTCTTGACTCTTATTGGCAGAACCCCATCAGGAGTCCGGGCAGAACTCGGGACTGCATTATCTGGTATCATTAGCATCCGCCTGCTCACATAACTTAACCAAGCTCACTCAGTTGTGGCAGGGGATAAAAACCAAGTTGTTGGAGCAAGAAAAGGTGCGTTCTTTGTTTCTCCTTGGGTCAACTAAAAAAAAGAGAGACCAATTGTCATGCTCAAAATCTTTCTCTTCTCACCATGACTGAGTTATTAAAATAAAATGTTTCCATTAACCAGGTCCTTCAAGAAGCAATAAGCCATTTAGCCTCAGTTTTTATTTGTAGATGTAGAATGGAGCTGTTAGAGAATATACAGAACACAGCAACGTGAGGTACACACTAGCAAGGAAGGCCTGAAGCCTACCACAGAGGGCCTCTGAAAGACTCTACCCAGCAGGGTATCAAAGTAGATGCTGAGACCCACAGCCAAACTTTGGGCAGAGTGCAGGGAATGTTATAAAAGAAGGGGGAGACGGAAAGACCTGCAGGAGACAGGGCCTCCATAAGGGGAGCAACAGAACCAAAATATCTGGGCCCAGGGGTCTTTTCTGAGACTGATACTACAACCAAGGACCATGCATGGAGACAACATAGAACCCCTGCACACATGTGGCCCATGGCATCTCAGTCTCTAAGTAGGTTACCTAGTAAGGGGAACAGGGACTGTCTCTGACATGAACTCAGTGGCTGGCTCTTTGATCATCTCCCCCTGAGGGGGAAGCAGAATTACCAGGCCACAGGGAAAGACAATGCAGACAGTCATGATGAGAACTGATAGACTAGGATCAGAGGGAAGGGGAGGAGGACCTTCCTATCAGTGGACTGGGAGAGGGGTATGGGAGGAGAAGAGGAAGGGAGGGTGGGATTGGGAGGGAATGAGGGAGGAGACTACAGCTGAAATACAAAGTGAATAAAGTGTAATTAATAAAAAAATTAAAAAATAAGAAAACAAGGAAGGCCTCAATCACGGGCATGTTTTGTAACAGGATGTGATGCAAAGCTTATTCATTTGATTTGCCCAACACTGCAGCTAAGTATAAACTACAAATGCTGTGAATCCTCCTGAGCTGGCTGCCTGTGCCCTGATCTCATCTCACCCACCATGGGAGTTAGGAACTATTTTGTCACGTTAAGAGCATACAAACATGAGCAATTCCGTGACTTTCAGGAGATCTTAGAACAATGAAAGAATTGATTACTTTGCCCTCCCATAGGGCAATATTTTTCTCTTTGATTTTTTTGTTATTTCAGCTTCTTTATCACAGCAAAAAAATATACTAAGATAGCAAGTATGAGGCAAAGACAGGCTACTAATTATGTCTGTCTGATATTAAGGAACGTTTTATTGTCTTTTACTTTTCTTTTTCTCTTTTCCTAATGAAATTGTGTGTGGAGACGGCAGCAGTCACAGGCAGGCCTCACTCAGCCTGTCCTCACGGGCACATTCTCTCCTGGATCCCTGATTCACCTTCTCCAGGGCACTCAAGCTTTGTCGCTCTCTGCTGTCCCTTCTGCTCCAGCAACCAGAACAAGTGGAAAGATTAAAGCCTTCCTACCTGCACAGCCTACTCCCTGGTCCTCTAGCCTTGTCACGTGCACGCACGCACACACACACACACACACACACACACACACACACACACACCGCCTCGAGAGCTGGCTTCTCCACAGCCTTTCCTGCACCCATCGAGAGCGCAGGGAATCGGCTCAGAGCGAAAGTCCTCATGCCCGTTCCACCGTGCACCCACACCTAGCAGAGAGTCCACCCACGAGGGCGAGTGGTCTCACCTGTGAACCCTGTCTGCCTGTGGTGTCCCCCACCTCCGCCCTCATCTCTCACAGCATATCCTTCTACCTGCGGGAGTTTTCTGGAGCCTCATCAGTCTTCTGAAGGCGCTGAGCCCGGAGAAGCCCTAAGCATCTACTTAAGCGAGAGGAGAGGCCAAAGCCCTAGAAGACCATGTGTACTCCTCGGTAGGAAGCTGCCGCTCGACTCTGCAGCCCTGTGTCTTTCTGTCCTTCCCACTAACTGAAGGGACAAGGCAGACTGCACTGTGCCTGTTGCTCTGTTCTCCCGCCACCTCATCGCAGCTGCTCGTGGACTAACTCTTCTCCTCCACCCCAGGTCTAACACAGCCCTTCTCACCAGGGCTCAGTGCCCTGGAGTGCCTTCTGCTGTTGCTCTGCACCGAAGCGCCCTGTGGGTAGGGAAGGCCCTGTTTGGCTCACAGGTCACACTCCATCACTGAAGGAAGCCACAGAAGGAGCCAAGACGAGGACTGAGAGCTGAACCGGAGAGGAATGAGATCAGATCGCTGCTCACGGCCTCTCTTTCCCCCCTCAGCTACCTCTCACAGAGCCCAGACCCTGTGCCAGGGGAAAGCGCTGGCCCGGGTGAGTTGGGGCCTCTTGCATCAAATAGCAATTAAAATAACCCACGGGCCAGTCTGATGGAGGCAGTTTCCTCGCTGAAGTTCGCTCTTCCCAGCTGACTCTAGTTTGTATCAAGAGGATAAAAACCAGCCGGCACACCTGGGGACTCGTTTTCTTCCTTCTCTCCTTCCTTCCTTCCTTCCTTCCTTCCTTCCTTCCTTCCTTCCTTCCTTCCTTCGTTTATTTATTTTGCTTCTAGCTTTCTTGTAAATGTATTTATTATATGGACATGTGCCAGAAGCGTGAATGCCGTGAAACATGCACAGCAACCACGGAACAGCTCACGGAAGTTTCCCTTCCTCCACCATGTGGACGCTAGGGGTCAAGGTCAGGTTGCCCGACACGGCACCTAGCGCCCTTACTACCTCACCAGTGATAACATTTAACTCTTCATTTTCTTTTCTCTTGTTGCTCTTGACTCTGAGGTAGACACGCATACGATGAAATGAAGCACCTCAAAGTGTACAACTCCCTGACAGTCCTTTCACAGCGTTGAACAATTGCCAACAACAACTGCAAATTCTCTTCTTTGCCTCCATACTAGACCTGGGTAACCGTCTCTCCCTGTTACCCCTCCTGGGCGTCCCAACCTAACCCTTTCTGTGTCTGAAAGGTTTGCCCTGTCTGAATGTTTAGTATCAGCAGAGTGATACAATATAGCCTCTTGCGTCTGGTTTCTTTCCTTTAACAGGATGTTTCAGGGTTCCTCCTCAATGAGCATGGGCCAGCAGTCATTCCTTTCAATGGGGAAATAAATTAACTGGGGGCATGTGCCATGCTTTGACCACCTGTACATTAGTTATTATATGTGAGCTGCTTCTGCTTCCCAGCGCTCCTTGTGAGTTCCTGGTCCATCAACTAGAAGCTGTAGTGTCTCCATGCCTATCTCCTTCCCCACTTTATACTTCTCTGGCGTATTTGCCACTTTCTAACATCCCACTAAAGAGCAGTGTTTGTCCACTTTCTGATACCCCCCCACACACACACCCGGGAATATGAGTTCTAGAAGCAAAGTAATTTTGACATTTACATTACTATGTGATCGGCGTGTGAAACCGGGCTTGCCACGAAAAAAGAAAAAAATGTTGGTTGGATGAGCCAAGTCAGCCAAGCAGGAAGAGCTTTGGGTCTGAGCATCAAGCCTTGGTATGTAGGGGCACAACAAGAGTGATGTACCCAACCCAGGGGCCGCAGCTCTCCCGGAACTCTGTCTTTTCTTTCCTCTCTTATGTTAGGTCAGGCCTGCCTGAGTCATGCTGGCATGATCCATGGGAAAATCTTCTCAGCGAGAAGCCAGGAAGGGGGGTGGCAGTCCTCACGAGACAAACTGCCAACAGTCTTAAGTGTTTGCACATGTGCAGTGACTAAGACACAAGTAAGAGCTTCTCAGGCCTCAGAGCAGCCTCGCAGGCCCCCGACCTCTGTCACTGGGACACGGATTTGTCATACGTCAATTGACTGCAGGTGCATCTTCCCTTGGGTACAAGTCATTCTGGCTTTGATTTTTCCCAGCATCAGTGTGGGGTGTGTGTGTGTGTGTGTGTGTGTGTGTGTGTGTGTGTGTGTGTACACTTTTCAGGGGAATTCTAATATTTGCAAGAAAAGTTGAAGAACTTAGAATATCCAAAACACTGTTTCAAAGAAAAGGCACACGGTTGGAGACCGTAACAACCTGATAGTAAGACTTCCTACAGAACTAGACTCACTGTGCCAGTGTGGTGTTGGCACAGTCACACAGCAGCCAAAGACTGGAAAGAAACACCTAGAAGCTGACTCAATCAGAAAGGGAATTGGCATTTGGTGAAAGTATACAGATAAGTATATGGAAAAATGATGATTTTCCAACATGTGATGATGGAAAAACCGGCTAGGTGGACAAATTTTCAGACACAAATCAAAATAGATCATATTTTATAACATAAAATCTCTATAAGTTAGTGCAGGAAAACAATTTAAACCAGACGCACGCAAATGACTTCACTGCTCATCAAAGAAAAATGAGTAGAGTGGACTTCGCCAAAGTCAGATTGTCTGCACTTCAAAAGATATAGAAATTTATATATATTAACCCTGAGTTTCTGATAAATAAAATCTACACATTTGAAGAACGACTTGTATACCTGTAATTCACAAAATTCTCTTTTAAGCCAATATAAAGAAAATGTATCAGCCAGTTCAAAAATGAGAAAAAGATCTAAAGTGAAATTTAACAAAAGGAAAACGTCATCATTTGACATAAACTCATGGAAAAAATATTCAGAATCATCAGTTGTTATAGGTGTTAACATAATTAAACCATTATACAATTCTAGTTCCTATCCAATTCTTAAAAAGGACGGGCAATTCCAAGTATTGGCAAGACGGCGAGGAACTGCAGACCTCAGACATTGCACACACACAGCTGATGAGCGTGTAAAGCGACAGAAATACAGTTCAGTCATTTCTGGATAAATATTTGCTGTAGGACCCAGGAATTCCCCTATCTGTTGGCGTGAGAGAAATAAAGATGTGCGCATACAAAAAGACTGCTCCGTGAGTGTCCACAGTGGCTTGATTTACACAGCACACACCGGACAGTCTGCAGTGTCCACCAGTATGTCCAAGAACCACCGTCTGTGCTCACAGAACGCTGCTGAGCAATACGAAGGAATCAACCACCGATTTGTTCAACATCGATTAATCCCAGAAACATTATGAATGAAAGAAGTCACACGGGAAAGAATATATGCCTCAAGGGGTTGGGTGGTGTGGACGGTGAGAGAGGGTAATTGTCTGCAGAGGCGGACATGAGAAGCACATGGGGTGATGTCTTAAATGAAGTGAAGCTCATCGTCTACACGTTTGTGGCAACTTATCCCGCCTCATCCATAACGCTTCTACATGCTACACAGTACATGGACTAAGAGGAACCAGATAAAACAGCTTTTAAAAGAAAGTCTGCCAACAAACCACATCCATTATGTCAAATCTGAACATGACTCGGAAGTGTGTCGACTGAACCCCTAGAGTGAAAGTGTGAATGGTCACCGGAATGACTGGTGTAAGGACATGACGGGTTGATGACTCCCCAAGACGGCATGTTCGAAAAACGCCATGTCGTTCAAAAAAAAAGCAAATTCTCCCCCAAATACCCCAAGCAAAATCACCCAACACTGAACAGCAGGTCCTCTCTTTATGTGACGCTGAGCAGTGAAGGTTGCAGATTGTCAGGATGGAAACTAGACTGTTTCACTGGAAAGGGAGGGGACAAGCGTCTGTCTCCTGGAAAGAGGAAATGCCGCCTTGCTGAGCGTGGCCCAGTGAGCAGAGGTCCCAGTCTCACCCAGCTGAGCATGTCTCCATCGCTGGTTTAGAGACTTGTGCGGCAGGAGGTCCCGGTACTGCAGCCGTTTCTGGAGAAAGGAGGCTTTTCTCACGGGAGGAGAAAGCTCTCCTGGTGACTGCGGTAGCATTTTGTAAATCCTCGCCACAGTCCCTGGAAGCCAGTGACTCCTAACAAAAACTCCGAGAACAAGTTGTTCTAGAAGGAATTCTCTTGATTCATGTTTTTAGTGTATCATGATGATGATGATTGGATATGCTTGGATATGCTGTGCTAGCACACACGGCGTGGTCAAAGGCTACATTTTATGGAGTCAGTTTACTTCCTCCACCTTTACCTGGGGACGGGGAACTGAACTCAGGGCTGGTGACACACTGGTGAGTATTTTCAGGCTTTAGACTTTTTTCTTCCTTCCTTCCTTCCTTTCTTCCTTTCTTTCTTTCTTTCTTTCTTTCTTTCTTTCTTTTTTAATAGTGAAACATGCCAACTCTGCCTCAAATGGGCTTCAACCATAACACACTGACCGTCAGGCTGCTGTGGGGATTAGACACGGGAGCTACCGGAATGCACCAAACACAACAGAGGGATACAACACTACCTGCTGTTACAAAGTTTGTACCCTAGAAGAAAGAGATAATAAACAGCCTAAGTAAGTCAAAGGTATTTAGGAAATATTAGATCATGGCACATTTAAGGAGAAAATAAAGGGACAGGTCAGGAGCGATGCTACAACAGACGTCATGAGCAGGCTTCCTAGGAAGGTGGCTTTCAGGCAACAGCAGAAGCACAGCCCAGAGGGGAGGACCAGGCCAGCTGGGGCCCTGCTGAAGAAGGATGGCGAGATCTGAGAGTCAGAGGCCTGCGGCCCAAGTGAGGAAGAAATAGGGGAGACATAAAAGCAAGTCAGGGGGTCATCAGGGTTGACCCTCTTGAGTCCTGAGCACTTTCACGCTTATGTCGTGGATGAAAAGCAGATTTAGGGGCAGGACTGTGTTTTGATGTAGGTTCTGAATGATGAAAATATTTTTAAGGGCACTGAGATGAAGGATGGAAGGAAGTGTGGAGGCTTCGTGAAGCAAAAGAAAATACTACAGGGTAATACCCAATCAGTGACATTTAGGAAAGTATGTTTACTTTAAAACCCTGTCCTCTTACAGTTAGTTAGAAAAAAGATAAACAGGAAGAGCAAAGATCATCATCTCATTTGGATTGGTTTGACTTTAGTGTGCTGGCGGTTGGGTGGGTGGTCAGCTGTGCTAAGCGTGTGCTTGGCCACTGACCTGCCTCCCCTCTGCCTCTAACACGCATTCATAAAGAGAGAAGCGCCAACATTGTTGTATAAGTACTTGACAGGCTGAGGCAGGAAGCCCTCCTGTTCGAGGCCAGCCTGGGCTACATAGCAAGGCTCTGTCTCCAAAAACAAAGAAAGGATACAGAGAGATATGGATGGAAGGAAATATAGAGAAGAAGAATGGAGGAGGGAAAGAAGGAGACAGGGGAAAGTGGAGGGAGGAAAGAAGGAAGGAGCAAAAGAAGAAATGAACTAAAAAATGAACCAACCAAACAACCAATGAATGAATAACATATAAAAGGTATTTTATGAGGACTAGAATTCATCTATGTACTAGCTTGTAACAGTATGTGGTTAATAAATATATATATTTATCATTAGGGCTCTTAAAGCCAGGGACACACCCTTCCTGTAGATTCGGTTAAGCTATGGGTCCACAAATATGCAGGCACCCAGGTAGAAAAATACCTTAGGACCAAACTCTTTCTCTCAACAGCTTTCAAACTAGCAGCTCCAACACCCAGACAGTTGGACAAGAGGATGAGCGTGCCTAGAGCAGGGACAGGAAGAACAACAATGATGAACTCCTGGCACTAAACGTTTTCTCTTATCGAAACACCTCATCTTTGGAAACTGCCTGTTGAGCTTGGTTTTAGAACCAAGGTGCTGGCTTTCCAGAGAAGGAACTCAAGAATTGACAAAGACAGCCACACTTCCCAGAATTCTACAGCAAATAAGCACAGGAACAGGAGCTAAACCCTGGGGCGGGGCAGGGCTCTGCTAGAGCACTTAGCCAGCATGCATAGGTTCAACGCCCCTGGTAGCAGACAAGGAAAAGAACAGGGCTTAAGTGCAGATGGGCACGTCTGAGCTGTCTGTCTCAGCTGCTCTTTATGGAGAATGACTGAGGTGGGGTCCAGATGTTCGTGAGGAGACTAGGGCAGTGCTACGCCCATAGGCTTGAGGATCTGGTTAGAGACTGTGCAGATACAGGCTTGCACTTCCTATTTGCCTGAAAGAACCAGCGATGAGAAACAGATGTTCAGTGGGAGAGTTTTAGGACCCGTTCTGACATAGTTTGCTTACATTCTTCCGGAAGCCCTGGGAGAGACAAGACTGTCAGCTGGAGTGATAAAGCAAGCAGCAGGACTAGGGAGGGTTTCCTCAGAGATGCCCTGACCATCCCATTCCCTCAGCGTCCCTCACTGTCCGCCTCACATCCCTCCTCAGTACCTACAGCCTCTCACTAAACACTTTCAATCAGGAACACATCATCCTGTCATTTCTAGAACTATGTGGTGTCCAGGGATGATCCACAAATCCATGCACATTCTAGATGTGTGTTCTAAGCTCTGATAACCTTTCACAACTTCATCCCAGCGCATCTCAACACTGTAGCCCAAAATCCCAACTCATGCACCAGATGCAAGATCTCAGCCTTATCACTCAGTAACTTGTTTTTTTTTTCCATTAATAATACTATTTTCTCACAAACAAAGGTTGTAGTAATTATTATCTTTAACCTAAATTTGTATTGGAAAAGGATTTTTCCCTTTGAGATAAACCTATTTTTGATAAAACAACAAGAAAAGAAACCTCTTCGAAGGCACTCACCATCAGCCAGAGATCCTAGCCATTTTTCCTCCTCGGCTTCCCAGCACCAGACCTTGTCAGCTCTCAGAGGCAACTTCTCTAATAGTTTTATGCAAATGTGGTCACCACCCTGTCTGTAAACCTCCCAGTCTCCTTATCAGTTGAGATACAGAAACCCAGTTACTGATAGACAGAAACTGACTGCTCTAACTCGGAGATCGCTGTCACCATCTTCACTGCTTCCCCTGTGCGCCTTAGAGATGCAATGCACTTCCAGATTTGGACTTATCTCCGTGGACCTTCTCATAGCATCTACAGGGCGCTTTGCAGTCCTTGGCGGGGACTCTAGGAAAACCAGCCCGATTCCTGCCAGGTCTCTCACTGTTCTCAGAGAGCAGGTAGATGAAAGAGAGTCCCCTGCAGCTGTGCTCCGAGAGAGACAGTGCGCATCTCTGCGGCCAGCTTTACTGCCGACACTTCTGCGTCAAGGTTCCGAAGACGCTGGCACAGGTCAAGTACTTAAGTGTGTGCAGCCAGCTCTTTGTGCACTGACTAAGCTCATGTTATCCCTTGCAATCTCCACAGCTGACAGGACGCTGGGAGGATGGTTCTCTTATCCATACCAGCGGCTGGCAGAAGCCAAGGCAGAATCCAAGGCCCCTACAACGGGGCTTTTTTCACCTGTTTCCAAATGGCCTCTTGTAATAAAGATCTCGTGGGTTCACTTTAAGGATTCTAAAATTCTAGATAGGTAGGCTTTCATTATCCCTACAATTGTTTTCTGTGAACATTAGTGGCTTTTGAACCATGGGGATGCGTGATTAACCAAAGCCCTTCACATGGAGAAAGAATGTGAGCTTTAGGTAATATCTGTTTTGTGTTTGTTTGATTTTTTTTCTCTCTCTTACTTATTGTGTAATTTGGGGCATTTTTTTTTTTTATTTCTCAGAATAATCTCTTATGCAAAGGGCATTGTTGCTGTTAAGTAAAAAGCCTATGTAAAGATAATCTATCCTAACAAATACTAAAGGTTTTATGCCTCATACCTGCACATTTTATTTGGCACAACAACGTTTAAAAAGAAACAAAACCTAATGAAATGAACAAGAGAAAACCAAACCAAAACAAAACAGAAGCACCTTTAGGACTTTGACCAGGCGGAGCTCTTAGAAATTCAGGCGCTGTCACATCTGGTCAAGGGAGTAGCAAGTGTGAGTCAGAGCCTGGGTTTTGGTCTCCCGCCTTTTCTTTGTCCTTGTGTCATGAAGCCAGTGACTCCCCCCCCCCCCCCCGTATTCAGGCCAAATCAACTCTGCAGTTATGGACATCGAGAGTAAGAGCTGAAAAGGCAGCAGGAACCCAGCCGCCTCCCACAGTCTCCACGTGGAGCGCGAGTTTATGGAGCCCGCCCCTTCTTCCCCACTGCGAGAGAATGGAGAAAGCACACACGCAATCACGCACACGCTGGCTGATAGGCCCAACATTAGCCCAGAAACAGAAGCACACGCGTGAGACACAGCCTCGGCCTCACAGGACGCAACCCTGAACAACTCGGGGAGAGGACGTAACATTTCATGAGTCTGAAAATTTGGGGTTCAAAGTAAGGCGTTCATAACGATCAAAATCCTTGTAAAAGCTAGAAGGGCTGCTGTAAAACTATAGTTGCGTTGGATAGTTTTTATTTTTTCAATTTGACACAGTGTAGAATCATCTGGGAAGAAGAAACTTCAAGTGAGAAATGCCTCCATCGTATTGGCCTGTGGACAAGGCTTTGGGGCACCTCCTCATTTAATAATTGATGTGGAAATAGCCAGGCACTGTGAGTGTGCCACTGTACACAGGGGTCTGGATTGTCTAAGAGAGCAGACTGAGCGATGGGGAGAGCAGGCTAGTAAGCAGAGTTTCCTTACAGCCTCTGCTTCAGTTCTTGCCTCCGGGTTCCTGAGTGAGTTCCTGTGCCGAGCTCCCTCAGTGGTGGGCTTGACAGGGAAGTGTAAAAAGAAACAAACCTTCCTTCCCCAAGTTTCTTCCAGCCACTGTGTTTATCACACCAGCCCAGAGCAAGCTGATACGATGATCTCTCCTCCTGAGGAAGCCACCGGCCTATGGTCCTACCCTAACTCTAGATCTCTTGATATCCTTATTTATATCATCGTTACTGACATATGAATATGACAATAACAATGTTTCAGAGCTTGGCCCGTGTCTGCCACAATTTTTTATCTTTAGAACAGTGTTTATAATCCCTCACACCTACGTCTTTGGCACCACTAAATGAATAGTGGTGTTTTCAACAAAACCTAGAGAGACCAATCTTGAGTGTCGGAGGGCTATCAATAAACAGGCCGTGTTGAATGGAACATGTGAAAGGTCTCAGAAGCCCCGGATGGCTTTGGTATGTGTCTATTTGTGAAGGCTTTGAAAAGTGTGCATTCAGAGATGGCTGCATCGCATCCATCTCACAGGAAGGGCACAGTCCAGCTACCTTGGAAAAATAGACCGGAAGGTCTTGGACTCACTCCCGCCAGTCTGATATGCCCTCATTTTGCATCCAGCAAAAAGAACTGTGCTTCTTAGAGCTAGCTCTCCTCAGTGAAAGCAGATGCGACAAGGGGTTTCTGAAGCTGGTCAGATGGCTCGTGGGCGTGAAGGCACTTGCCCC
Source organism: Psammomys obesus (assembly GCF_907164565.1). Lineage (NCBI taxonomy): Eukaryota > Metazoa > Chordata > Mammalia > Rodentia > Muridae > Psammomys > Psammomys obesus. The sequence continues at coordinate 17,333,168 of NW_026585580.1, read as the reverse complement.
AAGCCTGACAGCCTGAGCTACATACCCAAGATGAAGGCAGGGTAAGAAAAGAGCTGGCTCCCTGCAAGCTGGCCTGTGGCCTCCCAAGGTATTCATACGCACACACACACCAGAACAAAAAAACAGTCATAGAAACAACCCCCACAAAAACAGCAGAGATTTAAAAAGTGTCTCAAGACCAAATGTCCTAAAGCTGGGGGCTGTGTGTGTGTATGTGGGGGGGGGGTGTTGAAAATTTAAGGCACATCTGCAGAAGAAAGCAAAGCAGAGTAAAATCTGTACAAATCCGCAATTGACGACGTCTCTGAGCACGCTCAACTTGGTTTTGGGCACAGAGTGGTAAACTCATTTGGAACTCTCAAGACTCCACAATGGAGAAAATCTGTGTGTTCAGGAGCTGATTCGGTCTTCCGTGCTTTGGATGGAAGCGGTTGCCTTTAGTGAGGGCCAGTTTGCTGTCGTGACCTGCAGAGGGGAACACAGCAGTAACTCCTTCCCTGTCCTGAAAGAGTCAACACTTAAATCAGGCCGGGCTCTAGGGCTCAGCCCTATGCTCTTACTCCACTCCAAAGTTCAGGAAAGTCCTGTTGAGTGTGAGTGCACATAGGTACTTCGTGCGGGTTTTGAGGGATAGGAGTCATGTTCAATGGAGCTGCTCACTTGGAAAATAAATAATCTTGATCTAAAATCTTGGTTTTTACATTCTCTGTCTCAGAAAGAGACAGAAACAGCAACAGAGAGAGAGAGAGAAGCTGGAAGGGAGAAAGAGGAGAGGGAAAGGGGTAGAGAGGAAAGAAGAGGGAAGGAGAGGGGAGAGGAAAACATACAAACCTCTTCAAAAGTAGTGGTTTCTATGAAACTTGCAAAGATCTTTCCACATTCTAACAAGATTCTTGTCTCTGCCTGTTCTTAGATTAAGCAGAAGTAAGCACTGGTAGCTAATCAGGAGCTCTCCCGAAAGGAGCTTTGAAGAGAGTCCCAGGTGACTTTTCCTGCCCAGGCAGGTCAGTGTGACAGTGCAAGCTGAAATGCCTGGCCTCCTAAGCCGGGTGTGACCACACGCCATCGTCTCTTTTCTCTGGAATTGCTCGCCCTCAGAGAAGCTCCATCCCAAGCAGATGGGGGTACTTGGAGAGACAGGAGCAATAGTCCCTGACCAGAGTCACCGAGTGTGAATTCTCCAGGCTCACCCAAGTCATACCGCCTCATTCCCTCTGATCCCTGACCCTTGGGAACCATGAAAGTCATCAGCGTTTCCTCTGTGAGCTGCTAAGTTCTACAGCGGCCTGCTTAGTTGCAATAGACAAATAATTCATGTAGCCCTGTAAATCGACAGCTGATTCCTGTGGATCTTTAAGGACACACCAAGGGGACCTGCTAGGATGGAATGACTCGACTCCTCTTCCTTCTTCCATTTTCTTTTCCACTTTTTCACCCTTACAACAAGGTCAGAAGCTCAGCTCTAACTCATGCCCAGTGGGCCTCGTGACGTCTGTAGCATCAGGAGGCTGACAGCACTGAGGTTTCCACTATCAGAGAAAGCTTCTCTGCTGAGAGATATCCCAGCACTCTTCAACTGATATCTGCCTCCGCCTGATGGGATGGCACATGCTCTCATCATGTGTGCATCTAGATATCTGACAGAAACAAACTCATTGACCACAGGAAGGGAAGGCTCTATTTTGCGTTCCCCTCCAAGTGCTGGGATTCAAGCTTGAGCCCCCACACCTGGACACTGTGTTCATCTTTGTCAAGGTAGATTTTATAAATACATACTGTTACATATTTAATTAAAACAAAACTTAAATATATAATACATTTTCATATAATGTTATAAGAAATATAATACAGGCAAATATATAATATATTTACTTTATGTATATTAATTGAGGATGTATATTAGACATATATATATATCATAAAGAGAACCACTGAGTAATGATAAAGGGTCAATCCACCTAAGACTATAACAAACATACATATTTTGTTCCTAATTTTAGAACTTTGAAACAGAAGAAAACTAAAACTTGAAATTTAAAGAGAAGATATGCTAATCTTGAATCATAGCCAGACATTTTAACATTCTTCCTTCAACAATTGTTACACTATCTAGTCTAACAAATGGAAATATTCAGAAATGAAGTAATAGACCATTTACCAATTCACAACTCAGAGACGTCAGGAAGAAAATGAAGACGCATTTAGAATTAAACTGAAATGGAATCTATACTTGTATCAAAATGACAAGATGCAAGGACAGGGAATCTCACAGCACTGACTTCCTGGACTCGACGGGAGTGACGGATGCAAAATAAGAGTCCTGGCCACAACCTAAGAAACTAAGAAAAATGTAAATGAAGAAATTGCAAAAAGTCCAAAGAAAGGAAACAGCAGCAGCATAGGAAAAAAAAAAAAAATGAGACAGGCCACTGAAAAACAATGAAGAAAAACCAATGAGGGCAAAAGCTGGTTTGTTGAGATCGCTAAAATTGATCAGCCTCCTTCTAGACATGGTGACTGGAGAGAGAAAAAAGGAAGATGACACAAATGAGCCACGTCAGAGGGGAAACTTTGACACTACTAAGTTTGTACAAATGTTCAAAAGAAACGTCAACTGTCACAAACAGTAAAGGGAGCAGAGCGACATGCTGATATGCACAATGTGATGGGTAAATTTCCAAAGGCTCTGGGGAGCGAAAGAGCCGGACGAGGCAGAGAGCATCCTTAGTGCAGAAAGCTCTGGGACTCCCCACTGACTGGGACTCCCCACTGACTGGGACTCCCCGCTGACGTACAACCACAAATGGAGGTGCTCTCCATGGGAGACAAGAGCCAAGAACCTCCAAAGGCATGTGGAAACGGTAGCTTCATAGGTATGTTCGCTATCTTCACTGTGGCAATGGCATCACAAGCATATATGCCTGTGTCAAAACTCGCCAGATTGCACAACTCAATGTGCAAGCCATCGCGTCATCTGTATCTCGAGAAAGCTGCAAACTCTGTGAATATTTTAAAAGGCCGTTTATGCTAAGACCTTAATACATACATAGGTCAACACATGCGTGTGTACAGCAATATGTGTTTATGTGCATATGCACCTACAGAGACATGGTAGGAAATGTCTAAAATCAAGACTCGCAAACTCTTGGCAATGTCCATCTACAAGGGGAAGATGGTGGGTGGGTTTTCTCCTTAGCTTCACTCCTCTGCATTTATTACTTCTGCAACTCCTGCCATCAAGGCAACAAGTACCTAGAGCAAATACCGTGATAAAATATTCAAGAAACTGTTGGAGAAAGTACGGTCTTTCCACATAATTTTCTTGAATTCTGTATGTGGATAAAATCTGACAAGCAGAAACCTCCCTCCTGCATGAAACGGTGTAACTTCCCCTGTAGGGCTTAAATAAATTCCTACGCAGATTAAAGCACATATGAAATCTGGGGAGGACACTCTGGCTCACTCAGCTTTGATGTCCCCAACAACTGAGACTTTCATCAGTTGATAAAAATAGATATTGTCAAAAATCACAACATCCAAAATAAACATCGCCAACAGCCCCAAACACACAAATATCCTGGATATTCTGTGCCCCCTAGCAAAAGTGCCTTCAGTATGCTTGCTACATTTGTGTCTACTAAGCTCATAGAGACGGGAAGGACTTCCAGTTCACCTTCTGATCAAACGGATTCATTTTCAGGGTCCTCTGTTTGGTCTGAAGGTGAAGCCAGAGAGGAATTCTGAGTCTCCTTCTGGGCCTCAGCCCTCCTCAGCCCAGCAGCATCGCTGGGGTCCCAGCTTCTTCCCACACCTCTTGCTGTATGACGCCAAAGTGCCCAAGAGACAAGCTTGCGCTCTTGAGAGTCGGCAGATGTGTCCCCAGATAAGATAAGCTTCCTGGTAACTGGTGAGGTGCCATCAGTTAAGCGAAGTTTGCAGAAGTCAAGCCTGAGGGAGGGAAAGGATGGGTTCTGAGGGGTCCCCAGCTTCTTAATCAGAGCAGACACGATCCCTGAAAAAGCGGGAGAAGCGCGTCCAAGGCCACATGGCTCACCCCAACAAACTCAGACATGACCCAGAGAGGAGAAGAGGCCTCGCCATAAAGTTGTTAATTTGTCTTCCAACCCACTTCCCTCCTAGAACCACCTTTTCCACCAGAAGACTTCTGTCCAGTCTGTGGGGAAATCACATGAATTCGAGATATGCCTGTGTAGCTTATCTGCAGAAGGACACATGAAGTTTGTGTGTGGCCTTGATACTGTCACACTGTGGCAAACACAATGTCGGGCAATTCGATCCCTGAATAAGAGCTGAGCCCCAGGTAACTGTCCGCTAAGCTTCTGAAGCTTAGACGTCTGCCACATCCTCTTGTCTGCATGAGTTTCTGCCCGAGCCTACCGGGCCAAACACCCATGGCCTGATCCCATAGAGCCGGGAGCCAAGATGAGTTTTTGCTCAAGGTGACACAGGAGTGAGCACATGGAAGTTGAAGAACCGGGTGGTAATAGCAGAAATGCTTATGGCCGTGCTGAGGAAAGACTCCCTTCTTGGTATCCAGTGCAGTAGCTGCACGTGGCTTGCAGCTCTGTCCAGGCACAGGGTAATTTCTCACTCAGCTAACCCCTTGTCCTACCCGTGGAACTATCCATGAATCAAGCTTCGAGCTGGATATATATATCCTCCTCCAGAACACTGTGACACACTGGCCTTGCCAAGACAGTTCCAAGCACAGCAGCAAGGGCTACACTGCAAAGGAGTGACGGTCAGTCAGTGAGCTTTCGGGGACCTGGAAGCCTGCGTGGCCTCAGGGTCCAGCCCCATCTACTGTGCGGCAAGCCCTTCCCCACCCTGGGCACTGGTACCAGAGAAGGGAGAGTGAGGCTGAGGTTGGGTGAACCAACGGCTTTGGGCCAGGCCCAGTGCGCAGGGTGTCATGCGTACACAGTGGTCAAGACGGACAATGTGAAGTACAGTTTCCCAGAGAAAGGCTAGACTCTTCCTTCTAGCTATGTGTGCAAGAGGAAAGGGAATGATTGAGACTTCAGAGGGGAAAATAATTCATTATAAGCATCTCAGTTTCCTTCCCAACTAGTTTGAGGCTTTGATATTGTTTTGCTCTGCTCTGCTCTGCTCTGCCTTGCCCTACGTTGTTGGATGTTGGTTTTGCTTGTGCTTCAGCCTTGAACTCCAGCTCCACCTTCCTTGGCTTCCTGAGATCTGGGGTTACAGGCAGGCCCAGCACAAGCTTGGGGGTTCTGTGTGAGCTTGGGGGTGCTGTGGAACCCTCCCAGGGCGACGCTGTAGGCCATGATTCTTTGGCTGCTTGCACCCTAAGGCATGCTGCATCTTCTTTTTGCGTGTTCTGTGTGCTGGCATCTTGACCTAAGGCCATGTGGTGGTCACGAGACCTGTGATTACTTCTTAGACCGTAGTCAGCACCCTTAGGCAGCAGTTGGTGCTTTTCAAAATCAAGACATTATGTAGAATTCTAAAGGATTCTTAACAAAGTCTGAAAATGTGCTAAAACAAGCAGAAACTAAGACAAATCCATGTTTTCTACCTCTAGGTCTGTCCTCAAAGGAACTTAGAATATTTATGAATTTGCTGATCTATGTGTGTGTGCACATGCCCAAGTGTTTATGTGCACCACGCGTGTGCAGAAACGCTCGGAGGCCCCTTGGGATTGTAGCGACAGACAGCTGTGAGCCAGTGTGAGCCTCCCAGGGATGGAGCCAGGACCTCTGGAAGAGCACTCGGTGCTCTAACCGCTGAACCGTGCTGCAGCCCTCAAAGGAACTGAGGCTAGTGTGAGCACACTGTCTCCCCTGCGTGACTTCACACCCCTCTTCACTCCCCACCCTCCAGCTGTGGGGCTTGCCTTGCTTTCTTCCATCTCTGTCTCATTTTCTCAAAGTTAATCAAAGCAGCTGCTGGGCTCGGCCACACTCTCCCCTTTCTCGGCCTGGATTTAGAGACATTCTACAGATCTGAGGGTGCATGAGAGCACTTGAGGTTGTGATCTCCAAGGAGGAGATCCTGCTGGGTTAGAGACATGGTCCTTGGAGGAGGGTGGTGAGGGTGGGTCTGAAGAAACCAAGTCCTAGGAAACCAGGAAGGACCAAAAGGATTTAGTGCTGCTCGGAGACAACTGGGTCCCTGGCTCTGCCACTTAGCAGAGCCAACTACTCTTTCCAAACCTGCAATATAGATACGGCAGAGGAACTTACACGATTCTGAAGATGTGGCGACATCCTGTTGGAGTTCTAAAATCGGAGTTGTGATGCCATAGGTGTAGCTACTACCTCAATGACATGAATATGTTCTAAGTCAATGGTATTGGAATTTTAACAAAGGAGTGCAGTAGGTAAGCCTTAACAGTTCTTCATCCCTCACAGACCACAGACCACAGAGCACAAGCCGAGCCGCGCTTGCCTGTCAGGCCATTGTGTGGGAGCCTCACCATCCCCTGAGACACTGAGGCACTGTGGTGTTCTCAGCATCCATTCACATTCACGTTCTAGCGTGGCTTGCCCTGCCTGGCACATTGGTTTACAGACGAGAGAGGAACTGGTGCAATGGGCTCTCCAAGCAGGTTTCTCAGCAAAGGACCCCCAGGCTGAGTGAGATCTGTCACCATGTGTGAGAAAATGGTTCCTGAAAACACTCCATCCCACAGCTCTGCCTCCGCCTTGTCTCAGACCAGCGTTTCCAGGAGAAGGAAGACCTCGCATGCCTGCAAAAGCAAACAACCATGGGAGGCTTCAGACTTCCAGCTCCACAGAGACTTTAAGGAAAACACGGAGCTGAACCATCTTCTCTCTTGGCAAACCCCAGGCCCTCAGCCCGCTGGGAGGCACCGCCCTCTTTCCCCCTTGGACTGGTGCACAGATGGGGTTCAGGACCTGGGGAGCAGTGCATATGAGAGGTCTCTGTTTCTAGTGTCAGTGAGCGCAGGCATTGCATGTTCTGTATCTCAGGAGGCATTCCATCTGAGCAAGCCAGAGGGGACTGTGGGCCAAGTCTTGCTTGGGTCCCAGCAGACACCCCAGAGTTTATCTGTGCATAGAGCTAGGGCTAGGGTAGTGCCTGTGTCAGTGTGGACCCTTGGAGCCTCTGTAGGAAGGCGGGTGCTGACCACTCGCCCTACTAACTCAGAAATCCACTAACTTCCAATCCCAAACACCCAACACACAATTTGATTACTGGATGCTCAGAGACAGGAAAAGGTAACTCCTAAATCGAATCTCAGTCTAGCAAAGCTGTTCCTCATCCTGGTCCTCTGCGAGCTCTGTGACATGGCTGCACTGAGGTGGCGTGCTCTGCCGTGTTCCACTTTTCCTGGCCCCTGTGGAATGTCCATGCTGCCTGCCCACTGTTTACCCAAAGCGGTCTAATCTAATATCGCTTTCTCTTCTCTAGGTGCTGAGGGGTCTAGCCAGCAGGTCGGTGTCATGTTAACTAGCGTGGCCCTCTTCCATCAAGGAAAGGCAATAGTTTGTCTTCACTTACTCTTAGTGTGACTTTGCCTCTCCCGTGTGTAACGCTTCAGCCAAAACAACCGCCCACAGACTTAACAGGACGCCTCGTTCCCATCTTCCTGCTCCACACAGCGCTGCTCCTGAAGAAGGAGCTGGTCTCACAGACAAAGAAGTGCGACAGCAGGCCTGTGCTCACAGACCCCACCCACTACATTCCCTCCATCCCGGAGCAGCTTGTCCTAAAAGGGGGCGAGATGGACTTTGAACGACACAGTTACAGCACTGGCGAGTGAAAAGAGCCTGGAGGCCTGGGGCAGAGTCTCCGAAAGGAAAAGTCTTTTCTGCATCAGCGTCCTACAGTTTCTCCCACAGCCAGCGGTGGAAAGAGCAGCGCAATCCGTCGCCATCCATCGTGAGCCATGGCCACGTTTACAACCTGTCCTCCTGGGAACGTGCTTTGCTGCCTGTATGTTGTTATTCCAAACGGGGAACTTCAGTCGGGTTACAAAAAGATTCCGTGGAACCGGAAGGGAGACTTCAGGCTTCCTCTGGCCACCCCAGGCTCCTAATGCCTGGAGTCAACCAGCTAGGACCCAGGAGTGACTGGTCCGGGCGACCAGAGGGACACTGGGCTGCTTCTCCACAAGAGTATGTCTGGAGTTTAACAGGTTTTGCAGGATTTTTCCCATACCCTGTGGTAAACATCAATAGTAAATTACAACAGCCCAATCCAGGCAAGATAACAAATGGCCTAGACCCCTCAGGAAGGGATGTGGGGGTCACTATTCCATGTACAGAACCTGCTGAGGTGCTTGCTGAGGATGGAAGGAAGACAGACCAGGTAATGGAGGAAGGTGGTGATAAATCCCAGCTGAGGCCACGTGACCCATTACAGAAAGGAGGGCTGAGATCGCCATTTAGCTGTGCTTGTGCATTTAGACACATCATTACCAGATGTGTTTTCTTTCCTCTACTTCTTCATCATGTAACGTGACATCAGCCGACAGAGGGTCAGTAGTTAGCTGTTACGAATCTATTACCATATTTGTTACAGGGTACCGAAAGACTAAGCTTTCCCCGGGCCCTCCGGGCAGCAGGGGAGGCTCAGCGGTCAGAGTGCTCACTGCCCGTGCAGAGGACAAAGTTCGCTGTCCAGTACCGACACGGTGACTACATGCTGTCTGTGGCTGCCGTTCTGGGCTTCTGTGACCTCTGACCTCCTCGGGCTCCTTCCTGTACATGCATGCACTCGGACACACACATACACACTTGCAATAAATAAATAAATAAATATGCTAAGATCTTGCCATCTGCTCTGAGAGCAGAACAGGGCATTGTTTTGGCAAGGGGTGTGGCTTTACCCTATCAGACAGGGTTCCGACCTCGCTGTCTTTGTCGTTTGGAGATGTCTTTGGGTATCCAGCCGACATGGGGTAGACCTGGAGTGCCTGATTTTAGTTGTTAGTTTGATTGGATCTGGTGTCTGGGATGGCATTTGCAGAAGAATGAACTGAATCTCGAAGAGCCGCCCAAGCGGACAACATCTGCCAGTGGGTGTGCAGAGGTCTGACACAGAGGTCTAACTCTGCTCCTTACTGTTCGTCCATCTACCCTGCTGCTGCAGCTGCTGCCACTGCCGCTGCCACTGCTGCCGCCATCCTGTCCTGCCACAGGAACCCAGCTTCTTCACTCTTCCAATGGAGACAGAAGCCCTCTCCGTCTCCAGCCTCAGGCCGGCACTCCACCCTTGCAGGCTGGGAAGCTACCGTGCACCTCACCTGCCCAGAGGGCCAGCTCACAGTAGACTGCTCAGCCTGTCTCCTGTGAGCCAGGCTAATTCATCCCTCTGTAACACATACTCTTTCTGTAGGTTATCTCACGAGAAAACACCCAGCCATCAGGAGTTGAGCGTGTTCTTCTCCAACATGATCCTCATCAGACTGTGCTTCCTCACTGTGCTCCCTGCCACACAGTGTTCCCCTCCACGCTGTGCTCCCCTCCACACCGTGCTCCCAGCTATGCTGTGCTCCCTCCACACAGGCCCAAAGCAACAGCACCAAGCAATTACAGATCAAAACCTTGGGCACTAAGCAGCACTTCCTCCTTAGAAACTGATTGCTCAGGTATTTGTCACAGAAACAGAACACTGAGTAACACAAGCCCCCAACTTGTAAAAATGCATGCGTGGTTCCCAATTCAATCCAGTTTCTATCCTGGCACTCGGTTAACACTACAAACATTGTATTCCAGCCACTGTGCCTTCCTACTCCTTCAGAGAGAAGTGTAAAATTCCTGCAAGTGTGACATTGCTGAAAACAGGGACCATGAAGAAAGGCAGCTAGAAACCTGCCCTGTGCTCAGGCCTCTGTGCGGAATCCTCAAGCTCTGTGAAGAGCTGAAACCTGCCCTGTGGTCAGGCCTCTCTGCGGAATCCTGAGGCTCTTGAAGAGCTGCTGCAGAATGGTCAGGAATGGTGAGCAAGGGGGTGTGAGCAGTGGGGCTGTGGCGGAAAGGAGCAGAGCCAGTTCAGGGCACTGAAGGAAAGCCGGAGGGTCTGGAGAACTCAGCAGACGCATGTGCCTCAAGACCAGGGGACACTGCAGGGTCCTCGGGTCACAGCAAGAGTTCTGATCCTCCCAGCTGTGCTGGTTCACAACTTTAACCCCAGCATTCAAGGAAGAGGGGAGGGGAAGGGAGAGGCAGGCAGATCTCTGAGTTCGAAGCCAGCCTAGTCTACAAAGCCAGGGCTACAGAGAGAGGCCCTGTTGCAAAAAGACCAAAAGTATTTAACGGAGCCGTGAGACAGACTCCAAAGCTTTACGTTGAGTGCTTACTCTAGCAGGTTAAAAATATGTAAAGATGAACGAGATTTTTCTGCATGTCAGTTACAGTTGCTGCTGCATAACAAATTACCCCCCAGTTTACAAGATTAGAGTAACCATGGGGGTTGGGCTGAAGGGCTGACTCTTGGGCTGTGGACAAGCATTCCGGGCTGGGATGCAGAAAGAGGAAGAGGATGAGTTAGGACCACTGCATTCGGTGAGGAGCTCTAGCAGAAAAAGAAGCAAAGCGGGCGGTGAACGGCTGATTCTTTAACAGACAGATGGAATCACCGTCTCGTGCTCTCTCTAGGCCTTGGCCAAGGTAACTGGAAGGCTAGAACCACCACCAGGGTTGTCCACCTATTGTCCCTCTATGGCTGGGTTGTCATGAATCTCAAGACCAGCAGTCCAGCAATCGAAGCAAGCCTGCCTCCCCTTAGTGACCTCGCTCCCAGGGCACAAGGAGATACTTCAGGAGAGCTTCGGCCAGCACGGTTGCTGGGCAGCACCTGGGATTCACAAGAGATGGGCTGCAGACCTCACCGCCCAGTGGGGACTGCCCCGAGGATCATGGGGGCATTGTTTGAAATAATAAGATCATTGCTATGGCAATAATACAGTTGCTGCCATGGAGACGGTGATGGGTGAGGCACTCCTGAGCTGGGATGGTGGTAGCAGAGGTTGGGAGGGGACTAGGGGAACCTTTATCAGTAGGACTTCCTGTAAAGCTGAGGGCAGAGAAAAGGTGTGGTGGGGAGGCCTGACGCCTGAGCTTTAACAGCAGAAAGTGTGGGCATGCCTGTGGAGCTGGGGGACAGAGAATAGAGTGATTCATCCACTGTAACTGGTGGGAAGCTGATCTGGATTTAGCTTGGGAACTGTTAGACTGAAACGTCTAAGACACCAGAGTGAAAAATTCTAGTAGGCCTCTGCACAGGTGACCTCAGGAACCAGCATAATACATGCCGGTGTGGAAGTTGCTCTTGTCTAAAACAGTGTTGGAGAAAAAACATAAAGAGAGAGAGAGAAAAAATGAGCATAACACTTGGGCCAGCTTCTTCAGTCATGGGGAAGCGAGCGAAGAGGATGTGCAGACTGGAGGAGGTAGGGGAGCAGTGGGGGTGTTCGCAGAGACGCAAGGTAGCCTGGCGAAGGGAGGGCACCGTCCTGTCCCGGGATGGGGCTCTGTGAGGAATCGTGGCACGGCTCCTCTAGTGCATGACGCAAAGTGAGACACGGAGGAAGCCTGCACAGGGAGGTATAAGCACAAAAATTTCCTCCCGCCATGACCAGTGGCCCCAGCTTGGCCAAATCCAGTGAGCGATGAGTTTGCCGTCTTCTTGTTTCCTCCACTGCAGCCTGGGACGCTGCCTTATACGTTCTGTGCCTCTGCAACCAATATTTCCCACCACTTCTGTCATTTCAGCTCCTGCCTTCCTCTGTTCCCACTGATCTGTGAGTAAACCTCACCTGTGCGTCAGCTCGGTGTCCTCTCTGCAGCCCAGTGTTGCCTGCACAGGCTCACACACAGCCACCAGCACACTTACCTGGGGATGTCACACCTTTCTGGTCGATGCTTCCCTCCTTCATCCCAGCTGCTCCTTCCTCTTCCCAAGCCTCCATTTCTGTCTATTTTAAAGATCACACGCACAGTTGCTTGCTGGAGCTAGCAAGCCAGCACATGCCTTGCTAACTTAAGTCATTCCTACTCATTTAGCATGGTTCTCTATTTCCAGTTCCCTGTAGCTCAGCATCTGAGGTTATTTTCTACTTCCTGTTACCTCCCTGCATCCTGAACCCCTGCCCTGCTTTCCTTTGTGCCCACACAGGGAAGCCTCCTGCATGATCCTACCATTCTATGGTCCTACCATCCAATGTCGTATGTAACAGACAATGCTAAGAGCCATAAACCAGGCTCCTCCGTAGCACCTTCTCGAAATCGTCTCGTTATGTGGTGCTGTACCGCCCTGTGATAGGCTGCTTAAAATAGAAAGAGGAAGACTAAAGAAAACAAAGAGTGGCTAATACAGTCCAGCTTGCTGCCGATTCTGACCACTTGGCAATGCTGTGCAGCTCAGGCCCTCGAAAGCCTTGGGGATTCCTTCCAAACATGGCTTTAGAGCACCATGACTGGCCAGTGCCATTTGTTGCAGGTTAGGAAACATGCCTAGAAATCCAGCTGGTAAGTCAAGTTCATTGCCTGGTAGCAGAGTTGTATTATCAATGGTTATGTGGTTCAATCCCAGAGAAAGAGCCATGTCATCCAAGCCAGTCTTGATAATTCTACAAAGAACAAGTTTTCTAAATGTGTATTAGAGAGTAGTGTGGCTAATGTTGCCTTCTCTCTTATATACTACTTTCTGTTCTTTATATAATTATGTTGGTGTTCCTTTTCAGAGTTATTTCTGCTACAAAGAGCTCTCTAAAGGAGTGCCTGAGGCCCAGACATCCCCATGAACCAATTGTCAATCATTAATACTACCAATACCTCTTCTGGTTTGCTCGAGTACCAGGTATGTATGTGTGTGTGTGTGTGTGTATATATATATATATATATATATATATATATATATATATGTGTGTGTGTGTGTGTGTGTGTGTGTGTGTGTGTGTGTGTGTGTGTGTGATTAATTATTCATCTTTCTATAAAAACTTTAGGCCCCAAATTTCTTAAGTTTCTTTTTGCACAGTGAACTTATACTTTGAAGCCAACTTTGGGTATCAGCATCAGCATCAGGCTAGTTCTCATTAGACCACACCCAACTTAGACCTTCAGCCAAACGTCCAATTACAATCCACAAATGAACCAAAAGAAACTGAGCCACAAGCCCAATGGCAATGTAATACCATCCTGTTCCCCTCAGAAGCCCAGCTTAAGTTTATTCCATCACTAGAATATGACGGACAAAGTAAAGTTGCCGGTGAACTCACTTTGAATTGAAGGCCAAAGTTGCCTCCTCTGTGAGCTTCATGTGACTTCAGCCAGCTGAGCCTTGAACTTCCAGGTCAGTCCACCCTAGCCCTGCTAAGGTTATTTCATGCAAACCCATGTTTTGTGCATTACGCTTTTCCCAAATGCCCCAAATATTGCCACATCATTAAACCCATTCATTTCCAAACAAGTTAGAAAACTTAGAAAATTGTTCCCATTATTCTGTAGGTATCACCATCCCTGATCTCAAGCTGTACTATGGAGTAACAGTAATAAAAACTGCATGGTACTGGCATAGAAACAGGCTGCTGGATCAATGGAATAGAATGGAAGACCCAGAAATAAACCCACACACCTACGGACACCTGATTTTTGACAAAGATGACAAAACCATACAATGAAAAAATGGTGCCGGTCTAACTGGATGTCTACATGTAGAAAAATGCAAAGATCCATATTTATTGCCCCGTACAAAACTAAAGTCTAAGTGGATAAAAGACCTCAACATAAAAACAGACACACTAAACCTGTTTGAAGAAAAAGTGGAGAAGAGCCTTGAACTCATTGACACAGGAGACAAACCTTGAAAGAAAAATTCTCAACTTCATAAAAACAAAAACAAAAACAGAATAGCTAAACAATCCTATACAATAAAACATCTTCTGGAGGCATTACTCCTAACAGTCACGTCACATACAAGCATGACTGCATGAGGCACCACGACACTAAGAAGGCATGCCAGACTGCCGAACTCTGACCCTCCAGTCAGAGTTCACTAAATGGTCAGTAGACACACTTGCTTACATTTTGTGTGTACTGTTTCTTCCTCAGCACTGAGTCAGAAGCCAGCAAAACTACATATCCTCTCCCTGGACAGGCTGCTGGCACTAGACAGCTCCTGATGCTACTGGAACATTTAAAAAGAAAAAGCCCTGACCTCAGCTGGGAATGTGTGTGGTGATCAACTCAGATCACTTCTCATTCTGTGCGTGCCCCTGCAGAGCCTTAGAGTCAGGATTCGAGTGTCGTAGCACAGGTCACACACCTGTAAATATGGAATCCATAAGTAGAGAGGATGAGCTGTGAGCTCCCAGAGCCAGGGGCCCACACACTCCAGACACACGCTTCCCGAAAGCTTGTGAACACGAGGGAAGGAGCACGGATGGACAGTACTCAGGAAAGACCACATCTCTTGTGGAGACAGCAGCGTTGCTGGCCCTTACTCTGCCATCTGCCTCTGAACTTCACTTTAGGCTGACATCTTTTCTATAGACAGTGAGAAAGACAGAATTTACCACTTTCTGGGTAAAAATCCGAACTTGTATCTTACCTTTTTAAAACCTCTCTTGATCATGTGGAGCCCAAACTCTGCCAATCAAAAGACTGTGACAGGTGACGACAGGGACAGTGGAGAGAAAGAGATCTATGGAGCAGGCATGCCTTGAGTATTTGGACCACTGGGCATCCACGGTCATAGGTGCCACCTTTCAACTTTCTGTGAGGCCACACATGTCCAAATCAGTAGGATGTGTGACCTGTAGGTCCCTGAACACGCTGCAGCCTGCTCCCCACCAGGGATCACCGTGCAAAGCCTAGGGTCACCAGCATGAGAGATTTGGGGCAGCAACCCACTGTTTTTTCTCTTCATTCTGTGTCTTATCTGCGAGTAGTTATAAGTGCCAAAGGGCACCAGCCTTTCTGCTTCATCCTTGGCAGTGGGTGGGGTAGGAGCCTGCGCCCCTCTGTTCCTCTTCATGACAGAAAAGGGGGGCTTCCTGTTGGGGGAGGCATCTGGGGCTCAGTACCCACACAAGGTCCTGCTGAGTGAGAGGACTCGTCCTGCCTTGGAGCCTTGTGCGCTTCTAGACCACCAATTGCATAATTTCTGGTAAAGATTGGTTTCAGGAGCCCAACCTGCGGCTTCCGGCCCAGGAGGCGGTTGTTCTTTTATCTCAGAACAGATAAAAACTTTGATGACCTTATCACATAACAAGTTAACTACCTCTTGGGGGTCAAACAAAAGAAACACACACACAAAAGAAAAAATAAAATAAAACCTCAACAAGAACTCTAAAGGATATCAGAAAAGATTTTCACTGTTTCTTAGCTTCTTGCCTGGAGACCAAGAAAGGATGACGCTTTTTAAGCAAAGTTAAAAATCAAGAACTAAGCCTGGTAACAATGCTCGGTTGGTAGAGCGCTTGCGTTTCCAGTATGAGGACATGACCTGGGTCCCTAGAACCCACATTAAGAAAAAAGAAAAAAATGGGTTCACCCCCAAAGACATAATTTCAGCCCTGGGGACCTGGGGCTCCTGTATCAGGTCTCTGCTGCTTTGCGGATTCTTGTTTTCCCACCCTTTATCCCCCCAGCTTCGCCCCATCACCAGCTAGGAGAGCAAGAAGAACAGAGGGGCAGAGAGAGAGAGAGATGCTTGAATCTCAGTTCTTACTTTTTATTTCTTCTCTGAGCACAGCTACTGACAAACCCAACCACCCCCCCCTGGATGACCTGTCACCTCCCACCTCTGGGAGCCCTGGCCCTCTGACAAGTTCCCAGAATTCCAAATGCCGCACTATCTGCAGCTGGCAAAAACATGCCTCTGCTAGAGGAGGAGGGAAATCATAGCCAGTGGCTGCAGACAGTCCAAAGCAGCCCACATCCCCACACCACGGGGGAGGGGGGTGGAGCGTATGAGCGCGAGACTGGGAGAAGAGGTGGGAGGGGCTGCAGTAAGGCTGTAAAGTGATTAAATAAATAAATCAATGAAGAAAGAATTCCACAACGGTAAATAATAAAATAGAACAGAAGCACATTCTTATGATATTTCTGTTTAAAAATTTTTTCCAGAAGTGTTGCTACAGGCTCCTGATCAGCAGCCTAACGTACTTGACTGGCTACAGGCTAATGAGAAAGCCTGTCTTAAAAAACATGGACATCCCCTAATGAAGTACCCCTCAGGCTATCCTCTTCCTTCCACAGACATAGTGACACACATACCCAACTTTACACCCACCAACACACAAATATGCACACACATAAACACTACAGATAAGTAAATGGTGGATACCTTTGTAAAACAGGTGATGGCCCTGTGGTCAGCGGGGTAGAGCCAGCACGGCAAATTTCCCTTTTCTTTTTAAGCAGTGTGGGGAGGGCGGTCTTATGGATATGCTGTCCAAGGACAGACAGGCTTTATAGGAGTAAAGTGTGTCAAAAGGGAGGGTCTATTTTTATACAAGATAGGGAAAGATTCATCAGACCTAACAGACCAGGTGCCCAAGACAGTGAAGAGAGGGAAATGAAGACTCTTGAGAAGCAGTGAGGTGGCTGCCATGCAGAGACTGCAGCGCCGAGAATGGTAAGGGCTCTCTCCTTATCCAGTGTCCACGTCTGTGGAGTCTCTGCTTAAGGCCGCGGCGGGTGCTGGAGTGCTACAGAGACCTTGGGCCGAAGGGGTAGAAGAGAACCTTTCTGTGTTCCTCAAGAGGGCTTCGTGGTCTCAGAGACTGCAGAGTTGATCATGTGCCCTGAACATGCCCAGAAAATCTTGGATGAAGATTTTCAAAGCCCGTGGGATGGAAAAACAAATCGCCAAGTGTCAAGGAGAACATCCCACTGAGCCATGGAAATGAGAGCATTGCCTTTGAGAATGTATTTTAGCAAAAACTCAAGGAAGGTGGAATGTTTCAACACTACAGACATTTTCTTAAAATAAAAGACATGACAACAATGTATGGAGCAAAATTTAAAAAAATTAAACCCAAGCACAACTTAGCAGGAAGCTGTTGGCTGGGTGGAGCACAGACTGCGAGTCCTGTCAGCTGTCTTCCCGTGGATCGTTAGATAAGTGTGCGCATGCTGGTAAGATAACTGTACACACACTCATAAGGACCCCTTTTAGGACAGGCAGCTTTTGCAGTGCTGCTCAGAAAAGGGGCTTTGAAAAGTTGAGCTCTTGTACCGATGACCTAAATTCTGTCACATCTGAAGGAAAACCTTCTGGGGACTGAAATGTCTTCCTGAAAAGCTGGTGACACTCTGAGCTGAGACGTGCTCAATGGTCCTGACACCCCAGGTGAAGGGCTAGGTAGCTCTGGCTAGATGGATGTTTCTGTCATTGTTTTACAGCCCCAAAGGTAGCAACAAGGCATTTTTTAGCTCATTTTTTTCTTTAGATCCAATATTCTTTAGGCTGCCCACAGCTATGTAAATTCTATCACACCCTTTTCAGTTCTCTGACCAACCTCTGGGTTAGCCTGCAAGAAGGGAGTCTCTTGCAGATGGGAACAGGAAATGCAGCTCTTGGCCACAGTCCGCAGGAGCAAGCAAGCCAGTCAGCCAGACGGCCTGTGCTAGAACTTCCCCAGGGCTCACCATTGCTGAACCCTGACAAGTCCGCCAGCTCCTCTGATTTTCCCGTTTCCTAATCTGTAAAGTAGACATCGCCACTATGGTTTTGCAAGCTTATCATTGGTATGTGAGGAAACTCATGTAAAAGGTTTGGTCCTTAAAGAAAAGTACCACCAACATCAACTCCTGCTTTTAGCATTACAGGAAAATTGTTCATCAGAGATGTTTTCAATTTTTCTTTATCTACCTTTTGCTACTATGACAAAATACCTGAAGCCAAATAATTTATGAAGTATAGGTGTTCATTTCGCTCAATTTTTGGAGGCCAAATGTACACATAAGGCTGGTGAATGTCTATAGAAGAGGGACTGCTAATCTCTCTTATAACCCAAGAATATTATTCCATAAGAGTTAGAATTCCCTTGAGACAGGTAATCATCTCTCTCAAGGGCCCACGACCTCGACACCATCACAAAGAGCAACTGTCCAGAGGGGAGATGTGGTGCAGATCAACTCAAACTGTAGCTCAGTCCAACCTCTCCTCGAGAGTAAGCAGTCCTAGGAAGCGGGAGGGGAGGCCACATGTTCTCAAAGCTACGCTTTCTGTTCCGCAAACAGCACCAGTAGCTCGAACCAAACGTTCAAATGCACGGACCCATGAGGAATATTTCCTATTCAGAGCACCTCACTGTACTGACTTGGCAGGACAACGGGACGGGCCGCACATTGAGGAGAGCTCGCTTCTCCCATGGCTCTCCACACACCCAGGTCACTCTGAGCCATCTCTGCCGCAGCTTACACCAACCCTGGCAGACAATGGCCTCTCTCTTGCACAAAGCACCTTCAGACAGGCAAGTCTGCCTGAGCACACCAGCAACAGGTCCGCAGACCTGTCTCCAGAGCAGAGAGCAGCTACTCCAGCCATTTTTCCTTTTCCAACCTGAGTTCATGTTCAGCAAGGGGAGCTGGTTGCAGAGATTAGTGGTAATACTTGAACTGTATTGATTGACAGTAGCTTGTGAACTTATATGGACAAAATACAAGCGTGCGGGCTTTTTCCTGAACACACCTTAAATTTCTACTGAGTAGGAAGAGTAGAAATGGAAGGGATGGAAAGACGAATTTCCACACTTCCTATTACATAAAAACAAGCATCCGCTGATGTGCTTTAACACTGATGATGAGCAGAGACCTGAAAACAGAACCGCAAAGTATACTTCAGTGTGCTAAGCATTTTGGATAAATAGAAACTAGACACTTTTAGGAACTACCTTAGAATCCAGGCAAGTATCCAGGCCTCCGAACTTCTTACTTCTGTCCTGTTCCTTTCTCTAGGCACAGAGAGAAGGGGTCTCTGAAGCTACTTCATGTGATACAGGACATCCTGGAGGAGAAAAGGGGGGGGGCAGAGAGAAAGAGAGTGGAAAGAGGAGAGGAAGAGAGATGTGGGGAAAGATGGAGACAAACAGGGAGAGGGAAGGAGAGAGAAAGAGAAACAGAAGAAAAGGGAAAAGGAAAAATTTTAAATCTTATCTCTCATTAAACAGCAGCAAAATTAAAAATGTTGTGGTCAGACACTAAGACTGACAGGTCATTGTCTCACTCCCATCCATTTCTTCCCGAATAGTTTCCTGTACCTCTAAGTGGCCTACAGTCCCTTGTGCCCCTCTTGCCTACCCTTCGGGTAACATGGGTGAAAGATTAGCAGTAAGGTGGAACAGCAGGATCCCTCCCAGGGCTCTTAGCCTTCTCTGCGCTGTCTACACACTGGTTTCAGGCTGGAAGCAGCAGAGGGGTTGCGGTTCTCTGCTGTTGTGGTTTACAGTGGCTTCACATTGCTGAGACTTTCTAAGCAGAAACTCAGTCCGCTGTGCTCTGCTTCCAGGAACACTTGGCTTGATGGGCCAGCACTGATGATCCACACAGACCCTCAAGGTCAGTGCTTTGACTTCTGCTGTCTCCCTTGACTGCAGGTGCTTTCCATTGCTGTGACAAAAACACTGACTGAAGACAGTGGCCAACGTGGAGGAGAAACAATGGAGGGAAGCCAGGGCCAGAACTCAGGGCCGAAGCCTGGAGGCAGAAACTGAGGCAGAGGCCATGGAAGAATGGTGCTTCCTGGCTTGCTCTTCATGGCTCAATCAGCTTTTTTATATCCAAAATCACCTGCCCAGGGTGGTACTGTCCATAGTGGGCGGGGCCTCTCACATCAATCATTAATGGAGAAAATGTTCCCATAGACTTGACCATTGGCCAATATGATGGAGAATATTCCCCGGCCAAGGCTGGCTCTTCCCACCGGGTGTCTTGTTTGTGTCAAGGTGACACATGAACCAGCACAGCCTTCGTTTGGTGACTAACTGCTGCCCATTGCCCACTGTCACTTGGGACTTCAATTAGACCCATCTGTTAAGTTACCTGTCTGAGTAGCTGTGATGCCCTCGGTAACAAGCTCACAGAAAGGCAATAGAAGAGATCTACAAGTGTGCTGTGCTGCCCTTGTAACCGATTCTTTCAGTGATGAGCAAGAGCACATTTTCTGGACCATCCCATAACGTAAAAGTAGGTTTTAATGACCAATTCACTCTCAACCCCATTTTCTGAGCTAGATAGATAGATAGATGATTTGATCGATTGATTGATTGATTGATTGATTGATTGATTGATTGACTGACTTGACACAGGGTCTCACTATGTCATTCTGTCTGGCCCCAGAACTTCCTATGTGGATCAGACCAGCCTTAAACTTACAAATATTCACCTGCTTCTGTCTACCAAGTGATATGTTTGAGTATGGTGGCACATACCTCTAATCCTAATTTTATTGCTATTATTATTATCATCATCATCATCACATCACTGTCACCATCATCATCACCATCATCACCATCACCATCATCATTGTCATCATACCATCATCATCATCACACCATCATCATCATCGTGTTCCTAAACATGTTCATCCCAAGATACAGGATCCTACTCTCCCAGTCAGCATCCTCACACTAACTACCGACAGTCCCGAGGCTGACTCTTAAATTACAAGGTAAAGTCAGCCAAAGACATAACGGGGCTGGCAGGAGACAAGGTCCTCTCGGGGTGCACTTGAAAACTTTAGGGGGCTCCTGTATGTTTGTGTCTCTATGTTCTTTCTTGTCCTTTGTCCCTTCATGCAAAGATGCTAGAAGCAGACAGCCAGAAGCAATACAATACACTCCATGTTTTTCTAGAAATTTTCACCAATTGTTATATAGAGTAGGGAATGCATCCATTGAGTGAAAGCTTTGAACAGCTCATGCCATAGTTTACCAACAGTCTCCATATTGTCAGGAAAATCCACAGAAGCTTTAGGTGTGAGTTAGAGCTCTAGAAACTACAAGCCTACTGGAAAAAAAAATCAACTTTAAAATTCTGTTTCTGTAGAAATACTCCTGGTCTCAAAATCAGTACGAGGCAGAGTTCTCTGGAAGGCCTGAACTAGGAGGGCTTGAGCAAGTGTGCATGTGTGTGTGTTGGGGGGCGGAGGTTGCACCTGAGGATGGGTGACATGTTTTAAATAAAGAAGCCAGGAAAGCCTCTAAGGAGGAAAGACTATAAGCAGGAGCAAAGACTATAAGCCAGCCTGTTGGGCTACCCACGAGGCCAAGCGCTTAGCTATGAGCGACAAATGCAGAGCACGGCGTCCCAGTCACTGCCATACTTGGGGTGCAGAAAGGAGTCCTTGGAGAATGGAGGTTTGCTTGCCCTGGGCATTTTAACATGTGGTGGCTTGAATCCACAGACGGGAAACCTACAGTGACTGTCTGGGTTTCCACAGAACGTGGGTGACTTGTTCAGACCTTCCTTAGAACAAGGGAGAGCATAGAAGTAGCATCCGAGACTGGGTGGGTGTTGTGGGGAGGCCCTCTCTGGTCTTGAGAATGTTATTAATCTTTGTTTCTGTTGAAGTGGGAACCTTTAGGATTTGAGGAGCACGACCTGAAATCTTACGTACTGAGAAGCTCGTGCCAGCTCAATGATCAGGGCAGAAGCTGGGAACTCTGACTATAGGAGTTACAGGGACACTCCTTCTCTAAGCCATAAAACTGCGTGAGGGAAGGTGACAGAAATGGCTCCAGGACTCTCAGAAGGAAAACAACAGTGGAAAAGAGACAGGCCATTAAAATGGGAAGAAAGGCAGTAATGTTGAGAGTCTAGAAACCAAGCAAGAAAAGGTGACAGCACAGCTGGTGTGCAAGCAATTCAAACAGGGTACAGACCTCAGTTAAACCTTTGAATTTATCAACGCAGATACTGTGGTAAATTTGGGAAACCAGAGTTTGTGGGGTGGATGGGGTGAAACCGGTATAAACTAGTTGTAAGGAAAGTGGGAGAAAAGTTTAAAATAGCAAGTATATGAAACTGCCTGAGACACAGGGTCAGGGAGTGCCAGGCTCCAGGTATCAATGTACCATCACTTAGCCGAATGGACATAGTTCCAGCTGTGAACAGGCTGTCACTTAGCTGAATGGATATAGTCCCAGATGTGACCGTTCTTAGCCGCATGGAAACTATCAAACCACCCTTTAAGTTTCTCTTTCTCTCTGCCCATGGGTTACTGCAGCTCTCATACCTCATCAGGAAATTTCTTTGAACAGGGCAGCGGTTAATGCAGAAACACACAACTGGTCAAAGCGGAAAGTGTCTCCAGAGTGTTCAGCCACAAACGATGGCCCCAAGCACTCCTCCTCACTTCCGGGCCCTGGAAGGAGCCTCGCTGTGCGATGGCCTAGTCCGGCCATGCTATCCTGCCCCATGCCCAACGAAATGGGGACAGGACGATCAGGGGTGAAACCATCGAACTTGTGACCAGGACATGCTTTTTAGTGTGACTGCCTCGGGTAGGGATATAGGAACTTGGGGTACTACGTCAAATAACCGCCCTGTTACCAGCGATGCCAGAGAGCGAGGGCGGCGGCCCTGGCAATTTGCATACACCCACGAGAAACTGGAAAGAGCTTCTTTGAAGAGAAAATTCGAAAATGTTGAAGGAGGAAAGGGGGAAAAAAAGCAGACGATGAGTTACCTATGATCTATGGCAGGTTGCTGTTAATCTCTTGTGGTGCCCAGTTTGAAAATTAAATTAATCCTGAGAATATCTTACACAGGGGTCTAGAGGCATGACTCAGGGGTTGAGAGCCCCGGATGCTCCTGTCGAGGAAATAGGTGCAGTTCACAGCACTCACGTGGCACTTAAAACTGCTGCAAGTCCAGCTTCAGGGTGCCCGGTGGCCTCTTCTGGTGCCCAAGGGCACGCACACACATACACACACGTGGCATGCATAAACTCATACAGACACACTTAAAAAATCTTCTCTAGAAAGAATATGTATGTGAAAAAAAAACAAAACACAGTATGTCCCAGGGAGCCTCACACTGGCCAGGTTCAGGACCCCTGGTCCCCTTGTGAATGAATGAGACTGGGGGGGGTTGGTGCATACACAAAGGAAGGCCACGTGATGATTCGGAGAAGGCAGCCACCCACAAAAATGGGGGTCGGAAACAGCCTGGCTTCCAAAAGCTCAGGAGAAGTCAACCCCGTCAGCTCTTAGCTCCACGGCATGACCGAATAAATGTGTCCTGTAAACCACCCCGTCTGCACCCACAGGCAGCAGAAATCGGGTCAGATTCCAGGCTCTTCCCAAGCCTTAGTTGTGGCAGAGAGGACAGTGTTTAGGCCGTCCATGTTTTGTTCCAGTGCCTGTCTAGGGAGGGATGCAGCTTTCAAAGCTGACCTCAGGACAGCCAGTGGGTGAGTTCTTAGAGCTTTGCAGTGCAGCCTTTGCCAGGCTGGCTTCTGTGGTCCCACTCCTTCCTGTCCCCACACTACCCGGATCCTCCCAAGCAGTGACACCACAGAAAATGCTCCTCAGTCATCGTGAACCATTTCTCTCCATCCCGCTGCCTCGGGGCAGCGGAGGGCACGAGGCATGAATGTCCCCACCTGGGAGGAAAGCCGCCAGCCTCCTCAAGCTTGTACTCCTAGGAGGCACGCCTCCTTAAGCCTGCAAGCAAGCTTCTGCAATGCAAATGCGGAGTGACTGCGACCTCCATACTTGCCACCAGCTCTGGCCATTGCCACGCTCATGTACAGCTTTTGCTTGCTGGAAGCATGGGTAGAAAAATTGTGCCTCTGGGGTGAGCAGGAAATTGGGTGGCTTTGGGGGTAATCCAGAGAGTTAGACAGGGCTGGAAGGTGGACTTGTGGGTTTAGGGAGAGAGAGGGGCGCCTCCCTTACTCTCACAGACAGGAAATGAGGGGTTCCTCGGCTGCTTGGAGGAACCTCACTAGCTAACTCACACCCCAGAAGGGAGCTTGGAAGCATACAGCCACATCCAGCAAACTGGGGTGAGGGGTGGAATGCCCCTTACCGGGGAATGTGAGTGCTGAACTCAGAAGAACACCGGCTGTGTGTGTCAGTGAGCCGGGGTCCCCAGGACAGATGTCCCTGGGCAGGATGGAGGTCTCCATGCTTCAGAGACCAGATGAGAAACAGAGGCACGGTGAGGGAGGAACAACAAGGCCAAGGAAAATAGACAGGAAGTTACAGTATAGAAATTAAAAGTGAACAAACACTAAAAGGGGAAAGTCTTACCAGCAAGAAGAGCCGAGAAGCAAGAGCGACAGCCTCTGAGGGAGGCTGGTCCCGGAGGGAGGCGGTAGATGTTTCACAGCCACTGATGGGCTATCTCCTGCCCATGATCCCTCCGA
Source organism: Psammomys obesus (assembly GCF_907164565.1). NCBI lineage: Eukaryota > Metazoa > Chordata > Mammalia > Rodentia > Muridae > Psammomys > Psammomys obesus. Next base: position 17,308,832 of record NW_026585580.1, on the reverse strand, counting down.
GCCCGGCATTCCCCGTGCTCCTCTTTGCTCCTCCTCACTTTTCACACTTAGCTGCTGCGCTTGTGCGACTGCCTTGACCACTCATTCTCTCGTCCCCGGTGCAGCCTGACCTGACTAGGGAGTGTCAGAGCCTCTCTGCTTCCCTGTGTGGTCACCAAGAAGAATTAGTGCCAGTGAACTCCCTGCCATCGCTAACGCCTGTGCTTACCTATCCTGTGACACCTTGTCCTCCTCCTCCTTCCTCCGCTTTCGGCCCAAGAATTAAACACCGGCCTTCGAACAGCTGTGCCCTGGAGCCTGAGGTCCAGTCCTGTGTGGAGGACCTGAAAGAGCTGCTGAAGAGAGCAGGCTGCCTCCTCTGGACATGCTAACAGAATGTCCTGTCCTGCTGGCGTGTGCCCGCCGTGGGCTGCTTCCTCCTGACGCTCCACTCACTCTTGTTTCCATCACCCTCCCCTACGCCCCTGTTTGGCTCCCTTCTCACCACCCTGATCACTCTCTGGGCCTTCCTCCTTGGTCCCCTGTAAGTGGAACCTTCCGTGTTTGTTTGTTTGTTTGTTTGTTTGTTTTTTCTCACTCCTCTGGCAAATTCCTTAAAGTTGCAATGCCACCTGGACCAGGCTTTCTTCATCTCATTTAACACCCTCTCAGCAGGACTGTCACAACACCCTAATGACCCTCATTCATAGAGGTCAGTGAGCTGTCCTTCCCCCAAACCAGCCGTCAGTGGCTCACACAGCCCCGAGACAAACGCCCGGATCCACTGCTCCTTGCTCTAAGTGCTTGGCTGTGCACCACGTGAGCTGGCGTGGGAAGGCATTCCCCTTCTTGGTGACTTTGGCTCTCCAGGTTGCATACGGAGAAATTCATACTCAACCCATCCTCCACTCACAGTCAACTCTGTTCCCAGACGAAGTGTTAGTTTGGCCAGAGGAAAAAGCACTTTTCCCTGTTCCACGCAAAGACAGAGTAGGTTCTGGGGTTCTCCAAATTTCCCCCTAAACACACTGGTCCCGTTATCACTCAAACTTGATTTATGTTTCCAAAATCTGGCCCGGGCATCAACAGCCTGGAGAAGGTGTTTCTTCCAGCCCTGCCTAAGGAAATCTCCTGTTCTCACCTGTTCCCTAGGGCCTGTTGCTTGGGCTCTTGCTTGGAATATTTTCCCGTGCTTATTCTCATGGTGCTGGGGACTGGACCAGGGTCTAAGTGTATTAAATGTGTGCCCCACCACTGAGGCACGCCCAGTCTGGACGTCCCCAGAGCCCTACACTTAAATTGAGTGTGTGTTGCATGCTGTTGGTTGGGCCTGAACCTACGTCTGTGGCTGTTTCCACCATTTGCCTTGGGGACCTGAAGGCGGGATGCCTTGTGCATCTGTTTGTCTGTCTGAGCTCAGAGCTGCAGAGCACAGATCTGTGGCCACGTTCTGTCACCCAGAGTACAGAAAATGAAGGACTCACTGGAAAGTGTAAGGACTGAGGACAGTACAGATCACTTAACCATTTTCTCAAGAACCTAGCTCAGCTGCAAATTAATCTACTTTTCAGGAGCCACAAAACATTCTGACCTGCCCGGCTCTGCCGGGCCTTGGTGGACACTGTTTGTTGAGTCTGCACTCCACTCAGGCTGAAGGCGGATCTGGAAGGAGCCGGAGCACGGGATGATTTCTAAACAGACGTTAAAGCAGGGTTGCACAGCAGCCGCTGAAAAGTAAGATGAGCAGGTCAGGGAAAGGCACCGTGTGCTCTCACCTTCCAACAGGGCTACGCTGCCGGCACGTTGCTGCACAACCCCGCAGTTGTGAGCTCACAAGGACAGATTTTACTCCCAGGTTACTTACTTTATTTTGTACTTTTTCCTAGAACACACCGGAAGCCTTTTTCCTGCGTTCCCATGCCCTGGCGTGTTTTTCTATGGCAACTCTTAGTTTAGCCAGGATATAGTGCGGGCAGAGTGATTGCACACACTGGGTAGACAATTCCTGGTTCTCGGTCTTCTCCACATATTTATGTGATTTGGGATCGACGCCATCCTAACTAGTGTTTGACACATTAGATTAGCCCTCCACGCCGAGAGATCGGGAATTGGATGGAATTGGCGGGCACCAATTCCACCCAACCTGGGCTTCAGCAAAATAACATGCTATGTGCCTGTCACCTCTGCACACGCTCCCAAACTCTTGACTTCATCTCCAGGTGCTCACGGAGGGAGGCCGTCACGCTCCGCGAGCAGAGCTCCCGGTGATGGGGAGGGACAAGGTCTGAGCGCAAACGCGTTTCCCAGGAACACTTCTTCCCACGATTGGTGGGATCCGGAGGTACCTGGGCAGATACAGAAAAGTGAGCATCAGTGAAAATGTCGGGGAGGCTGGGGCATGGCTCAGCAGCTAAGAACACTTGCTGCTCTGGCAGAGGACCCTAGTTCGGTTCCCGGTGCCCACAGGGTGGTTCCTGTGGCTCTGGCTCCGGGGAACCATGGCCTCCTCCCAGCCTCTGCTGGCCCCAAGTGCATGTGAGGCACGTGCGTTCACACAGGTAAGTGCTGCTACATACAAAATGAAAATAAATAATTTTGAAAGAATTTACAAGGGTGAGGGTTTGGTGGTGAACTTCTCTAACTTCAGGATCTGGGACTTCCGGAGGACGCCGAACCTGAGGCCCATCTGAGCAACACGACCAAATCCTGGCTCAGGAAAACTATAAGTGAATAAATTGTACAAATATGACTCAGGTCACAGGTCGGATTGATGACATCCACAAATGCACGGTTCCCAGTCTCAGGGCTGCGGCTCACCACCATTGCTGCCATCACCTGTCACCCGTCACCCGCACAGCTGCTGGGGACACAGAACCTCGGACATGGGATGGTCAAGTGTGCCTGAGCGTCAGCCTGACCCTGGCCCCACCGCTGTGTCAGGTGCCGCCTGAAGTTCTCTGGGCCGATCTGTGCAAACAGTGTCAGGAGCAAGTGTAAAGATTAGAGATGGTGACAGACGGAAGAGCGCAAGCAGGAGCGTCTCCACGCGGTGGAGGAAAAGCCAACCAGGCGTGTAGGTGACAGCCAGCCTGTGCTTGTCTGCACTTTTCTGCACCGGAAACTCTCCCCTGACCCCACAAAGCACATCACAACAGCAACAGAGCAACAGAGAGGAGCTCACTGTCCGTCCTGTGAGGCGAGGCCGGAGCCCACTGCACACCCATCTGTTCCCCTTCATGACCGTACCTCTTCAAAAATGATTTTTTTTAGGGCGGAGGATGAGGCGATCACACTGACCCACACGTGGACCAAACATTCAAACAAGCAAAAGGAAAACCAGCCCTGATGGTGCAGAAAAAAAGAGATATCCCACGTGCGTGGACCTCGCCAGGGTTTTGTGAGGACTCGGAGTCCCAGCTGCTGGCGGTGTGTGTGTGTGTGTAACAGAGACCGGGGTGGAGAAGCTGAAGAGCTGAGGACCAGCATCTACAGTTTCATGTCTTCTAGAGAGTAGCTGAATTCACAAGTGTGACCTATGATGGTGTGTGTGTGTGTGTGTGTGTTTTATTACCACTTTACAAGAAAAAGTGATTTTCACACTTTTTTTTTCTCAGAAAGGAAATAAAAGTGTTCCACCTGTTCTTTGCAGCTGTTGGGAGAGATGCCTGGTGTGGTTTGAAAGGGGGGAGGGAGGATACAGAGGGAGGATGGGGAGGGGTTTCAATCAGGGTAGATGATGAATGAATTGTGAAGAAAAAAATAAAATAAAACAAACCTCTCTTTATGATTAATTAGCAGTAAATGCTTCATTTGTGTAACTGTCCTATGAACCTGCATACTCAGGGTCAGTTATTTTCCTCAGCCCTAACGTGGTCAGGGTAGAGACAGCTGAAGAAACCGTCTACAGCTCATGTTCTGCTTGGAAGGAGGAGCTGGAGGGTTTGACTTCCACAATCTGCAGACATCCCTCTGCACAGACAGACTTTCTGGGAACAGAAGGTGCCATTTGGAATCTCCATCTCAAGCCACAGCCTTGAGAGCAGGAGCAGAAGGCATGTGGCGAGGACGCCTTCCTAGAGCCGAGCCGCGCTCCCGTGCTTAGGCCACTGTGCTCTGCAGGAGCAGAAGTGTTGTTTGTGCGTAAAACAATCAACAATCTGCAGTTTGAGCTGAAGGTGGATGAATGGACAAAGGGAGGAAGGGAGGGGGTAGATGAATGGATGGAGAGAGGAAGAGAGGAAGAAGGAGTGAAAGAAAGAGAGGGAGGGAGAGAGAGGGCCGGAGGTGACCAGGTCTCTGCCCCTCGTCTTTTAAAACAAGCAGCAGTCACAGACGTGGCTGACTCGGCATGGCCTTCCTCTGTCAGGGCCAGCAGCACCTCTGGGGTGTGGGTGGAGGGGCCCAGGGGTGGTTTGCCTCCCCAACCCATGAAGCAAGAGCAGGGGAAAGATCTGCAGCCAGGGACCACGGTGTTTTCTGGCAAGCTGTTGGCTTCAGCGACACCCAGCACCGACTCCCGCCAAGCTGCCATCTCCTAGGATGCCGAGTCAGCCATTTAGAGTGATTTCCGCCTCCGTGCCAGAAAGTGTCAGCCGGTGGAGTGGGTGTGGAGTGAGCTCCAGGAGAGTGTCTGGGGGTTCCTGGTCCTCTGGGGGACCGGCTGCTGGTGGCCCACCCAGGCTGAGGCTCTGACTTGTCCTTTGTACACTGTCACCATGTCCCCGCAGGCCTGTGAGCCCCTCCATCTTAGCCTGGGGGTATGTCCAAGTCTACATTTACTGTGAGCTCTGTCATCCCCTCCGGCCTGGGTGTCGTTACCTACTGGGAAGTCAAGTTTGCAGCTGGATAGCTGTCGGAAGAGGGTGGCGCTAACCTCTCCTTCGCTCCTCCAGCCATGCTCCCATCATCCACTGCTTCTTTAGTCACTGCCCAGCTCATGCCGGCGTCTCACACTCCAGAAAAGCCTGTGGTTGTACTTTTTGGGGGTGTGCGCTGGCCATTGTAAGAGCAGCAAGATGTGGACCCTTTATTTAGCCAGAGTTGGACAGGAAGAGCCTCTGTATCATTCGAGGGGATGGGAGAAGCTCTGTGGGCATTTGCACAACTGATGTGTTCCGTGTGTGTGTGTGTGTGTGTGTGTGTGTGTGTGTGTGTGTGTGTTGAACCTGATATTTCTAAAACCTGAAATATCAGGTTTTATTTCTGTTTTTTTCTTAAGGTGGGACTGCTCCCTCATTAACTCAGTTAGTTCAGGTAGCCCAGGACTTCCCTAGTTCACACAGGGTCAACGACAATAACCAGTCACCGTCTGTGTGGCTGTGACCCTGTGAATTCATCCAACACACAACCATCAATTCACCTGGAATGTTACAGGGCTCGGGGTGCTCAGTCATTGTAACCTGGCTGCCTGTCCAGCATGGACTCTGCAGATGACCAAAGGCCAGGCACATCAGCTCTGGGTGCTCCACTCCTTCCTTGGCTCCTCCCACTCACTCTCCCAAGGCAGCAAAGATAAAACACTGAGGTCCCCAAGGCCTGCAACCTTCACGAGGTCTGTGACCTTCACAAGGCCTGCGACCTTGAGCCAAAATATTGGTCTCTGGTAGTCTTTCCTTACTCCTCTTTGTCTGCAGGCAGAGTCTTTGCAGCTCCCTCCTCAGAGCCCTGACAGAGTGTTAGCACTGGTAGATCGTGAAGGGTCCCTGTCCCGGAAGCGTCAGGCACCACCACTGTCAAGGTCACACAGCGATCAAAAGGATATTAGCGTCGTAGGACTAATGATTATTACAGGGTACAGGCAGAGCCTCAGAAGCCTGAAAACGCTCTGAAATGCTCTCAGATCCGCAGCGTTTTTTCACAGACACATCCCTGTGGCAGAGAAGCCCGCCCGCCCTCATTCGATGTAAAATCCGAATGAACGGAACTGACACACTAAATTACCTGGTGTCCGTGTGCACGGAGGCATAGACCAACCATAAACAGAATTCATTGTCAGGCTTGGTCCCGCCCCATCTCCCCGTATGCACATTTAAATATCTAAGTACCTCAAGGCTCACCCTGGAGGTCAGAAGGCTGAATAGGGAGGGCCCAGGCGTCTTGCACAAAGGCTACCGTATCTGTGATGGCAACGTTCTCCATTCAGTGTGACGTCACTAGCACATGAGTTTAGCTTACGATCAGTGCTCCAGCCGCACAGCAGCACCGCCTCCATCTTCTCCAAAGACTAGGGGGAAGAAAGATCTCCTGAGCCTGAAGCTGAGAACTGTCCACCCGCCCCACACAGCCTGTCCTGGGTTCTGTCTCCCCAAGAGCACGCGCATTTTCATAATCGCCATGAGAGGGCGCCCCGGGGCCGTGGGGAGCTTCGACTTTGGCAAATTAAGGTGTGATTCTCTCCCTGGCCTCTTGGCTTTTCTCGTTCTCAGGGCTCTTTGCCATGGACTGCTCCCCCCACACACCTCGACATCTGAAATTATGTTCACTGGAGACAAAGCTGACTGGTGGCAGCCAGATCACTCAAGGTTGCAGTTAACACTGGCAAAGCAAGAGTTGTTTACTAAAACAAACCAGAGCAGGAGCATGCAGGCTCTATTTTCTTCTGTCCTGTGTTTGCTCGGGTAAACTGGGTTCAAAATTAAGTGTGTGCTTCCCCATGCTTTTCGTCACAGTGTAAAAACTGTTCTCCTTGATCCTCATGGACGGTCGGTGCCAGTGCGTTGGCTCAGACATTGAGTCTGGCCTCCGCACCTCCACACGGGTGACCTTTGAGTCTTGTCCGTCACTTGTCCAGAGTTGACATCACTGCCAGGATAGGGAAGTTCAGGAGGAAAGGATCTGAATGTCCCCAAACCGGATATTTGCTTGAAATAGAAATCGGTTCTCGCTTGCCCCGCTGACCAAAAGTGGAGGTTTTTCACATGGGTGCCAAGCAAATATTGCCGTAATTTTTGTGTCCAAATGTGAAGATAGAACCTTATTTCGGGGACATCTGTCATTTCTCACAATTACGGTTTAATTTTCCGTTGAGGGAAGCTAGGGAAAAGCAGACACGCCAGTCCCACGTGCCCAGCAGACTCTGAGGCCACAGCCCCGCCCCCGTGTACTGGCCCTGCCTCCCTGCCCGGCCACAGGCTGTGAGCCATGGGACAAAGGCAGGGAGCAAGATGGAGTGTGCCTGCAACTCCAACCAGCCTCACCCGGCGGCAGGAGACTGCACAGAGGAGAAAGCAGAGACAGTCAGACCGTGTTCAAGCAAGGGCCGCCTCTGCACAGCTGCTCTGTGCACAGCTGGAGTCGGGCCTGGAGGACACATGCCCCTGCCCATTTCCTGGGCTGCCTGGAGGCAGAGAAGCTAGGATGAGGGCTGGGAATTCCGCTTCCTAGTCGAAACCCTCCCACAGGCCACCGGCTCCTGTTCTTCTTCCTATATATATTCTTTTTAATTTTTAATTTTATTTTTTTCACAATTTATTCATTATATACCTGTCTCATAAGGGAAGAGACACATATTCCATAGGCTCCAAATTGAATCTCATTGTCTCCAGAGACATGCCGCCACCACATATGTGTGTGTATGTGTGTGATACGTGTGTGTGTGTGGTGTGTGTGTGTGTGTGTATGTATATGTGTGTATCTGTGTGGTGTGTGTGTGTGGTGTGTGTGTATGTGTGTGTGTGTGGTGTGTGTGTATGTATATGTGTGTATCTGTGTGGTGTGTGTGGTGTGTGTGTGGTGTGTGTGTATGTGTGTGTGTGTGGTGTGTGTGTATGTATATGTGTGTATCTGTGTGGTGTATGTGTGCGTGTGACTTTAAGAACCTAGCAGAAGGTTTAGGATTCCCTGAAGCCACCAGCTGTCCCCAGCAGAACACTCACCTTGAGCTGAGTGGCTGAGTCCCCCCCTCCCCCCCCCCGTGCAATTCCTGCTCCCCCTAACCATCAACGTCCTCTCAGGCATATCTGATCTATCTCTAAGTGACACTTTTTTTCACACCCATGGCATCTTTCACATGTCATTTCTACTGCTTCAGGGCAGCCAGTAGGAGGAAGTTGGGAGGCGAGCCAGCACCCGGCAGCCCTCCGGCCTCATCCACGTGTAAGTGAAGATGGCGGGGTTGACCCTGAAGGCCCTGGCTCTTCACGCCAGGGCACACAGACCCTGAAGACCCCCAGGAGGAAGCAGGGCCCTAAGCACTAGTGAGCTTCAATTGGCACCACACTCCATGCTAAAGCTTTGTCTCAGATACTATCCTAGGAATGTGTGCCAAGAGGGAATTGACACCCACTCTCGCTGACCCTGTTCATCTTAGAAATCCTTAGCGCTTTGGAAGCACGCCTTTATGAAACATGAGATGCGTTCGGGACATCCTTGATCCTAACTACAACTTTGCTCACCACTGGGCAAGATAGCACAAAACAAAACTCTACACACTCCCAAAGCTGAGAGTGTGTGAGGCGAAAGCAGATGCCACAGCTGTGCTTCCGGCACTCGGTTCCTGGGCTTCTGCAGTCCCAGCCGGGCAGGTCTGCAGCGACAGTAAGAGGAGTGCTGGCCAGCGAGGGCAGGGATCTGAGGAGGGCGAATAGCGGGCCTTGCAGCTGGGCAGGAGGTAGCACTGGCCAGGTAAGAGAGAGAACAACAGCCAGTGTCGGCAGGCTCTGGCTGACCCTCCAAAGCCCCCATGAGGCAGCATTTCTTCACAGCCGCAACAGACCCAACCGTCCTGAATCCTCCCTCCGGTGCTGGGAGGAGACCCCTCCTGAATACGAGGCAGTCAAGGAAGATTGCAGATACATGCGTAACTGTGATGAAGGTGGTAGCATTCAGGCACACATGATGTCATCATGTGTCGCCTGCCAGGTAGTCGCACCTGGCAGGCGTGGGTCAGTTGCTCCATGAAAGGACCGGCCTGCCATGTTGTCTCTCTTGCCTTCTTGCTCTTGCACTCTCTTCCTCTCTCCTACCCTCTCCCCTTTCTCTGCCAGGGCAGCCCCATCCCCTCTCCCTATCACGTCTCGCTCACTCCTGCTCGCTCCTTCTCAATCTCTCTTCATCTCCATCCAATAAACCTCTTGCATATCATATCCGCTGCACATCATAATTTCAGGAGTGAGTTGCCGGCTCCCCATGTCCAGAGAAGGCAGTGTCCCTGGCAAACCACCGGCCAGGGTTTGCAGGGCTACACCGTCGTGTAACGGCGAGAACACAGACAGCGTGGTTTACTGACACCTAGAACACCTAGCCAAGGTTCAGAGCTGGCCAGGCCCTGGCAAGGTCAAGGGCCCCCACACCCACCACGGTCAAGAAGGAAGGAGTAAGGGTAAGCCTGGCACAGGATTAGCCCGTTTGGGCGAGCAGTGTGTGAGCATGCCCCTGGCTGGCCCCAGAGGCCGTGCAGAGAGTCTGTAGCTGCCATTGGCTCTGCTGGTATACGTGGAGACTTAACCAATCTTGATGGACAGCTCATCAGTCTTTGTCCAGTTTCTGGCATGAGTCCTAGAAGAAGCTCTTAGCAAGACCCTCCCGCCCCGGAAGCTTCAGTCTCTCCTGCCTTCATGGCTGTCTGCTTGCCCACTGCCCCATTTTCAGTGTCCTTGTTTCTCATCTACATAAAGTAGCCAACTTGGGAGTCACTGTCTCAGGTGACCATTGCTTTTTCCAGCACTCGAATCCCTGGGTCAAGTCCAGAGGTCAAGGGAGGCCCGTCACTCTCAAAGGTCTGCATAATCCCAGCCGGCAGCTGGTGTCACTGATGTACCGGCCTGAGGGCTGTGGCCCACCTTCTGAGATTGTGAGTGTGAACACACGAGGGCAGGGTTGGCGACACACCGGGCACCACCACAGCACTCCTGTCTGTGGTCCCATGTTCTGAGGTATCAGCTCCTCGAGGTCAGCCAAGGCACTGCTTCATCTCACATCAGCAAGGGGCGCTTACCAGATGATGAGGTGTTTTGATGGGAAGAGAGACAGTCAGAATCACACACATTGTATGACAGTCCACACCACAGCAAAGGTTTGCTTTTGTTCTCACTGCTGTTGATCTGCTTCTAAAGTAGCATTAGATAGACGCATTTAGGACAATGTGTCACGTACCGAGTTTAGTGCACAGTTTGCGGCACCGGGGGGGGGGGGGTCTTAGATCAACTCCCCTGCCGACAGCAGGATGCTGCACCCCGGTAGACCTGAAGCTCACTCATGACACACCACTTGGGGATCTCTGACGTTTGATGACTAAAAGCTGGGGCTGATTTTTTTCCAATCAATTCTAAGAATCCGAATGACTCACTTCCGAATCCCCGGCCTGCCACTCAGATTCCTGTGAAATATTTTGTGGGTACGAAACTGAAAGACAGTCTGGGGTGCAGATCCTATGGGCCTGGCGTAAACCTCACTGTAAAAAACACTCCACCCTCCTGACAGAACAGTCAAGATGGTCGGCACGAGGAGGTGGTTCCCAGGTCAAACCATGGAAGCAGAGATACTGTCAGTGAGAGCGGGCCTCTATAGAATCTTGTCCATCTTTAAAATACAGGTCTGTGTTTCCCCAAATCCCACATCAGAGCAATCGCCTACAAACAAGAATTCATTCAACTCCAGAACACATGCCTGTGTTCAGACATCTGAGGTGGCAAGTCCTCTTGGCAAAGGAGCTTCTGTGATTTATTAAAATATATTGTATTAAAAACGTCAGTGTGCCGATATAACACGTTCATGTTTTACCATTCAGAATACATCTCCAAAAACTTTAAGCAAAAGGAAAGTTAAGGCACATTGGTGAAATGAAAGCTTTCTGACCAAAAAGGAAATTCAGGTTAGAAAATCCAGGGATTTTCAGAAAATATTCTCCTCGGTTGATTTGCCTTTACTTCCTGCTGACAGCCTCAAGCCTATACTTACTGTTCCCTAAGTATAACCGGAAGTGGAATACACAAACAGCCTCTAGAAAACACATCTCCTAGAATTTGAGGGCAGGTGTGTCAGGGAACCTCCTAGAGAAGACACAGGGGACCAGCTCCCTGCTGCTGACTCGGCCTCAGCCACCGCCTCCCTCAGTCTTTCAGAGGGAAATGACCAGGGAAGTAAGAGTCCAAATCTAAGCCAGGTGTGCTGGCACACGCCTGGGAGGCAGAGGCAGGCGAATCTCTGTGAGTTTGAGGCCAGCCTGGTCTATAAAGCAAGTCCAGGACAGCCAAGGCTATACAGAAAAACCCTATATAAAAAAAAAAGTCCAAAACCAAATGGGGAGAGATGCCCAAGTCCTCAGCGAAGAACCAGTTGTTGATGCTAACACACCTACAAATGTCCAGATTGTGCCGCCTGAAAACCCTACAGGAAAACGTGTTTCCGCCTGTGCAGACTGGGACCACCGGGATGTGCAGGACCCACTAGGCAGGTGCTGTGCCCTGGGCTCCAGACAAGAACAGGGCTTCCATCAGTCAGCACCCACCGCTAGGGTTCTCCAGCATTGGTGGCGATTTCCAGGAGTCAGCCAGGAGCAGAAACCCATGGAGGGTGAGGGGCACAGAAGGAAGAAGCAGTGGGTGACATCGCTTGGAAGCAGTAAATGCCTTGAACCAGCAAATCCTCTGTGAAGAGTTACAATTCCATACTGAAAAGAGAAACTGAAAGGCGAGGTCTACAAGCCTGTGATTGGAAGGACCATAGTGAGCTCACCACCACGCCGCAGGCATCCGGAGGCATCCATGCTCCTCTCCCTGAACTTTTTATGTAAATGTTTTAATTTTTATCAATTACCCTTTATTCCCCCATAAACCCCTCCCTCCTCTCCTCTCAATCTCACCCTCCCTCCCCCTTCTTCATGCATGCCCCTGCCCAAGTCCACTGATAGGGGAGGTCCTCCTCTCCTTCCTTCTGATCTTAGTCTATCAGATCTCATCAGGAGTGGCTGCATTGTCGCTGCACTTTTGAGGTGGGAAAATGTCTAAAAGAAGAGCAGGGCAGGCCAGTGATAACGATACAACAAAAACCGGATCTCACCGATGAACCTTGAGGACGCCCCGAGGCTCATGAAAGGAGCCAGTCATAGAGTGAGAAACAGCGCGTGGCGTCTCTTACTTGAAGTTCCTAGAGTATTCACACTCATCGGGAATGGGAAGAGGCATGGTGGTGTCCAGGGGCTGGGAAGGAGGGGAGTGGGGAGTCATCATTCACTGAGAACAGAATTTAAAGACCTTGAGTTGTCCACTTAATAGTGAGGAATGGTGAATGGTGATGGTGAGTAGTGGTGAATGAGCTGTTCACACATGAGTGCCATGATACCAGGCCGCCTTGCTGGATTCTCACAACAGGGAGATGGACTCCGCCTGAGGCCTTCTACCCTCCCAGCTCTCCCTCCTACCCCCTCTCCCGCCAGCCCCTCCCGTCCTGCCTGTGGCCGGGCAGCCCCTCCTCACCTCCTTCAGTAGGCTCATTTTTTAAGCCTGGGTGTGTGAGCCATGGCTATAGAAGCAGAAGCAGCCTCTGGGAGAGGTCCTGGCAGCAGCACAGCGCTCTAGGAGTCAGCTGTCACCACGAGGGGCGGGCTCCTCCATGATGGAGTCACCAGGGCTCTGGAAACTAACTCCTCAAGACACTCCTGTAGGCAACTCTGACAAACCCACTGGTTCATTAATCTAGACTTAGACAGAATGGTTTCCATGTTCTGTGCCCGGTGACCTGTCGGGTAAGTGGGCATTTGTTCATGCTTCCCCTAAGCAGTCACATGTGTGTTAGCCACAGCTTGACAGGTTTGGATTGGAGCTGATTCTTTCCCAGTTTGGACCGTGGGAAATGGTAACGGAGGTGGCCAGAGCTATTTAGCATTAGGGCACTGGAGGAACTCTGCAGTCGTGAATTCCCCTGTGATAAGGGCACTCTCACGATGTGCTCACACAGACGTGCTGGGGTTAGGAGCGCATTGCACCAGTGCCGTAATCCGTATCTCTCAGAGATTTCTCAGCATTCTGGATGACACAGCATCTTTGAAAAGTAGACAGTCTCTTCCTTAGTTTGCTTTGACAGATTATCTTTTAAAGCTTGGAGTCCGGCTGGCATCTGAATGGCTCCCAGGGGTATCACACTAGTACCATGGTTAGTTCTCTATCTGCTGCAGGAGCATGAAGGAGATTCAAACGCAGTCTGCACTGCCTGAGGGCCAGAGCCTGGACAGTGGACAGGCCCAGGCAGTGTGCTACTGTCCTTGCTGGCCTCCCCGAGGCTGCTCACATGGCATCCCCAGACTGCCCAGCCTCCCATCTCAGACGTGCAGCAAGAGTCCTGGCCACCAGCTCTGTCATGCTGACCTTCTTCTGTACCCCTCAGGCACAGAGGTCCAGATATCAGCCGCCCCTCGCTCAGGAGAGTGTTCGGGTACTCAGGCGCCATGAAGCAAGCAGGGGTCATAAAGCATGAGCTAGGCTGAAGAGCATCCAAAACCAAAACAAACAACAACCCATGGCAAGGGCAAGAACAAGGTGCTCACCAGCACACAGAGCAGTCCGGAGGGCAGAGGTCAGGAGGGGGCAGGAGTGAGCCGCCACACACTAGCCACCCTGTCAGTGAGCAGTGACAACACTGGCAGAGTCCCATCTGCCTGCCGTGCAGCCACAGGGCGTGTGCCTCAGCAGCTTGACGGAGGAAGGCGGTGGTGGGAATCTCCTGGGTGGCATGCGGTACCTCACGCTC
>NW_026585580.1:17293108-17294770 GCF_907164565.1 Psammomys obesus | reverse complement strand
GGTGCTGTAGTCCCGAATTTTCTCCAGCTCGATCAGAATCACCTTCATGCCTTCCTGGATGAGGGCATTGTAGACCGCGATTTGTTCTTCAGACATGGTCTTCAGAAAGCCATCACCCTGCGCCACGAGAACGATCAGCCTCCTGCACAGGCTGACGTTTTCATCAACGACGTTGGCCACAGCTGGAATTAAAAAGAAAGACATGGGAGGCCCGGCATGGAAGCAGAAATGCTACCAGAGAAACAGATAAAGGGTCACCAGGGAAAGGGATTCTCAAGTAGACAGGACCGGTGGAAGATGGCTGAACCCCCGTCACCCCGAGTCCTGTGCAGGGTTGGTGCTCTGGCACTCTGTACTCATCACTCCCTCCCTCCCGTTTGCTCATTTATGCCATGTTCTGTTCCCTGCTGTTATGGCCCTTTCCCTAAGACTATCTCATTGTGAGGTGTCCCTGGATGCTATCTGATACACACATTTTTAGTCTGTCTTTAAAGGGCAGGGAACTACTCTTCATGCTCTTTGTAGTTAACTCAGTGATCAGGGTTAATATGACCAGGGTTAAAGCCAAGGAGCACAGCAGGATGGTTTCTCGGGAAGGGGAAGGAGAGTGTTAATGCCACATGTTTCGTCTGGTAAGCGCTGGCCTCCTGTGAGGGGAAAGACGAGGTTGCTCTCTCCAAAGAAGGTGCTTTTCCGTTTGCTTGTTTTTAGTTCTATTGTATAAGCTGCCCGGTATCTACAGATAGCCAACACAGATTCCTTAAATAATTTTAAAAATAATTTTTCCTGCTGAGAAGGAAGGGGTGCTTATTTTAATATTCAGTTACTTTGTGGTGTGGTTTTCCAAAGCAGAGAGCAAAGAGGACAAGGATGGAGGCTTTGTGGGATGGTGTTTTCCAGGCAGGGTCTCTCAAAGTCATTCATCCCTGCTTCATCCAGGCAGGCACTGGTGTTCATGAACTGCCCTAAACCACACGCCTAGTAAAGAGAAGTTTTATATATATTTCATACATTTGGATATATAAGGGTATATGTCCTCATATAGATGCAACATATGTGAGTGTTATTTAGGGAGAAGATGCTGTCGTTTGAACAAGAAATGTCTCCCATGGCCTCTTTTGTATGAACACTGGTCCCCAGCTGGTGGCACTGTTTGGGATAATGGAAACTTTAGGATGAGGTCAGTTAATACAGGAAGTAAGTCATTGGGGGACTCTGAGGTTTTATAGCCTCTGAGTCCCCGGTCCCACCTCTCTCTCTCCTTCCTATGCAGGTATGAAATGTGATCTGTGGGCATCCTGACTGCTTCTTGCTCCAGCCACCATGCCTGCCTCACCGTGATGGACTGTAAGCCCCTTTACCCTTTTGCTGTGGGCAGTGTATGTTCTCACAGCAGCAGAAAGGTGCCTTATCCAGAGGAGGAGCTGGTATAGACTGTGCTTTATAAAATCAGCTGTAAATATGATGGTATTTGCATATTCAAACTGATGAGAAACAATACAGTTATTTTCTGATGGTAAGGTGAATAACCACTTGATTTTTCTCAGTTTGGGCCAAGACTGCTGCTTATTCCCTGAAGGAGAGGGAAGGGGAAGGGAAGGGAAGGGAAGGGAAAGGAAGGGAAGGGAAGGGAAGGGAAGGGAAGGGAAGGGAAGGGAAGGG
>NW_026585580.1:17285058-17293098 GCF_907164565.1 Psammomys obesus | reverse complement strand
GAAGGGAAGGGAAGGGAAGGGAAGGGAAGGGAAGGGAAGGGAAGGGACTCATTTCCTTCTTTGTTTGCTTCTGTTTGAGATAGGGCATCTACACACAGCCCCAACTGTCCCTGTATCCCCACTGGTCCTGGTTCAGCAGCCCCAGTGGCAGGACTACAGGCCTGGAGCTCCTGGTTTTTCATTTGTCATCTAACGCCTCAGTTAAAACATACCTTGTCCAGGGAATTCATCCCTGCCAAATATAAACAACTTATATCCACACTGATTCTCCAGCACCTCAGGCAGGATTTTCAACACCAAGGTGTCCACGTCATGGCGCTGGCTTTCTCTTGGGCACTTGGGGTATAAGACATAGGCATCGTACAGCTTCTCGTCTGGAAAGAAAAGGAGATAAGCTCACAACGTGACTCTAATGAGCAAAGTGAACCCCAGGTCACTGCCCTGAGGCACTGCAGCCCGGGTCCAGTTACCTCCATTGCCCCCCTGGCTGGCTTGGCGTTCTGCACTGCCATCCTGCATTCTTGCTGCTGACCTGGGGGAGACCTGTCACAGCCCCACTACAGGGGAATAAACCTGGACCGCCTGGGTGTACCTGTGATGGGGCTGAAACTGAGACTTTGAAACCCAGGTGTGAGGGCGAAGCCAGCACAGGTGTTTCTGCCTCCCTGCCCACTGCCACACGGGGAAGCTGGTGTAGAGCTAATACTGGCGTCTGTCCTTGTGCAGGGGAGACCCCCATCTTACTGACCAGGAGACCTGAGGTAGAGGACAAGGAGGGTCTCAGTCACTGGCAGATTCAGCTTTGGGGTCACAGTGCTAAGAAGGGACTGACTTGTGTTTAGAGACAGCCAAACCCAGCACAGCTAAAGCCCCTGCCTTGTCTTCAAGGTCTCCAGACAGTGACTTCAGAAAATAGGTAACTTTTTCTGTTTAAAATGTAATGTTTCCAGAGTTTCAAAATTCAAAGATATTTTTCCAAAGTTCAAGATATTTTTTTTTTCTGAGAGTGAAAGAAAAAATAAAGAGATATAAATGGAGATCTCATAAGTTCTTGTGTCTTATTGAGCCTTCTGTGTAAGAATTTGTTTGGACTGGCATCCGTCGGGAAGCGCTGGCCGCCTGGTGCTGCCCTCCCAGCGGGGAGCATGCCCCTTGGAAAATGTGGTTCCGGGTTGGCAGCCAGTGTTATCACTCCCCAGCCCCTGACACAGCCCTGCCATCTCTCCTCTCATGGCTTCTCATTCTCCTCCAGCTGGCTTTGCTTAAATGGAAAACAAAAGGATGTACATTTGCCAGATGTTTTCTTTGTTGACAGAATCCCAGTTCTCTTTCAAAACAAGGCATCTGAGGACACAATTTCTCCTGGTGTGCAACTTGCTGGGCTCAGAACAGATGGACAGGTTGCTGAGAGTGCAAAGACTCGTGTGTTCTGAAAACTCAATCCAAGACAAGCCCCAGGCTTTCTGCCTTCTTTCCTCAGCTTGTTCTCTTTCTGCTGTGGAGGCCAACCCCAGGCTGCTGAGTGTGCTTGGCCACTGAGCAAGCCCAGTCGCCAGCCCTCGGGCTACGGTCTGGAGCAAAGGTATGCCTCAAGGACTTGATCTCCTTGTGCACTGCTTTCCCCACTCTCAAAGACCTGTTTGTAATGCACATTTTAGGTTTTGTGGCATAGCCCTCCAATTTTTTAAATTTCCATTATTTTATTTCCTATGTGTGGGTGTTTGCCTGTGATTGTGTACTGTGTGCATGCAGTGCCCGAGGAGGTCAAAAGAGGTCATCAGACCCAGAGCCCTAAATTACAGACAGCTGCCCCTGCAGTGTGGGTTCTGGGAATCAGAGCAGCGTCCTCTGGGAGAGCAGCCACTGCTGTCACTCAGTGACCATCTCTCTGGCCCCAAGTCCGCTGATGTTTGAAGGACAGGATTGGGCAGTAGTACCAGCTGCTCCCCAATAACTGTGAGGCGCCCGCTTGAAGCCTAAGGTTCTGAGAAGAAAGCGGAGATCAGGGCGGTGCCTGGTCTCTCAAAGGTGCAGAGTCTTCTGAATCCAGGCTGCCCACTTCCCCTGCTGTGGCCAAACATGATTCTGAATCAGAAAACCCAGAGCAGATTTCTCTGTGCGCGGACCTGAACAGGCGAGAGTAATGCCTCTGGTTGATCATGTTTCTTCAGAAATATGCCATATCCCCACAAGGAGATGATGTGTGAGTCCACTCCTTCAGAACTGAGTAGTTTCCTAAAGTTATGCGTGATGGAACTGACCCCAAAAATTTCAGATCTCGGAAACACAGGAAAACAAGGCTGTCTCTGGAGAGCCAACATCAGACTTCAGGAAGCCCACCTCCACCACCCAGGGACCCTGACAGGAGAGGCCTTTGTGGAGAGGCACTGAGGAAAACAGCCAAAGGTGACTGCCAGTCATCCAGCTGAGGCCTCAGACAGCCTGCCCACAAACAGACAGGTATGGTTACTGCTGTGAAGTTCTGAGGCGACTGCTTCCCAACCATTGTTACTGGAACAGCAGCAGAGGAAACAGCTGCAGAGGCCAGAAGGTTGGGAGATGGCTGCCTCCCAGAATTTCTGGATTTCTCAGTGGCTATTCTGAGGAACGTAAGCTGTGCTGGTCGGTGTTCCCTTTCTCCACCTCTCTCACAAGCAGAGGTAGCGATGTATTTCTATCCTTGCCAAGCTCCTCTGTTTTCTGGGGCTGATTAACCATTCCTTCAATTAAAACATCTATCTGTACACAGCTCTGCTGCTGTTTGTGAAGCCCAAACAAAATCATTTTTATAGACTGATATTTGCAAAAATTTGACTAAAGTCTCTTCAGCTCTCTCTCTGTTTCGAGTGTGCGTGCATACACACACACACATCTCATGTGACATTTCAGAGCAGTTGCCAAAACGGTTGATAGATGACACTTGAATTTTCAAAGATTCTTTATGTAAGGTCCTCTGCTGAGTCGCCTGGTGACTGGCATGTCTACGCCTGGCACGCAAAGGAAGCATTAGAAGGCAAGCCACATGAACCGAATGATGACAGTGCCTATGGGAACACTAGAGGCAGATCTCCACACAGCACGCTGCTGTGAATGGGGCTCCCCACAGGCAGGAAGCTCTTTGGGAAGGAGCCCAGGACAGATGTCATTTCATGACCCACAGAAGCATTTGTGGGGAGAGCTGGAATTAGCAGACTTGGCGTCAGGTGTGACAGCAGATTTGCCTTTAGAGACCGAGCTCACTCATCAGCCCAGCAGGCTGCTTGATTGGATGCTCTGCCCTCGGTTTCCTTGGGCACCTGCTGCTGGCTCAGGTCTCACCGTTCTGTCCCACATGCACACTGCCTGTACGTCTGGATGGCGTAAACGCCATCTCAACCAGCCTGTCACTGACTCGCCGTTCCAGTCCTGCAGATACTGAGACACCTAAGGGCTCTGAGAGCACTGGGACAGCACGGGAGCACAGACGTCAGGGAGTTCTGGAGCACTGTAACTCAGGTCAATAGCCTTTACCGTGCATGGCAAAGCTTGACTGACCAGGTCAGAGTAAACTATGCCAAGAAGGACCTCATTTCTCTCTCTTCTACATCCATGTTCACTATACCGTATATGCTCCTGAAAATTCCCTCAAGAGAATCCAAACTGTCAGCAGGCCTCAGGATTAACCCCGGCTCATCAGGAGCCCATTTTAGAGCCATTATTCAAAGCTCTGACACAGGGCAGTTTGAGGAGATAGAGACGTGGGGAAACTGACACACACGCTCTCCAGAATTAAAAACAGCAACAAAGAAAAACTCGAGGCCCTGTTGGCTTGTCTCCAAAGCAGCCGCCCCCTTCCCCCGGCTGTGCAGAGTACTGGACTGTGCTGATCTCTGGGAGGGTGAGGTCTCCCTGTGTCATCTGCTGGGTTCCCCTGTTCTGCTGTGGCTGAGTCATTCTTCCTTCTGTCCCTTGCTGCCAACTCGAGCTCTTTACCAGGCAGCTTTATCGTGCTGTGCTCACACCATAACTAAGTCAAGTCACACTCCTGGGAGTTACAGTGAGTCAGAGGCACAAACACCAAGGGGCCGGACAGGCCAGAGCTTCCAGAAACACCACATAAAATAATTTCAGGCTCTCTGAATCAACCCACTCCATCTAGGTCAGAAGAAACGAGTGGTGTGGCGCTGAGCCCTCCCTTGACAACAGAGGCAGCCAGAGGGACAGGCAAGCATGTCAGGTTGCACTGGGCTGGCCAGGCGATGGCCATGGCTACAGCTCAAAAGCAGAACAAATGGCTGAGGTGCCTATTAACATATCGAAATGGATGCTGGTTCCCAGGTTCTTCCTGCACCCCTCAGTCCCTACCTGTGACTTCCTAGCCTTGCCTCCAACCCTAAACTCTCCAACCCAAGGGGTTGGACTGCCCTTCCATCAGCTGCTCTTCCCCACATAATCCAACCATCCTGGTCCTTTCCTCTCGGCCAGTCTCTTGGCCCAGACTGTCCCTCTTGGTCGGCAGTTGCTCTCCCTTCCCCCGTCCCCTGTCCTCACCTGACTCAGAGTCATTTCTACTCTGTACTCTCAGAGATCCTTGCTCCCCTTTTATTTGCAATAAACTCTCTCCCACCATGCGTAGGAGAATCTTGCCCTTTCCTTTTCATTTCTTTAGTTGTTGTTTTTTCCATACTCTTCACTGGGCTACACCCAAGCCTCTGGGTTACTGATTTTGAGTTCTGACATTTAGTTAAATACAGTTTGAGCTGCAGCATCTGTGTTTTATCAAACGAGCAGATGATAATTTGTGTTGTGCTTTTACGCACAAACAGGTGCTTAGAATGGATGGGGTTTATTGGTGGGTTTGCTACAGGAGTGTGTTTGGATTTTTAGCCAGGCACGGTGGCACATGCCTGTAATCCCGGCACTCAGGGAGAGGGAGGCAGAGGCAGGTAGTCACAGACAAACCATTTCCCTGAAGCTCACAAAGACACTGTACACTCAATTTTCCAGCCAGAAAAAGGGCTCCCTTACCACAATATGAGAAGAGCCATTTAAAGACGTTAGACAGTGAGTGGATGGCCATTTTGAGACCCCGCCCCCCTAAAGACCACCCACACTTACCATCCGGAGCCTGGGCAGCAGAGAAGGTGCTTCTATACCACAGCGCAATGTCAATCTTAAAACTGTTGTAGATGCACAGAATAGACACCACCAAAAGCAGAAAAGCCATCAGCCCTCCTATGAGGTAAGCCCGGAAATCTGGAGCTACAAACGACGGGGAAAGGCCCAGAGTTACACTGTGCACTTGCTGGTCTTTGTCAAAGCCAGGGGGGACCAGAGGACATGCTTAACAGGTCCCCACCTTTCCTTCTGAGTTGGATAATTTAATTTGGACTATGACATTTGGGAACAAACGGGCTCTTTGAAAGCCAGGGAAGCCCTAGGTATGGACAGAGGACCAAGGGGCCTCTGGTTGCATGGGGACTGTTGCAGAGCACGTGGGCCCAGGCGCCTTCCTGAGGTACAATCTGGCTATATCTGGAATGTCCCCCTGGGGCTCTCCTGGAGATTCTGGATTAACTCCCAGCATGCTGCTTCTCCAGACCCTCAGAGCAGAGGGACTCCTGGTGGAAAATGCCAAAAAGGAGCATTGGCCCTCTGCTCAGAAACAGGCTATGCAGGCTTCACAGGAGCAGTGGTGAGGTAAGCCTCATCTAGCCCTTCCTGGGGCTCCTGAAGTCAGCGCCAGTGTCTGTCTGAGAGTTCCTGGCGCAGCCCTCATCACCTGCTCTGCATGTGAGAGTGTGCACATGGACAGACAGCCAGGGGAGGACTCAGTTACCCTGGGAGGGAAGTCCTGGTGGCTTCCAGAAAGGTTCTGAATATCAAGAAGAGGAAGCATAAGCATGTGGCCCTACCTTGCCACAACCCAACGGGTGCTTCCAGAAGAGAGTGCCTAGGAATGAGGGAAGAGAAAAAGGGAACCCACCCCACCAGCCACTTCCCTCCCCAGCCCACTGAGGCTGTCCACTCTCCCTGGACGGGGTTGGTGGGTCTGGTGGGGCAGGGGAGACGTGTGGGGAGGAGGTTGGATCCCCCAGAACAAGCATTTTCAGTTTATAAAGTCTTCGTGAGGGAGCTTATCAGATCCTTCTCAGGCCACTCACACAGCAAACACCTCAAGGCCTAAGGCTTCCTGCACAATGGAGCACAGAGACAGAAACACACTTGGTACCACACACATGCCACACACACACACACACACACACACACACACACACACACCACACACGTCCACCCCAGATCAGACCATTATGTCCCTGTGCAGCCAGTGGACACGGATCTGCAGGCTGCTTCCCAGTCCAGCCCAGCACTCTTTATAACCTTTGCCCGTCCTCTGCTTTGACAGCTCTTATCATGGCGGGGTGAGCAAATCCATCACCCCCTCTGGGAGGGTCTAGTCTGGGAGAGCCAACATCTATGATGGTGATCATAGAATGATAAACCATGACATGACTATTCCATGGCTAGTCATGTCATGGTTTATCATTCTATAGTCAGTACTTAGGAGATTCAAAGAGCCCCGGCAATCAGAGTGTGGCCAGACCATTCCCTACAGAGTCAGCGACAGGCTTGTTAATGCACTCAAAGATGATAGCATTGGAATCGTCCTATTAACGAAGAAACTCAAATGAGCAGAGGCTTGGAAGGAGAAATAAATGTACCACTCCCTGCTGGTATGCCAGATAGCCTTATTAAACATGAGATTTGTTTGGGTTTGAGAGACGGCTCAGCGGTTAAGAGCACTGGCTGCTCTTCCGAAGGACCTGGGTTCAATTCCCAACCCCTGTAACTCTAGTTCTAGGAGATCTGGTACCCTCTTCTGATTTCCATAGGCATTGGGCATTCGCATGGTGCACGTATAGACGTAGACATGCAAGTAAAACATACATAAAAATAAAATAAAACCTTCTTTAAAAGAATGGAATCTGTCATTTGAGTTCATGTAACTGCCATCAGTAGCCTTCAGATGATATGGGAGTGGAGGATAGATGATGGTAAATGAGGGTGTGGAGAAAGACTTTCACAGAAAGAGACAGCCCATCCAGACAACTTTCCAGTGATCCTGCTCCAGATGTGACAAGAAAGAACCAAATCTGGAAACATCTTCAGAAAAAAAAAAAAAAAAAAAAAAAAAAAAAAAGGAAGTCAAATGAAGAAGCCGACAACAAATAAACCAAGAAGTTTAGATTTAAGTGGGTGAGATTCCTAAGAACTCAAGGCAAAGACTAAACCAGCTGTGTGGGGATGTGGAGTGAGCATGTGGAGACCAAGACACATTTACCAAGAGTTTCCCAAGCAGGGTCTCAACTAAGGGAGCCAACGGTCCCTCCTACTTCCACATGACTGACAGGCGTGGACGTGTTACTTGGTAACGTTAAGCCCCTCTGAGCCTAGACTTGGCCTCAAAGTCCTTGCAAGCACAGTGCTTTCAGCAGCTAGTGTAAACACAGTCTGCCTTGGCTACAGAGAGCCAAACTTACATGCTAAGTTAGACTGAACCCGAAACCATGTCAGAGACTATGGGTCTGCAAGGTATGTTCTAGAGTGAGCTTTTCTCTCTTCCCTGGGGTTGGCCCTTCATTGCACTCTTGGCCTAACTAAGGCTCTGTTTTGGTTTTTTTTTGTTTTTGTTTTTGTTTGGGGGGGCGGGGTTGTTTGGTTGTTTGATTGCTTGGTTGGTTGGTTGTTTTTTCTTGAAGCTGCTCTAGTGACTTTGGGGCCTTCTCTGTTTTTTGGCTGAGAAAACATATCCTTAATGGGTTAAAATCAACTTCTTCATCAAAATATGGGGCCTTTGGAAGGGGCTTCTTGGCTCTGGTCAGACTTGGCTCTGCAGGGCAGACAAAGGGTGTGGTTGAGTAAAAAGAGGTCAATCATGAAGGCCAAGGGTGTCAAGCATGTGATGAACTGACTTTCAATGTGTCTGGTGAATTAAACCCCTCCCTTATCCTATACACACACACACACACACACACACACACACACACACACACACACACA
>NW_026585580.1:17255660-17285048 GCF_907164565.1 Psammomys obesus | reverse complement strand
ACACACACACACACACACACACACACACACACACACACACACACACACGGCATTTCCCAAGGTGTCTTGTACACTCCCCTTGGCAGGTTTTGAGTTTACAGTTACTCTCAAGACTCTGCCCTACCTTGCACTCTCTCCAACGGACTATCCAAATGACAGGAAAACAGGAGGTGGGCCTGGAGCTAGGAATTAGGGATTAGCAGGAGCAGGAGACAGGGAAGAGAGGGTCATGGTGGTACGTGGGATTCGTGTGTAAAGATGATGAAAGGAAAAGAAAAAATGCGAAAGAAATCTTTAGTCCTTGAAAATGAACAAGAAAGAAAACAGCTCTGTGCAGCTGGGAGGCCTCCTGTTTATGCATCCTATTTATAGATAATGTCACAGAGTTAAGGGTAAAAAAACAAAAGGTAAACATTATATTTGTACACCAACTTGCTTATGATAAAATAAAGCTGAAAGTCACAAATAAATGACTATAAACACTGAGCAATTTGGTTACAAAGGGAAAACTCCATTTTCTGGAATTTTGGTGCATAAAATCTCAATGTCTATGAAGAGGGCTTTGCCAAAAGTACTTTGATAGAATCACAGCTTCATCCCAAGCCAGCCGTCAGACACGGCAGCATCTTTAATGAAATGGTGCCCCTGAGTTCTCTGTTTTGTAGCTCCTGCTGCCTCCTACTGAGCACATGGCATCATGAGAAACTAGAACTAGATGAGAAATCTTTAAACCTTCTCTGCCCACCGTTCTCAGCGCTCTGGGCGTTACCTGGGAGTTTCAGCATGATGTAGGCCGCGGACACTCCAGCGTGGCACGTGAAAGGACGGCCATAGTCCTCCATTTTCACTTCTAAGAATGTTATGTTCACCGTATAGAAAATGTCATCCTTCAGAGACACGTTGGTTCTAGGGAGGAGAGAGCTAGCCGTTACCACGTGGGCCAGGCTCACCCAGCATAAGGAAAGGTGCATCTTCAGGAAATACTACGTTTGTTTGTCTCCCTAGAAAACTCTGGGTCAATCTTTTACAAACACAGGAGTGACTCTAGCCATTGAGGTCCCGTAGCTGTAAAGTTTCTTCTTCACAGTCTCGAGAAAGTGGCTCTGCTAACCACAGCCCCCGGGCAGCACTGACGGGCTCTTCCACTCCCCAGATTATATCCCAACGTGTCCACGCACTGAGCCTGGCCAGTGCCCTGATTTCACCTACTTCAGAGCCTAGCGCTAGGCTGTGTTTGCACACCAAGGGTTGCACGCCCCTCCCCCCAGGAAGCCTGGGTGGTCTCTGCTTTGGAGCTCCACGCTAAAGGCAGGCAGCTCACGACCTGAGTGTGAGTGGGGTGGGGGGCGCTGGACGTGATCGGCAGATGGCTTGCGTGGATGCCGGTTCTCTAAGGCACGGTTCACGTCTCGCTGAAACCGGTTCAGCTGAAAGCGTAAGCATCCCGCACTGGGCAGAGCCAGTGTCTGCCACACAGCACACACACAGTGATCACTAAAGGACGAAGCCAAGGGCGGGAGTGAGGAGGGGTGGGGCTGTGGGCGGGGCTGTCCGGCTGGAGCAGGTGGAGGAAGCCCTGCACTTACTCGATTCCCTCCTGGACGCGTCTGGAGTGGCGGTAGTAGTGGTCCACCAGTGTGTCGTTGACTTTCCAGCAGCGCAGGTTCGTGTTCCCCTTCGAGTCGGTTATGTTACAGTCCACGATGAGCAAGGAGCCTGGAGCATCAGGGATGGGACACCCACTGAAGGCGCTGTCCGCAGCAGACCCAGACGCCGCCCTAGGGGTCACCTCTGCAGACACACACACACACACACACACACACACACACACACACACACACACACGAGAGACGGACGTGCCTGCTGCTCCACCCCCGACATGTGTGCCGCCCCCCTCGTTCCCTCAGGACTCCGCTGTGTGTTGGAAATAACTCAGCAAAGAAGAGAAGTGCAAGGTGCTCCTTGATGATGAAAAGTCAATTCAGATAGCCGAGGGCCTCACAGGTCGCGAGCTCAGGCTGCCTCCTCCCTGGTCCAGGGCTAGCCCCTCCTTAGCACATGGCCCCTGAGCCCATTCTCCTCTTTCCCTCATCCTGCATCCCCCAAATCATGTTTAGCAGTTCTGTCTTGGCTTCATCCCACCTTTCAGTCTGTAAGGCCTACTTCAGCTTTCAGGAGGAATTTTCATTCTGTGTGGTATTCTACAATCCGCTCTGCCGTGTAACGCCCTCGGTCAGCACCATGGGGCACAGCTAAACACCAGTGCCTGTAACACGGTAAACGAGGAAAACGGGCAGCTTCAGAGTGCAAGGCTTTCCCTCGGCCCTTTCCTCCTTCCTGGTGCGGCCATGCACGCTCACCCCCAGGCTTCTACTGCTTGGCATTTACTCCTGCGCTCATGCTTGCCGAGACGTGTGTTTGTAGCGGAACATGCTACAGCCTAGGTATTCTTGCTAAAATCACTGCCTTCTCATCGGTGCTGTATGTTCTTCGGATGTTTGTTTGGTGGGCCTTCTGGGAACGCGCTTGTGTGTCTCCCGAGGCACACATGAACCACATTTCGTGTATATACAGGTCTATGTGCACATGCGTGCAAATGGTTCACAGAACTTCTCCAGCATTGCTGTTGGCCACGTGTAACGGTCAGTTCACAAGTTTGTCACGTACCGTTTGCTAGAGGGGTGACTCAGGCTGTGCTCCCAGCAGCGCTGTGGTGGCTTCCTGTTGCTTTATCTACGTATCAGTACTAACGCTCAGACCACTGTACTAATGTCCAGACTCTGAATGTAATTTGTATTTCTCCACGCTGCACATGAGCAAACCACCACCTTGCATCTTATTGGTCACGAGGAGGCTATTGCTTGAACATGGTTCATTTTCCCTCTTCTCTGAGGTCCTGTTTTCCTTATAAATGTGGAAAGGTTTTGGTGAGCTCTTATAAGCATTTTCTTCTGCTCCAAAGTTTTTTTCTACATTTAGTATTGTCTTGTAACGAACAGAAATTCAATTTAACAGCATCTTACTTATGCACTTTCCCTTTACAACTCTGAGGGGTTTTTTTTAGTGCCAATTTTAAAATGTCATTTATTACTTCAAAATCATGACATTGTTTTCCTAGAGATGTATTGTTTTGAATACCATATTCATGTCTACAATCCACCCAGAGTTATTTTTATATGATGTGAGGGAGAGGTCAAATTTTATTTTACTCTATATTTTATCTAATAGGCAAGTACTATTTTTTTAAACAATTTTAATTTCCCAGCCCAGAATGGTCATAAGGTAGCATACACCTAAAACCCCAGCACTCAGGGAGATGGGGGGAAGGAGATGGGAGTTCAAAGCCACCTGAGCTACATGGAGCTCTTTGAAAAGATTATAATTTATCTACTTTTCTGTAGAGTCTCTTTCTGATCTTTCTCTTTCATTATTATTTTTTATGCTAACTACAAACAGTATAAATTTGTTAGCCTCCTAATACATCCTGATACTGTTAGTCTTCCAATCTAGCTCTTCCTCAAATCCATTGAGTCTTTATAAAGCCAAGAAACTGGTAGAAAGCCATAGAAGAGGTTACAGTAACCTGATTTTTAAGATGCATTGTGATAACTATAAAAGGTCAGCATTGACTACTGTACACTTCCCCCATGCGGACAAGGTTTAAGGCCATGTTATATTATCAGCCACATATTCAAAATTGAAACTTCATCATTACGTCTCTACTGGCCTGTAATAAAGCTATTGCCATAACATCTGTTTTGATATCAACCTCCTTATACCAATATTCTTGGGAAAGTGCCTTGGTGTCTGAGAGATGGGCAATGGAAGGGAGCACTCAACAGGACAAACATTTGCCAACATGTACTTTTCTATAGGACCTGTGTCCGGAAGGAAGCAGTCTGGGAGACTCATGAGCAAAACATGTTACCATCAAGATACTATGCCAGTAACTCAGACATGTAAAACTGGCTTTGAAGGGTTTTATTGTAGTATAATAGTCTTTTTTTAAAAAATGCTAGTTATTGTGGCACTTAAGATAATTTTCTTAGAAAAGCTAAGTAGATGAACGATCCTTCGACATAATTCCGTTTACCCTCATTCTTAACTCCAATTTCCCTGACTCTCTCATGTGTGTTTCTGTGTGTGTGTGTATATGTTTGGGTATAGGTCTATGTTCCCGTAAGTTCAATGTGCAGGGCAATGGTGTGCACACGTGTGAGTCGCACGTGCAGGCAAATTACATGGAAACAGCTGCTCTGCCTTGTTGTATAATCCAGTTGTATTATTCTTGTATTTCTAAGACTTTCAGCCTTATGTATTTGGTACATGGTGACATAAAGTGTTTTTTCTCTAGACCTGGCAGAGCACTAACTGGGAAAGCTGGTGCAGGAACACTAAAAATTCGAGGCCTCCTTTTAGTGAGACCCTGTCTCAAAATAAGACATGAAAGACTTGGGAATAAAAGCCAGTGGTAGATTGCTTGTCTAGTGTGTGTGAGGCCCTAGATTCAATCACCAGTATCAGCAAAAGTATTTTGAAAGGCATTGCAGTTTTAATTACAATAAAATGACTCAATTTGTTTTTTTACCATTTGGGGTTTTGAAAGATTATTGTTAGGTTGAAACAGCAAATGATTTTCATAATTGTTTGGAAGTCACACCTTGCTAGTGCAGTTATTTTTAATCTTTGGGATCATGCACTATTTGCGTGTCTTTTTTGAAAAAGCGTGCTTTTGGACCAATAAAATCCTAACTGAATTATGGTATTGAGTGAATCTGAGGAGTTTCCTTTTAATGAAGCCTTAGCTTAACTACTATGTTTATTTATTGATGCTATCTTTATATTTAAATAAAACATGTGAGCCCCTATTCTGAAGCACTGATATATATATTTTGGTCTTTTACTGTGTAAATGGAGGATATAATATAGCCATTTGCCTCGCTCCTTGAATATACTTTCCAATACGAGATAATCCAGAATTCCTGATCCGGATTACTTAGTAGCGGTAGTTTTGCATTTCAGCAACTGTGTCTGTTTTCATTGCCTTTGTGCAAACAGATTCACAGAAGTCAGTGAGACTCACAGCGCTCAGCGCTAGGACGTGCCACCACAGTTTCCCAAGCACAGGCTCACTTCGATACGCCTCCTAGTGAGCTCCAGCACACCCAGAGTTGGAAATTAGACATGTAGAGAGGTTGTGTCCACCACGGACATTTAAGGCAGCCATTGACACAAGTGCGGGCAACGGCTCCAACAGCTCTGCTTACCAGGCTGAACTTCAATGGAGTTGTTTTTTGGATATGTGATATTAGGAATCCTTCTTCCAGATACAACTTCCTCTGACAAGAAATCACACCAACAAGAACTTGCATTAGAACCACAAAAAGAAAGCACTCCCCAGAAACCAAATGTAATGGAGCAAAGTTCAGCAAGAGAAGGCCTTCATAAACACTGGTCAAGAAAAGCCAAAATGCAACGGTATGATGTTCAGGATGACCAGAATACTGCTGCTTTCTGGACAGCTTGCACTTCATTACTCATGAGCAGAAATCAGCACCACTGCGGGTCACACACGTCAACTCAGGAGGCCATTGTAGTCAGCAGCTTCTTCACCACCCGTGACCGTTCCTCACCGCGCAGCCTAACACATTTTACCCTCTAAGCTCTCACACGCTGATCCTCTGTCTTCACTTCTGAACCACGTATTTTTTATTCTCTACTCCTTCCAGACCATCTTGCCCACACACAGCTTGAATAACCTCCTAAAGACAGTCTGAACTCCAGAACTCCCTCTGAGCTCCAGGCCTGCAGAGGGAACGGCTTACACCATTTCTCTGCTTGCATGCTCATGCTCAACTTGCTAAAGACCAAACCTCTCCTACAGCTCTTTTCCCCTTGAGCTGTCTTGTTTCATTGACTAGCGACACCTTCCACCAAGAGCATACACCCAAAGGCCTAGAACATATGCCTCCATCTTCCCTTTGACTTAACTGACTCTGAGAGGCAGATGCTTCCCCTCTGGAGATGCTCCGACAGTGTCTGCATCTCCTCATCGCCCATGTCACAACGGTGCCTCTGCCTGCATGATACTTCACCCGTGCGTCTGCACCTGGACCTCACCCCTGCCCTGTTCCCGGAGGAAGCAACAGTGGCGGCCAGGCAGCTGCTTCCGAAGTAAAAAGCACAGGAGCACAGCAGACCATTCTCACGTCATCAACCCAACGGCTGCGCACCCTTGTTCTGAGAGTAAGATCCATACAGCTTTGGGTTTCAGACTCCTCTCAGGCCTCACTCCTGACTGGTTCTATACCCTCATTGCTTGCCATGACCTCATCAGCCAAGCCCAACTTGCTGGTTTTCCTTCTCAGACACAACATCTTGTTCTGAGGCCTCCACAGCTTCTTGTCTTCTGTCCGGAAACATGCTGGCCATTCTACCAATCTATGAGCCGTTTCCTGACTGTCAGCACGGAATAACCCCCGCTGCAGCGACACATCCCACAGTGGATTAGCATCTGTCTCTGATTCCCCTGGCTCTCAGTCCAAGCTTCATCCTGGCATTCCCAGCCATTTCCCCATCATTGTTTTCTCTCTGCCTAGCATGGGGCCCTGCTTTCTCCCAAAGCAGCCTCATGATTCATAACTGTATGAAAATGTCGGTTCTACCAACGTGGCACGAGGATTTGTAGGTTCAGCAACTTCTTAGAAATTCAGCCTGTTAGGAAATGTCCTCAGCTGCTCGTGTAAGACTAAAGGCACGCACAGTCCGTTATCCAGTCAGTGACGGGATCTGTGCCTGGAAGAGGGTGGGGCTCCAAATACAGACAGGATGAGGGCCTGCTTCCAGAAGACACCGCCATTAGGAAAACTAAGAGCAGGACAATCCCAAAACCAGCTGCAATTGGTTTTCTTAACGAAGAGCTGGAAACTTAAAATCGAAGTGCTTCCAGAATATTTAAATTTCATGGTTTCAGCTAAGAGCAGCGCAAGGCAAGCCAGGCAGAACTGTGAAGGAAGAACAAGGCTGAGGTGCGGAGAATGGCCGAGTATCTGCAATAAAGAGTCCACACTGAATTGCCCTGGGGCAGCTGCAGGGAAGCAGCAGGAGGCCACCATGGGAGCAAACAGCCCCAGGGTAAAACTCCACTGAAAAAGTTAAGCCCCCTACGGACAGAGCCCAGCACCCACATGGTGGCTCACAACCACCTGTAACTCCAGATCCAGGGGATCTGACACCCTCTTCTAGGCCCTTTGGTCGCAAGGCATGCAAAAGACACGCAGACACATATGAAGGCAAACGCCCATCCATATAAAATAAAAGTAAATTCGAAAGAATGAGAAAGCTGTATTTTCTTAGGCGCAGCAACAGACACGAAGGCGCAAGAGGAAGAAGAAGCCAAGAAAACAGGACTTCTCACTCGCTGTGGAGGAAAGAAGAAACAGTGCTTGCCTGGGCACCGAAGGCCAACGTTCTGGCGCTGGCTCTGGTTTTAATCAGCCCAGTGAGTTGCTCCCTTCCAGACTCTGCACGAATATGCTTGAGCTGAACCTCTGAGGCTCTTTGGCCTCATCTAATCACTGCCTTGCTACGGTCTGCAGATTATCCTGTGTTCAAGGACATGGAACGCCAGCGACTCGGCTGCTCTCGGGGAAACTGGCCCGATGAAAACAGTAGGTTTTCTGAGAAGCCTCCCCGGAGACCCTGACCTCTGCAGAAGCTGAGGCTAGGGGAGCCAAGCCTGGGACAGCCAGCACAATGCTCACAGCCGTGGGGAGGACAGGAAATGAGGGTATTTTTAACACTGTCTGCCGTTCTACTCTGTGCTGGACGATTATGCTGTGCTGGGCACCCAGGACAGTCCCCTCTTACGTGATGGCTTTGAACGCTCCCCAGCTAAGAGCTTGGAATATTTTGGTTTTAAAGTAGGAAAAACCATGCTGTGAGTGCCCCTTTGTCCCACTCTCTAGCCCTCTGCTCTGACGTAGAGGGGATCTGCCCCCCTCCAGCAAAATCAAGAGCCAATCTCCAAAGCCGGAAGCCTGCAGCCAGCCAGCTCCCCCAAGGCTGCGAGCCGGGCAGCAGTACTTGAGAAAACCTACCGCCTTGCACAGCGATGTCATTCCTGGCCGTGAACTGTCTCCCCAAGTGTGTCAGTCTGGCTGAGCATGCGTAGCTCCCACCGTCCTCTGCAGTAACGTTGTTCACGAAAAGCCTTGTTCCTGAAGGGACGTGCCGCTTCCCCGCTTTAATCTCTTCACAGCCCTAAAGGCACACATGCAAGAACTGAATGAGTACCAAGAACTCCGGTCACTTCGTCGGTTAGCGCGGCCCTGTGAACTACCGCGGCCATCAACCTGTGGCCACAGCCCCTTTGTGGTCGTGTAGCAGGTATTTGCATTACATACAGTTTGCAACAGCAGAAAAACAGAGTTACAAAGTAGCGACAAAATACGTTTATGGTTGGGGTCACCACAACATGAGGAACTGCACTAAAGGGCCATAGCATTAGGAACACTGAGAACCACTGCTCAGTATCTTCACGGTCACCTACAACTAAGCCTTAGACAGGAACAGTGTAACCAGAAGACAATGCATGGTAGATAGGTAGATAGATAGATAGATGATTAGATACATGACAGATAATAAAATAAATAGATAGATAGATAGATGATAGACAGATGATAGATAGGTAGATAGATAGATAGATAGATAGATAGATAGATAGATAGATAGATGATAGACAAATGATAGATAGGTAGATAGATAAATAGATAGATAGATAAATAGATAGATGATTAGATAGATGATTAGATAGATGACAGATAATAAAATAGATAGATGATAGACAGACAGATGATAGATAGATAGATAGATAGATAGATAGATAGATAGATAGATGATAGATAGGTAGATAGATAAATAGATAGATAGATAGATGATTAGATAGATGACAGATAATAAAATAGATAGATAGATGATAGATAGATAGATAGATAGATAGATAGATGATAGATAGATGATTAGATAGATGACAGACAGATAATAAAATAGATAGATAGATAGATAGATAGATAGATAGATAGATGATAGATTATAGATAGACAGATGATAGATAGATAGATAGATAGATAGATAGATAGATAGATAGATAGATAGATAGATAGATGACAGACTGATGACAGACAGATATTAAGACAGTGGGACTAATGGACAGATTGAGGTTATTGTGCCAGTCACTTTTTGTCACTTTGACAAAAGCACTTGGTATAAACAACTTTAAAAAGACAAGATTTAATGTACTTGGGGCTTCAGAAGTTTTTTTCTGTCATTTGGAAGTGTGTGATGGAGTACTGAGAGCATAGCATGGAGGCCGTGCCTGCAGGAACAGGTTTTCTCTCCTTCCTGTCTCGTGGGGAACATGGCCTATGGGACGGCACCACCCACATCCAGGACAGGTACTTCCCTCTTACTAATCTTCACTGGAAGCGCCCTGACAGACACACCCAGAGGTGTTCTTTAAATTCTTTAGCATTTCTCAATAAAATCAGGCTGGCAGTCAACATAGAGAGAAAAAGGAGGTGGACACTTACGACTTAGCAGGAGAGAGAGAGAGAGAGAGAGAGAGAGAGAGAGAGTGTGTGTGTGTGTGTGTGTGTGTGTATCTGTGTATGTGTCTGTGTATCTGTGTGTGTCTCTATGTGTGTCTGTGTGTGTATTTGTGTGTCTGTGTATTTGTGTGTATCTGTGTGTGTGACTGTGTCTGTGTGTGTATCTGTGCATGTGTGTCTGTGTGTGTGTCTGTGTATGTGTGTGTGACTGTGTCTGTGTGTCTGTGTGTGTGTGTCTGTGTATGTGACTGTGTCTGTGTGTGTGTGTGTGTGTGTGTGTGTGTGTGTGTGTATGAATGTACAGCTTTGTATTTTGAGGCAGCAGTGACGTGGCCTGGCTGCTGGCCAACAAGCCCCAGGAGTGTGGCAGTCTCCCAGGCACCACCACACCCAGCTTTTCCAGATGTGCTGATGAGGATCAAACAAGGTCCTCATGTTTTCAAGACAAACATCTTGCAAGTGAGCCACCATCCATGCTCCAAAAGCTCACTTTGTCAAGCTAAGCAACTACTCATGCACCCACTTCCAGACTCCTGCTCAGACCTGCTCCTCTTCCTTTGAGAAGCCCCATTCTACAGAGAGGCTGCTTGGCTAGCTGAGTCCATTTTGTAAATTTAAATATTTGAGCTCCTCTCTTTCGCAGCACTGTGAGAGGCATCAGCCAGCAGGAGTTAGATATATTTGCTATCCTCAGGAAGCTCACAACTAGTAGATAAAACAGAAAATCCTAATTTAATGAAAACGTAACCAATAATCCGTTACACTTTCTCACTTAGCAAGCTTCAGGTAAATCCATCCTTATTCTCTACCCCCAAAAGAGGAGAAAAATCTATGTAGCATGGAAAAGTCAATAAATAATGTCAGAGTGCTTCTTTACAACGTAAAACTTGTCTTCCCGGATTTCTACATTGCTCCAGCAGATACTCTACAGGGAAACTCGAATTATCATTGGATAGTGGCTCACTAAGATGGGACCTACTATTAGGGATTGGATGGATGAAGGCATCGCCCCTCATACGAAAACCAGAGCCTTGAATACAAAAGGCATTCAGATGAGTGCTGGGAAAGTTAGTTATTTTCATAGTTATCAATATCCTATGAAATAGAGGGGACAAGAAGCCATTTCCATGGTTCCCTAGAGCTTGGTACATTTACAGTCTGCATCTGTTGACACATCGAAGCTGGTCTCAGAGGCACTGAAGTGTGTCACTGTCGCATCAACGAAAAACATCAACACTGACCGAGCACAAACTCACGTTTGAACTTTCCTCTTCCCTCCCCGCGTCTTCCCTCTGTCTGTAGTCTGTGGTTTGGGGTTTGTCTTAAGTTTGCTGCTAAAGTCCTGCTCTACCTCTGCATGGTACAGAGTCAGAAAGCCTGAACTTCAACAAACTCTGTCCTGGAGAGTCCTCAGCGAGAGAGTCCGGGGCACAGCCTGCTGCACGCTGAGCACCCTGTCCTGACTCGTTCCTTCTTCCTTACATCCAAATCACCAGTCACATTAACACTTACCCTTGCTCCATAACGGTCATCCGGCCCCTTTACCGTGCCTGGCAGTCCTACTTTCCAATCTACTGGAGGGTACAAACTTTCTACTGCTTCGATTTCTTTTCATTTCGGCAGAATATCTCATTGTCAAGATTTAAAATATAAATAATGGCAATCGCTGCCATTCTGCTGTTTCCCAGCCTGATTGTTATGGAGAGGCATTGCGGATGAAAACATAGTATCTGACATGGTAAGAGAGTGGAACTTTCGCTGGACCATGTAGCCAAGTTACCCAGGCACCTTCAGATCTCTGAGGACTAGCCTGTGTCCTGCGAGTGCTCAGCCCATGTGCCTAACCTACACTGGAGAGAACAGGGTGACAACTAGCCTTGCTTGGATCACTCCCCGGGCCCAGGGAACAGTGCACGCAGGGGTGAGTGTGGTGGTGGTGAACTTGGAAACGTCCAGCAGGTGCGGAACAACCGCATACAACACTCATCTGCCATAAGTACTAGGAATAGCACACAGGTGTAACATGATTTCTTTTTCCTTTATGTGACACCAACACATTTTGGTGCCTCAGAGAATGTCTTTAATGCTTAAAACTCCTTCATTTTTTTTTTTCAGAAGATGATAAGATACTATTTCATACTGAGCTGAAATAATTGAAGGCTGGTTGTGGATGAAGAAACAGGTCAATAATTGTTGAAGACGTCACTGTGAAATTCATAAAAATAAAAATTAATAACAAATGCTTGATTCAAAAAAATAATAAGGATAAGATAGGGGGAAAGTTTACAACCAGAACGATAAATGAAAACCAACAGCAAAAAAGTTCAAAGGTAACACACCTGTAACCCCTGAAAATAAGAGGAGTAAAAAAATCCCAGCTTGGAGATGCTAAAGGCCCAAACGCCGCTACCAAAAGATAAATATGCCCTAAGAGTAGACAAATGCAGACATAAATGCATCAAAAGCATAATGCAGACAAGATTTTGCGAAGTCAACAACCACACTAAGCTATGCTAACACTTCTAAGTCTAACTAAGAGAGTGAGGGGAAGTGTAAGCACACTGACTTCCATAACACAGGCCACAAGCCCAGATCTCAGTGTTTCCATTCCCTTCCACACGCAGGAAACGTTTGTGGAAGTTGAACATGTGCTGGTCAAAAGTCAGCCTCAAATGTCAAAGTTCTGAGATAACACAGACTGTGCTCTCTGTCACAGACAGAAAGTTTACTCTTGAAAAATACCCAAACACTGCCACATTTGCAAATTATGCTGTTCTTCAAACACATCTAGAGCCCAGGGAAGAAATCACCAGGAAAATCGGAATGATCTGAGCAGGTTGCTTAGAGAATGAGAGGTCAAAACCGGCAGAGGTCAACCAAGACACAGTTTAGAAGGAAGCCACAACCTTAAATCTATACATTAGAAACTTGGGTTTAATGATAGAAGAGTCTGTCCCACAATGTTCATAAAATAATAGCAAATTAAACCAAAAATCAAATACAGGGGTGGAGAGAACTAGACAAGAACAGAAACTGATGATGATGCAAACAAACAAACTAATAAAAGAGGATTTATGCGGTCTGCAGCTAATCCTCTGGCAACAATGACAAAACTTGACAAACTCCCAGAGAGAGTAATGAGTAAGAAACAAGAGAGAAAGTAGAGCTGCAAGACACTGGAAATTAAAACCCTATGGACATTATTAAAGAGAAAT
The DNA here is from genome assembly GCF_907164565.1 of Psammomys obesus. Taxonomy (NCBI): domain Eukaryota; kingdom Metazoa; phylum Chordata; class Mammalia; order Rodentia; family Muridae; genus Psammomys; species Psammomys obesus. The sequence goes on along the minus strand of NW_026585580.1, from coordinate 17,272,225 downwards.
TAAAGTATATTTTAATAGTATTGATGTACCAAAATAAGAAATTCTAAGTGAGCACAGCACATTGACTCTGTCACACACAGAACTGGGTAGAACCAATAGCTCTTCAGCTGTTAAAGACAACTGTACATGTCACTGAAAACTTGTCCCCGAGAAAGTCCAGGCCCTGAGTGATGTCACTGCTAAACTCCATATATGTGGAACAGAGTAGCTGATGCGTTTATTACTTTCTAGTTTCTTCTGAAGACCCTAAACATTCCTAGAGTAAAGAAAACTGACATTCCGTCCTACTTACTATACAAAGACAGGCTGCCTGTGTATGAAAATCTGACACAGACATAACACGGGGACGAAAGCTCAGAACAGCGTCATTCATGACGCAAAGATAAAACTCCAAAAAAAAAAAAAAAACTGTAGAGAGTGAAATGTGATGGTGCTTACACACCATGCTGATGGAGTCCAGGAAGGGAACGACACCGTAAGATCCCGAGAGTCGCTATTTGTTTATTTAAATGAGAATGGCTCTATAAGCTCATATGCTTGAGCACATGGTCTCCTGTTGGTGGAATTATTGGGAAGAATTAGGAGGTGTGGCCTTCTTGGTGCTTTGTAAACACCTTCTTGGCATTTTTGCAAAATTTAACATGGGTTCATAACAAAAAAATCAAAGCCAACTCTGGAAAATTCCCTACTCTGATAAAGGACGTTTGTTAAAAGGTGTGTTGCTGTGGGTGGGCTTGGTTTCAAAAGCCTATACCTTCTCAGTTAGTGTGTGTGTGTGTGTGTGTGTGTGTCTGTGTCTGTGTCTCTCTCTCTCTCTACTTCTCTCTCTTTCCATCTCACACTTGTGAGCAGATGTGAGCTGTCAGCAGCACGCCTTGCCTGCCTGCCTGCCTCCATGCTTCCCGCCATGATGAACTCACCCTCTGGAACTGTATTTTATAAGTTGTATTGGTCACGGTGTCTCTTCACAGCAATAGAAAAGTAACCAAGACATTATTCACTACATTTAAAGAGGAAAAGGAAAATCACATGAACAGTCAAAATAGTATTTTTGTAAAATTTAACATGGATTCATTAAAAAAAAAAAAAAATCAAAGCCAACTCTGGAAAATTCCCTAGTCTGATAAAGGGCATTTGTGAAAATCCTAACTATCCGGTAACAGGGGAAGGTTGGAAGCTTTTCCTTCAGTATAAAGACACAGAAGCTCGTTGTTATCACTTCTGGGGTGTCAGCTGGAGCACCGTGGTCTCACTGGAGGGTAAACTCCTGAGCTGTTCTACCTTTAGAATGAGGGAAGGGAAGACAAGAGGAACAGATACAGAAAGAGATGAAGTGAAGCTGTCGTCAGTCTGGAAACCTGACTGTGTACGTGCCAAAGCACAAATAACCAACATGCACACTGGGTTAAGCAGATGAAGTCACCGAGGTTGCTAGGCACCAGGCCAACGGAAGAAAGGGAACTGTTCCCCTATAACAGCACACCACAGAATAGGAAGCCACAACCGCAGCATGGCAGTGGCGCCAGAAAACATCAGTTCCCCGGGAATCAGTTAGCATTAGCAACGGATCTACACAGAAATAATGTTAGAGGGGAGAATGACACGGTCACAACTAAAAAGACTCAAAATTGTGAAAGCTATCAACCTTTGATAAGATTATAAATGCCACCATTTAATTGAAATGGAAAATATTATACTTTCTGAACAGGATATATATATGAATGTATATGTGTGTGTATACATATATATATATACATATATGTACATTCTTCATATACAGGAGAAGCTCAAAGGATACCATGAAAAGGAATCTTGCCATATTGCCAACAAAGGTACAGCTAAATTTCAGAAAGCTTGCTGTAAAGATGAAGAGACGCATTGGGAAACTGAGTACAGAGGAACGATGGCTGCCCAGCACAGGAGAACGTGAAGGAGAGAGGGTGTGTAGAGGACTTTCACAATAGTAAGAAAGCAAACAGAACAAAGCACACAAGAAAGTGCTCGGAACCGGCGCCACGCACAGATATCAGCCTGATGGAAGTTGGAACTGCTCTACAAAGCAGGGAAGAAAATCCTGATGAGTTATGAATCCACATAGAGAAAAGTTAAATTAACTGTGACCCCAACTAACACTACGCAGTTAAAAGGGGTGGGGAAAAGAAAGCACACACACACACACACACACACACACACACACACGTACACGAGCACCGGCCTGCGCTCATATGCAATCACCAACGAGCACACTCAACACTGTCATTTATCAGGGACGGTAGTAAAGACAGAATAGCTGGTCTGAGTCTGAAAGCGGAGACTGTAAAAAGCAGGGCTGCAGGAGCTCAGGAGCAAAGCCCCTGCCTGGGTTCCCTCCCCAGAACTGAGGGTGAAGGGAGAGGAGGGAGAGCGGGCCCATTACTCCCTTTGCTGTCAGATCCAGAAACGCTAGAATGCTGTCGGCAGGCGGTCAGATGCTCTGTCACCCCACTGCTCCACTTCTCTGCAGACCACAAGCATATGTGGCCCCAATGGTGTGCACAAGGAGGGCCAGACAAGCTTTGCCTCTAACTGGAAACAACAGTCTGACCCTAACGATGAAGCGCTAAACAACAATTAAAATGGACGGTGGCTTGGAAGCACAGACTGCAGCGGACGGTTCTCACAGCTTTCCTATTGTCCAAGAGGCTAAATACAAAATTCTGTGTGCAGATGATTCAAGCGTGACCTACAGAAACAAGCAGAACCAACGTGAGAGAGTCCAATTAGGAAAGCACGGATCCTGGGAATGAGGAAGGCACAGGGTTCCGGTTTTCGTTTGTTTGACAGTAACGGGGCAGTGTTTGAAGCCATTGGTGACAGCTAACTTTGATGCTGGTGCGAAGTGCAGCTAAAAACGTGTCCACTTTCTGACCATACTTGGCTGTCTGTCTGCCATTCATCTATTTTCTGTGGACATTTCAGAGAGAGAGTTTGAGTCAGGGTTTCTCTGTGTAGCCCTGGCTGTCCCGGACTCACTCTGTGGACCGGGCTGGCCTCGAACTCAGAGATCCACCTGCCTCTGCCTCCCAGAGTGCTGGGACTACAGGTGTGTGAAACTGCACCGAGCTTCTAGGTACATATTTTGAGCTTTAATGAAAATATTTTAAGGCATGTCCCAGGGCAAAGAAATGTGTAAAATCTATGTTAGCAATAAAACAGGGAGAAAAATTAATAGCCAAAGATATAGATAGATCTGAAGAGGATTCAGAAATGGACAATAAACTGAACAATGTTCAGTCCCATTAATTAAAGGGAAACGATAGGGCAGCATTTCATGCTCACCAAATTGATTTGTTTTTTGGGGTTTGTTTGCTTGCTTGCTTGTTTTGAGACAGGGTCTTTCTACGTAGCCCTGTTTGTTCTGGAACTCTCTATGTCGACCAGACTGGCCTTGAATTCACAAAGATCTGCTTGCTTCTACTTCCTGAGTCAAACTGATTTTTGAAAACTGAAATTTACTTGCAAAGATATCCTAAGCTTGACAGAAATCACTGATAGTCCTACTGAGTCAAACTGATATAAAATTTTGGAAGCAACTTGTGACATTAGTGAAACAGAATGAATTATTTATCTGCACCTTTATCACCTAGCACCCCTGAAAACCTCCCACTGTCAAAGACACAGAAGACAGGTGAAAGGACACTCGTTTCCACAAGAGGAGGCAGAGAGCCTAAGCGGTGGTAGAGAAGATCACAAAGGGCCAAGCTGGCCTTCGCAGAGGCTTTGCTCTGAAGGACAAATTGTTCCTGTACCGGTGGTTAAGCTGAGGGAAAGAGAGCATGAGAGTGGGTCTGTGTCCTGTAACACGGTCTACACTGGATCTCCACTGCTGAAGTGCATGGAAAGAGAAGAGATGATAATTTGCCAGAATGGATGAAACTTTCAATGAAATGCATCGTTTCCTAGGAAACGAAATCCTACCAAAATTCAACAAAGGAAAACGTAAGACATTTCCATAATTTTGTCACCACAGAATAAGTGGGGGGAGGGGCCAACAGGTAAAAAAAAAAAAAACAAAAACATAAAGCACTGGTCCTCAACCTGTGAGCCGTGACCTGACCAGTCTCACATCCGACATTCTGCGCATCAGATATTCAGGTTACAATTTGTCTCAGGAGCAAACACAGAGTGATGAAGTAGAAATGAAAATAATTGTGCAGTTGGGGGTCGCCACAGCATGAGGAACCTTCACAAAGGAAACTCATGGCCCAAGTGGCTGGACTGAGGACAAAGGGGCCTGCAGAGGGGGTGAGCTCCAGGGCCAAGCTGTGCCTTGTCTGTTGAGACACAGCCAGGATAAAGGGAAAGCAGGATGGAGAAAGGCGAGCATGGAGAACCCTGTTCACATTTCACAGGGAAGCATGAACATGCATGTTAATTTTCACATGTGGTACCGTATGAGGCTGTGATAGGAAAACTGATGGCGGCGGTCACCTGCTGGGGCCACGTGCGGTGAGCAGCAGGGGCCGGGCCGGCAGAAGCAAGCTTAGGCATGAGGATGAGCAATTAGTAATTTTCAAAGCAACCAGACGTCAGCGCCGTTCTAACAAACCACTGTGAGTGAAGCTGGTAACAGCGAGAGCTGGAAACGGATAACAGGGGTGGAAAGAGGGTACAACAATATTCCACTAAAAGCAATTGCCAGGATTGTTGTCCAAGGACACCAAAACATACAGCAAGTCTGCCCTGAAAGGTCCCATTTACCCTTTAAAAGGTGGGTTTTGTGTAAGAGGAGAAGACAGTGTCAACAGGGTGACGGTGGCGTTTCACCTTGTCTTGTTGTTGTTTTTACCTTATACCACTTTACCGAGTCCAGCACACAACTGTCTGGGAAGTACAGGTGACAGTTCAGACTGCCAGAATTTCCTATGGGTAACGTCTGTCGGTACACATCTGGCGAGTTTATGGGACTCTCCATGGAAGGGTCACACCAGTGTTTTCTAAAAACGGTTAGGTTTACAGCTATTCGGTAACAGTTGTGGGCATTCCTGTAAAACAAACAAACAAACCAGCAGGAGATGTGTGTAAACCCTCTGCCTCCAGTATAAAGTAACAAGCAACCCACAAACCAGGCGCCACCAAGGATAGGTGGTATTCAAGCAGGGTGGACACTGGAGCATGGGCCTCTTGAACTGCTTCCCTGAAGGGACTCTAGGGTGCCTACACTACACTTCAGCCACCAATGTCATCGACACTTGTTCAGGAAGAAACACCTGACAAACCAACACATTGCTGAAATTCACAGCGACTGCCTGTGCTTCTGAACAACACTGCCGGGCGTGAAAATCAAAGACCATAAGCTGCTCCAAGTTAGCAGCGGTAAAGCTGGGTCGGGACACACACAATTTACAGGTGTGTTGTCAGTCAGGACTGAGTGGAAAGCCACAGAGTCACAGCTCTCTGGCCAAGGGTGGTTTACAGGTGGGCTTTAATGAAGTCTTGAAGTCTTGAAAAAGCTTTACAAACTGTGAAGGGGGGAGGGAGGGAGGAAAGGAAGGAGAGAGGGAGAGAGGATGGGAGGGAGGGAGAAAGGGAGGGAAGGGGGAGGAAGAGAGACAGGGAAAGGGAGGGAGGGAGGGAAGAAGGGAAGAAGAGAGACAGGGAAAGGGAGGGAAAGAGGAAGGGAGGGAAGGAGGGAGGAAGAGAGACAGGGAAAGGGAGGGAGGGAGGGAGGGAGGGAGAGAGGGAGGGAAGGAGAAACAGAGGAAGGGAAAAGGAGCGAGGGAGGAAGGAAGAGAACACAACAAGGCATTTCTGCTGGGGCTTGTGCTTTCCCGCTGACTATGGTACCTCCAAGGACAATTGTCTTTCAGGAAAGCAGCTCAGTGGGCCACTGCCACTCAGTACCATTTCTTCTGGCACAGAGGCTCATGTAGGCTCTACAACGCTCCCAGGTTTTCCAACTTTTAAATGTCTGCTCTAAGCAGATTCCTTATGCAAAGTGTCTGAATGAGGCCCTTTTGGGCCTGGGTCAGCCAGTTGTCAAAACACTTGGGACAGTCTCGGGAAATGCCAGCAATAGGATGGATGAACACATTTTATAAGCTGGTCTGGCCTGAAACCTCATTTCCATGAAAAAGATGCAACCTGTGCTCCAAAATGATTTATAAATCTGTTCTGCTTCCGGACGTGCTTGCTGGATGTCACCTCGTACCAGCTTAAGGCCACCCTGTATTTGTGCTCCCTTGCTTGTCTTTAAGAACAGTCTTGCTGCTGTGGTGCAGTGGTGTTCACCTGTAATCCCAGCACTCGAGAGGCAGACGCAGGTGGATCTCTGTGAGTTCAAGGCCACCCTGGTCTACAGAGGGAGTTTCGGGGCAGCCATGGCTACAGTTGTGGTGGCTCACATGTGTCATTTCGTGCTTCGGGGCCTGTGTAAGTTGGAAGCTGGTCTAGGGTACGTAACATGTCTCAAAACTAAAGGCAACAATACCCACGTTCTTAAGAGTAGAGAGAGAAATGGAGAGGGAAGCTTGCAAATCACTTCTACCTTAACTGAAGGACCTACCTTATAACACACTGGTAAATGCCGGAGTCCCCCTGGGCCAAGGGAAGAAACAAAATCCAGGACTGGTCCTGGTGGATTCTGAGGCGTCTGTTGTCTGACACTGGACTTTTGTTGGGTGTTCGGTACCATTTCAGGCTGACCACCCCACTCGTCACTGTAGCGAGCGTGCAGTTGAGAGCGAAAGGCTGGCCCTCTGGCTTCACCTCATGGTCCATGTCAGTGTCCCTACACTTACCTCGGGAAGTAAAGAAAGGCACAAGAAATAGCATGACAGAAAACTGGCATCATTGTTCACTTGAGGACATATATTGCTCTGGTCAATGTGAAATTTTATTTAGGGGTTTGTTCAGTTTGGGAGTTCCCCAAAGTAGCCCAGTCGTTTAGAAGATAATGCTTAGGTCTCCTAATGTGCATAAGAACCAGGCTTCCCCAGGCCCCTCCGAAAATGCTCCAGTCCCTTTGCCCTTGCTCTTCTGCCCACCTCACAGCACAGATCCATGCTGGTCATCTTGAATAAAAGGCCCCCATCCCATCGTGGATGGTGGATTTAAGACAGCCTCCTTTAACGTCGTCTCTGCCAAGCTATTCTTAGGAATTTGTTCTGTGTCTGGTAGTTTTGGACCATAAAATAACCCTTTATATGAAACAGACGCCGCTAGTAGTCCGTCCGTTAGGCTTCAGATTTGAGTCTGCTTTCGTATTCGTGGACTTCTTCAAAACGCCTGGGTTAGTCCCAGGTTCCAAGGTGACAGGTGCGGCTGAGCACTTGGGGATGAACCTTTCCCCTTTCCCCACTTTTTGGACTCTGCCTACAATATCATCCGGAGGAAAGAGTGACTGGCCAGGCTGGGGCTTAGGCAATGCCCGTGAAGGTGAGTCAGGTGACTGGGGAGGAGTGACAAAGGGTGCCTACCAAGGGGAGACAGGCCTCTGGGACCCAAGGACTCACCTGCTGTCACAAAAAGTGGAAGCGCAAAAGACACCCCACAGAGCAGCAAGGATACCATCCCCATCGTGGGCTACACGGGAAAAAGAAGACGAGAAGTAAGGTGTGCGTGGGGGGGGGGAGGCTCAGACTCCTGAGACCCCAGAAACTCAGACTCCAACCCACCCTGGCACTGGCCCTTCCACTCTCCAGGAGGAGTCCTCCACGCTGGCCTCACCTGTTCAAGGCTGCCCCTTTCCCATCCCCTCTCCATTCCCCTTTTCTGTGCCAGACCTTCAGAAGCCAGGAAACCCACATTAGCCCGTGGAGGCGACCGGTGGGGAGGTTGGGGAACAGGGTCAGATTTGGTGGCATCTCTTTCCAAGTCGCTTGGAGCAAGCCAGGGCCTGGCGATACCCGCGCAGCCCCAACAGGCTGTGGACCCGCCCAGCTTGCGCCTGGGACGGTACCTGCCCGGGTCACAGGGGCTCTCAGATTCCCGCCGGCATCCAGGAAGGGCAGGGGCGCGCAGGAGTGGAAGAGGAGTCCAGCCTGAGACCCCAGCTCACCTTCCAGGACAGCATCGCCTAGCCGCCCCAGGGACGCTCGTTAACTCCCCTCTACCTTCCCCTTGCGACGATGATGCCTCTGGGGTCGCAGAGCTCAAGCCCCAGCCAGGGACCGGGTCCCGGGGAGGGGAGGGGGGATCCCCGCCGCAGCCCGGGCCGCGAGCTCGCTGACTCACCTTCCCCAAGAGCAACAGGACAGACGGAATCCGTCCCGAGAATGGCGTTCAGTTCAGTGTGTTTTGCCTGATTCCGGGCCAGCACGTTCATCAGGAATGTCGGCTTAAATGGGCTCCAGATCGATGCTAAAAAAAAAAGAAAGCAAACCATCCTTTCCTTTCCAGACCCTTTCTGAGCGGCTCTGACCTGCCCAGCCTGGTACGGACTGCCCCGGAGGAGGGAGCCCTGCCACCTGGCTTCTGCGGAGGCTTTAACCCTGGGTCCCGAGCTGGCTCTTCCGCAAGCCGGTTTTCCGCAGGTGGAGCAGCGCTGCGGTCTGAACTTGCCCCACAGGGATGCCCCCGGACCTGCTGTCCCTCCGTGAGGCACCGAGAGCTCGCAGTGGCGAGAGACAGCACGCAAGCGCAGCGTTCTTCTTAGCCCAGCGTTCCGGAGGTCTTGTCCTGCGGAACCAGGGGCCAGGGGCGGCGGGCCTTGCAAGAAGGCCGCCCCATCTGACGAGCTGTCCCAGCTCGCCAAGTTAAGATGGGCCTGTCCTGGGCCAGAAGCACTCCCGGACCCAAGCCTTGCACTTCCGGGAGGATCTCTGTGTTGAAGACGTTTTCGATGCTCGCAGAATTAATCGCTGGGTTTGGATACAGAACAGATTTGAGGATTTGTAAGCGTTTCAATAAAAAACAAAAAGATGATGTTAAGCGAATTAAGAAACAGAAGAAATAGACATTTCGGGTTCTGCCTGTATGAAAATTAAACAAAAAGTCAAACGTCCGAGAGTGACGAGTGGGTGGCAAAGCCGGCAGGAGGAGGCCGGATTTAACCAGCGCACCCTGAACCCCAATGATGTATACAGTTAGCACAGAAGTGATGAAGGCTTAAGATAAAAATAGGACACGTTTGCAAGCAGAGCCTCCCGGAGAAGCTAAGGACGGAACTGAACATGAGCTTGGAGGTCGGAAGAACAACTTCAGCTTTGCGACGGCTAGAAGAAAGCTTGCTTCGGTGGAAACTTACTGAATTCAGTCTCTTCACTTGTCCCCTCCGCTTTTCACTTTCACGGCTTTCTCTCTAAGTGTGTGCCACACAGTTGTTGAGGGTTTCCTAATTCCAAACAAGCCGTGTCATGTAGGAATCTTCTCCCGGCTTCCTGAGTCTATCCGCTGATGCCAGAACTCTCCACCTTAAACTTGGTGCTTATTCTCCTCCCCCTCCCCCCTCCGTGTGTGTGTGTGTGTGTGTGTGTGTGTGTGTGTGTGTGTGTGTGTGAGAGAGAGAGAGACAGAGACAGAGACAGAGACAGAGACAGAGACAGAGACAGAAACAGACAGACAAGCAGAGAGTTCTTAAGAAATATGATGTATTCTTATGTAGGCTTTCTTAGTCACTGTATAAAATTTACATGACTTACTGTTCCAACTTTACATTTTGCCATTTATTATGAATAGCGTTGCTGTGACAGTTCTGGCAATGTCTTCTTACATGTTTGAACGCAGGTCCAGGGTTATTAGGACCCTGGATTATTAGGACTCCAGGATTATTATTATTAATTAATAATTAATATTATTATTATTATTATTATTATATTGGCTGGTTGTTGGAAACACAGCTTAGGGAACTGGGCCCCCGCTACAGCTTGCAGTCACTATTTTCTGGTAAATAAATTTAAAAACATATATGCAACTCTTAAGAAGCACATAAAGTAGCAAATATGATGAAGAGAGGAAGCAGGTGTCAGTCATACTGGTACTCTTCCTCCTGAACAGTGGAGTGGAGTCCACAGGAAGACGTTTGGGAGAAAAGCTTTTTTTTTTTCTTTTTTTGCTTTTTTTAAGGCTTATTTTATTATGTTTAATTATGTGTGTACCTCTGTGTCGGGTACATGCATGTGACTGAGGGTGACCAGAGGTCCAGAAGAGGGAATTAGGACCCTTGGAGGTGGAATTTCCCATAGTTGTGAGCTGCCTGATAAGGGTTCTAGGAACGAGCCAACAATCCTCAGCCAACAGTCATTTACACCTTTAATTGCTGAGCCAAAATCTCTGAAGGACAGAGCTCGGGGAGTTACAGAAAAGCTGAAAAGAAAGCAGTGTGGGTAAACAAAGGAATGAAAGTAGGTGGGGCCCGGAGGACACCGGGCCAGAGAGCAACAGTGGAGGGCTGGGTTTATTGCAGGTAAAATGAACAGATGCTAGAATATTTAAATCGGGGAAAATACAACCTCAAACTGACAGTTTCAGTGTTAGCATCAGCACTAAGGATGGCCCAAAGGGCTGAGCACCAAGTGGACTCCAAGTGTGAAAACAAGGAGCAGGAGAGCATAAGGCAGGGAAGGAGTGGTTGGGGGGGGGGAGGGGGGAAGTAGGAAAGGGAAAAGGAGGGGGAAAATATTCAAAACCAGGCAATGTCAGCACATGCTGAGGATTGGCACAGTGTGTTTCCGTGTGACAGAGTCCTGGGGGTTGGGACCAGCAGGTCTGTCTTCAGTAACAAGGTCCTGAGAGAGAGGACCAGGACAGCAGAAAAAAGGAGGACAGGACAGAGAGATGATTAGAAAACAAAAACAAACAAACAAACAACCTTTGGGATCGGGAGGTCTTGTGTAAGCTGCAGCTTATGCCAAGCTTGTTAAACGCATTTTACATACTATCTCCGGGGAGAAGGGCCGGTCAGCAGACGCTGTGGTACAGCGGTACAGAGTGGGCAGGGGCCATCAAGCAGTGCTGCACAGCCATCCCCAGAACACTGTAGACCAGACCCACAATGGTCTTGGACCTGAGAGCCAATATCCATACAGTGGGGAGAGCTGGGTTCTCAGGACCTGAAGCCACAGCCCCTCCCCCCAAGCCCTGGCCCAGGCCATCCCTGCCTCCACGGAGCACATTCCTGGATTAGAGAAGGAGCCATGTTCCTCCTCCATACACCAGGGCCCGAGGGAAAGCCTCAGTGGGTCAGCAGTCAAGCTCTGAACAGATGCCTGATGAAGATGGCCCCTGGTTGGTCTGTTTTGATCTGCATGCTTGTGATATTGTTTTGCACACACACGCACACATATGTACATATATACATATACGTACATACATGATATTCCAAATGCGCCCCTAATAAAAGAAGAACTTTTTCTTTTCTTTCTTTATTTATTTTTTTATTGATTACAGCTTATTCACTTTGTATCCCAGCTGTAGCCCCCTTCCTCGGCCCCTCCCAGCTCCACCTGTCCTCCCTCATCTCCTCCTCCCAGTCACTTCCCTCTGACCCTAGTCTATCAGGTCTCATCAGGACTGGCTGAATTGACTTCCTCTGTGGCCTGGTAAGGCTGCTCCCCCCTCAGGGGGAGATAATCAAAGAGCCAACCACTGAGTTCATATTGGAGACAGTCCCTGTTCCCCTTACCTAGGCACCCACTCGGAGACTGAGCTCCATGGGCTACATCTGAGCAGAGGTTCTCGGTTATCTCCATGAATGGTCCTTGGTTGGAGTATCAGTCTCAGAAAAGACCCCTGGGGCCAGATTTTTTGGTTCTGTTGCTGTCCTTGTGGAGCTCCTGTCCCTGTCCCCTTCTGTAAGGTTACAGGCCCCAGCTAGGAGCCTCCTGAGCAGTCTGAGAAGTAAGTTACACCACGGAGGTGTTGGAGATTGGTCTGATGCTAATTATTGGCCCTCTGTATAAACCTGCCTAAGTCATCAGATCTGATTGGTTGATTAGATGGCCTATACCTGGGCAGGGCAGAATGGGGTAGGCGTGGCTAAGGCTCGCAGGCTTTGGAGGACAAGAGAGGATCACAGGAAACAGACCACAGGGAAGAGAGGAAGAAGGAGGACCCCACGATGGGTTAGTGTGCAGAAAAATCCACCTGGGTTGAGAAACAGGACTCCAACTATGGTGTGAAAAGGCCCAGATGAAGAATACAAGCAAGTACCATGGGATTATGGATGGAAGGTAGTTCAGATGAGGAGGATTAAGGTGGATGGCTTTGGATGGGGGCTGGAGACGGATGGTGAGGATACTGAGACAGTGTAAGTGAAGCATCTGCCTGGTCCAAGGTGAATAAGGCACTTACAAGCCTAACAGTGTCTGCATGTTGTCATTTGTGATAGCGGCTTAGATAATACCGCCATGACAAGCACGGGGCAAATAATAAATAGAATATAGCCCAGCACCTTTCCATTTATTACAGCAGCACTGGGGTTTGCCGGCGACAGGCCAGACTGACATGGGAGACATACTTTGGCTCTATACCAGTCACAGCTCTTTCTCAGTTTCAGCCTAACTTGTATGAAATTTAGAGAGCCACAAACCTAGAAGCTGAAGTCTGGATACGTGCTGGGTAGACTGGCAAATATCTGACTCTCAGTGGGGTGCTGCCAATACAAAGCCAGCACTATTTACAGAGCCTCACAAGTTAATGATTCTGAGTTGCTCTCACACTCACACCTACGCGTGCACACGCTCAGGATTCCTTCCGTTTATGCTTGAAAGAAGATGCACTGCATCCCAAGAGCTCCCACTGCAAACAGAAGCCCCATTAGCAAATCATTTCCCCTCGTAGAAAAAGGAAGCCTTGCTGTGTGTGTGGCTTCCGTAGAGAGGGGAACCCAGTTTTTTGGCTGGCGGTGCGTCTGATGCTACTGGGATACCTCGAAGGCCCTCAATCCAGAACAAGAAGCCAGAGTGAGAGGTGCTGAGGCCCTGAAACCTGGCCTGCTGGCGATGTCCTGTCCCTCAAGCCTGGAGAGCAGGGAGCTGTCTGTCCCACTGCCCCCCCCCCCCAGGTGACACCCGCATTCACAGGACCCGTGAGCTCATGGCAAGCTTTGGTTCTGACCAGCACTGCCAGTCAGTCTGCTTGCACATTAACACCCTAAATCCTTTCTCACTCTTGATGCTCCTCAACCACATTTCAAATATCTCAGAAGTATTTCCCTCTCAGGGATAAAGCGCTCACCCTTATCCCTCACAGTGTCATCCGGAGAGAGCCTGTGGTTAGACAGAGCAGCAGTTATCTGGAGTTAGAGCACCTGGCTTCTGTTTCAGGGCTGGTGTGAATCAGAAACAAAGGCCATCCCAAAGTCCAGGTACTCTTGAGTAAAGCTTTTAGACATGCTAATACGTAACTGGCAAAGAAATGTTCATTTCAAAGAATATTGATTTTGACTGATTCCCGCTGTTTCTGTGAGTGTGAGAGAGCAATGCAAAGCCTCCATGGAATATAGTTAGCCAAGAACCCAAAAACCTCCTGTCCTCTGCAACCACACTAGGGAAATTATCAGGGAGGGAAACAAAACTGTCTTGTGAAGGGTGGTTTGGCTCTGCACATTTAAAAGCTGGGGAGTAGTGGGGGAGGGGCTCTAGATAGCCAACAGAAACAGAAAAGGGATCCAACCTTAATAACAACTTATAGCAAATTCTTCAAATACAATAACATGCACAAAGATTCGTGATAAGTTTTTGTTTGTATGTAGATATCTGTGTACGTCTGTGTGTGTTTATTTTGTAGGGTGCACAAGTGTCAACACACATACGGAGATCAGAGATTTTGGGGGTGGGTTCCTCCTTCCATCTTTACATGGGTCCTAGGGACTGAACTCAGACCCTCTGGTTTGCAGAAGGTAATTCAGCTGCTGAGCCGTCTCACCTCATGCACCTCACTGGGAAGCAGGCGCTCTCGTAGCCAGGTGGGGAGACTCCGAAGCTTCGGGGGTTCTCCTTTCTCTACTTCCTCTTTCCTTCAGCAGTTCTGGGTCGACAGATACGGACCACCATGCCCAGCTTTTACATGGCTTCCAGAGCTGCCAGGTTTGCACAACCAAGGCTTTATCCTCTGAGCAATCTCCCTAATCCCCATGGTTTTAAATTAAGCTACAGGTGTGCTCTAAGTCACACTCACTGGATGGTGACAAAGTATGAATCAATAACTTCAAGTTGTGAAGTCATGGGTGATTTTTTCTTCCTTACATATTTCAGAAATTTCTGCACTTTTCAAAAGAAAAATACTTCTATAATACAAAGGGGAATTTTCTAGTTTACTATGCAAAGAATATTTCTAATACAGCCTACTCCTAGGAATTACCGTTGCCCCTAACCAATGTCTTTCTCTCTCAGGCTTTCAAGGCCAGAAAGGGTGTCAGACGCCTCGGCCTGGAAGCTCTAACCCTGGCTGCTGCCCAGGTTGAGGAACACTGATGTCCAGTCTGCCAGCTGCTGCCAAGGCCTGACCTCCTCAGCCTTCACAAGAGCCCTCATGCTGGCAGAAGAAAAGGGGGGCTATTTGAAGCCTGCACAAGAGTAACAGCAGGGGCCACCGCTGCCACCAAGCACGCACGCACGCACCCACGCACGGCTGTCCAGCACCCGAAGGCCAGCACTTGACAGCTTTTTCTTCACGGCCTTCTCTCCCAGCAGATCCAAGCTTTTTCCTGCCTAGTTTTCTCTGGCAGGCACAAGTTTAATATTCCTAGAATATCACCGTAAGCTTGAAAACAGACGTGTTTCCTCTGCTTTGGAATCCAGAAAAGGATATGAGAAGACTGGGTTTTTTAACCGCTTTATTATGAAGAATTTGCAAATAAAAGAAAACTCGCAACTCTCACAGGTAGGTCGACACTGGTTTTGCCCAGACCTCGCCACCCATCTCAAGGACCTTCTCTGTTCAGTTAGGACAGCCATCCCAAGCTGCGGAGCTCCACCGTGGGTTCTACTGCACTGCCAAGTGCCTCTTCCTGCCCTTCGCTGCCACAAAACTGAAAAACCCACGACTTGGTTAAAGGAGACAAACAATCAGCTTTGTATTAGCTTTCGTGCCCCAAGCCTCCTGCACCTGCATTCAGGTCTTCCCTGGAATCTTCGCCCCGTTGTTCTCCTTGTCACACGTTAAACTGCAGACGAGTGTGTTTGTTCACATATGTGCATATATAATATTTATGTAACCCTGTGTATATGAAAGGCTAGGGTCGTATGTGAGGGAGAAAGAACATGGTCTCTCTCTTTCTGAGGCTGGGTGGCCTTGCCTAATAGTCCACACTTAAGTCCATCCATTTTCCTGAAACTTTTGTGCCTTCATTTTTCTTTAGAGCTGAGAAGGATTCCTTTTTTAAAAAATGTGAAGCACATTTTCATTATTTATTATTTATTGCCATTATGGTGGTGGAGAACGAGGTTGGTTCCATTTCCTTGTTAGAGCAGCAACAAACACGTTGGTGTGAATATCACTGTGGGAAGGCGTGGCATGCTCTGCCCCAGTGCCCAGAAATGAAAACTTGGGGCACGAGAGTTGTGTTTTTTTAAGTTTTAGGAACCTCCTAACAGACTTCCTGAATGACTGCAGGAAGCTGCACCCCCATAAGCTTCCCCTTAGCATTCTTTCCAACAGGTGTTGTCACATTTGGTTCTGACAGCCGTTCAGCCTCTGCCGGAGGGGAGAGGCTGCATCTCAGAGCAGGTTCAATTTGCGCTTCCCTGACGAATAGGGATGTTGAACACTTACAAAAAACATTTTTTGTCCACTTGTGTTTCCTTCTTGGAAATCTGCCTACTCAGTTATTAGCCCATCTTCTGATTGGCCATTTTGTTTCCTTGGTGTTTAGTTTTTGCAGTTCATCTTAGAGCGTGGCTATTAGCCCATATTTCTAATCGTGAGGGAAACACAGCAGAAGGGGGAACTGACTAACACTGAAAGTGTCCAAGAGTGACTGCCAGTGCCCACAGTTTACCTCACGGGAAACAGGGCGCGCTGTCTGACCCAGGCCAAGTAAGATGGCCAAGAGGGGGAAAAAAAAAAAAAAAAGATGCTGAGCCAGACAGAAAGGAGCACATGAGAAAAGCAGAGATGGCGACCTCAGTGAGCTGGAAACCGGCAATACCTGTCATCAGAGAAGTGCTAGTGGATGTCCTCAGGACATGCTGAGTGACAAAACCAGGAAGCCCCCAGACATGAAGCCTAACCAATGTTGCAGTCCCTTAGAGGTGAAGGGTCTTTTCACTGGTTGAGTACACATGGCTTCCAGCTGGCTGGGCTGCTGCTCAGAGCAAGAATCAACAGGATCCAACCAGCCGCAGCCTGACAACACAGGCCCAACCGGTCTAGCAGCTCAGGGAAGCACTGCCAGTGTTTCCACTTCAGATTTAAGATGGACCAATGTACAGGAATTAGACCCTTGAACCACCAAGCCTGCCTGGCTATCCCTGGGCAGTCGGAGGTAAGAGGAGCATGCCATTGCTTGAAAGACTGGTGCACCTTTTTAAATAGCACCATCCATTTTCTGTAGGGTTTCCATCTCCATTCATTTTCTGTAGGGTTTCCTTCTCCATCCATTTTCTGTAGGGTTTCCTTCTCCATCCATTTTCTGTAGGGTTTCC
>NW_026585580.1:17243566-17255650 GCF_907164565.1 Psammomys obesus | reverse complement strand
CATTTTCTGTAGGGTTTCCTTCTCCATCCATTTTCTGTAGGGTTTCCATCTCCATCCATTTTCTGTAGGGTTTCCATCTCCATCCATTTTCTGTAGGGTTTTCTTCTCCCAGACTTACCTGGGCATGTGCTTACAAGTGCAAACAAACCACCTCCCCACACTCAGAGAAAGGCCTTCAGTCTGTTTGTAAAATAAGCATTATTATACCCCAAATTCCTCTCCCTTGTCTCATCTTGCACGTGGTTTCTTTTATACAATTTCCTCTCCCGTGCATTCGTGTTGCTATAGTGATTGTGTTTCTGCATTTCATTTTAGTGCACATGAGTTTTCAGGTGTGCCATTCACCAGCTGCTAAAACTGAGAAGGTATATTCGGAGGTTCTGTCCCAGGTACTGCATGGAGGAGCTCCGTGTGTGACACACATGAAGTCTTAACCACAGAGAGTAAAGCCGGGGCTCAGAGCAGCCAGGCGCTCTGCTCTCACTCAGATGCTCAGGCTGCTCAGGGATTCAGATCCCGGGTCTTTCCAAGCAGCTGGCACTCTTGTGGGGAAAGAATCCCAGAGACCTAGCTCCAAATCAGCAGGGGAGGCCACTTATCAAGAGAGGTCATGTGTGACTTATTAACAGCCGCAGTCTGACGTAATGCTTGGCTAAAACAAGCATTAATCTCTCAAGGAACAAAAGCACACTGGAACACTGGATTCTTTGGGTAAGAAATTTAGGAAAGGTAAGTTTTCTAGATATCAGATTGCAAACTTGTGTGTGCCCACATTTTGACGTTCATTGAGGGGTTTACTCAATGACACTACAAGCCCTCTGTGAACCCCAAAGTCAAGCTTCAGTGCAACTGTTTCAGACGCCTTGCTCCTTTGTTGGATACTTCCATGAAGCATGAAGGAGAGGGTGGGCAATGGCAAGAGTAACAGAATAGAAGATTCACGTTCTTATACTGTCAGCTCAGTGCTGTGATAGGGGCCACGCCCAGGGCCTCACAGCCAGGCAGTTGGTCTAGCTCAAGCAACAGCCCAGCCTTTAATCCACAGCGTAAACAAAGGAAGAGAGGGGGCTAAGGCAGGGAGGTCAGGCTCAGGGGCTTTCCTGTTTGACCAGTGACCTCAGGTCTTGTCTTAGAGTTACTAGAGCTGTGACAGACACCATCACCAAAGCAACGTTGGGAGAAAATGGTTTCTTCCACTTCGCCGTTCATCACTGAAGGAGTCAGGAACCTGGAGGCAGGAGCTGATGCAGAGGCCACGGAGCGGAGCGGCGCTGCTCACTGGCTTGCTCAGCCTGCTTTCTTACAGAACCCAGGACCACTAGCTCAGGGGTGGCCCCACCCACGGTGGGCTGAGCCTCCCCCATCCATCACTAATCAAGAGAAGGCTGCACAGGCCTGCCTACAGCCTGGTGCTATGGATGCGCTTCCTCACCTGAGGCTCCCTCCGTGCCCAGGACTCTAGCTCGCGTCAAGCTGCCAGAGAGCTGACGTAACCAGCACAGACCCCGGCTCCCTTATGCCCAGAAAACCCTGCAAAAGGCATCGTCCTTTATATCAGGCCTTGGAACACGTGTAAGCTGAAGAAAGGACACCCAGAGAAACAGATTCAATGATACTCAAAGGAGGGTTTAACAATTTATTGGAAAACAAATTCAGGCCACTAATCCATAATATGCATTATATATAAATGCTGTGGTTCATGATACATATCTGGCATCGGCTGAAGAATTATAAGATCAAATTCTTTAATAAAAAAAACACCCTTCATTATTGATCAGTATAAATATAAATTATAAAAAAGTCATTAAAATGGCTCAATACTTTTTCTATCCTTACAAGAAAAGTTCAAAAGGCAAGAGAGAGAGAAATATAACTTCTGCTAAACCAGTTTTAAACACTGGTAATTAATACATCGTTGCATGTGCAAAATTCTGCAACACTTGGTTGGCCTTTTAAAAACACCATCACAAGGCACTGTGAAATCTGAGCAATGGAGAAAGCATGAAAGACAACTCAAGCCAGGTACTTCTGGAGAGGCGAAGCCACAGGAAATCCTCACTGCTCATATGTGCCACTCCATCCTCGACAGTCTTCCCCCAGGAACCAGAAATGACAAAACTTTCTTATTCAGGGTCCATCTTAGCACAGGCTAACCCTTGACTCTGTTTCCCCCTCAGTTCTTGCTGTCACACTATCCATGGTTCTTTGCTCTCTGCTTTTACTTTCTGGCCAAGTTTCCCATGAACTCTAATTCACATATGATATACAGGCATATATCTGGATGGCAGACAAAAAGTCATCAGTAAAATTAAACTTTAAAGCATCATGGGTTGGTTTATGACCTCACTCCATCAGACCTCTGGCTGCCACCTGGGACAGCCTTGCTTTCTCCGACCTAGCAACCCAGCGATCACCATCAGGCTGGATCCAGGAGAAAAGAAGTCAGAAGGGGAGAGCCAAGATCCCAAATTGTGTGCTTTTTGTCTACCTCTATGTAGGTGAGAAGATGCCTTTTAAATAATATTTGCACTCACCCATAGCAGATTCTTGAAGTCTGAAAGACAGAGGGGAATCCACATTCGTACAGCCCTGAAAACTGGGTTTGTTTTTGGCACATGAACTTGGCTTTTCAATCTTCCAGAACGGTTAGGATTATTCCAAAGACAGTCATCAAATTAAAAACAATCAAACAAAAATTTTTGTACCACAGAGACCAATTTGCTTTCATTCTTTTAGTTGGAGAAGAAATGTTGACCTTTCGGAAGCCAGTGTTGGAAAATAAAAAAAAAAAAATCATGCTGAAAAGTCTAAAGGTAGTTTTTATAAATCCCAACACTGAAAAAGACTGTGTTTGTTCCTAACGTAAAGACATTGCTGGACTCAGTTGCTTCCCAAAGAACATGTCTTCTCCCATGAGCAAATAAAGAGTGGAGCACAGGGAAAGCAGCCAGGAAAGTTCAAGGCCTGGGTCCAGCAGAGCTCAAAGAGGAGTTTGGTAAATAGGTCAGTGTCTCTATATAAAATCACGATGATTACAAGTTTTAAGTGTGATTTTCCGACAATACTTTAAAATAAAGGTCTTGGCAAATCTATAACACATGTCCACAGTGCAGAGCGCAGAGTAAGGACACGGACACAGCCACTGCCTGCCCCTCGGAGAGGACAGTTCCTGCTGGCAAAGAAACCACCTTCCGAAGTGCCCCGCCCCCCAACAGCAGGGGTAAAGTGACAGGAAGGTTGACTTCTGGGGGTTGGTGGCCAAGTCTAGGGTAAGGAGAGATTAGACCCTTGGGATTTTAGCATTGAAATCAACTTTGAACTTCAGCAAACTCCTTGCCATGTGGAGAAAATGTGAGGGAGAATTCTAGTCCTAGAGTGTGGGAGGCACAGTGAAGATGGAGGAGGTTCCAGCAGCAGGACAGCAAAGAGAGGCCAGGGGACAAGGTGGGAACAAGATGGGGACAAGATGAAGAGCCCATGTAGTGCTGCAGCCCCTCCCCCGGGGCGGGGTTAGAGCACCCCAGGCAGGAAGGCGGATCCTCAGGCTGTGCATTGCAGAGCGGACCTCCTGAGAAGCCATGGGCAGCGATAGGCACGAGAAAGAGGACAGAGCAGCAACAGCCTTTTTCCAGGACAGATGCTGAGTAGAAGAGACCTGTGAGAGCATCCTTCTACCATTCATATAGTTAATATAAAACCCACTCTCTTCTTCAGAAAGCAAAGGTGAACGCAGTAAAGGGAACCCCGAGGGACCCTTCTTCACCGAGATGACAGCTTTCAAGGTCTATAAAATAAAATCTAGTCTTTGAAAACTGAGTCTGGTGGCCTGGGAGATGCAAGGAAGTTATGCCTCCCCGGAGGGAGGAGGGGTCAGTAAGCCTCACCCGCACGGAGGCTCAGGAGAGCCCTTCTCCGCCGAAGACCCCCCCCCCCGAAGTGTCCTCAGACAACCACAGTCCCACCGTGGGACCGCACAGGGTTGAATTAAACCACCCACAAGGGTGGCCGTCTGACGAAGCTCGGTCCTCCAGGCTGACCACCTCAACCCAAGCATCCGGAGCAGTCCCGAGCAGCCTTTGCCCCAGGCTTCCCAGCACTCTGCTCTCAACTGTCCTGGTCCCTTGCCAATCCCATCAGGCGACCTGGGGAGAAGGGACTACGAAGCTGTGCTGTGTGTTTGTACGCGTTACTAGAATCACACGTCAGGAGGCATCCCAGCGTTGCAGGCCCACTCTGGCCAGCTAGCCAAGAGGTAAGCAAGTCTCTGCCTGCAGTCTCTCCTTGGTGTCCAGCACAGGACCTGGGGTTAGCAAGCTGTGTCTAGACAGCGGGGGTCGCCGTTGCGCTGGCATGCGGTATCTCAAGTGTTTCCAGAACCTGGTCTTGGCAGATGGCGGTCTCTCTTTAAAGTCTCCCGACCAGCAAATAGCTCCATGTTTCTGCTTAATGAATTGGATCGACTCTGGCATTTTCTCATAGTCTTGGATTTTCTCCAACTCAAGCAGGACAACTTTAATTCCTTCCCGAATGAGAGCATTATAGATGGCTATTTGTTCTTCAGACGACTGAGGCATCCAGCCGAAGCCTCCCATGTCCCGCACTAAAATGATAATCAGCCTCCTGCTTTTCCTTACGTTTTCATTAGTAACATCGATAGTATCTGCAAGACACAGCACAAGGCGATCACGAGCTGCCGTCCACCTGCTCTTTCCTGAACTCAACACTCAGGAAGTTCTTCCCAGGCTCTTTTCTGTGTCTCCCGTTACTTTCTCCCTGCCTTGCTTGAGATTCAGAGACATCTGAATTTTACAGACAAGCTCAAAAAACTGGCCCATGAAAAATGGACTTTGCTCTTAGAACTCAGAAAAGCCTCAGTAAAAACTTTTAGGACTTCCTGTTAAACTGCTTGATCTGTAACAGTCTTACTTTATTAAAACAGCCAAGGACTGACTGTTAGATCTAACTAGTCATTAATTTTTCCAAAAGAATAAAAGTCAACCAATCATTGACCCAACAAACTGAAAGAAAATTATTATAGGCCACTGAAGAAACTCTTTACAGTCTTCAGATATGTACGATGGAGCCTGCTAGAATCCGGACTCGGCGACCAACTGCAAAGGAGCATTTACATACCTTCTCCAGCTTGGTCATCCCTTCCGTAAATGAACAGCTTGTATCCAAACTGCCCCTCCAAGACCTCAGGCAGCAGCTTAAACACGAAAGTGTCCAGGCTCGAGGAGGCTCCCTCTCTGACAGTCTTGGGATAGAGTATGTATGCATCGTAGGTCTTTCCATCTGACGCTAAAGGGAGATGAAACACAAACAGGACTGTGATAGGACTGAGAAAGTGGACACCACAAACGTTCATTTCAGCAGGGTCCAGCTGCCTGAGTGGAAGCGCAACACCAAACTCAATATAGTACAAGTTTGGAGTTTTGTTTCCTCATCTGCCTTAACATCTTAAAGAACAATATGCCTTCTCATACATTTTTGTGACTGCATTTAATTTTTCCTCATATATTTAAATAGTGTCCAGAGTAGATTTTTATTGTCAACCTGACCCAGCTAGTCACCTGAGAAAGGTACAGCCTTGGCTGAGAAAGCTTAGGCCTAAGACTAACTTAGGCCATTTTCTTGACTGATGATTGATGTGGGAAGGCCAAGCCCACCGTGGGCAGAGCTGTCCCTAGGCAGGCCCTCCTGAATGGCTTAAGAAAGCAGGCTGAGCATGGGTAGCAAGCTTGTAAGCAGCACAGCTCCGCAGTCTCTGCTTCAGCATCTGCCTCCAAGCTCCTCCCTTGAGTTCCTGCCTTGATTTTCCCAGAGATGGATTACAAGCTCTTAGGATGAAACACACTCTTCCTCACAAGGTTGGTTTTGATCATGGATTTTTATCACAGTAGTAGAAACTCTAATTAAGACAAACATGACAAAGCCTACAGTCAGATTGTAACTTTTGACTATTAACAAAAACCTATCATATCACTCTTCTGAATGTGTAACATGTAATCTAAATAACAGAATTTTATAGACACTAGTATTAACTGTTAAAACATATGAGCAACCCTTTTCTATTTCAGAAATATATTTTACTCATTCCTTTTCATACATTCATAGAGTGTATTTGGTCCATACCTGCCTCTTCCCTGCTCCTCTCCAGACCCTCCTCTGGGCCCCTCCTCCTCCTAACTTCATATCCTTCCTTTATCTTCCTCAGAGTCCAGTTAGTGCTTCTGGTACTCACATCCACACAGAGCCTTCTTCTGGAGCACAGGTAGCCTACCAGGGGACCCAACACCAAGGCAAGCTGACTGTTCCCAGCTGGCTGCTGGGGCCGGGCATCCTGAGCTCCTCATTCTCCTTGCTGGGGTGGTAACTGGCCAGGGCTCCTACAGGTGGTCCTAGCTTCTTTTCTAACTTTAGCAACGTGCAAATTGTTCCTATTTCTCCTTAAACTTGTACATTTGTCTGTATCTATAGAATATTGTTTGTTACATTTGCAAGGTTTTTGTTTTTTTTTTTTTGTTTGTTTTTTGTTTTTTTACTTCTACAAAAATTGCATACTGAGATTCTCTAAATGTTGGCATATGTTTTCATTATTACACATTTTTTGCTGGGGGTTGGCCTGGTGCTATGTATTCTAATGCTAATTACTGCCATCCCTCAAGATCTGGTTACACCCCAGCGGAGCACATACACCAAGTGATGCTGTGTAATTCTGCTCCTCAGTTACCCCTGATTGGCTAATAAAGTTGCTGACAGCCTGGCTGTGCAGATGAGAGGTAGGAGGAGCTTAGGTTCCTGGGCTTGGGGTCTCAGAAGGACCATGAGGAGGGGAGACAAAGCAGGAAGAAGGGCAGGAGGTCACCATGTGGTAGACAGGAGCACATGGCCAAGAGCAGCTTGCTCTGAGGACTGGCCTGACAGAGCAGAAGCAGCCCAAGCGGAACTGTGTGAGTATTTATGGGGATTTTGGATAGGAAGCTGACGAGATAGCTTAGAGGGTTGGTATCTGCCCAGCCCTAGTGATTTAAGGCTTACTAGAAATCTAACACGTTTCTGTTTCCTTTATTTGTAAAACAGCTGTTAAGGAATAAAGGTTAGCGCACAGGGGATTCAGCTGGCCTGCCTGTAGGGTCCTAGCAACTGCTTATGTCATCATCTGCAGCTGCCAGTTGCTCCAGGTGTGTGCGGGGACATAAGGACCACCCACATCCCGGCTCTCTTTCTTTCTGTTCCAGCTTTTCTTTCTCTTTCTGTTCCCACTGTTTCGCTTTCTTTCTCTCCCTCTTCCCCCCCCCCCTTTTCCCCCTCATGCTCACTCACTGTCTCTATCCCTTCTCCAGGCCCCTTTCCCACAATAAACTTCCTTATCCCAGATCTAATATGTCATAATTCCTCAGGGTCGGGTACACCTTGGCATGGGCCTGCCATGGCTCCTCCCACCATCATATCATCATTAAAGATCATAACAGTAACCGCCGCCATAATTTACTGCATTTAATTAACGTATACAAAATAATTCACTTAAAATACATTAACTCTAACAATTATGAGTTTCCTTGTGACATCTTCATGTGTATAAAATACCCAGATCACCCTCGCCCCATGACTCTCTTCTCTCCTCCCTCACAATGACTTTTTTAAATCCTCATGTCCTGCATGTTTTCCAGTCATTGTGTTTTACTACAGAATTGCCCTCACATAACATCTAATGCTCCCTACCTACGCTCAATACAGCCGCACCTTCACCACCTTTTTCTTACTCTCTTCTCTAAATATCTCGAGCCTACATTCTACTTATTCTTCTTCCTGTGTTAGTTTGAAATGATGTGATACTAAAGGGAAAGAGGGACCTCTCCTGGTGTGGGACTCTCTCTCTTTCATTTGAATGTGAATCATGGAGTCTACAGACACCTACAGCATAGAGCATGCCCTAATAGTGGATTGTGGGTAAATAATTTACAGACTGGGGCTCTAACCCCTTCTGTGCCCTGTCAATATGGAAGCTAGGGTAGTAACTTAGAAATGAGTGGCATCAATGATTATCAGTTATGAAACTCAACAAGAATAAATGTTCCTCTTGTTTAAGCCAACATCATCATTAAAGGCTTATTAAGCATCTCCTAACCATCCAGAGAAAACCATTCCTGGAATATAAAATCATACCTTTTTGGGGGAGAAAATCAGAGCAGGAGTCCCTGTACCAAAGCACAATATCAACCTTGAAGATTTTATAGATGAAAACACAGCATATAATTGTAGCCGTTAGGATGACAAAGGTCCCAATGAGATAATTCTTGAAATCAGGGACTAAAACAGAAAAGAAATGAAAATTATTAAAACCAAAAACAATGAGAACTTCTGGCACAGTGATTTGAATGTGTTTACTGCAAACAAAGTACATTTAGGAAGCTCTTCGTGTCCAGACCCATGTGCGTTCGCTCACCATCACTGGTATCCATGATCACTGACGAGCTGGGCGGATGAAGCCTAATTCTATAGAAAACTAAGGTGCATTCTGCCAAATTCCCACCTAAAGCAAAGGACACAGTAAGAGAAAACCCACCGGAACCGGAACCACAGAAGTCAGAAGCCTCATGGTCCCTGAGGGAGGAGAGCAAGTTAGGAAGAAACAAGAGACGGAGGAGAGAAAGGAAGTGACATTCCACAATCCCACTCTTTGGTCTCTTCTAACCGTTCACTTAAAGGAGAGAGTCGTGAGAAGTGGGAGGTTGAGGGGAAGGAGGGTGAAGAAGAATCCACACGAGGAAAAGCGAAGGAGGCACCTTTTCTCTGTCAAGATATGGGTGGCATCCAGGAAAAATCTAAATACTTAACCATTTTACCTTTCTGTTTTACTTATTTTTACTTACATTTATACACATGCCCTGTTTTTTTGTTTTGTTTTGTTTTGTTTTTTTGTTTTTTTTTTAAGTAAACTGTAGAGTATTTAAGCAAAATTTCATAATCCTTTTCAGGTTCTTGACTATGGCAAGTCTTGAAAAGTGGTGACTTCAGACATCCTTGCTGTAAGCAGGATATTTAGGCTTTTTGTGTACAACCATCTTGTTTGGTCAAGTGCTTAAAAATAGCCATGGGATACTCGAAATGAAACAAATAGAGGCCACTCCTGGCCCAGGGAGAAGAATAACTTGTAAGAGAAATAGTTGGCATCATTATGGATATTTTAGTCACAGAAACTAAGAAGAGTTCCTGCCCCTGGGATTCAGGCTGCCTCCAGAGCTGCACCAGCCAGAGGCAGGGAGAAAGGCTGAGGCCGGGCGGTGGGCTGGGAACGTTTCCTAGAGGAATGGAGAATTCAGCCCAAGAAGCAAAGCAGATGTGAAGCCTCAGCTGAAGGGGCGAGCAATGTTCCTGGCAAAGCCCTGGACTCGGCTCGGCTACACCAGCTATTACGTTAAGCAAATGTCTGTCACCTACCTGGGCTTACTAACCGGACGTACGCTGACTCTAGAACGTTGGTGTTCCTGACGATGCAGATGAACGGATACTGATAAAACTGGCTTTGCACTTCTGAAATGTTAAGTATTGTCATGAGCGCGTACTTTCTTTTGACGGAAGGATGCTCCACACTGTTCACAAGAGAGAGGAGGGGAGTAAATGGCATGAGTAAGATGCAGCTACAGGAAGTAAGACCTGCAGCCCCAGTTAATTGCTTTATTTCTAACATAAATTACAGCTCCAACAATCACCTTCCCCAGGCATGTGCGTAACAGTTTGTTGGCAAGACGATCTGAAATTATCTAACCTCAAGGTCAGGGGCACTCAACAGCAAGGAAATCAACATAATTACCAGCTTTCAAGAAAAAAAAAAGGCATTGCACACACACACACACACACACACACACACACACACACACACACACATTCTGGCTCCATGGAGGTATGTGACTGGGGCAGATGACAAAGGGCGTGGCATGTGAAGGGGCAGGGAGGAGGAGCTAATGGACACCAGGAGATCTTTATCCTGGAGACTGAGGCCAAGTGACTGCTGTGTGTCCCCTTCCACGTGCTTTTCCAGACTACTCACTCAACACATGTGCTGAGCAATGTGGAATGAAATGCAAGAAAAAGGCTTTTAGCTGTCGTGGAATTTGTACATTGACACATCTTTTAAACAATAACAACAACAACAAATGAGAACTTCTTACAAATGTCTAGCGAGTCGCAAAGCTCAAACTGGGCAGCAAAGGGCTTGGACAAGCCAACCATCAGCCATGCCTCGGCCTTATAGTCAGAACAGAGCAGGCGTGGCCACGGAGTGCACTATGGAAAAACAGACTAGCAAAACTCACAGCTGATAGTCCTCGGCTAGGAGTGGGTCGTCCATTTCAATTTCCGACCCATTCCACTTCCAGTAGACAAGATCCGTGAACTGGCCCGTGACGTTGCAGGTCAGCTGCAGCGTGGATCCTGGAAAGCAACGCATGTTCACTGCCAAGGCCAGCCGGCCTTTACGACAATCTGCCTATGCTCACAAACGGCTATTGAATAAAAATTTTAAAGTGCAGAAAAGCAAAATGAAAGAGGAAATTTCCCTAGTGCTCATCACCCAGAGAACAGCACTGTTTGTTTTGTAATCACTCAGTCTTGCTCTTCCCTCCTCGCCAGCCGCCTGAGTGGGGTTCTACCGTCTATTTGTGTGGAGTTATTGTCACCTGGGCCCCTCAGCCTCCGTGACTAGTCCTCCGAAGAGCCCTGTTGGGATGAGCTTCATTCACATTTCGTCACGTAACTGTACACTAACAATACTGTTGCTGTGGAACAGAGTTTCGAAGACGTTGTAATTATGATTAATGCTGTAAGGGACAGGCTGATCACGTCACTGTTTGAAAACCTGGAGCCAGAGGGGCCTGTTGTGGCGGGATTCAAACCCACGGCCTCGCTGCCTCTCCAGCCCTCACAAGAAGATGCAGTCTCAACCCCAAACCCAATCAAGTGAGGCTTGCCCGGTGCACAACCATCATTTCAGACCGAGCCCCAGAAAACGAGGCCTGGCCACTAAGCATTGTCCACTGGGGGCAGGAAAAGCAAGCTCAGCCTTCACTGAAGTTTCCTGTGAGTGGCTCTGGAGCAGGAACTGGGGGCCTCGAGCACCCTAGCTATGGGCTTTATCACAGCCTAGCCGACCCGCACGATTTCTTCACCTCTATTCATGTGCATGGGTGTTTGGCCTGCATAGATACACGTGTGTGTGTGTCTGGTGCTCACAGAGGCCAGAAGAGGGCGTTGGCTCCCCTGCAGCTGGCAGGCGTTGTGAGCTGCCATCTGGGCGCTGGAAACTGGACTCGGGTCCCCTGTGAGAGCAGCCAGTGCTTTTAACAACCTAGCCATCTCCAGGCCTCCCACCGACACTTCCGGAACCATTGGTGAATTACCACGTTTTCCCTAGGTTAGCACTCGCCAGCTCCTCACTGCTGCTCACGTGTAGGAGACATTCTTTAGCCTCTTGGTCAGAATGAGATGCTGGCGGCTCACTGCTCTTCCTGGGCTCGGGAACTTCCCAGAAAGCTTTCCGGCTAGCTGAATTAATTTTTGCTTATGGAAATGCTTTGGCACAGATTTTCATGGCCAAAATCTGTAAGAAGTATTTCTTCACTGTACCTGTCTTCACTCACTATTGTCTAAAAGCCCTCTTGTACCAAATCAGGAGAAAATCGTGCAAGTGTGTGATGTTTTAATTGCCTTTTGTTCTTAACGCTTTCTTGGATGGAACGCACTGTCTTCTGGGCTGTCTTGAACAAGTGACTGAATTTAGTTCCAGACATTAGCTGAAGTGAAGTTTCTTCTTGAGTTTATGCCACCTTTACTACAGGATACCTTCTCACGTATTTTCTACCTTCTCAGTAGAAGTAACTGTGTACCTACATTCATCCTCCTCGCGTCTGTCGGTGTGTGTGTGTAGATAAAAATGCAGATGTATCTGTGTGTGCGTGTAGGTGTGTTTATGCCTGTAAACGTGCAGGTATGCCTGTGTGTGTGTGCATGTGTTTCTATGTGTGTGTGTGTGTGCATGTGTGTGTGTGTGTGTGTGTGTGTGTGTGCATGTGTGTGTGTGTG
>NW_026585580.1:17231156-17240566 GCF_907164565.1 Psammomys obesus | reverse complement strand
TGTGTGTGTGTGTGTGTGCATGTGTGTGGAGGCTCAACACTACCCACCTCCTTTGTGATGGGTGGACCTCACCAACTATTGCACCGTGGGTGTGTGCCTGCCTCTGCCTCCCCGGAACTGGGATTACAGATGAACATTATCACACCCAGCTGTGTACGTGGACTCTGCACATCCCACTCAGCCCCCACAAGCACTTCACTGACTGGGTCACCCTATCCTCTCTTCCTTTTGTCTGCAGTCGAGGCCAGCCTCAGCTCACCATGCTGCCTGCCCTCACAGCTGCAGCGGGCACACCTTCACAGCTGGGGCACACCTCCACAGCTGGGGCACACCTCCACAGCTGGGGCACACCTCACTCCACAGCTGGGGCGTGCACACCTCCACAGCTGCAGCACACCTCCACAGCTGCAGCACACCTCACTCCACAGCTGCAGCGGGCACACCTTCACAGCCAGCATCTCTCCCCCAAGAGGGAGCCAATGGCCACCACATCGGTGACAGGAAGGGCTCTTCACTACTGTGGTGACCAAGATGGGTCTCTTCCTGATATTTTAAACAACTGGCTAGCTTGGAAAGCATTTTTAGAACGACTGCCATCTTTTTAACATATATATTCTTACTGCTCTGCCTGAAAGAGTCGCCCTAATTGAAAAATTCTGAACCAATTAGGTAAATTGCATACCATATTCTTGGACCTTTAACCTTAGCTTTCGGCTGCTGTGTGCATGGGCTGTAGGGCTCCATTGGAAAGCAAGGGAAGGAGGATCAGGTATGACTAGATTTTTTTTTTTCTGTAAGAGGTAAAATCTTAAAAAATAAAATAAAATTTAAGAAATGGATTCAAACCATGTGAAATAATTTACATACATCACTGATGGTGGCAGGGCACCACTATCTCTCCGTGTTTGTGCTGTGTGTGTTGAGAACGTGCACCTTATCTTCATGAATTCAGAATCAGGACGTCACCGCGCCCTACCGAGGCCCACTCACCTGGCTCTGCTTCCAGCGTCTCGTTCCGTGGACTCACAATCACAGGTCTGTCGCTCTTGTTTTCCCCTGCAGGGAGAAAACCCCCGGAGCTCCTCAGCCTTTAAGACAGTTCACAAGCACTGCAGCACTCGGCCAGCACCGCGCTGGACCTGGCCAGACAGTCCCACAAGTGCCAATGAACAGCGCGTTCCGGATACGTAACACCTTCAAACACGGGGTCTACCCCTTTCGTGCCAGGATCTGCTCCGCTCTTCCTTGGGGTTGTCTGTTACAGTACCAGGAGCTGGACCCAGCGCTCCACACGTGCTAGGCTCGTGCCCCACCACTGAGCTACGTCCCCAAGGCCAGCGACTCCTGCTGAGTCAGAAGCCCACAGGACAGGCCCTCAGTGGTCTCATATGTCCACTAAAGGCAGTGTGGAGATCTTGGAGGACTGCTTCCTGGGCTAGCTGAGGATTTTACAGGCCCACTGGAAGGCATAACTCACAGAGCATTGGTCTTGCCAGCACTGTGTCTGGAGCAGGAATAGAGAACATTCGTGTACTACTAACAAAAATCAAAGTTAAGACCACAACTTGGTGTTGTGGTTTGGAGGCTGAGTGTTCCCACAGGCTCATGACTTTGAACATTTGGTCCCAGCTGGTACCAGTATTTGGAAAGGTTATAGAACCTTCGGGAGGAGAGATAAAGCTGGATTTGTCCATGGGGGAGGTGGATTAAACGTTTTATAGTCTAACCCACTTCTGGTTCATTGTCTCTCTCTGTATGTCTCTCTCTGTCTATGTCTCTCTCTCTCTCCCCCCCCATCTGTGTCTGTCTCTCCTCACTCTCCAGTGTGCCCATGAGATTTTTCTGTATCTCTTGTCTCTCTGTCTCAATTGTCTTTCTCTGTCTCTGTCTGTCTGTCTGTCTGTCTGTCTCCCTCCCCCAGTGTGCCCATGAGATATACGATTGTGCCTCCTGACCTCTGGGCCACTCTGGCTGCCCTGTCTTTCCACCACGACCAACTGCTCGCTCTGGAACCCTAAGCCAAAACAAACCCTTTCTTCCCTATTTTGGCTTTTGTGACTGATAGACCTTGTGCCTAGATTTAGTTCCTGTGTGAACCATGAAGCCATGTCAGAGTGATGGCCTCCAGGCTGTGCCGCATGCAAACTCCTGGGGTCAGAACCCCGACTCACCGATGGTGATGAACTTTATCACCCGCGTGGCGGGGTACTGCTTCCCCAGGTGGGTGTAGGACACGCGGCAGGTGTAGTTCCCTCCGTGCTCTTCAGCCACGTTCCTCACCATCAGTTTGTTTTTCACTCCGAAGAAGCTTATGTTGTCAAGAGGCAGCGGCTCACAGTTCTGGACAAGAAGACAGAAATTCATAACTGAAGAAGTGGCTGAAAGTGCAGCTTGTACACAGTATGCTTTCATTACTCTTTTTCTGTTGGGGTTGGAGGGGAGGAAAATTACATTCCTCAGCCCCAGAGGCTTCTGCCACAAAGGCAAGTGAAGACACGTTTACTTCCCAGAAACATGACTGCAGCAGTAATGCTGACATTCGTCAAGACCACGGTCCCTTCTGCCGCTGATATTATTTGTTTTATATTTGATATTTCTTATTCTCTCATCGCTAAAAGATGGTTTTCCCATAAAAGTTCCAGCACACTCCGTAAACTAAAGGTAATAAAATGTGCTGTGCCCCGCCCTAACGTTTCAGAGGATGCAGACACTGCCACGTTTTATGTGGAATGCTTAGCTTTTAGTTAACCTTTCAGGATTTGTTTTAATTTTATTTTTAATCGTGAGGCTGTGTGAGAGAGAGGTTATGGGTGTGTGTAGATGAGTGCCGTGCCCATGGAGGCCGGATTGCCCTGCAGCTGTAATCACAGGCAGTTGTGAGCCTCTGTGCATGCTGGGAAACAAACTCCAGCCCCCTGCAAGAGCGGTGTGTGCTCTTAGTCACAGCGCCATCCCTGCAGTGATTTTAATAAAACACAAAATACGTTATAAAAAGTTATCTCTGCAAGCACCATGGCACTGGGTTAGTTGTCTCTGTTGGTCTTCTTGTAAGGGTCCTGTCCCTTCCAGGTCCTGAGACTGAGACACCAGCTAAGGAGCAGGCATGGTCTGGACCTAGGCCCCTGCACACATGTGACTGATAGATGGTTCAGTCTTCATGTGGAGCACCTGGCGAGGGGAAGGGGGCTGTTTCTAACATGGACTCTATGGCCTGCTTTGGATCACTTCCCCCTGGCAGGGCTACCTGGCCTGGCCTCAGAGGATGAGGATATGCTCAGTCCTGATGTGACTTGAAGTGCTGAGGAGGGCTGATACAGGGGGAGGGAGCTCCCTTTTCTAGAGGGAAGGGGAGATGGAAGGGGAAAGGAGGGGAAGGGGTAGACTGGGAGGAGAGGAGGGAAGGGGCACCTTGGGATGTAAGGTAAATAAGCTGAAAAAAGTTCTCTCTTAAATGGCTTAAATTTGTAATCCGTCTTCTCAAACATGTTTTCTATTCCTTTTCTTGAAACTATCTTACTAAGGTAGACACAGAAAAGAGTTTTGAGATGTTAGGTAGGTTTAAGAATCAGTGAACACAGTCTTAATTTCTTGTTTCTTCCTGTATCACGTTGCGTCACTACAGAGGAGACCGCACACAAACTGTCAAATATTTCTGTGGATATCTTTTACTATCCATAACAAAAACTGTGCAAACGTAAAATGCCATACTTAAGACAAAATTACCTTATACCACTGAACTTCGGGTAACTCATTATTTTCATCTTTAAAAAAATCCAGATAAGGGCACACGAGACTTCCATCGCCTGCAATGTGGAGTCTCTGTGGGAAGGTGGCTTGGGCATTGTAACACAAGCCAGGGTCATTCTCTAAAACCTTCACCGTTATTTTAGTTTTGAGGCAGTGAGTTGAGTTTCTAAAACAAAGTAAAACACGGAAATTAATTATTATTAAAGTGACTTCTCTGTCCGTAACTCTCACAGACGTATGAGTGTCTGCCATGTCTGGTTTCCTTTCTTACCTTACTATACAATAGTAATGTCCCGAGTCCTCGGCCTTGGCAGGAACAAACCAAAGATGCTCGTTCTTCTGGTGAACCCTGGAGGCCTGCTCCTCTGATATGGGTGTCTGGCTGTCATTTTTATACCAACTTATGATGCCATGCTTTTCATTTGGAGTAAGAGGACAATCACGAATATCAATTTCATTTACAGATGAAAATAAAATTATCTCGTTTGGATATTCTTTACATTCATCTTTAAAAGAGAGAAAGGGGAAGCAGTTTCCATGAGAAAACCGTCTTACCATAGTAAATTCAGCATCATAAATAAAATGGTTAAAATCCCTATCAAAACTATCTCAAAGAGAAATAGCCCAAACTGTCCTGTCCCTTCTACGGGAACCGAGCTTGTACTTAAAACATCTCAACAGAGAAAATATCAAGTCTGGATATCTTCATCTTCAGGTCCTTCCAAGTACTGAATACATGATGTCAATTTTGAACAAATCCTCTCAAATATTAAAGACACAGTAATACCTCCAAACTCACATGTAATATCAGCGGCAATCTGTTATCCACACCAACGGCATTACCATAAAACCACAAATCAAAGTCTGCTGTAAGTACAGATGTGTATCTTTAAAATCTTTACCTAGCTTAATCCTACAGAATATATATTAAAAATATGATGCATTATAAAATTATACTCCGGAAACATAAAGTCATATTCACACTAAAAAAAAAAAAAAAATCAAATATACTCATGTGCTGAGAGATTTTTAAAAGTATACAAAAATCTCAACAAACACAGAAAAGGTGCTTAATTAAAACTGCTGTAAAATCCCCCTGTGAAGCAGGATCAAGCATCCTACTTGTGCCTTACGGTGGCCCTGGAGACCATCCAGCTGTCGTGTGCACTTTGATGAAAGACCTTTGCTCTAAGTGCTGCTGTTCTCAGTGTGTCAGTGGCCCCAGCTACAGCGCGGAGGTAAGAAAATTAAATGACATTCAAATTGAAGGAGAAAGGGAAATGCTTTTGTTTTCAGGTAACATAATCATCCATGCTAAAGCTGTAATGAAATACAGAAAAGACGTGAGCATTTTCAGCTGTAGAACACAACGGGAATATGCAAAATCTAGAATGTTTAATTTTCACGTATTGACAAAAATATTTCAAAGCTGAACTTTCAAGAACCACATGACAGTGTGCCAAAAGGTATTGAAAAGTAAAGACAAGTATATATAAAATAAAATTATAGAATGAAAATTACAAAATTTCAGTTGAGTAAGCTACAAACAAGTAGATAAATGCTGTGTTCGCAGAACTGAAGAATTGACTTTGTTAAGCTGTTCCCTCTATAAACATATTTATATTCAATTTAATCTCAAGCAAAATACGATCAGAACATTTTATACAAATTGGCAAGCCAATGTTAAAATTCATAGAAGTAGTCAAAACAAATTTGACTTTGAAAGGAAAAAGCAGTTACATGGCTCAAGTCAAAGACTTCCTGCAGGGTTGGGGTACTGCCCAGAAGTAGTGCTTGGCCACAAGCTCAGGGCACCTGATTCTGATAGTTATCACCAGAAAAAAAAAAAAAAAAAAAAAAAAAACTGCCTACAGATTGGGAAAAAATCTTCACCAACCCTGTATCTGACAGAGGGCTAATATCCAGAATATATAAAGAACTCAAGGAATTAAACATCAATAAATCAAATAATCCAACTAAAAAATGGGGAACAGAGCTAAACAGAGAGTTCTCAACAGAGGAATATCAAAAGGCAGAGAAACACTTAAAGAAATGCTCAGTGCAAATCAAAACGACCCTGAGATTTCACCTTACACCCATAAGAATGGCTAAGTTCAAAAACTCAAATGACAACACATGCTGGAGAGGATGTGGAGAAAGAGGAACCCTCCTCCACTGCTGGTGGGAATGTAAACTTGTACAACCACTCTGGAAATCAATCTGGCGCTTTCTCAGACAATTAGGAATAGTGCTACCTCAAGATCTAGCTATACCACTCTTAGGCATATATCCAAAAGATGCTCAAGTATACAAGGTCATTTGCTCAACCATGTTTGTAGCAGCTTTATTTATTCCAGCCAGAAGCTGGAAACAACCCAGATGCCCCTCAGTTGAGGAATAGATATAGAAATTGTGATACATTTACACAATGGAATACTACTCAGCAATTAAAAACAAGGAAATCATGAAATTTGCAGGCATATGGTGGGACCTAGAAAAAAAGCATCCTGAGTGAGGTATCCCAGAAGCAGAAAGACACACATGGTATATACTACCTTATAAGTGGATATTAGACATATAACATAGGATAAACATACTAAAATTTGTACACCTAAAGAAGCTAAGCAAGAAGGAGGACTCTGGGTAAGATGCTCAATCCTCATTCAGAAAGGCAAAGAGGATGAACATCAGAAGAGGGGGAAAACGGGGAACAGGACAGGAGTCTACCACAGAGGGCCTCTGAAAGACTCTGCCTTGCAGAGTATCAAAGCAGATGCTGAGACTCATAGCCAAACTTTGGGCAGAGTGCAAGGAATCTTATGAAAAAAGGGGGAGATAGAAAGACCTGGAGGGGACAGGAGCACCATAAGGAGAGCAACAGAACCAAAAAATCTGGACAGAGGGGTGTTTTCTGAGACTGATACTCCAACCATGGACCATTCATGTAGATAAGCTAGGACCCCTGCACAGATGTAAGTCATGGCAGCTCAGTGTCCAAGTGGGTTCTCTAGGGGAACAGGGGCTGCCTCTGACATGAACTCAGTGGTTGGCTCTTTGAAGGCCCCCTGAGGGGGGAGCAGCCTTGCCAGGCCATCAAAGAGGACAATGCAGCCACTCCTGATGAGACCTGATAGGCTAGGGTCAGAGGGAAAGGAAAGAGGACCTCCCCTATCAGTGGACTGGGGGAGGGTCATGGGTGGAGAAGGTGGAAGGAACATGGGATTGGGAGGGGAGGAGGGAAGACACTACAAAAGGAATACAAAGGGATACAAAGGGAATAAACTCTAATTAATTAAAATATTATAATAAATAAATAAAATTTTTTGAAAAAGAAACAAGGAATGCCAGTAAATTAAGCAAATCAGAAAACATAAACCCTCATAATTGTTCATATACGACACCTCGAATAGATTTTTTTAAGCATATCAGTAGTTTGGGCTTATAACTTCTCTCTCTCTTCATCGTTCACTTCAGAATTACATAAAATAACCAGTTTAACGCTGCTTTGCTAGGGCAGCGAGCTTCCTAACCACATTCTAATTCATACACTTACACCAATAGGTAAGTGTAACCTCTGCCCCTCACCCAAGAAGCCTCTCTTCACAGCATCGTGGGAAACAACAACTGGGCGCAAGGCGGAGACCAGTATATTGCAGCGAGGAGCCCAGTGGCTCAGGGAACGTGAGGGAGGAGGCAGCAGAGAGACGGCAGGAGGCAGAACGCCAGGAAGTGGAAGGGTCTGTCCTAGAAACGCTGCCTAAGGCCCGGAACATTGATACCAATGAGGACTCTAACGTGGAAGGGGGAATTTTCACGGGGTACCCAGACAAAGAACTACAGGCAAGCAATGACCGCTGGGAGCGGGGAGGGGTGGAGGGGATTAGCCTCACTGAGGGCTGAATCCCACCCGTTACTGGCTGTCCAATGCAGAGTGGTCATCCCTGAAGCCATATATGCACAGATAACAAAAGCAGACTCAGCGTGTGTGTGTGTGTGTGTGTGTGTGTGTGCGCGCGCGCACACACACATACAAAAGCAGACACACATATGTAACGATAAAAAAGAAGTGGCTATCAACTTGAGAGCGAGGGGCAAGGAGGGGTTCAAAGGAAGGTAGCTTGGAGGGGCTGAAGGGAGGAAACGGAGGAGAACGGTCATGTATTTTTATTAAAATCATATTTTGAGAAACAATAGTAAAAGCGTGTCTATTGGCATGTTAGTGAATGAACAGTTTCCATGCCCACAAAACAGGTCATCCGGGATTCAACATTAATATGTACAACATGAGTGAGGCTCAGAAATAATCTGAGTTAAAAAATCAGACCCATCTCCCTCAAAAACAGCACGTGCTGATAAATGTATTTATTTAACATTTTAGAAAGTATGAGTCAATCTCTGAGGACAGGAAGTAGCTTATCTGGGGGTGAGACGGTGGGGAGGATGGAGAGGAACGATGGAGAAAAGGAAACAAGGGAATGGCAGATATGTTCATTATCTTGATTTCGATTGTGACTTCGGGAATGTGTGTACATTAATACTTCAAATACTAGCTAACCTCAGAAGCTCTCTCAGCCAGCTTGAACCAGGAGTGGGTTGGAGCCACTGAGCGAGGACTCCAGTGCTCAGCTACAAAAAACAGCCACAGCCACGACAGGAGCGAACGAGCCCCCAGAGAACTATCCCTGCATCTCTGGGGTTAGAGCGACACCACCAAAAGAGCAGCTTTCAGGGTGCTGAACTCAACAACTCACAAACGCCACCTCACTTGACGCCCACACTGAGACGCCTCTCTTGGATGTACCCTCTCAGCCAGAGGCACTTTCCCTACTTGGCTCTCTAGATTTTGGGCCAGACTTTCACTAGTTCTCTGGCCAGTGAACCCATCAATCACCCTAGAGGAAGCCAGAACTCAGTTCTTGGTACTATCTTTCCTTACCACACTCGGTGACCTCATCCGGTCTCTCAGCTTTCGTACCACGTGCCTGCTGGCCTCTTTAGTTCTGTATTTCCATCCTAGACCACACAGCCTCTGTCTCCACACAGTCTTGTCGCTGTCAGCATTTAGACACCCAAGGACCTCTGTCAGCGTGGACACAGACAACATCTGATCTTTCCATATTGCATCAATGCCAATTCTACTTTGTATTTGCACAAGCAAGGCCTCGCTCTCGTCCCTACACTCACTTGGACTCCATCTGTGAATTCTGCTAGCTCAAAATACATCCAAACGTTGGCTGACTATCTCCTCTTCATCTCTGGTCAGGTCAACCTCCCTCCCTGTCTCGGGACACACTGCTTTCATGGCTCGCCTAGAGGATCGCAATGACCTCTCAACGGTTTCCTCTTTCTGCCTCTGCCTCCTGAGCCTCTATTCCCAAAACAGAAAAAAAAAAAAAAAAAAAAACAAGCCACATCAAACATGTTAGATCATCTCCCTGGGAGTTTGTGGTGGTGGTGGTGGTGGTGGTGGTGGTGGTGGTGGTGGAGAAAGAGGAGGTGGTGGTGGAGGAGGTGAAAATGGTGGTAGTGGTGGAGGTGGTGATGGTAAAGGACAGGGGGAGATAGTGATGGTGATGGGGAGAAGTTGGAGGAGGTGGTGGTGATGGTGGAGGTTGTGGTGGTGGAAGTGGTGGTGATGGTGGTCATGGTGGTGGTGGTGATGG